>NC_092517.1:4721908-5350866 GCF_047511675.1 Marmota flaviventris | reverse complement strand
CCATGTACAGTTCATTTTTTTTTCTTATTTTTCACCTTTTGACATTATATTTAGTGGGTTTTATTTTTATTTTCTGGTTTTTCCTTTGATGTATGAAAATTCTACATAGTTATATCTCTTAGATATGTGGTTTCTGTCATGGTTGATAAAGCCAACCATGTATCCCTACATTTAAAACATTCATCTGTGTGCTTCTTTTAGCACTTATATTTAAAATAAAAAAGTATTTTATTTATTTAAAAACTTTTGTATTTGTATTTATCTGTCAAAAAGAAAAAGGAAAAAAAGAAAAAAAAACTAGATAGATCCCAGGATTCTACAGATCTGAGTCCCAATCCTGGATCTGTGCACACTAACTGTGTTGCTCTGGGAATATACACATTCCTCATGTGTATAAAATAGATGTGTCACTCTCCAACAGGGTTGCTATACAGATGGTGTATAATCATGCATGTGTTCACAAGAGCTTATTAACAGAGCACTTTTCCCCTAGTAGTGGCTTAACAAATATTAACTATTGTTAAAATTTTCAAATTAAAATTTTAAATTTAAGTGGAGGAACTTGTCATATTTGCCAAATGGATAACTAGTTACCCCAACATTCTTCAATCAACTGTTTCCCTTATTTCTCTTAAATGCCACTTCATGCCAGGGTGCGGTTGCGCACACCTGTAATCCTAGCAACTCTGAAGGCTGAGAAAGGAGGATCGCAAGTTCCAAACCAGCCTTAGCAATGGCGAGGTGCTAAGCAACTCAGTGAGACCCTGTCTCTAAATAAAATACAAAATAGGGCTGGGGATGTGGCTCAGTGATCGAGTGCCCCTGAGTTCAATCTCTGATACCCCCCCAAAAAGCTACTTCATTCAGATAATATTTGGTAGATTAACAAATACTTAAATACATACAAGAATCAGTTTGTATTGCTTTATTCTGTCTTATTATTCTTTTCTGACAGCCTCACTATATTTACATGCTCTGCCTGTTTTAATTTCATTTTGTTTTAGCAATTTTATGGAAAGTTATTATATTATTATACAGCTTATTTTGCAAATAGACACCATGTCTACATATACTCATGTATATGTATGTTATATATCAAATACATTCACTTTCTAAATGCAAATCAGAATCATTTTAAAAATTTCAAGATTTTTAATTTCTATTATTTGTATGTTGTTTGAATATTGATGTCTTTATAATATTGAAATTTCACATTCATGAATGTGATTTATATCTTTACATGAAGTCTTAACATTTCCCAGCCAATTGCAGTTTCTTTATGCATTAAACTACAGATTTCTTTTGTGAAAGATATCCATTTACATATTGCTTTTAAATGATTGTGACTATTATACAAAAATACTATTTTTCCATATTCATTTACAAGTCTATGGGACATTTAGTTTTAGAGAATTGTTGCATGCCTTCCATCAATTCTCAGAAAATGCAGTTGTAAGAGTCATTTTTGAATGATCTCTGAAGATAATTCCATTGCTTTTATCATCAAGGATACTACCTTCCATAGTCCTGATAGATGCTCTTCATGTTTACAGGAGTAGCCTTTCATTCTTCCTTTTTCTATTGTTGGTCAATCCAGTTGTAATCCTGCTATTCTAGGGCTGTGATGAGAATCTTTGATCATGAAGTTTAGTCTGTAGTTTGGACTATTGTGAAACATTGTGTGTGTGTGATTTTACTTCAAGAGCACAATTAGCCAAGACTGGTAGTAATCTTTCTACAATTGGCATATGAACCATTTTTGTCTAATCCATCTGTTCTTTTACTTCTTTTTCTTCATTCCAAAATGTTTCTATAGCCACCCCCAACCCCCGCCCCCAAAAAAATATGTATCAGTGACCATGGAGTAAGCTACATACTTTATTTTATAATCTTCTTAGTAGGGTGCTGAGCATGAAACATCCAATAGAAAAATCTAGTCTTATTTCTTTACAGATGAGGACAATGAGACCACCACAGGTCAATTGATTTGGACCAAATCTTATTATATATGGTAGGGTCATACTTAAAATCAGATGTCTTGATGTCTCTAACCTTTCTATCTATATAGATTGTTGTCTCTTGGGTGATACTAAGGACATGTTGAATTTTGCATGGAAAAATATTTTTATTTGAAGATTTTTCTGAAATGGAGACAAACATTCTGTTGGGAACTAAAGGTAGCTTCATAGTGGAAGGGAGACTGGAATGTAAGTGGTTCATCCCAGGGTCAGGGACCCAGAGAGGACTTGACAGCCATCCTCCTTTCATGCTTCTCCAGTGTGATGAAATGCCCAGCACATTGCTAAGCCTAAGAAAGTATTTGCTTAGCCAGTGAATGTTTGCAAATTTACTTTCAACCAGATTGGTGAAGAAAGAACAGCCCTGATCTCCTGGCACTTGCTGAACAGGACGGTGAACTCCTTAAGGAGATCAGTTTAGCCTAGCAATTCATGTCATTGCTTATTTTGTACATATGTTTTGTGTGTTTCCAGTATTCAAAGTTCTGCTCTGGGAGGGGGATTTCTATGGAATAGATCATTTAGCATTACTCTGCATTTTTTATTAATTAATTTATTTTAATTAGGTATATATGACAGCAGAATGCATTTTGATTAATTACACACAATTTCAGCACAACTTTTCATTTCTCTGGTTGTACATGATGTAGCTTCACACCATGTGTGCAGTCATACATGTACCTGGGTAATGATGTCCGTCTCATTCCACCATCTTTTCTGCCCCCATGCCCCCTCCCTACCCTCCCTTCCCTTTGCCCAAAGTTCCTCCATTTTTCCCATGTCCCCCCCTTCCCGTTATGAGTCAGCATCCTCTTATCAGAGAGAAAATTTAGCCTATGGATTGGCTTACTTCACTTAGCATGATATTCTCCAACTCTGACCATTTACATGCAAATGCCATAATTTCATTCTCTTTTAATGCTGAGTAATATTCCATTGTGTATATATACCACAGTTTCTTTATCCATTCATCTATTGAAGGGCATCTAGGTTGCTTCCACAGTTTAGCTGTAGTGAATTGAGCTGCTATAAACATTGATGTGGCTGTGTCACTGTAGTATGCTGATTTTTAGTCTTTTGGGTATAGACCGAGGAGTGGGAAACCTGGGTCAAATGGTGGTTCCATTCCAAGTTTTCCAAGGAATCTCCATACTGCTTCCCATAGTGGTCTCACCAATTTGCAGTCCCATCAGCAATGTATGAATGTGCCTTTCCCCCCACATCCTCGCCAACACCTATTGTTGTTTGTATTTTTGATAGCTGCCATTCTGACTGGAGTGAGAATGAAATCTTAGTTTTGATTCACATTTCTCTAATTACTCTGTGATTTTAAGAGGCAGGTGTAGACCGGGCCATATGTAAGACAAGAGAAAGAACAGAGTCCTGCAGGAGCCTAGAGCATGAGGGTACATGAGGTCAGAAGAGGGGGGGGCCACAGGGAGGAGGAAGCAAGTAGAAAGTTTACTTTATGTGATAAGGAGGGGCCATTCCCTGATAATGGAAACCCTGAGGAGGCAGAACAGGGAGTATCAAGGAGCCCAGAGATAAGAGAGAAAAAGAAAACCAAAAGAGGAATTTTAATTCAGCTGCTCTGGATTAATTAGTTTAATGACTAACAAGAAAAATACAGGAGGTCAGAGTATATCCAGAGGCCCAGAAATATCCTGTTTTCAAACAGGCTCCTGTTTTCCTTTAACCATTTTATAATGGTAAATACTCTCTAATATTACAGATTGGAAATTTTAAATATTGAGCATAGACTGCTTCCCAGGTTTCATATATTGCAGATGAAATCCTAAGGTAGGTTAGATTGGGATTGAATCATTCCTCAAAAAAAGAGACCTAAGGTGATAAATTTGCTTCATATGGTTTGTGGGTTTAACCACTTGGTGCTTCCTGACCTTTCCCAGGTGTCTTGATATGTAATATCACATCTGAGGTGTGTCCTTCTTTCTTCCAGTTCCATCTCATGTTCTGCCCACAGTTCTTAATTAAATGTTGCTCATCTTTACAACTCACTAAGGCTCCTTGAAACCATCAGTCTTGGTCTCTGGAGGTGGCTCCTGTCTGGTTATCTCTTTCCTCTCTAGTCTCCTCCTGCAGCGGCTGTCCACACCATCAGAACCTGTCTCATTGCTCTCTTGCCTACAACACTTGAGCAGCTGCTTATCAGAGAACAGTCAAATCCAAATTTCTTACTTTGCCCATAAAGCCTAAAACAACTAGTCTCCATCTAGTGCCTGCAAGCATCTGTATAAGTAAGCTTTTGAGTTGCTGTGACTGAAATACCTCACAAGAACAACTTAGTGGAGGAGAAGTTTATTTGGGGTTCATGGTTTCTGAGTTTCAGTCTGTGGTTGGCTGGCTCCATTGCTCTAGATCTGAGATGAGGCAGAACATCATAGTAGAAGAGTGTGGGTAGGAAAGCTTTCAGTTCATGGCAGCCAGGCAGCAGAGAGAGCTTGACTACAAGGTGACAGGGATAATGTAATAATCCCCCAAGGGCAGACGGCCAGTGACATACTTCTTCTAGTTATGCTCTGCCTGCTTGTAGTTACCCCCATTAAGCCATTCAGATTAATAGTCCAACAAATGGGTTAATCCACCAGTTATGTTGCAGCTGTCATCAACTGATTATTTCACGTCTGAACATTCCTGCATTATCTCCCACATGAGCTTCATATCTAAACCATTACAATGTCCTCTCTCCATTATCCCCTTCTATTGGTTACCCAGGCTCATGCCCTTTTGTTCCTTCTAGAAATCAGGCTAAGGACTCTGTTGGCTTTCCTTCTGCCTCAGAGATCCACCTCCTCACTCCTTGCCTTTCAGGCTTAGCAGACATGGCCCCTTCCCTGAGCATTCCATCTAAAGCACCCCTCCTCCCAATCTCTCAGATACAGCACATCACCTGGGTTGGTTCATTTTCTTTGTAGTATTTTTCATTTACTTTCATTGATTATTCATTTAGAAGATTTTAAAAATTGCCATCCTTTACCACAGCAATGAGAATCTACCTCTGCTTGAGTTAGGGCTTTGCTACACTTTTTTAGCTCTGTGTCCTTAGGTCTGGGAATAACACTTAGTTTATAGCAGGTACTCAATAAAGAGATGCCAGGATCCCACTGAATTCTTGTGATGCTTTTGGCTCCCCACTTGGTTCAAGGTAATGTACTAGAGTAGGTTTTTGTCATAAAGATAAATTTCATGTATAGTTCGTAATGTAATAGGAAAATAAAAAGGGATGCTTCTAAATAAAACAGGAGGAAGGTGGTCAGTTCTGAAGATTGAAACTGCTCTGGGCTCAGGTGAGATTTCATTTGGAGGGCCGTTAATAGGGGAAAATAGCCTGTTATTAAAGGCTCCAGCTAGATTATCAGAAACCTCATCTGTTCATGACATAGTTCCATACCCAGGCCTTGATCAGTGTTTCTGTATCTTTCGTTAAGAGGAGGAAGAGAACAACAGACCTTAGGGGATGTGGAACATACCCGCAGGACAGCAACCATAAACCTGAGTTTCCTTTGAAGCCTCCTCCCTTACTTTGAAGATTCGTACAGCTTTTGCATTTTACCCTTTAATGTCTCCACATGGTGATATGGATGCCCCAGGAAGATGTGCTGTGTGAACCCCAGGGCTCAGGTCTCCCAGGCTCTGCTCTTCGGGAGCTCACCCTCCAGTCTAAGCAACATGAAAGACCCTGGATCCTTTGCAGAATTGACTCTGAGAACGTGGGCTTTGTGCTTTAGTGTTTCCCAGCCGGAGTTACTGCCTAAAACTCAGCTTCAAATGCCTACAGAGGTAAAAATTTGATTGCTATGGAAAGATGAGAATGGTTAGAAAAATGTCTGCTCTGGAAAAATGGCTTGCTGAGTAGCAGAGAGCTAGGGGTATGGGGACAGGAGAGAATGGGGGACAGGAGAGGGTGGGGAAGCAGCCACACAGCTCTTCAACACCAGGGCTTCTGTCAGCACTCCTGACATCAGTTTCCCCCATCACACCAGAATGCTTAAGGCTAATGCTACAGGAGTTTAGTCACATTCCCAGACTCGGTTTACTAAGAAAAGTGTCTTGTACATTTTAGAGCAATTCTCAGGAATACCATTTTTAATGTTTATGTGGACCCTTGATGTACTTAGTTTCAATAACTTTGGGTGGAGGGCGCAGGTATAGGGAGAAAGATGAATCAATGAGAATATAAGTATACAGTATGCAAATTCAACCAGAGGAGTGCTGTCTTCTAATGCTTTTCATATTGTACCCTTACTTTTATGAAAAATAGTTTAGTTACAGTAAGAAAAGTTTGAAATGGCATTGAGTATGAACAATTAATATGTTTTGGTTAAAGAAACACTCATCTTGTGAGTATTTGGGTAAATTTAAATTGGACCTTGTTAAGTCCTGGAACCCGAAAGCATTAGACCTCTCTTTGGACATTTTCATTAACAACCAAGTTTTTTTCCTAGAAGCCAGGCACATGTCACATATCTGTTCAGAAGCATTTCTCTACTCCAAGGTCACAGTGTCTTCCTCTTCGGTTTTTCTTCCTTCTCTTCTTACACAGGCATTAATATCTTTAATAAAACAAGTGAAAATCATGATTATGCTCTTTATTTTGAAACTCAAATACAGGGACAATCTTGCCTTTGGTTTCTGTTTAACTGATGTTGAACACTGATTCATACATTTAAGCAAACAAAAATGCTATGGTAAATGGTCCTTTTGTGTGCAAATTAATCCATAAAGCATCCTAGTTATTGCCAGGTTCTTGTTTCCCAAGAGCAGAAATGTTCATATATGACTACATAACCCAAGGAAATTACTAGCACTGATTTACAAAGCTACATATTCAGAATTTTTATTTTCTCATTTGTAAAATTCACTTTATGCAATGTTATAGTAACCTTAATCCATAAATAATCCTATAGTACCTTAAAAGTAAACAACTAGAGGTGTCTTGTTGCCATAGTTGCTGGGAATTGTGGATCACAATGACACCTTTAAACCCAAGGAGCACAGTGTTTTCACCATGGCCTGTGATTTTAAGTTCATACAAAATCTGCCGAAATAAGTCTTTCTTAGGTGGAAATTTCCTACTCTGGAACGCTACAAAGGAGGCTTATTTTGCAGCCTAAAACAAATGTGTTAATGACTCGCAAGCAGATTCTAATTGAAAGAGTAATGGAAGATGGGAGACTTCCACCGTGACCTGACTGGGATGCTGCTGTTTCCTGAGAAAGCAATTTATTAGCAGCTCTGAACTTCAGTGTTCCCATCTGTTAAATGGAGATTATGATGAACACCTCCTGTTTGAAGATAAACGAATGAGGAAGTTAAAAGAAAAAGTAATGGGATCTTTGAAGAAGAAGAAAGAGCCTCCTGTTTATCTAGAGAATCTTTCCTTTGCATAAAGTTTACTGACAAATTTTAATTAGACACATCATTCAGAAATTTACTTTTAATGATTTTAAGACCCAGTTATAAATCTCCATCCAAAATTGGCTCACCATTTTATTTGTAGAATACAGCCAGGCATAAGCAGATGGATCATGACTTTTTTTTTTTTTTTATCCCTTTAGCATAAGTAGTTCATTTAATTAAGCAAGCCTGACTTTACATGAATTCTGTGTTGCCATAAGGATACAATAATGGGTTCGGCCTAGCTTTGCCTTCAGGTTGCTCATTGTCTAGTGAGGGCCAGAGGCTTCCAGGAGATACCTCTCAGCCCCGTGATAAGTGATGGATCCAGATGTGTACAAGGGACAGTGGGTGCTAATAGTTCTCACCCTTAGCTAATGTCTTCACTGCCATTCTGACTGTGGGACTTCCATTTTTAAGATAGTTTATAATACTAAAAGTAAACTAAGAACAAAATTTGAGATACTCATTTAAATAGTGTAATTGAATTAATACAGAAACAATGGGGCAAAAGTTGTATTTTTTTGAAAACCTGCATGCTGAATACTTCTTTGATCAATTTCACATTTTACCCCTGGGGGGAAAAATCATGTGGAGTAAGAAGATTGTTGATAAGGAGATCCAGGTTCACAATAGTAAAATAACTTGCCAAAAGGTTGGCATTTTAATAGCTAGCAAGGCCCAGATGGCTAGACTCTAAGTTTTTAAAAAGCACTAATATAATTACCTTGCTTAGTGCTAGGTACTAAAATGAATGCTTTATTAATATATAATTATTGGAAGCTACATTCTAATCTATCTTTCTGTCTCGCGGTGGTCTCGGTGTCTCTTTGGGTTGTGCATGTGTGTCTGTGTGCACACGCATGTGCACGCGCACACACAGCAGTAACAGGAAGCTGCTGGCTGGGTAAGGACGGCTTGATTGCCTGAATCCTGCATTCTGAGCTCGTACTCCAGCACACTTTGATGACACAGAGATAGAGTTGTTCTGGTCCAGTGAGGCTTAGGGTCTGGCAGAAGATATAGAAAATAATGGAAACACTGGGCAAGGAACTAAATAAATACTCCTGGCCTATACACGCAAATTTCTAATCAGGACTTCTCAGGGCATCCAGTTAATTACATCTTTAAAAATATCATTGTATCAACTTATATTATTTGATTTTGTTTTAATGTGTTGTGTATTTCATTTTCCTTACACATTTAACATTTTCTGTATATTTATGTGAAAAAACAAGTTTACTGTATTTGTACAATCTTCTTTTCTATGAGTTCAAAGCAATTCCATGCTCATAAAATTATTATCTTCATGGCTGCCTAACAAAGAGCAATGAAAAAAAAATCATCTTCTTTTAAAATTAAGAGCCACTGATAGTAAAAAGAAGTTAGTGGTTTTCTTTTTTGTAATGGTTGTTTCAACATTTATCACAAAGGCTTTAAAACTAGCCTTTGTTTAGCTTTGTTATTTCCTCACAGGCTTCTTAAAATCAAACAAATTTACAAAGTGGGATTAACTTTCCTTTAACATTTACAAATTTTCATATATATTCAGAAAAATATAACTATGCTTTCCTTAGTCTTTATTGTCCTTTGTATCTTTCTTTTCATGGAAAATTCTGATGGCCACCACCACCATCATCTTCATAATAACTTTTAACGGTTAACCACAGACAAATGGTGAATGTCACATGTCCCAATAAAGAGTGCATCCTTCATGTCATCTGAACAACAGACAGATTCTCTGCCATAATGGGATTTAAAATTAAGTATTCTACTGGATTTAAAATTAAATCTTCTATTTTTGTTTTTTCTAATAGCCTTATAACATAGTGTTTCAAAATCACATCTTTCTGTTGCTATATGCTTAATTAACATCTTGGAAGTGTTTGTATTTTACTGAGACTTACTATATAATAGTTTCACTAATCAAATGTAGTCTTTATTTCTCCTTCAATTTTATAGCTATTAACTTACTACCCTTTGAGTTTTTGACTTAATAATTGAGAAGAACACTTTTGTCCATAAATTTAAATCTCAAAATCCCTCACCTTGTATTGGCTCATTTCTATATTAAATTGAGATGAGCATCTCCACAGACTGCTCTAATTAGATAAGTTTATTATTATCATTTTTTTAGACTTTCCCATGAGGAATAAGCAGTTTTCTGAGGTCTCTCAGCCAAGTGTCTTGCTCTGCTGCATAATATCTCCTCTGCTTAATATCTGCATCGGCTACTTTTTTGTTATTGAGATTTTTGTAGAATGTACTTTTATGACACTCCAAGTACTCTGAGTCACAATCATTGATCTACTTTATTGCTGTTAAGCTCTCAGATGTATATCAGCTGCTGTTGTGCTTGTCATTGTTGATCCATTGATGGATGGTAAAGGGTCAGATTCAACAGTAGCAAATACTGCAAATGAAACAGGAAAACCTTACACTGTCTGGCGGATTTTGAATCATGGAGCTTTTTCTGGCTTTTCCTTGCTCTCTAACCTCATGTGTAACCCTTTCCACATTTTGCACCAAGTTCCAGTCACACTGGCCCTGTTGACTCTTCCTACCCTAGGCAGACTCTGTCCTGCCTGAGGACCTTTGTCCTAGCTGTTCCACAGCTTAGAACTCCCAGATTTTGGAGAATTTATTCTTTCTTGATAATCACATCTCCGTTTCAGTGTTACTCCTGATAACATCCCTTTGCAAATCATTAAGAAAGGGAGAGGCACACATTTTGGAAAATATGCCAAGGAAGGAACACTAAATTTAAGAGAAGGAAATTAAGCTGGGCTACATGGATCATGCCTATAATCCCGGTGGCTCCTGAGGCTGAAGCAGAAGGATCAAAGTTCAAAGCTGGCCTCAGCAATTTAGTGAGGCACTAAGCAACTTAGCAAGATCCTGTTTAAAAAAAATGTTGGGGAGGTTGCTTAGTGGTTAAGCACCCCTGGGTTCAATCCCTGGTACCAAAAAAAAAAAAGAAGAAGAAGAAGAAAATCAAAAGTTTTAAAATCATGTGAGTTGATTTCTTTTTTTTTTTTTTTTTTTTTACCTTTTTAATTAAATTATGGAATGGCAAAGCATACAAATTTTAACTACAACAATCAGATCTGCACTGCTGGTGGGGAATACTTAGGGATGTGAGGGATGTGTGTTGTGGAATGCACAGTGGCATTAGTTAGTGAGATATTCTGCTACATTAGAACAAGGAAGCTTTCACATAGTTGGGTAAAGATTCATGTTTGAAGACATTCCTTTCAGTGTTTGAACTGTTGGGATTTTGGAAATAAATTTGGAGTCTACTGGTAGGATGGAGGAGAAGTCAATTGGTTGTGGTTGATGTACATAATAGATCCCAGTGGTTAGAAGCCACAGATCAAAGGTACAGCCTGGCTAGATTTTCACCTGGTTTTTAAAAATCACAATAGAGCATAAGATATATAATACAGTTCCAAAATACAGGAACCAAATTGCTAGGCTCTTGATCTCAGTGATGGTCTCATGTGTAAAAACCCACCAAGCTGTCCATTTAACACAGGGGAATGCTAAAACTCCATTCAGAAGTTTAAAAGATGAATCCTGTGCCAGACTACCCTGCCCAAGTCTATTTCTGTAGACTCTTTATAGCACCAATATCATTTGACACATTTCGAATATAAGTACGTGTGCGACTGTCCATCAACACGCCACCTCCAGCTGCTGGAAGAGGGCTCCTCCGTTTTTGCTCATCTTTTGTACACATGCGTAACTCGCACTGCACGCTCTCTGTTTTTGTTCTGCTACACAATATCCTTTCTCCCTAATGTCTAATTTTTTGGACTTTTGTCATTGAGATGTTTTATAGACATTCTTTTTTTTTCAATTTTTTATTTTATTTTATTTTTTATATATTTTTTAAACTTTTTATTGTTGGTTGTTCAAAACATTACATAGTTCTTGATATATCATATTTCACACTTTGATTCAAGTGGTTATGAACTCCCATTTTTACCCTATATACAGATTGCAGAATTACATCAGTTACACATCCATTGATTTACATATTGCCATACTAGTGTCTGTTGTGTTCTGCTGCCTTTCCTATCCTCTACTATCCCCCCTCCCCTCCCCTCCCCTCCCCTCTTCTCTCTCTACCCCCTCTACTATCATTCATTTCTCCCCCTTGTATTATTTTTCCCTTTCCCCTCACTTCCTCTTGTATGTACTTTTGTATAACCCTGAGGGTCTCCTTCCATTTCCATGCAATTTCCCTTCTCTCTCCCTTTCCCTCCCACCTCCCATCCCTGTTTAATGTTAATCTTCTTCTCATGCTCTTCATCCCTACTCTGTTCTTAGTTACTCTCCTTATATCAAAGAAGACATTTGGCATTTGTTTTTTAGGGATTGGCTAGCTTCACTTAGCATAATCTGCTCTAATGCCATCCATTTCCCTGCAAATTCTATGATTTTGTCATTTTTTAATGCAGAGTAATACTCCATTGTGTATAAATGCCATATTTTTTTAATCCATTCATCTATTGAAGGGCATCTAGGTTGGTTCCAAATTCCTCAATAGGACACCCATAGCACAAAAATTAATAACTAGAATCAACGAATGGGACTTACTCAAACTAAAAAGTTTTTTCTCAGCAAAAGAAACAATAAGAGAGGTAAATAGGGAGCCTACATCCTGGGAACAAATCTTTACTCCTCACACTTCAGATAGAGCCCTAATATCCAGAGTATACAAAGAACTCAAAAAATTAGACAATAAGATAACAAACAACCCAATCAACAAATGGTCCAAGGACCTGAACAGACACTTCTCAGAGGAGGACATATAGTCAATCAACAAGTACATGAAAAAATGCTCACCATCTCTAGCAGTCAGAGAAATGCAAATCAAAACCACCCTAAGATACCATCTCACTCCAGTAAGATTGGCAGCCATTATGAAGTCAAACAACAACAAGTGCTGGCGAGGATGTGGGGAAAAGGGTACACTTGTACATTGCTGGTGGGACTGCAAATTGGTGCAGCCAATTTGGAAAGCAGTATGGAGATTTCTTGGAAAGCTGGGAATGGAGCCACCATTTGACCCAGCTATTCCCCTTCTAGGTCTATTCCCTAAAGACCTAAAAAGAGCATGCTACAGGGACACTGCTACATCGATGTTCATAGCAGCACAATTCACAATAGCAAGACTATAGACATTCTTTTAAAGGTGATCTAAGGGTTTCACAGCTCCTGAACAGATGTTTGCTGGTGGAATGAAAGGAAGAAGGGAAAGGAGAGGAGGGGAGGAGAGGGAGGAGTGGGAGGAGGGGGAGGGCGGGAGGAAGTGTGAGGGGACCTGAGCCTGCCCTCATCCTGCCACCTCTAATTATCAGGACCCCTGTTTGCCTAAGTGTGCCCCTTTGTCTTCACAGAAGCACTTGACATTCAGCATTTGACGTTCTCGAGTCTGGTTTACATGCTCTCCCATCTTTCCTTTGAGTTTTCTACCCCCTCCCCGCCCCCTGCATCCTTCATTTCCACTTCCTCCTGATTCTTCCTTCCTTCCTTTTCCCATTCCTTTTCATCCAAGAGCCTTTCTCTGCACAGGAGTAAAGTCACGTATCAATGACAGTGTCTCAATTCATGAAAATCAAAGGGAGATCAACAGAGGAAAGGGACCAGGGGTAGAAGGTGGGGAGGGAGGGGGGAACTGCTAGAGAGTGAGTGATATTGGCCAATGCATATTGTTACATCGTGTGCATGTACGAATATGTTAACGGCAAATGGCATCGTTATGTAAAACTATGATGCACCAATGAAAATGTGGGAAAAAAAGAAAAAAAATTTCAATTCCCAAACTAGAAAAAAATATCAAAGTATGAAAGAATAATTATAAGTAATGACATTTGGCATTTATTGAGCATTTAGTACCTGCTACAGTAATGCCCTTTGCATGGATTACATATTTAATGGTCACAGGGGCCCCATGATTTTTTCCATTTTACAGTTGGGGCACCAGCTCAGTATTAGTACCCAGCTCCAGGTCACTAGCTGATAAACAAAAACCAGAGCAAAGCCCACGCTCCTGAGTAATGCTTGTTGCTATCTCCTCACATGATAAGCGAGTATTTACAGTGTCCACATGGTCAGCCATTGTATGTCCATAGTATCTCTTATCTTCTTTAATCTGAAAAAAATGGCATTTTAGGAAAGAATCATATAGGCAAAGCACAGGTATCCAGGTGGAGCTTATTCCCATCGAGCAAGGTGGCTAACTTCCCTATAAATCTCAAGGTGATCATAATGTTTTACTGTGCTGCCAAATTCAAAATTATTAAAACGCCTTTATTCACATTACGGGCTGTTAAGCATTTAATTCCTCTGGTGAAACATCTCTCTGGTAATTCATAGCCAGGAATGGGTTCCTTTCACACCTTGATGAATAGAGTAGTGGAAGAGAAACTAATAAATGTAAAAGAAAAGACTTTTGGAGTTACATGATGCCTTTTTAATTGTACCTTTTCACCTAAATTAACCTTCATATCATAATCCTGCTTGCCCGGTTCCATATGCCCATTCGTCTGAGCACTGCTGAATCTGACTTTTCTTGCAGTTCCATTGCCACCCTTACAATGGTGGAGTTTGTGTTGAGAAAGCTGAGTGTAAAGCAGGTATTTGACGAACATATGGTGGGTGGATACTGTCAGCTAGGGAGGATGTGGGGCCGGCCCCATTTGCCTGGCAGGCTGTGGCTGTTTTGCCAGCGAGATGACAAGGCACACTTCTCCAGGGAAGGAGTGCTTTCTGTCCCTGATTCTTTCTGCTTTTCTGCTTGCTCTCCGATACCTATCTTTGAGACTGTGTTGTGGAGCTTCCAAATGGTTTATGTCTATTTCTTGATTTTTTTTTCCCCCAGTACAGCTCAAAGCTTTCTGGGGCCTATAGATGGAGGAACATTGACATAGAGAACTGTGGAATTGCAGCCAATTATTCTGTCATGAAATAGGCTTTTCTTCAAAAAAAAAAAAAAAAAAGCAGACTCTCAACAGAGATAAAGTATAAAATGGCATGCCGTTAGAATTGTTTAACATTAGTCTTCTGTACATATAGTCAAACCCTTTAACAAAAGCTCACATTCTGTGCCCCAGTTCCACCCCAGGTCAAGTGCTGCAGGTCTTGGGAATCCAGGTCTATTAGAGCTGGGAGTCAACTGTTGGAGTCAGGCTCCTTAATGAGATCGCTTGGCTAATAAATGCCATTTTTGTTCTCTATAGTTCACACAGTACTTTTTGAAGATCATTGCATGTAATTCCCTGTAACTTTTAACTACAATGAGAGGTGAAGGAGGCATGTGAGTAGGGGATCAATTTAAAAATAGGACATCTAAAGAAAGGCAAAGGTTTAGTGTTGACTCCTGCAAATGATTATTGTGCATGTTCCCAGGAATCTTAATTATGTCTTTCAGGAGCTCATTATTTATTTCAGAGAGAATAAGGAAGCTTGCTTCCAATGCATTGGGTTTGGTATCAGAATATTCAGACTGTTTTTCTTTGGCATATGGAAAAGATCTTGGGTTTAAGCAAGAGAAAGAAAAACAACAGAAAGACTGAGTCAGTAGATACAGAACTGTGTAGCTGTGAAGAGTAGGACTTAGGAATCTGACTCGGGTGCAGATTTTGCTTCCCCTACTTGAATGAGTGAGGTCTTACTTACTCTTTATAGGCCCCAGTGCTCCTGTCTGTAGTATGGAGTTGACACAAAGTAGAGATATCGTACCCTGTGTCATGGGAGGCTGGGAAGTAACCTTAATAATGTAGCAGATGAACTGTGAACTGTCACTGTACCTACTTCAACTATTATTGTTGTCATTTTTACTACTATTGAATAGTCTTCCCAGTATACGTAAAAGCAAGCATGTAAAGCACAAAAATCACATCCCTTTGCAAGTTATTTTTATTTATCATGTTAGTTTTTATAAAATAATTTTTATTAGGTCTTTATAAGAATCTGGCATGACCTAGCCAGGAGAAAGCAGGAACACCTGATTTCTTTCATGGAAACAGAAAAACCTCCTGGTTATTGATCCCTGTGTTAAAATAGCTTCCAAAATTAATCCAACTTGTTAAATTTACTGATGCTATCAGCGAGATTTAATTTGATTTAGTCTTTTGACAAATGCAGAAGCAGTTTCATAAAGCTGTCTATAAATGTCTACCAAAATCTATAGTATTTGAGAGATAAGTGAGTCGTTTCTAATAATTAAAATTTTATTTAAAATATTAGCCTCCATTTCTCCCATCAGTAATTTGCACACAAAGTCAGTTGAAGCTGCATGTTGACAGTGTGCATCCAAACTGAAAAATTAATCAGTCTTTTCGGACAAATGCCAAGAGTACACATATTGATCTCTCATACACAAAACAGCAGGAATTCGCTTCAATAATTAAAGTAAAATGTGGTAACTAACGTAGAGATGAAAAAAGGAAAGTCCAGTGAGCTGGCTGGCTGAGCCCTTATCAAATCTGAGTTCTCTGACTGTATCCAGGACAACCCACCATGTGGACCACCAGCACTTTCTTTGCTGAGATTGTAAAGGGCCAGTCAATTTTCGCTTGTCTGAGTACCTGATGGCAATTTTGTGGGATGCTCTCCAGACAAAGAAAGGACAGATTGTGTGTTCAAAGACTCTTTCTTAGCTGACCCTTGGAATCTCACCTATCCGGAAACCTTATTAAAAATAAATGTAATTGCCAGAGTTCATTTTATGTTTTAACTGCTAGGGAGGGTTTTCTTTTCTTCTTCTTCTTCTTCTTCTTCTTCTTCTTCTTCTTCTTCTTCTTCTTCTCCTTCTCCTTCTCCTTCTCCTTCTCCTTCTCCTTCTCCTTCTCCTTCTCCTTCTCCTTCTCCTTCTCCTTCTCCTTCTCCTTCTCCTTCTCCTTCTCCTCCTTCTCCTCCTTCTCCTTCTCCTCCTCCTTCTCCTCCTCCTCCTTCTTCTTCTAGAATAAAAACATTACTCATTTCCCAGAACTATTTTATCTATACCTTAGGGTGATTTTTCATATTGAGCAGTCATAAATGTCTTTGAGTATTCATATGCTGTAATTTGCTTTATAGCTAGTTTTAGACTCATATTTTAAAATAGTTGGATTCTAAAATAAATGATTTGACAGCCTCTCAATTGGTATCATAAGAATTTTTTAATTAATATTTGAGGATGTTTTATGTACCCCCAAAGCATCTAACGTATTAGGTTCTCAGCATTTACAATGAAGACACTTATTTAAATTAATGTCCCTTTGAAATGTATCAGGGTTAACTTTGAATTCTTTTCACTGCCTGTTAGTCACCCACCTTTTGAGAAGGAGTCAGGTGATTTTGTCTGAGTGACTTTTTCAGAAGTCCTCCTGGCACTGCTATGGGCTCTGGGGTTCTACAGAGAGGCCCCCATTAGACCATCCAGCCTCTGCCGTTAGCCATGGGACTCCCAGGGACCCAACACCCACCTTTCCACATCTCCCATTAACCCCAGGCTGAGAGTTCATCAAACAAAGTAAAGCAAAGGACATTTCTAATTATCAGGGTCCCATTTTATACGTATGATGCCAGAATGTTAAATACAAATTAAGTCTCTTATCCTTCCTCGTGCCATGTGTCATCTTCAAGGTTCAGAAGTTAAGTGGAACGGGGACCTTTTTCTCATTCTCACTGAATATCTGAATCCCACCAAAAAACAAAGAGCTCAGGGATGAGCATTTAATGAGCAGCTGTTCTGATTTCAGAGGCAAAGCCAGTGCCCCCTGTCCTCTCAGGGGTGTGACTAGGTGCTTCCAGGATTTAAGATTAGAGACAGTCAACTGACATTTAGAAATGATTGCTCCCATTTGGAAATCTTTCCAAAAGCGAGTTCAAAATAGAATCCCTATCGCTGCTGGGTCCGCCACCGTGCAGAGAGGCAGACCCACTCCCTGCTCCCTCTCTGCCACCTGTACTGTGAACCCTGCCTGTGCTATGCGCGCCACACTGTCACTCTAATTTAGCAGAAAGGATGCTGTGTTTTGTCATCCCTGCATTTTTAATATCTCTCAATATCAAAGTTCAGCCCTTTTCACTTTCTATTCAGGGTAGAGAAGATTTTTTTTCCAGAAAAAAATCTTGGCTTCTATTCTCCTGAGAAGAAAAATGTTATTTCTGTTTTCCCCCCTTGCACAATTCTTTTATTTTGACCTATCTGTGCACAGCTGTTTGGTTAGTTGTTTTGATGAAAGTCTATTCTGACCATAGCCACCTTCAGCTATTTTACATATAATCGTTGTTATGCATCCAATAGTGTTTATCTGAGTGAAACCAAAATACTGTTAGAAAACAACACTCCATGCCTCGCCCTGCTTGGTCTTGAGAGTCAGGAGCCTCCACACCTCATCATTGTGGAGCATCTCACTGCCAACAGAGCACAGAAAGCCACCTTGATGCCGGCATCCTGAGGTCCCTGGTGATTGCCTGCCCTCTTTCCTGCAGGATCTGCTCTGGTGGGATTGGGAGGGTTGGTTACTGCCCTTGTGTGTTATTCCGCCCTGCCTCCCTGCTTCTCCCACGACATCTGCAGGTGGAATGCTTGACTTCCTCTTAGGATTCTGGTTGAGGAAGTTAAACAGGACAGACACGCAAGCAAAGCCATAACCCTGAAACATCTGTTTTAACACCATTTTTCTTAAGTGTGTCTGAATGGACACTGCAGGGAAAGGCAGCCCTCTGCACCCCAGAGTTCTACTTCTGCAAGAGTCAACTGACCATGGATCAGATACATTCCTAAAAAAATGTCTGTACTGAACATTGCAGGTGTTTTTGTTATTATCCCCTAAACAATGCAGACGGTCTCTGATGCACTGATGGATAGTTTCACATACAGTTTTTTGAGCCATATGCCCTCCGAAGAAACTGTACTTCAAATTTTGAATTTTGCTATTACCTTGGATGAGTGAATGCACCTATGTAGTACAATCCTCTCTCAGTGCTGGGCAGTGGCAGCCAGGTGTACCTCTCAGTCAGCAACTCAATCACGAGAGTAAACTACCAAGACTTGACCTTGTACCCTGTTGCTAATATCCAGGAGGTTATCAGAATTTTGACCTATGATATTTCTAGTTGTTGGTTTTTTATAGTGACATAACCCCATCTTAGACATGGAGTACCCATATATTATTGCAATTATTTAGAAGACATTTACATTATACTAGATATCATAAATATAGATGATTTCATTTAAGGGATAGAATAGAGTATGGAAAGGTTATATGCAAATGCCACACCCTTTTATATAAGGGTCTTCAGCATTTGCTCATTTTGGTATCTGCAGGGATCCTGGAAACAGTCCCTGAAGATCTTGAGAGACAATCATAATGTATTATTTAATCCATACAATAAGCCAGTCTGACAGGTATTTTTACTATTATCTTGACTTTGCAAACAAGGAAACTGGAGCATAAAGTGGAAGAGACACTTGCCCTGACCTGCCCACCTAGCAGGTCCCAGAACCAAAGTTAGATTCTAGTCGTGATTTTTATGATTGTTTTTAATTTTAGTTTTTATATGACCAATAGCTGTACTTTTACCATGACTCTAGACTATTTTATAAGAAGTAATACATTTAAAGGAGACTAACATGTGGAAGCTAACCCAAAATAAGCAGGGGGAAGAATAGAAGTGTCGTGGATTAGACAATGGGGAATGGAGGGAAGGAAGGGGGAAGGAAATAGGCAAAGGAAAGACAGTGGAATGACTCCGACATAGTTTTCCCATGTACATACATGAAAACAACACAGGGAATCCCACCATCATGTACATCCATAAGAATGGGACTCTAACTAGAATAAGAAAGGTTCCATGCTTGTAGAATTATATCAAAGTGGATTCTGCTGGCATGTGTAACTAAAAAGAACCAATAAATAAAAAAATAATAAAGGAGATTGACTCTTTGAAGGAATAGATATAGAAGATCTTAAACACCAGTTGTCACCAACCTTTCTGAATTGATGAATTCATTTGAAGTGTCAAAATTTTATTATTGTTCACGTGAATGTGTGACTATGTGGAGAAATCAGCTCTGTGCGGAGTTCATGGTCTGACCCAGGCTTCCTAGGTTTAAATCCTCTACTATGTTCCATGGCCATCCACCATTATATTAGTTACCTCATTTGTGAAGTGGGGTGATAATACACGCACTTTGGTGAGTAATAAGAAGTTAATATGTATAAATTAAGAATTTTATCATCTGGATCACAATTGGTACTCAATGCTAGTTATTTTTCTTTTTAATTTTTTTTTTATTGTTGCTATTGATTGACTGGGGATCAAGCTGAGTAATTCATACAGTGGAATGACTCCGACATATTAAGCAAATGTTCTCCCACTGAGCTAAACCCCTAGCCATGGATGTTTTGTATTTTTTCAGAGAGAACATATATGGTTTACAAAAGATATGCTGGATTTAGTACCTTTTAATTGATGGCATGGTTTTGCTATTTGTAGTACAATTCACACATTTTAAATAGCAAGTGCTCAGTGTATCTTATAGGACATATGAGTGTTCCATCTCTCCATCAGCGACAGCTTGTATATGGATTCTCCATACACTGGATTTCCAGTCATTTGGCAGTTCCACAGTCCCCAGTGAATGCACACCATGCATGTTGGCCCCCAGGACTAGCTCTTCCAATCCTCTCTCTCTTTCTCACAATATTTGTACCCTCTGGATTTCTCTTACCTGGCATTATCTTTGCTGGTTTTCCTGGTTAAGTTGTGGAGCACTTCCTTTTATGTCTTACAGGAGCCCAAAGGAGACTTGGAGGGACATCTCCTGTTCTTTCTCCCTGCCTCCATTCATGGTATCTGGCCACCTCGGGTTGATGACCAAATCCTTGTTGCTGAGACTATTCCCATTACCTTTGTGCATAGTTCCTCTGAAGAACAAATTGGTGCAAGAATAGTTTCATTAATTTAAGTTTGAAAATCTTTCTCTGAAGAGAAACAATACATTTATTATTGTTAGCAAAGCCCAAGCAAGACATGTGTCAATGAGCATTAGAAACGATACATAGCTATGAGGTCACTAGATGAGAAACATTGTAGTCTAAATATTTAACACACTCAAGGTGAAGTTATGAAGTTCATTGCCTGCCAGATGAGGGTCAGCTAATTGAATTAATAAAATAAAGAGGTGAAAGAAATTAACTTGCTCATAAATTGCCCAGAAGATATGTTGTTAAAATAAAATACAATACAAAACCAGTGTGGCAGTTAAAATTCTCAGGGTCCTAAACAACAGGATCTCTAGAAGATGGGAAAACTCTTTGTAGCAGAGGATTTGAGTTTGACAGTGCAACTAAAATAGAGGCAATGCTGTCACATGCTGTAGACCAGAGACTGCCTGACTGTAATTGGCAAAAAAAAAAAAAAAAAAAAATAGAGATATTTATATCACCTGACATCATATTAAAGAAAACAATGAAAGGAAACAAGGGAAATCAGCAGAACAACTTATTTCTTATGAATTTATGGAAAAGAGAAAAACAGTATCATTAGGGAAAATATACTGAAGGTGCACTATTGAATTAGTAGTTGATAGAATGAAGTTTACTATTCCTCCATGGGGAAGAGGAACAGTGAACATTTATGTCAAACAGTTCAGAATTCCTAGGTAACTGATTCTTGCCTTTGATCAAGGTGGAGCCCTTTGCTCTTCAACTGCAGGTCTACTTATTTTTTTTTCTTGATAGAAAAACTTTGCATCTTGTTGGTTGAAAATTACTTGCATGATGGTTTTTCTTTTCACAAATGGGCCTGCTTCCTTTATTAGAATTGCCTTATAGAGAAATGTCTGAAAGAAGGAGCAGGTGGTTACATTGATTTTCTTTTCTTTGTTCTTTTTTTTTTTTTTTTCTTTCTTGGTATTGTTTCAGGTAAATATATTTGGAGTCGACAAAAAAATTTTTAAAGAAAAGCACAGGTGTTTTTACATTCTATTTTAAGTTGTTTCTTTTTGGGGGGGGAATGCAAATGACAGGAATTAATTGAATTACTAAATATAAACTACTTCAATTTAGGGTCAACTGTAAATGGAACCACAATACTTAGATTATATTAAATATTCGGGTCACTTTAAAAGGCCATTCCCTTTTTAACAATTGAGAGTTATGGCATGAATTTTGAAACCTTTTTGCCTGGGACAAAATGAGCTCAGCTGCCTATTTTAAGTTGAATTCTTTTCTTTTTCTTTCTTTCTTTCTTTTTTAAACTTTACCTACCTCAATGGACACTTGCTCTAAAGTTTGCAAATCATACTGAAGCATTATATTTTCTTCTTTTTTTTTTTTTTTTTTTCATTAGAGCATGAATCAGAATAGTTTTCTCCTTGAGAATTGAGTAGAAAGGTCACTAATCCATTAGCCAGAAACAGTCGCCTGAGATTTGTGCAATGCAGGACCCAGCATTAGAGAATCCCATGGTTACAATGTTGCCTTATACAGAACCATGTAGTTACAATGTTGCCTGGTCACAGCCCACCTCCAAATGCCACCCATTCTTACTTATATGCCTTTATTGGCTAACACAGCATATTGGTCTGTTACTGAAAATGGCATATTAGTAAACTATAAGGGGGAATTTTGATAAATAAGAGATAAGGAAAGCCCTTTTAACTTCAAGAGTAGACAACTACTAGTAGAAATCAATTTTAGATCAGAAAAACATTAAAGAATCTCATGTGATATAAACAGCCATCATTTTCAAGAGGCTCATAAGTAAAAGGTGTGGATAGAATAAAAGAAACATATTATTTTCTAGCTAAGTTTCATCTAACTGTTCCTTGTTCCTGATCAATGCAAATAGTGGAAGAGAGACTGGGTTACTCTCAATTGTTATAAAGTAGCTCTCAGTGGTTATAAAGGAGAATACTCTTTTAAACCAATCCAAATATTTAATTAAGTATGATGGTTCTATTTACAGTTGTCCCTGAACTATAGCAACATTTGTATTTACTAATTGAATTAATTTCTTTCATTTTTCTTTTTTTCCCAAAAAGAAAATAGAAGTTGTGGGTATGCTACAAAGATTCATTCCTTTAGTCATGAATCTTTCCTTGTCCAGAAAATATTCTTTACATTGATTATGGTGTATAATAAAGAGGGAGAGATTAATAAAAAGGCATCTAATGTAAAGTAATAGCAGTATGAAGATTTGATCAATATGCTGGTTGGTCAGTGTGGTAAATAGTTGCAATCAAAGATGAGAATGAGACCATTTCTGGAGACAGAGGTACCTTCCCATGTCCATGGCAGCATCTTTCACAAGGACCAGGATATGGAATCCACCCTTCAACTGGTAGAGGGACCAGAAAATGTGGTATGTATACACAAAGGAATAACATTCCGTCTTTAAGAAGAAGTGAATTCTGTCATTTGCAACTGAATGTTCGGAACTGGAGGACCTTATGCTAAGTGAAATAAGCCATGCACAGACAGACAAAGTCTGCATGATCTCAGTAATATGTAGAATCTAAAAAATAGAAATTATAGGAGCAGAGAGTAGAATGGTGGGTTACCACGTGTGAAACAGGGGAATGGGCAGATTGGTCAAAGGGAGAGAAGTTTCATTCCATTAGAGGATTATGATTTTGAGATCTATTGCATTGTTAAAAATAAGGTATCTTACAATTCAGAGTTGCCCAAAGAGTAGATTTTAAATGTTCTCACCATGAAATATTTAGTATATGGTACTTTTACTAATGATAACTATGATACTTATAAATTATGATAAGTATGATAGTGATCTAATAGATACGGTAATCAGCTTGATTTAACCATTTCACATTATATACCTCTATGGAAAATCATGTCATATCTCATTTAAAAATATATAGTTATTGTCAATTAAAATTAAAGAGCTGAAAAGTTCCCATAAGGTTCAAACACAACACAAATAAGACATTTCTGAGAAATTTGAAATTGAGTGGTCACGCACATGCACACATATCCTGTTTAACACCAACAGCCTTTTCTTAGGGCTGAATTATTAAAACTGCAGAAAGTGCTGCTGTCATTTGTTTCCCAGACTTTGCAAGGAATTTCTACAGTGCAATGGTGAGATAGATATAGATCTTTCCTTATATCTCTGCATAGCGGAGACAGTGGAGGCCTAGAAACTGTGGGGGCAGCGAACCAATGCGTGTGTAAGAGTACATATTTATTACTTTGCATAAGAAGCAGAGACCTTGAGGTAGCACAAATGCTGATTTTCCAACTCTGTTTTCTACCACTTTCCTCAGAGCCTGTTAAGTGCCTTCTGTATCTGACTTGAACTTGATGCTGTGTGAAATCTCCAGCCTATCCTTTGAGTCCAAAGAAATTAGCATTGACAGAGCCCTCCTAAGTAGGAGGACACACAGGAATTACTTTTGATTATTGATTTATTTGGGTATCACTTTTCCTCATTCCCATGTTTATTTCAGATATTCAGGCTTAATTGCTTGCCCTTTTCTAATCAAATATTAAATAGCCACTATTTCTTAAAAGTCAGGTGCTTTTGCACTGTTTCCATAGTGTAATTGTCAATGAAACCATCACCTTTTATTTATCTAGTCATTTGGAAAATTTAGATCAGAAAGATGGAGCTTCCTTTTAAAATGGTGCTAAATTTGCTTTGATGAAAGGTTTGATGTGCAACTGATACCGAGGGCCAGTGCTCCATGTGGGTGTATACATGGGTGTAAGCAAGACAGGAATAAAGCATAAATTTCTCCAACGTCCTAAGGGGTCATTTATTATCCCTGGTAAGAAGACAATGTGGCAGGGTGACTTCATCTTCTGCTAATGACCTCATTTCTATTTACCGCTGAAAATGGACGTTTTATTCTGCCTCTAAAAAATCAGCCACACAGCAAGAGAACAGTTCAGCCCCATGACATTTCTTAAAAAGAGTTTAAATTTTCATAAAAGAAAATGAGACCTAATGAGGAATGGACACTTATTGTGATGCTGTTCCTTTATTCCCTAGTCCTTAATTACTTCAGTTATTTTATTGCACATTTTCCCCATCTACAGGGTTCTTTTGTATCATTTGCAGCCCTCTACAGCCCCTCTCCAGAATTAGCTTGTGAGGGTTGATGTGGGAATTATAGCCCAAAAGTACCACCTCTGGATTCATTAAAGGGTGGGCTTCCTCTCGTTAGCTTGTTCTGAAGAAAATTTCCATTTTGCAAGGGCAGTGTAAATTTTGCATATCATTTTAATAGCAAGGCGGGTCAATCAAATTATAATTGGCTCCAATTAGCACTCCCATGAGCTGTAAGATTCTTTACTTTCTCCTGGACTCTACTTAAAATGAAAATGTTATGTACTGTCACTGAAGTTATAAAAAGTCATCCATTGTTCACTATAAGTACAGAAGAAAGTATAGGTGCCAGCCATACAGCGCTCTAGTGACTATGTGAGATGTGCATACCAACATGCATGTCAGATGGTGCATGCCAGGTGCACCATGTGCCACCGCAGAATGCTTCATTTGAGTGTTCAGGCAGCTATTGGCAACAAAATGTCTAGTCTCCTGCATTGTGTTGGTTTGGAGCTCCTCTCAGATTGCTTTAACCCATTTTTCACTGAATCTGAATTCTTTGGAAAAGGTGCATTTTTATAACAAAGGTGAGGAAGCATAGAAAAAAATACAAAGTGTGTTCTATGTTAAATGCCACTATTATCATTTGGGGTTCTCTCTGAAGTCCCCTCCCTCTACACAAAGTCCATCTATGTATAGGCTGGGGATTACAGTAATTGCTGGGTCTGTGACCTGAGGGAATTGCCAGGTCTTCATAAAGCATCACAGTAACTCTGTGTCGATCTGGTCAGCTCTCATTTTTCTCTATGAACAATTAAAGTCTCTTCTTTAGCAATTGCTGTATTTCTTTGGCAGCTTGTGGAAGGAACTAAATGCCTTGCAGTGGTTTTGCTTGTCTTCCTCATTTATTTCAAGCCGTTGTTGAACATCATGCTTTGAGAGTCACTGAGTATGGCCCAAACTTCCAACACCTCATCTTGAGATCTCCTTGGATAAAGAGGGAAGGGTAGGCTCAATCCTACCCATATAACTTGACCTGGTGATTAGAAAAGGAAAGTTAATTTAAAATAAATAAATCCTTTATGAGAAAAAGAATTCATGTATGCACACAAATACATAAAATGGTTATAGATGTGCTCTCTGTGATTCCACACTAACAAATATGGAGGAAAGAGCTTCACTTGATCATCCCAAAGATGCTGCTAGATCCTTATGGGACCAAGAAAGTGATGGAGTCACTTGTTAAGAGCAAAGCCTCCTGCAGGAAGCATTTGAAAGAAAGACAAGGGATGGCGGTGCCTTGAAGAGTCAGAGGAGGATGGATGAGGCTGGCACCCACAGAAAACACTACAATCCTAAAAGACAAGGGTGGGACTAAAAATGGTGGTAACAGAGTGTGTCAGAATACTGCATCCTCTACTGGACGGGTCTGTGACCCTGTGGAATGGCCCACATGTGCTCAGTAAGGCTGTCACTAAAACAAAAGGCAGAGACTGGAGTTGTGGAGTACTCCCATGTCAGGGGACCCGCAGGAGCTCCCTGAGGGAGTCAGGACAACATGATCGCCAACAAAAAGAGCTGGTATGGTAACGGAGGATAGCAAGGACATTGCTAGGCTCTTAACTTGGTCTTTAGATAACACTGACCTGGAGTGGGGTCAGAAAAGTTCTTGAAAGGTCAGATAAATATTGAAAGCTTTACCCACCATGTCGTCCGCGCCGCAGCTGCTCAATTCTGCAGTCACAGCATGCAAGGAGCCACAGGCAGACCAGAGTGACTGAACACATGTGAGTTTGCTTCAAAATGCTTTGTTTACAAAGGAGGCAAGAGTCTAGTCTTGACCCCTAGCCATACCAGTGCACACCAGCCGTGAGGAAGAAGGAAGAAAGGAAATCCGGTTCCTTTCATGGTTCTCTTTATCTTAGCACCCACACAAGTCTGACTTAGAGGCAGTCCAGATCAGAATGGATTTGGTAGATGTTTATAGTCTGAACTAGCAACCCATTCTCTATGGTCATCTTGCCTCCAAAGTAACCATTTATGAAACAGGTTTTGAAAGGACCCCCTGGCATGTTAGCAGGCCAGCTACATTTCACCCTTCAGTATAGACGTCTTCCTGACCACTGGCCATTTGTCCTTCAAACCTTCAGTCATCTCCCATTTTCCATCATGGTGTTTTAGCTTGTTGAATATGTACTGCAATAGACCTTCTGCCCAGGAAGTGTCATCTGTAAGCACTGGAGCAGAATTCTCTTCCCAGCTATGTGAGTGACAAGAATCTTGACATCAGGCAGACTTGTACACACTTTTAAACATGTCTTGTTTTAAAGTAGGTCAGACTTCCCAGTTGGCACCACAGAAGATGGCCCAAGTGACTTTTACAATTTTGCCAAACTGCAATTTTGTTTGACAGAATTTCTTCTAGAAAATGCCTGGGCAAAGGATTAAATCTCCCTCATAATGGAATTTTGTAATGGAACTAGAAATAAACCCTTAAGTGCCAGCAGCATGTGTATTAATATTTCTGCAGGTAAACACTAGAGTGACATATTTCATGTTAAACTGACTGGTTTTATATTTGAGTGACCTGGGTAGGAGTGTGGCCAGAGAACTGAAATCATTCATCACATATTACTTTTACAAAGTAGATTGTCAGTACTTCATTTTCCTAATTTATGACTTTGATCAGTAAATCCTCTTAGCTAATAAAAAATATTTCATATTCCTAATATTCACATAGCATTGTTAATAGAGAGCCCACTGGCCATGTTGTTTTGGCATAATGTGCTTACGATTTACTCAAGAGGTTGTGAAAGGTTCTGTAAAGTCTAGCTCATTTGAGTATATAAAATTACCATTTTTATTACAGCTTTTTATTTATCATAGTACATAAAATGATCCTGAAAAACCTCCAAAGAATGCTGAAGTGATATATATTTTCCATTGCAGTATACAATTAACATTTATTGCAAATGCAGATTTTTATGATAAGTAAACTCTGATAGTATTATAACAGATACTTTTTACTTTATTCAGAATGCAATAAATCACACAGTTCTCAACTGCTTTTAGAGTGAGGCCCTATATATTTTAACATTGTCATGCAGGCAATAAATGAAAAGTTAGTGCAGATCTAAGACATAAAAGTTATGTTTCATTCCATCTCAAAGAGAAAGTCTATAAACAAAAGTAGGTGCTACAAATTTCTGCAGACCTCTCATGACACAAAACCATATTAAATGCAGATTTGATTCTCTTCCATGAGTCTTTAAGGGTCTGAAGTTCTGTAAAAAAATAATCACTAATTCATTTGGTTTGAGCTGCTGTAGTTTGAGATCTATCTGCCTCTTTTTAAATACTCCGATACTCCCTCCCTGCATTACATTGATCTTGCCTGCTTCTGTGTTGGGCTTTCCCAATACAGGCTTCCTCCAGTTTTTTGTCTCTGCTCATTTGTTTTCCTTTGTAACTTTTATCTAGAGCATTTAGCGTGGTATGTCGCACATTATAAATTCTCAATTGTTATTAGCTGGTGTCATTTATGTTAGTTTCCTGTCATTACTGTAACCAATTACTGTAAACTTAGTCACTTATAAAAACTCACATTTATTGTGTTACAGTTTTGGAGAACAGAGGTCCAACAGGGGTGAATGGCACTAACATTGAGGTGTCCGGAGGTGGCAGAGCCACTCTCCTTTTGGAGATTTAGACCCTGGTCTTTTCTGGCCTCCATAGGCCACTTTCAGTTTTTCACTCATGGCTTTTCCCGTTGTCTTCAATCCCAGGTCACAACACGTGAGATGCCTCTCTGACTCCCTTGCCTACTTCTTTCTGTATATCCTTTTTTCTTTGGCCTTAAATACCCTGCCTTTCTCTTTAAGGACCCTTAGTATCACATTTGACCTTCCAATGAAGTCCAAGACAATCTTCCCATCTCAACCTCCTTATTTTAATTCCATTTGCAATGTCCCTCTTGCCGTGCCAGGTTACAGGTTCCCAGGTTTCAGGAATAGAATGTGGACTTCTGGGGCAGATACTGTGTTTGCCACACCAGCATTAGGCCCAAACTCTCTCTCAAACGTTTACCTCATTGTTCCCAGCACTCCAAGGGCATTTACTTCTGCTTTCCTGCCTCCGTCTCAGATTCGAATTTCAGCATGACCGCTTCTAGCCCCAGTGCTCCTCTCCTCTTCCTGTTTCTGCTGTTTCTTCTCCTGATCTTTCCTGAAAATCACGTTAGTTTTTCTTCATCCCAGCTGAGGATCTTTACTGCCTTGGTTTTCTGAGGCTGTTATAGAGGAAGACCATTTTATTATTCAGCAGCTCTTTCAAGTTATGTGGGAGGTTTGGGGCCTCACCACAGAGGTGAGGGCCCCATAAATGGAGAATTGTTTTGTTCTTCCTGTGGTGGGGCATCCGGACAGGGTCAGTGGATGCTACTGTGGACTGGGATGCCCATGACCCTCCCTTGACTGGAGGGCAGGATCTATCTGTCAGTCAGGTCAGGCTGTGCATATTTGGAGAGCCTGGGGTGCGCACAGGTGATCAATTTGGTGAAAGTGAAGAGAGAAAGTGATCCCTAGGAAAGGAAGTCATTGCAGATGGACGTTTCCTGCAGATCCAAAGGGAGGGACATTCCAAATACAGAAGAGTCTGTGACTCAATTTCAGCAACCTTTATCTCCTCGGTTCCCTAAAAGCAGAAGTCATAATGCAGTTAAAGGATCAGACTTGAAGAAAAAAAAATAAGATACTGGAGAAGTACCTATGAAGGGTGAGGGGGACAGCACAGAAACAGGCTGAGTTCACAGATACTGGGTTCCCATATCTGTGTACAAAGAAAGAGGAGGAAAGCCTTACCAGCTCCGAGAACACCAAGGCCGTGGTGATGGGGTGCTCGAGCCACAGCTGCCAGTTGGAGAAATCCTGTGCCGGTCAGAAAGCTCTGCGCTACCCTGGGGGGCGTGGCCACCCCATACAGGACTGCAGGCAAAGGCTGGGGTCAACTGTGTTCTATGTGGTGGGTTCTCCTAAAATGACACCTGAGTGGAACACCTCTGTCTGCCAGAGTCATCTCCTGGATTTTTTCCATATTTATGTATTCATGCACACTTAGGGAACAACTCAAAATGATTTTAATGTGATTTCTTCATTTTATTTTTCCTAACAACAATTCCTATGTCATATAGACAAATCCATCATAATCTCTATAATAATAGAACACTTTAACAACATTTAAATATTACCAATATTAATTTTAGAATTAAAAGAAAGCCTATAAATATAGTCTTACATATATTGTTTTATGTTGAATATTTTCAGTTAAAATTACATTTGGGTTATTTGTTGCACAAAGCTATTGTCCCTGTATTCTCGTTGCTCTCTGATGTTCTCTTGTATGCATTTACCAGACTGTAGGTTTTCTGATGCAGATTGTGAGTTCTCTCCATCATCTGTTCTCATTTTAATATAAATTAGTTTAATAAGTTGACTTCTTAATCCAAATGCCCAGTAAAAGTGTTGCATGTTGGGGAGCCGTAGAAGTTTCTGGCTGTCTCAGGAAAGAGAGAGGGCGGCCATATTGATTTCACATACAGAACACTTTGGAAAGAAGAGCACATTCCTTTGCCTCCCTTCAAGCATGGTGAGGCTGTGGGCATTGGGGATGTTACATAGGTCTGGATACTGAGAGCAGCAGAAAGACCCCAGAGGGCTATAGATAACAATAGCTGCTAGTTTTAACAGTTACAGAATAAATTCAGCCTACTCTATCAGCATTATTTGTCTTTATAGTTCATTCAGTACTGTTGTAACGGTGGTTAAATAGGAATCAGTTTAGGCATGAGAGTAACTGCTGGGTGGAGACTCGCAACACATTTTATTTTCATACAACTCAGTAGACAACTTCATATTTCACAACCTAGTGCCTGACTCATTAGACCTTCATGAAACATGCTTTACTAACATGACTGAAAAATCAGTTCAACCTTAAAACTAGATTTCTGAGCGTTCCTTTCGCGGCTCATTGGCTGATCTCGGGAGACACTGAGCATTTATGTTTGCCTTGGGAGTGGAAGTCAGTCGTCAGTCTTCATTTCCAAGTTCTTGGCAAGCTTTCTCCATTTTGGCCTTTCACATGCCCTAGGCTGTACCTGCAGTGCTTTTATTCCTTTTTTGCTGAGAGTTCTCTTGTCCTTCCAGGTTTGTTCTTTATTCATGCAAGACTGTCACCTGTCACTCCGCTTCGACTTATTCTAGTTCTCCTCCAAATCGCACACATTGGCCCAGTCTGATCTGTGTAATGGTTTCCTGTCCCTAACCCTACCACATTCAAAGATCTGTAACCATTGAAATGATACATTAAATGCCTTTGAACTTGTCACTTATTAGTTATTTTTATTTGTACCTATTTTCCAAAAGTTATTTCAAGAAAACATTACATTATTTAACCAATATGGTAAGGTCAATACAACTGTAAAAAAAAAAAATTGAGCAGAGAAGTAGGAGTCCAGGAGCCATCCACAGCTACTGTGCTTCAATACCCACTGACATCTGAACGATCTCAGCCAACTAGAACCAAGCAGCATGGTATTATTTAGCCCCTGTTATTGCAGAGAACAAGAGCTCTTCTGCATAAAGTTGCTTTTCATAGGCCCTGAAGTTCATGGAAACACTCATAGCAGACTTTACTTGCATAGTCAGTAGCATGAATTCATCCTTAATTAACAAGTGTTGATCAAGGACTTATTAAATGCCTTTGGATGCTTCAAGAACTTGGAAATGAAGCCTGATGACTGACTTCCACTCCTAATTTGAGGAGAAAGAGGAACAGTTGGAGTAAAATTAGCATTACTTGTTTATCACATGATAGGAAGACAGATAAGTAAATAGATCATGACTTCTCCGGTGATAAATGCATTCCCTGAAAGATACCTTGGGTTGCCATATGTAGGAGCCCAACTGAGATAAGGACCTTTAAGGAAATCTTCCTTGAGGAGTTGATTCCTGATGTTGGAGAGAAATTTTTGCAGACCCTGTGGAAGTCAGCAGAATGTGGTTTGGTGTTTGTTAATCAGGTGTCTGTCACTGTGATCAAAATATCTGACAAGAACAACTTAAAGGAGGGAAAGTTAATTTTGACTCACAGTTCTAGAGGCTGCTCTGAGCCTGAGATGGGCAGAACTTGGTGGAGAGGTACTTCTTCTTTCATGGTAGCCAGGAAGCTGAGAGAAGGCAGGGGGAAGCTACTGCAAAGAAGATATACTCTTCCACAGCATACCCCCAGCGACTCACCTCCTCTAGCCCTGCCCCACCTGCCTAGTGACCACCCAGTCAGTCCATCAAAAGTAAGATGGATGGTTAAGGTTGCAGTTTTGACAATCTAGTCATTTTATCTCTGAATATTTCTGCATTAAGTTAGGAGCTTTGGGAGGGCACTGCACATCCAAACAATAACAATGTTGAAAGTGAAGGAAACAAAAAGAGAGGATTTGAGAGGCTTTGAGCAAGGACTTGGCCCTGAAGGGACTCCTACTGAGGTTAAGCAATTATGCATTATTCCCAAGAAGATAGAAAGTTGTGCAAAGATTGATGTCAGAATTGCCTTGATTCTGTTGGTAATTTTGAAATAGCATAGAATGCACAGTACAGAAGTACAGGCTAAAAGGGAGGAAGACCTAGGCCAGAGGCTGGTTAGGAGGCCTGTGGAGTAGAGGTGGTGCTGAGAGCAATATCATGGCTCCCAGAGGATGCTGATCAATTGTTTCCATCATAGCAGAGAAGGAATGCAGAATCATTTCATCTCTTTCTCTTCTGGAACCACAGCAAAACCACCCAGCATGCCTTTGAAGGAAGGTAATTGTGTATATTTCAGGTCTCCTGTGAGAAACTGACTTTAATCATGGAATTTATTTCTCTCTCCCCAACTTTTGTTAGAACTATCCTATGCTTGGATCTTCAATGAATATCCATCATTTGTTGAAGAAGATAGTCGGAGATTTGTCTCTCAAGAGACAGGGCACCTCTACATTGCCAAGGTGGAGCCATCTGATGTGGGGAATTACACCTGCGTAGTGACAAATATGGTGACACATGCCAGAGTGCTGGGCTCCCCGACTCCTCTGATGCTGCGCTCTGATGGTAGGAAATGTTTCAGTGTCCTCTGACTGCAAATAGGGTCCTGACTACAGGCAGAAGCAAGCTAGGAAAAGTGAGAACTATATCTGGAAAAATTATCACTCAGAAGGGGCAAAGATTATTGATGAGTAGGTGACAGAAATAATTACATAAACCCTAGGTCCTTTACATAATCCTTACTCAGGACCTCCTCCATAGCTTTCATAGACCACTGCCAAATGGAACAGGGGTTCCTCATTTAAAGATCATGAAGAATTTCAAGATGGCAGCAGGGGAGCATTGAAGCAGGCCTGAGGACCCAGAGCTGGGACCCAGGTTTTGTTCCCATCAAGCCCAGGAAGTCACCTGCTCTGACTTGCCTGCTGGAGTTTCCTAAAGCGCTGAGTATTTTGTTAGAGATTAAAAGGCATCACTGAAAAACAAAATTAAAAATCTGCTTCATCAACACCTCCATGGCTGCTGTTTTAAGAGTCTGTGAGCAGCAGTGGGAGCAGATTTGCTGCCCCTTAGCTAGAGACCCATTTTAACTAAGTCACATCTAATAGGGCACAATGCCAGAACGCACAATATGGAAACACCTTCCAGGCCCTTAAAATTGAGTTTAACCTCTCCTGTTTATTAAGTCACTATTTCTTGACTCCAGGGAGCCATTTAATAAGTTTAAGGTTGGTGTCTATGCTACTGGGGTACCATGAAGTAAATTTTCCACTATAATTTTTGTTCCTTAGGAAGTTTCAGGAAGTCTCAATGCATTCATTGTTTATTTCAGTTTGACTACAAATGTCCACATTGAATACAGAGTGACAGAAGCCTCCCATTTTCTACAGTATAAAATGCACAGTGTTCCCTGTAATGGGACAACTTGTAAATACTTATGAATCTGAGAATTCCAAGTTCTTAAGTGCTTATTAATGTTGCATGTTTGAGCCAGGTTAGCACCAGTGAGTAACTTAAATCACCGCAAAAAGCCAGTTCCCCATGGAGCAAAATAAAGTTTTATTTAAGAAAACAAGGCAATTTCAAAGGCAGCACTATCAACTTAATATTCTGGATTCACAGGTGTGATGGGTGAATACGAGCCCAAAATTGAAGTTCAGTTTCCAGAAACTCTCCCGGCAGCTAAAGGTTCAACTGTGAAATTGGAATGTTTTGCCCTTGGAAAGTAAGTTTTGTTATGTTCCTTCTGTGCCACTGGGTTGCTGTAGGAGATTGGGGTGGATTGTGACAGGCTCCCCTTTACTTCTAAAATTTACTTACATTTAGAAGGAAGGAAATAATGCAGGAAAAAATATGCATATATAGTATACATATATAATGTAATTTGAAATTTTCAAGATAATTTGGAGGAAAATTACCATGCCTGCCTAATTTCATGAACTAAAATGGTGTTCTTTCTCATGTCCATTTGTTGTATTATATATTTTAGGCTTCATTTTTTGTTTTTTCCTGTAAATCATGAATTTAGTCAAGAAAAATGCAGTTTATTTTTGTTAAAATATCAACTTCAAGGGTTAAATCTTTTGGCCTCATGTGTGTAAGTGAAAACTGGAATGTTATACATTTGAAACCCACCACTTTGGATCTATCTTAACCAAAGCTTTCTTTTTTCAAGTCCAAAAGGCTTCCAGACAATAGCAAACCAATTGATGATTTTCTTCTTAGCCCTGTACCCCAGATTAACTGGAGAAGAAGTGATGGGATGCCTTTCCCCAGCAAAATCAAATTGAGGAAGTTCAATGGTTTGCTTGAAATCCCTACCTTCCAGCAGGAAGATGCAGGCTCCTATGAATGCATCGCTGAGAATTCACGAGGAAAGAATGTGGCCAGAGGGCGTCTCACCTACTATGGTGAGCATCCCTGGCTTGGGCAAATTGGATTTGCAAATTGTGGGGAGATTGTAGCAGAATCTCCATTTTTAACTTGTTCTGCATTTTATTCTTTCTTATTCTGCTCAGTGAGGATGGACATCTGTCATGGCAGGAAAGAATTAAAAAGAAATAAAAATATGCAATAGGTTGGATATTTATTCCCTTTGCATTTTAAAATAATTCATATGGTAATGAAGTATTTTATACTTTTTTAAGAATGACCCTTAATACATTAGAGAGAGATCTCCTTTCTGTCTGCTCTCTTCTCTATGAAAGGAGGTTTTATATCTTTCTTTCTTGTCTTTTTCTAAGCAGAAAAAATTGCCTACTGGGAAGAATTACAATTACTGTATCAGAGAATCCAAATAAACTCAGAATCTTGTTGAGTTTATCAGTATTATTTGGTCCTGTACAATAATGTATTTGTACTCTATTTGCTGCCTTTAATTTGTAATCACATTTATTTGATGTACTGCTCAATTTGGATAAGGAAAGAATAATAATGTTACCCTTATTTGGAGTCTCTTTGGAGGAAAATTAGATTGTCTTTTTCTTTTCAAAATTCATTTCCAATTTCCTTTTGTTTAAAAAAAAATACAAGCCCCTTGGTTTTGATGAAAATATGATTTAGAAAGTATAAATACATGATTTTACAAATTGCATCTGTAAAATACGTATAAATGTAAGCTCATTGAATACGAATTTGCAATTTAATCATTAGAGACATTGTAAAAACTAGTGCGCAGTCACCAATTTTGTGAAAGGTAAATTGCATTATGGTCTATTTGTTTTGGAAACTGAGAACTGAAGCAGTGTGCAGTGCCCACCTGGTTAGCACGCGGGGATGTTACAGGGACGAGCGGGGTACACAGACAGTTACTGAAATGGTAGGGCTTCTCAGGTCCCCATCAAAAATCTGAAGTCTGTGAAAGCAACAGCTCTGACGAGATCCATACTTGTTATGTTGCCTTGAGCTTTTATGATCTGTCAGAGATGAAACTCAGACCTGAACTAGTAGCGCAAGTCCTTCTGTCTTGTGAGTGTCTCTTCTTTGACACAAGGAGTTGGGTATGGAGGGAAGCATCTCAGGTGTCCAGGTCTCAGTTGGTGGGACAATGTGGAAATGGTGGAGGTGGTAAGGAGAAGATGAGCACTTAACTTACATGGCTGTACAGCTCAAAAGCCCCCACAAAGGAAGTCACCTTTGTTCCTACGTAGGCTAGTGTCTTTTTTTGCTCCCTCCCAGGAAAAGAAGTGACCGTGGAGAGAGTGCACAGCAAAGTCCAGCTGTCTTCGTGTTTCAGCAGTGTCTTTACCCCTCTGTAGCAGAATCCCTGCCTCAATCATAAAGCACTATATGTCTCAGATGACGGGAAACAGGAATTTGTCATCAGACTGTGGCTCAGTCTCTTATTTTTACTTCTCTTTCCTCATTTGTCCTTTTCCTTTTTCCACAAGTTGGCATCTGCTATAATCCAAAATGGCCACCAACAGTGAGGAGCAGATCAGTGGCGGGAGGGATGAGGTGTCTAGCCACCTGCTCCTCAGATCCCTTTGGCTGCATGTTTACCCATAAAACAATCACTGTAAGGGAAACTGAATTAGACGATGTAAGATCCTCCTTCTGGAACACAGTGAAAGGTAGAGTTTCCTTGGGGTTTATGGGAAAGGTGAAGCAGAGAGAGAATGAAAACACGAGGTTATTTTAGAAATAAGAAAAAGAAGAAAATAATGCACAATAGAAAACCAATAGCATCTGCTGTGCTTTATAAAGAAGGTAGACTCTTGCTTTACTCTGTTTTATAGATAATATGATATGTACCTAAGAAATAAATCAGAAATTAAAGACATAGAGAGTTTCATGGAAGTTTCCATTTTAGAAGACTAAGATTGTGCATTCAATAAATGCCATGTAGTTCTCTGTCTGTTCTAATATTTCATGTAAAACGTGGTCTGATAAAATATTTGGATCTCATGTGATGGATAAAGGAGGAAACTGTGATTAATGTGACAGTTATAATCCCACGGTTGGCTTGATCCAGCAAATGATCCTCCCATTTGGAGAAGAAGAATACTAATATGGACATTGCTTGGAAATTTTTGCTGGAAACTCAAATCTCCGTCAAAATCTTACCCATGAGTTTATTTGAGATCTCATTCCATTTCAGCATGGTAATTCCTGAAAAAGGAAAACGTGTTGTAATATAAAGTGGAGAGCAGTGATTTTGGACTGAACTATACTTCATATTGGGCAAGTAGTTTTATATAAAACAGATAAAAAACAAAAACAAAACAACAAAAAATAAACAAGGAAAAACTTAGGGCGGTACATTTTTAGTAAAAGCTAAATAGCCCTAGTTTCATTTCAATTTCATTTACAAAAAAAGCAATTTTATGAGATAGAAATGGAGAGACAAATCTTCCCATGGTCGCAATTAAATAGAAATAGATAAACTGTTCCTCCATATGGGGAATGCAAATACGACTCCACAGTACACATCGCATGCATAATGCAACGTGAAACCAGTAAGACATCTCACCTCCCAGTTTGGGATAGAGATTGCAAGCTGAGACTTGGCGGAATACACTGTGTATATCGAGTGGCTTCCATGGCAAGTGGCACATTGCTTTCATCTGTAAAAAGTATTTCCAAATACCTTGTAAAACATAAATGGAAATGATTAATCTACTCGATCCAACTGATTTGCATACATAATTTAAAGTTGCATCAGTTTCTTCTCTTTCCGGTAAAAATATCACATGATTCAAGTGAAACCAATTTATCCATCTTTTGCTGTTTCATTTTAATTCACTCAGAGGTTCCTGAGATGTTCACTGGTTTGTATTTAATTATGAGTTATTTCTAACTTGATGGAAATTGTTTTACTCAGTTATAGAAATTTCTTTCCTATGAAAATTAATATTTAGTTCCTAATGAAGACCAGCATTTTACCGTCAATCACTTATTAAGTTGTCATTACTTGTGATCTCATGATTCAGAAATACACTTAAAAAAATCAACTTTGTGTACCTGCATTATTCTCTATTAATAGAAACCTGAAGAATATCATACAGATCGCAGAGTTTGGAAAACTGAATTAGAAGCTTAATGAATTTGGCTTAAGGAATGAGAGATTGCAGCATCCATCTTCAGATTTTATACGTCCACTCAGTAGATACTTAGTGTATTAAATATGATTCTGTCTTCCTGGTCACTTTAATCTGTTACCTGGAGCCTAATATTCATTTATATTTACCTGGATAAGGCTTTTATTTTTTATTTGCTGTTTGCTTTACAGCAAAGCCTCATTTGGTTCAGCTCATAAAAGACGTGGAAATGGCTGTGGAGGAGAGTCTTTATTGGGAATGTCGGGCAAGTGGAAAGCCCAAGCCCTCCTACCGGTGGTTGAAGAATGGAGATGCCCTGGTTCTTGAGGTAAGACAGCCTGCCTGTCAATCTGCCCTCAGCCTGCTCTGTGTTACCTGAATGCTTTCTCTAGTTCCCACTACCAAAAGTGACTGGTGGTTTTCACTCTTTTCCTTTGTATCTCAGGAGTGGAATGAATAGAGAATCATAACCCAGTCAAGTACCCAGTCTGCCAATGAGAAGATATTTGCAACTTTGCATATTTTCATTGGCTAAGGGTGATTTGTGGTTTCGTGAACTTAGTCTATAAAATAATACACTATGCTTTTGGTATTGAAATCAGAGAAGGTCTTCCTTTAATCAAATATAGAAAGTTTTTCTGTTTTTCAACTTGTATGGCCTCTGGAGAATAATTGTATCTATTACTCGGTTGCCCTGTTACCCGAGCACTGATTTTCTGATTCACCTTTGCTCTCTAGCTATGTAATCTTGGCTCTTTTTTTTAACTAAGCCAATTATGTTCCTTTGCATTTCTAGACATAATTATCCATACTTCTTTAAAAAAAACCCTGGTAAATATGTGTGTTTTCAAGAACACTTTTTATACAATAAATTTATAATTTTCCAACTCACACGGTTTTTAAAAAAACTGTGGTGAAAATCTTTTCAGTTGATACAATGGAACATCCTTTAATGTCTGAAACTTTAACATGGGTTAAAAATAAAAGGACTTCCATATTTTACTTCCGGCTTTATTATTTATTTTACTAATGTACTTTGGGGCTGTATGATGCTTATTCATATTTCCAGTGTGTCTCTCAACTTTCAAAGAAGGAAAAGGTTCAATTTCAGGTGAGCCTGCTTAATACACTGAGGAAAAGGTAGACGTGTTGTGTCTGATTGAAATGGTAGTGAGTAGTGCTCATTTTTTTCTTCTAAAATTTTGCTCATGCGCAAGACATTTTTGTTATTGTCTAGGAGAGAATACAGATAGAAAACGGTGCCCTTACAATATCAAACTTAAATGTGACTGATTCTGGCATGTTCCAGTGTATCGCAGAAAACAAACATGGCCTCGTCTATTCCAGTGCTGAACTCAAGGTTGTCGGTAAGACCAATTTTCTCTGCTCTTCATTGTTCTTGAATCCTCCCTTCTTGTCAGAAACTGAAATATGTGCTTTACATATTGGATTCCTGCATCTAGTAACACTTAGAGTGTCAAACATGATTATTCAGGGTTTCTAACCAAAGCATGCATTTGAATGATTTCTAAGGAAAAGTAGTAATGAGGGACAAAATTAGAAACCAAAAGTTGAAGTAAATCCACAGAAGGAAGAAAGTGTTGGCCTGACCCATCTCTGTCCAGCTCCAGGTTTATGGTGAAGAAATGCTTCTTAACGCAAAAGTGATCTGGGCCTTTCCTGCTGATGGGCCATCAAAGCAAATACCTAAATTGGAATCAATACCATTTGATTGCAAAGGGGTTGCTTTTGTCTTTATTCTTGTCCAATACTGGACATACTGAAGCCTTAATTAGCCAAGGTTTCACTAACTGAATTATGAATTCTTTTCTTCTTGTTGCACAAGATATAAGAGGAGAAATGATATGTTTTATCATGTTTAGGACAGTTTTCCCAAAAGACACTTACATTGCAAATGATGGAAAATTCAACATTTTATCCTGTTATGGCATAGCATAAAATAGGCAAGGAAAGAAGGAAGGGAGGTAGAGGGAGGGAGTGAAAGGGGGAGGAAGGAAGGAGTTCATCAGTCTATGCAATTTAAATGGAGACTGCAGATTTCAGCCTAACTTGATCTAGGGTGCAAATATCATCACGGGTATTAGGTTCCATGTGAAGTTTCCCAAGAAATTGAGTTTATTATCATAGTCAATCCATGGGGAAAAAAAATGATGGCTTTCTTAATAGCTTAAGCTCAAGCCATAGCCCTGCGGTCAGTGGCCTCAGGTAGCCTGATTTGAGTCATTATGCATCTATCTGCTTATCACTGACCAATCCTTATGGCCAGAGGGCAATAAGGCCCTGATGGGGTAGCTCATTGACTTTCAACAGAACACAGTCTTGCTCCAAAGTATATTTGGAAATGCCTGGAGATAGTATTGGTGGTTGAAAGTAGGGGGAGGGATGGGGCCCTTGTGTGATATTAGCATTTGGTGGACGGAGGACAGAGAGGCTGCCAGCACTTGTACAGTGCACAAGACTGCCTCTGCACAAATGGTTATCCAAGTGCTATGCTCTGGAAGTCAGCAGAGATAAGTCCTAACCCAGTCTTCATGGGATGAGCTTTTAAAAGTTTTCTGTACTAAGTGATCTCCTTTAGTTCAGTGAGCTATTTTAAAGCCTTTACAGTCAACATTAAAAATTCCTACATAAAGTAATTGTTTCAAGATTTAGGGCCTGCCCCAAACACCATAGCACACATTTCTTTTTTAACAGTGAAACCCCGTGAGTGGTGCACCATAAATCAAATAAATCTGGTGCCAACATCATGCCTGTCACGTTAAATCTAAACACGGCTGTACTGTCAACCTTTCAGATTTACAGGAAGTTAAAAACATGATCCAGTGCTCATTAAATCGATGATCTCTCATTCTCTCTCTTCTTTCATTCTTTTCAGCCTCTGCTCCGGATTTTTCAAAGAATCCCATGAAGAAGTTGGTTCAGGCCCAGGTGGGCAGTCTGGTGAGCCTGGACTGTAAACCCAGGGCCTCCCCCAGGGCGCTGTCTTTCTGGAAGAAGGGGGACACAGTGGTGCAAGAGCAAGAAAGGTATTCTCTTGTCCACACAAGTGGCCGCCGACTTCCTTTTCATATTCCGTAAGGTCACAGCAGGTCTTCCACATGAGCCTCAGTACCGTAGCATCTCAGTGGGCCAGGAGGTGTTCAAGAATCAGCACAGTGGTAGTTTTGTTCTCTGATACTCTCATGGTGACAGTCGCATGTTGGTGGAGTCTAAAAACAGACAACCCCTCATCTAATTTCTACCCATATAGAAGGCTGTCTTGTAGCAAGGGGTTTCTTCCCCAGTCCTCTGGGGAGAACCAACCAGAACGGTAAAGGAGTGCCAGCCCCAGAAGCAAGGCAGCATCATGCAGAACAAAGAGCAGATGAAAACACAATAGCCCGTGCAGAGATCTATACACACACACACACACACGCACGCATGCACGCACGCACGCACGCTGCTGGCCCCTGTGCTGAATCATACACAACACAGGTGTTTCCTTTCAGCCAAGGCTTACTGGTTTGTATAATAGCATTGAAATGAAGAGGTAGAATGAGCTGAGTTAAAAGCACAATTCAAGAGCCCCAGGGCTGGCCTCGCATTTTCCTTCTGCCTTTTACTAGCTCAGTGAAGTGACCCCATCTTTCTGGGCCTCATTTGTTAGTGGAAATGATGACAGTTTATGTCTCATGTTGAGAAGATTATATGGACAAACTGCATAAATATTCATAAAGCACTGAGATCAATCCCTGGCAGAGAATAAGCATATGTCCTATCCATTATTACTATTTATTAAGTACTTACTATCTGCCAGATACTGTGCTCCCAGCTTGCGATAGCACAATAACAACCCCGAAGGGCCCGTGTCCATAGGTTGAAACCACGTGGCTATGTTACAGCAAGTGGTAAAAGGTAAGCTTTCAGATAGAAAGATTAACTTGAGTTAGTTGTATGGGTCCAAACTCACCTGAGTCCTTAAAGGAGGAAGAGGAGGACAGAAGGATGGCCAAGGAGATGTAATGTTCAAAGATGTGATGATCCCAGACAGATGGGAGGTACAAGAAGGATCGTCATGCGTGTGGCTGGATTGTAGGTTGTAGTAGGCACCACTGGCACAGGAACAGGGCCTTGGCTTCATGACCTCCGGGGACTGAATTCTACCAACAGTCCCACGGAGCACAGAAGGTTCTAGAGCCTTGGGAAGGAGCTACGCTCTGCTAACACCTTGATATTGGCTCACTGAGAACTAGACTGGACTTCTGACCTCCAGAACATTTGAGAATACATTTGCCTGAGTGTAGGCCCCAGAGTTTTCGGTAAATCATTACACCAGCAACAGGAAGCTGAGCACACAAATTATCTCCTTGAAACATTTCTGCAGCTAAGGAGAAAACCAGAACTTAGAGGGATTGTGTGATTTGCTAAAGTGATTCTTTAGTCTTCTCTGATTGACAGTCTGGGCCTTTTTGACTCTAGGGTGAAACCACTGAGCCTTTTTAGCCTCACTGTTTGTACAGGATTCCAGGATCTTATAGGTGATCTCAAGTGCTGAAGCAACTCCCAGTGATTACTTTTGAAAATGAGAAGAAAAAAAAAACATGCAATAAAACCTTAGGACAACATACTCAGATCCCTTTTCTAAAATTGCAAAGTCCTTTTGCAGGCAACTCAGTTGAACTGCTTGTAGAATATGGGCCCAGAGAGATTTTCCTGAGTCAGTACCCCACAGCATGTGCAATGCCACCATTCCTTGACAGCAGACAGCATCCTTAAAAAGCAAGCACAGGGGGACCAGGCAAAACTGGGACCCAAGTGGGTAGACCCAGTCCAGCCCAGTGCTGTGCCACACAGAAGAGATTGCTAGAACAGGAAGCTAATTAGTGATTTGGAGTTTGATTTTGTAAACTGGTTTCAATAGGACAGTATAAACCAGTTCCTTTGGACTGTGCTAGAAGTTAAGTCTTCTGAACAATTGCTAACTATGTTGTGGGGACATTTTAGTAGTTTGATTGCATACATGAATTAGAGAGCGATTATTTCCCCGGGACTCTGTGGGTTACACAACAATAAAGCCACTTGTCCTCACAGTAGTATACAGAGTAGGCAGAGGTTTTAATCTTAATTTTAAAAGGGGATTTTAAAAAGATTAAGAGATTTAGCTAAAGGCATAAAGGAGAGATTCACTCCCACAATGTACAGGGATGTTGTAAGTTCCGGAGTCTAAACTGGAATTTCTGACTTGGACATGTACAATCCTTAGTTTTTTTCATCTGTTAAATATAGACAATAATTCTGAGCCTCACCTAGTTGTATAATATAAACCTTTAGCATAATGACATTGGTAGATATATTGATCATTAAGGGTGAGGTTATGCTACAAATAAAGTGTTGAAAGTAACATTGGCTAAAAAAGGAGTTTCTTGAGTGTTGTTTAGGAGTTCAGTGGTTCGTTGGTCTCTCTGAAGGTAGACATCAGGTCTGCCTCGACTCAGGTTCACACACATGCACCTACCCTCATGCTCTGCCACCATCCTCACCTCATGAACCAAGAAGACTGCCTGAGCTCCAACCTCGCACTGACATCCCAGGCAAACACAAGGAGGATGATAGAAATAGGTATACTTTCTCTATTTTAAGAGACTTCTCTGAAATCCCATATAGCATTTTCCCTTGTATCTTACTGATTATCAATTAGTAAATTAGTTCCCTGCTGTACTGAATAGCAAGAGAAGCTGGGAAGTTTGGGCTTTTTTTTTTTTTTTTCCCTTGGAAGGAAATGGCCCAATGAAGAACTAGGAGTACATTTTCCAGGAGAAAGGGGGACGTGCTTGCCACTGCAGCAGTGTCCCTGCTAAGGACAGATAGTTCTCTGCCCCTTCGGGCCGACTGTCCCTCCACTTAGCATTCTGTATGTCTAGCATCTCTGCTGCACATAATAAGGAGATTTTCAGATAGGAAGGTAAAGTGAGGAGTAAGAAATGTGTTTAAGGAGACGGTCCAAAGAGCTGCAGTCCTTCCCAGAACTATGGTTTGAATTTGTTTCTGTCTCTTAGACAGCAAAAGCATTGACGAGCCAGGACCTCGATGCTCAGGGAGATGGCTGCTAGAAGCAATTACAGAACAACGTGCAGATCTGACTCTTCTCCAAGTTCAGGGGCAAGCAGAGTGGGCTGCAGCCTTCCCTTGGCTTGGAAGCCCCCTGTCTTTCCCTCTTGACTTGGACTGAGGCTCCAGCCAAATCAGGGGAGCTCATCAAATGCTAGATTTGCTGTGGTGGTTCAGAGTTGGGCTGCTCCAACTTATAAAGGCTGTTTCTAGTCTCTTTCAGGGGACAAGTGAATTCATTGGGGGACAAGTGAATTCGTTGATGCATTTGAGAATAGAAAGGAAGATAAAATTTTTGGTAAAATGTTTGAGTTATTTATAATAAGATTTGAAATTCATTTGATTTTTTTTCTCATTAGTTAATTATTTTGATAGGCAAACTTGGATTCTTCAATGAATAAGAGATATACAATCAGTGGGAAGCCATATAACTGAGTGGCTATTGAGAGAAAAATGCATTTTGATTAAGTAAACATTCTACTATCTATAGTATCATTCAAAGCCTAAGTCAGATTAAAAAAAACAAAGTTTGAATATGTCCCTTTTTGGTGGGGGAAGTTCCTTGAAAATAGATGAGAGATAGTGGAACAGAGGTAAGGATTGAAGGAAAGGAAAGGAAGGAAGGAAGGACAGGGAGGGGGAGAACTGCAGAAGAAATCTGATCAAACCTGTGAACATACCACAGTGAGTGCTGCCTTTGTTTCTAACCATAAGACAGGAATTTTAAAAAAATCTGCAAGTAAATAGAAGAATGACCAGGATTGTAAAGGAAGGGGAACAGGGGGAGGGAGGAGGGGAGAGGAAAAGGGAAGCACTGGGGTCTAATCAGAGCCACTTAATCCCATGCTTTATGATTGTGTCAGAATGAACCCCAATATTACGTAAAACTGTAATGAACTAATAAGAAAAAACCTTTAAAATTATGTCTTTTTTAAGCTATTTTATTTATAATCAATAAACTCTGCTTAAACTTCTTTATATGCATACAACCCACCTCACAATTGTTCCATGTCACGAGATTGACAAGAAAGGACTTTTGCAATACTCTATAAAGTGACATGAATTACTTTTTTAATGAGAAGTGTCCACATATCACCTTAAAAGCTAAAAAAAAAAATAGCCACATGCATTTAAAAAGTAGAATTAGAAAAATAATTTTCAATTTTACTATAAAAATAGGTTTGAGGAAAGGAATAAAATCCCATCTATGTAGCACCATTATCTAAAAATGAAAAAAATATATGATGTAAATTCATCTTTATACCTATTTGCTAAAAATAAGGAAGAGACAATATGATTCTTTTTGTATGTGGGAAAAGCAATACAAGAAGTTCAACTTTTTTGCCTAAAAGGTAGTGATCAGCAGAGATGAGATCAAAATTCTATATGGAGCTTAAAACACTAAACACTATTCTCTTAGAAGCATTCTCTATAATATTTAATCAGCATAAACGAGGAAGACTACTTTCAATTTCTTTGAACGTTATAATCATTGACCAGAATCCTGGCTTTAATATCCATACTACTTATCAGTAATATATCACACCTTTATTTTAATTACTTATTTAACATGTCTTCCCTGCCAGATGACAGATCCTGGAAGACAGGAAAAGTGTCTGTAGAAACTGATTTTTATATATATATATATATAATCATTTAATACATAACATATAGTATATATTGACATATTTTATGAATTATGTAATTATATATGTACTATATATAATTAATTGTTATGTAAGTCACATAATACACCTGAGTGACTATAATCCACCTGTTTTTAAAGTTTTTATATCAGCACAACAACAGCTTTGAAATTACAAATCAGCCATGGAAATTGGATCTAAGTCAGTGAGTCACTTACATTCCTGAATTGCTTTGGAGAAACAAGGGTTGTTGCTCTCAAGTATGGAGAGGATGTGAGTTCTGTTGCAACAAGTGTTCCTGCCCATCAGGTCCTGAAAATGCTGTTCTGAATAGACACCAGGGCATATAGTGCAAACAGTGAGTCCTGAGCTCTTGGAATTATGTTTCTGTGCATTCATTTGGAAATTCTTTGAGTACCTACTTCATGGGCCAGGCACTAGGTATTTGCTTTCTGTCAGAGAAGGCCACACCATCATTTGCAGCTTTTCAATGTACAGCCAGGTAGCACAGGACGGTTACAGTAAAATTCAGTTTGCAAGGTTCTGGATATGCAAGGCGGACATCTGCACAAGCATTCTGGAGAAGACTGGAAAGATCCTGGGGTTCTTGGGAGAAGAATTCTCCAGGCCAAAGAAATAGCAAGTGCAAAGCACAAAGGCCAGGCACAGGATAAAGTCAACAGAATAAAATAAAGGTAGCAGCAGGCTTATCAAATCAAATTTATGTTGGAGAACGGGGACCAGGGCAGCAGTGGGTATATTGGAGTAGGTGGAACCCCAGTTAGCAGCCCTCCACCAGCCTGCACACATGAGCAGAACAGACAGAGCTAACCAATGGAGGTGGGATTGGAATGAAGCTTCTAGGAGTCTGAGAAGAGCTTAATGCTATAGGACCTACTCACTGATTAGACTTGAGAGAGAGCTAGGCATGGGGGTGAATCCTGGATTTCTGACTTGGGCATCAGGCATTGTGGTGGACCCATTCATTGTGACAGGGAACCTCCCCAGAGATGAGGGAGTAGGGCTAAATTTGCTGAGCTCCATTTGGGATTGGTTGATTTTTAAATTGCATGTTGAAAAGTGAACTGTGTCTCCATCCATCCATACACACACCTACCATATCATCACCTTTGTGCAGGGTGGGGGCTTAGTGAATGTGGAACTTGGGAGTTAGGGCTGCAGGCATCATAAACGTGGAGATGGCAGTCAGTGTGTGGTTGTGTTGGAAGGTAGATGTCACTAAGTGGCTTAAAGTATGCATTGTACCCCTGAAGCACTGCACACTCAGGTTTTAACTAGAGAGACCTGTTTTTTGCAAGCTCAGTTAGTAATTGATTATTAAATAATCTGAAATTTCTAGCATTCAGGATTGAGCAAAGATCATTTTTGGATTTTTTTTTCCTTTGTGTTTGCATCTTCCGTTATTGAGTTACATTGCTGCATTTTTTTCTTCCCTGCAGGAAGCATCTTTCTGAATAAACAAAAAACGTCTGGCCTCCTGAACATCTGATAATATTTCACCAGGTGTTGCTGTTTTAATGCAACTCCATTTACTTATTCACTTGAATTTGTGTGTTTTCAAATAAAAAAAGAGTCAAATTAAAATGGATCTTTTGTCTCCTTTAAGGAAACGAAATTGAAAATGACTCTTGGGAATATGAATAGGCCTGGCTTGGGAGAAGAAATAGCCAGTTGGCATATTTTAGAGAATGGTTAGCTTCTCTCTGCCACTCACTGGTACTTAAAACACATTAGCCAATTATTTTTTAAAATGAGGGCTTTCATTTCAATGTTATTGCTTATAATAGTAAATATTTTATTGCAATAGCCTCAGTTCAAATGAAAGTCAAAGAATGGCCCATTACATCTAATTAAACACATTAAAATTATTTTTCTATGCAGCATTTAATACTATAGAAATTTATGTGCTTTTTAAAGAAGTAGCGAAGATTTTTGCCCCAAAATTTGAGTAGCCATAATCTAGGTAGCATTTTCAAAATGCATTAATCAATTCTTGATGCATGTTTTGTGTCTAGTTGGGAACTGGCTTTAAAATGCAGTTAGTATTTTATGCTGTTGATTCCATTTATATGAAGGTCCCAGAGAAAGCTCAGATTTTGTGATAGAGAAGAGTAATTATTGCTTGGTGGAGGCTGGGTGTGGGTGAGGAGGGAGAGTCGGGGGCAGGGGAAGCTTCCAGGGTGAGAAAGCTGTTCTAACCCTTGATTGTGATGGCAGTTATGTTCGTGACTGCTTGTATTTGTAAGAACTCACAGAACTGTACCTAAAGAGTGACTTGAACATTGTTTATGCTTGACATGCATGAAATTTTATATTCATTTCATCCTGTTTCCATGAGTAGGTCCATCTAGCAGTTTAGAAGCTCAAGAGATGTTCTCCCAGATGGCTAATTGTTCATCCGAGATACCTTGAATGATTCACCAATGGAGAATCTAAACATTTTCCAGGAACCAGGATAATTATGACAGAGCTGGGACCACTTGGCATCTCTGTCATGACCTTAAAGCTTTGGTGATGATGTGTCTGGGAGGTCTGTTACTCTCCAGCAGGTAGTCAGCTGGTACTGCCCCTCGACCACCATCTTGGCCAGATAGTTTCTGTATCCACCCTTCCTCTTCTTTCTGACTCCCTGGCTCCTCTGATCACAATGGAGTCCCTTTTCCTTCCTGCTCTTCAATTTGCTGGTCCCTTCCCAGGAGACTTCCAGGGCCTCTTAATCCAAGAGCCTGACTCTGTCCCCTTCCCCTTCACCCATGTGGACCCATCTAGAGAGCAGCTCTCTGGCCCATGTGGGTGCTCAGTGAGCTTCAGTTTCTTCACTTGGCTACACCTGAGGTCCCTGCTAAGCCTGTAATCCTGAATGCTTGCCTCCAAGTTCATTTCTAACTCTTGAACTTTGAAGCACAGGGGAGGATTTTCTTTAATATGAACCATGCTGCTGCTTTAAGATACTGTACATTAGCTGATTAGTCATTGACGTTCCTGTCCTCTACTTGGAGGGAGAGTCCTCCATCTGTCCACTAGTTTGTGATATCATTATGCAGTTCTGGGGACCGTGGACCCCACTGGTAATGCATAGATGAATGAGAAATACCAGGATCCCTCAAGGAGCCTATAGTGGGTGTGGAATGTGGAAAACTAAGCCAATGACCAGGATGGATAGATTTTATGATTAAGGTGACCATATAATTTGTTCTACAAATTGGGACATTTTCAAAGGGAAGATGGTACTGTTAGTACTGCCTTCAGGACAGCATGAATGAACTAGGACAGGCAGAGGACACTGGACACTGCTCTCTTGTCCATGAAGCAGCTGTGTATCCACCAGTAAGAAGCACAGAGAAGAGATTCTGTCTCAGCCCTGGGTCCTGGGAGAGCATTCCTCCAGGAGGGACACCTCACAGGAAGTGACATGAAAGGGAGCACAGCAAAAGAGAAGGGGAAGTTCCATCTACACAGAAAGCATTGCTTAGATAAGAAGTGAGGCCTCTTATCTATGCCGGTATTCCAGTTGTGTCAGTGGCCAAGATCATCTCTCCTGATCACAAAATCTGGAGAGCCTGAATTGAGATCTTTCCCCATAGACACCCATCCCTCTCCTTCCAAGGAGGTAAATGCTGGAGGAAGTTTAAAGGGACAATGGAGATTCCAGGGTAAATGTGTGGAAGAGTCTCAGAGTGGGGAGAAGAACCTCCTTCCTGGTCTGGTTTCCCAACCTGCACCTCCACGTCACCAATGCTTTTTGTGGGGCTGCACATTAGCCTCATAACTCCCATTCCCCATGAGAAGATTAAGAGCGCATGCAAGTGAAGTCATTGCTATCCAAGGGTTTGGAAGTGGGCTGGGACTCACAGAAGGCAATCTGTGAAATCACGTTCTCTCCACTGTACCCATCCACCAACCCAGCATGTTCCTACACAGCTTCTGCATTAACTGCAGGGTAGCTAAAGTTTCAGTGCATTTGAATCATTATTTACATGAATCAGTCATACCTAAATGGCATGCATTATACTTTGTGTTAATCTTCTGTGCCACATGAAGTTAAATATTAAGTTTCAGTGGCTTCTTCATTTAACTTTAGCAGGTACAAGGAGCAACACATCAAATGGGTCACATCTTGGGTCTGCTGCCTACCAAACTGTGTGATTTAGAAAAGTTACATAGGCCCTGAGTTTTGGTTTCCTTATGTAAAAATCCTTGACTTGCAGGGCTAGTAAGCCTGTTGGTACCAATTGCTTAGCATATGCTCTTGGCAATAGGTGGCCAAATGAAATTGGTTGTATCTGACAAGCAGAGAAACACATGGGTTCCTTTGGACAAATTAGGTAGTACTGCCCCTGCCCCATTTCTTCCACTCAGTGGAAAGATAATAATAGTGTTTGTAAAGTCCCTAGCTTCTACACATGTCCTCAAAAATAAGTACCTGATGCCTTTGATACTATTTTTAATCTGACTTGATTTTATTTTTTGTAGTGTCAGACACCTTCAGTGTAGCTGAATGGAAAGGAAAGCTTGTGCCTTTCTTTATGGCACAATAATCTCTTTTATATTATTCAAACCTTCTTCAGTAAATGAATTCCACATAAATATCATGTTAAAGATATCAGCGACAAATGGTCTCTGAAAGTGTATCAACTAAACTTTGCAGATGACCAAGTGTTTCTTAAATTGAGCTTCCAGATTTGTTTTTGATGGATTATGAAAGTTGGGAACTTTGTCAATGTTATAATTTCGGTGAGGGAAAGCTGATTAATGAATCTGAATGAGCCTGTCAGAATACACTTCAATCCAGTTTGTTGCAAGAACTGGGTAAATTAATTGATATCCATGCCCAACTCAAATGTTTTAATTATTTGGAGGATCTTCCCATGCACATTCCTTTAGTCATACTGCATGTCTCACCCAAACCCTAAAGCCAGTGTACACTTGTCCACAGCCCAATCCATTTTCCTTATTTCTGCTCTCACTCAAAATTACATATATAATTATATGTGTGTATACAATTAATTAAAACACACACATATATTATGTATATATACATAATATATGTGTGTATAATATATGTGTGTGTTTTAATTAATTGTATAAAACCAAAATATCATTGCATACCACTTTTGCATATTTTTCTGCTAACAAGTTTGCAATAGGAAGAAACAGGAGCTTTCCCTTAAACTAAGCATACTGACTCTTTGGTACCATCAGTACAGAGGTGGTAGAGCATACACTATTGCCTTTTCAATAACTCTTAAAGGACAAAGAAGGAGATTTCCCTTTACATTCTTCACGTATGCTCTTACAATTTCCTCTGGCTTGAGTTTATTTTCTTCTCAACCTAGAAAACTCCAACTCATGTCTCAAGGTCTGGCTTGGTCTTACCTGCCAACAGCACTCTTCCTGAAGCACAGTGGGCAGCCATAACTGCTCTTTCTGTTTTGCTATGGTGACTCCCTCATGTCTGTCATATCAGTTATCCCACCAGGGAATTGACAGTTCCTGCAGAATGCAGCGCACCTGAATTCTGGCACAACCCTTGCCTTATCCATCCTGTGTTCCCAGCTCCTCCGACATACATCTTTGTTCATGTCAACCTTCATTCACTCCTCAAATATTCATTTAGCATCTACTGTTCCCACTAATGATTGCTGCATAACAAATAACCTGGAGGCTTAATGGTGTAACAGAACAGCCATTTTATCATCTCTCAGGGTTTCTATGGGTCAGGAGTCCAGGAACACTGCAATTGGCTGGATGGTGCATGCTCAGGCTATCTCAGTCGGGGCTAGAGCAAGAGAAACCAGAAGACGCTTCTCAGAGAGACCTTTCTCTCTCTTCCTGCTGTCCCAAGTCCTCTCCTTGTGGTCTCTATACACAGCTATTAGGGGTTTCCTCCCAAAGGGGTGCCCTTTCAGGAGTCAGAATGATTCCTTGAGCAGCCACAGGCATGAAAAGTGAGGATTCACAGTAGCAAGATGGAAGCCCAATCATCTAGGCCCCTGAGTTGATTTCCTATTCTGTAGCAAATGCCTGAGAGATCAACTTATAAAGAGAAAAGGTTCATTGTGTCCCACAGTTTTAGAAGTTTCTGTCAATCATCACCCATTGTTTAGGGCCTTTGGTGAGGCAGCACTTTATAATGGCAGCATGTTTAAAGCAAAACCACTCTCCTTAGAGTTAGGAAGGCAAAGAGGGGAGGAGAGCTGGGTCCTCCTCGATCCCCTTTGAAGACCATCCTCATCTACCAAAAGACCTCCCCCAAGGCTCTCCATCCTACTGGTTCTACCAGCTTCCAATACCTGGGGACCAAGATGATTCCACATGCCCTTTTGATAAACACTTACAATCCAAACTCCCAAGACCCAGTGCCATTTCTCTGCATTCCATTGGTTCCAAAGATCAAAGGGAGAGGAGCTGGACTCCCTTTTATTATTCCTTTCCTGGGCTTTCTTGAGTTATACTTGACAAGTAAAGGTTGTGTATATTTAAAGAATACAAGGTAATGTTTTGACACACACTGGGAAATGACTGCTGCCATCAAGCTAATTAACATATCCATCACCCCACATAAGTACCATTTTTAATGCATATGAAAGCAGTTAAGATCAACTCTCTTTCCAGATTTCAAGTGTGCAGCAGAAAGTTATTAGCTATAATCACCATGCTGCACATTAGACTTTCAGAATTTATTCATACTACATAACTGAACCTTTATATTCTTTAACCAATATCTCCCCAGTTTTCTTACTCTCCAACCCCTGGCAAACACTGTCCTGCTCTCTGCTATTTGAGTCTGACTTTTTAAAATTCTACATGTAAGCAATGTCATGCGGTATTTGTCTTTCTGTGTCAGGACTATTTCTCTTAGCAGGTCTGCAGGTTCATCCATGTTGTTGCAAATGAATGGATTTTCTTCTTTTGTAAGGCTAATGTGTTTATCTGCTGATGGACTTTTTTATGTACTGGAGATTGAACCCAGGGTCTCATGCATGCTAGGCAAGCATACCTCACTGAGTTACATCACCAGAAACCCATTTTTAAAAAATTCTGTTTTGAGACTGTGTCCTATTAATTTTCCCAGGCTGATCTAGAAATTGTGGTTCTCCAGGTTTAGCCTCCCAAGTATCTGTGATTACAAGTGTGGGCTGCTGCACACAGCTACTAGTGGACTTCTTAGAGGAGCAAAAGCAAGATGGCTTGGATATGAGGTATCCCCCAAGGAATCATGGTGAAGGCTTTATCCCCAGTGCAGTGATGTTCAGAGTTGAGTGATTAGACCACAAGGATTCTGATTTCATCCATGGTTTAATCCATCGATAGCTACATGCACTATTGGAAAATGGTGGAAAGTGTAGTTAGGTGGGGCATGGTTGGAAGAAGTAGGTCACTGGGAATATGCCCATGGGAACTGTATCTTGTCCCTGGTCCCTTTTCTCTCACCTCTTTCTCTGTGCTTCCTGGCTTCAGTGTGCTAAGCAGCTTTCCTCCAACATGACCGACTGCCATGATGATCTGTCCTATGAGGCCTGCCTACCATAGGCAAAAATCTTTGGAAAATCATGAGCCAAAATAAACTTTTCCCCCCTTTTAAGTTGTTGTTCTCAGGTATTTGTCAAAGTGATGAAAAGCTGACTAACACACCAGGAAGATTCCATGGGTTGGAGATCATGGTAGCCATGTTTGGGAAGTGCAGTCTGAAACACAGACCATGTGCTTTGCATTGTTCTGGGCTCTGAGGATAGAGGATGAATTAGAAAGACATGCCCTCTTCTTCATGGGTTTTACATAAGGAAGAGACCAAATATAAGTAAGCTAAAAGAGATCATTTCTTTAGACATAAAAGAAATGAAAAGAATGATTATATAGTGCATTTGAAAAAGGCCTTGTTAATGAAGTAATTTTTTAATAGAAAACTAATCAGGAGGAAGGGCAGTGACACCGAAGTGCCATGGGATTGGGGGGAGTTAAAAAACATTAAATCCCACAGATGAACGTTGTTGGAGACTTGGCAAAAATGTTAGATTTTATTTTAAATGGAATGTGAAATCATTTAAGCTGTGAAAGCAAGAGTAACATAATCTGATTAAAAAATAACTCTGGCTGCAGTGTGGAGAGTGGTTTGAATAGAAAAAGGAGGAAAGCAATGAATCTGATTAGGAGACAACTCAGGGTAACTGGAGGAATATTTAGAGTTAGATAGTAGAAATGGAGAAGAGGATATATTAGGGAGGTAGAACTGGATGAATATGTTCCTCAGATGTAAATTTTTATATGTAATAATCACACTTATGGTTAATGGTGCATGAATTACATGGATCCCCCTTGGCCATTAGAATAGAAGTCTCTAAAGAATAGGATCTATTTCTTACTCATAGTTTTCAAAAATTTGTAGTGCTTTATAAGTACTCAACAAATACTTGTTGAAGGTTTTTATCCTCTCGTGAGCAATGTGCCATGTATTAAACATACCTATAATTTTTTAATTTAATTTGTTCAACTATTCCTGCAAAATATATAAAACTGGTTTTAAAATAGATTTCTATCCTTGAGATCTCTTATTTAAAATATGGACAGTTCAGTTATAGTATTTTCTCCCCTTCTGGAAGCCTTTCACAGAAGAAGTGAATGGATACGTAGATGGATGATGGATGGATGGATGATGGGTGAATGGATAGTGAATGAATAGATGAGTGGATAGATGGGTGGGTGGATGGGTGGATGGATAGGTGAATAGATGATGGACAGATGGATGGTAGATGAATGGATGAGTGGATGGGTGGGTAGGTGGATGGACAGATGGATGGATGCTCAGATGGTTGGATAAGATATAATTGCCATAGCATTTCTATACAAGGAAATTATCAGGTAGAGTGGTCATGATGATTTCTGCCTTCCATATTCTGATGCTTGAAGGGAAGTTATTCTAGTTTTTGATCTGTTATGAAATTTCTATCAAGTTAGTATACTTAGGTCAACTTCTCACTGCCTATAAAACTAAAAAAAAAAAATCATTTTGCTCTGTGACCTGTTTTTTACTTTGTGATCTTATTTGTGGATTTTCTAATTCTGTCCTAATGCAGATTTCATTGCTAGGGCAGTTTCTGTGGGAAGATGAGAGTATCTGACTCTTTTAAATTCTAAAATCCTGGGGAAAAGTCTATAAATTAAGGTTGAATACATAAAAAATTCTGTTTCTAAAAAAGGAAGAGCTGATTTTCTGACCTTTTATATTTAAGTGCCAGACAAATAAATACCTTTAATTTTAGTGTGAAGATATGTTTAGGCACTGAATTTTTCACAGTATTTATTAATTGACTTAATTGGAAAAATCATAGTACTTTCAAGTTTGACTTAAATCTTATGTTTTTCTAATTTAGATAATTGAAAATTCTTATACCTCAGTATATTTATTATTTCTTTATTACTTCCCCCTGGTTTTAATCACTCTGTATCTTCTTGTTTATGTTATTTACTTGTATCATGTCTCCTTCCAAAGCGTTTGAGACAGTTTGTGAAAGTACACACAGACCAAATATTGAGAGGAAAATTTGGAGAGAAAAGATATGCCAGATTTCTAATTGACTTAAATGTGAGTTACATTAGGGTAGCAAAAATCCTTACCAGGGAATCTTTATTGCTTATAACAGAGCATGTTTCATACCACAGGTTCAGAAATGTGCTGCAGAATGAATGTGTGAGGTTCATTTATAGAATATGTGTCAGCAGTTGTACTCCTTAGTGGAGGTCCACAATTTGGACCTAGAACTTTGTGCCAACAAATGAATGGAGAAAAATACTGCTCATTAACAAACAGTATCCATAGAATGCAATAAAACCATTTGATGAGGAGATATATAACTCTCAATAGACCAAGAAATGCATACGTGTGAAGCAAAATCTAATGGATACTCATGAGAACCAAGAAAGGCAAAACATCCTTAAAACAAAATTGAACCAATTAATTTTCTTCTCCCAGTCCAGAGAGAACTATCAGTTTAAAAAAAAAAATTCCAGGGACTGGGGACATATCTTCGTGGCAGAGCATTTGCCTAGCTTATGCAAGCCACTGGGTTCAATCACTAATAGTGCAAGAGAAAAGGCAGCTGGGGGTAAGACTGAAGCCTCTGGAAGAGTAGATGAGTCATGTTTCTTTTAGCTACCTTTGTGTGATTTTTTTTAATGTGCATATTTTTAATAAGTTCAAGTGTGTGTTCGGCATCAAGAATTTGGAGAACACAGGAAGTTCTGCTGTGAAGATATAAAGTCAAATGCTTAAAAGTCAATTAGGTTAGTATTGAAGTTTCTATCCTCTTACTAAAAATGTGGTGGCTCCCTAGGACCTGTGACTGAATAGGCTGTTAGTGCTTCTCTGCATGGAAGAGGATCCAGAAAGTTCAGGTTGTCATTTTTGAGATTTCTCTTGGAAAACAGATTGGAACCAACTCCATAGGGTGGACAGATGTATGAGTCTAGACCTGTGTACTTGAGTTATGCAACATTAGCACTCTATTTTGGGGCAAGATGATTTATAAGGAATAAACTCTCAAATGTGCAACAGTCATCATAGGAAAAAAGTCTCTCTGTAAGGCACTTCTAGAAAGGCTAACACTGGAGGATCTAAGACAAAAATTCCAAACATACTTCTGAATCATTGGGTGAGTTGAATTACTAGCAAGAGGTCCCAACCTGATGCCCGGAGAATCTTAGAAGATCTTCTCCATCCTCACTTGTATCAGAACTCTTGTTGTGTGTACACACACATTTGTTCTACAGAGAGTGACCTCAAGAATCTTCAAGTGCTAAAACAAGTTTTATGCCCTAGAATGGTTAGTAATGCTGAGTGAATTTTCAAATGATGACTTGAATATTGATGAATATCTATAAAGGAGGATAACCTTGGAATTGGAGCATTGGGACACAACTGTTCTGTCTTGCAAGAACTGAACAAGATAGGTGTTTGTTGGTTGCCCTTAATTTATGATTAAGCCTTGTCCTTTCTACGTAGAAGATTGTTTCAGTACCATTTATTTTTGTTGAGAAAATAAATGTTTATGGAAAAAAATAGTGTGTGCAAAATACCAATGCTTGGTAGCATGCTTCCTTTAGAAATTTATGAACTCTTTCAAAGAATTGACTGAAGGATATTAAACAGAATGGTTAGACAAGTTACAGAGCCTGACTTGGGAATAGGTATGATACTGGATGGCTCCAGAAATCTTGGTGGCTGCCATTATGCTGTCTTCTCAGGCCCAGTTCTGGAATGAACGAATTTATCATATTTGACTTTTTGGCACATAGTTTGAAGATGGATAGTCCAATGACCATAGTGTAGAATACTGCTTCTCAGAGTGTGGTCCCCACTTCAACTCCTCCAGATACACTGGGGAATTATCAGAAAAGCAAATCCTTGAGTCATCTCCAGCCTAATCTGGCAGTAGACCCAACAACTGCTAATTTAACAAATTCTCCAGGTAACTGGTGCCTAGTAAAGTAACTCACCAGACTTCCCTCAGCTAGGATAAGACAGGCTTCCATGATTTATAGCCCTACTAAGACTTCCCAAAGGAAGATCAGTGTTGCTCCCCCACACACACAAAAAAAAAAGCAATTTGGGTCCACAAAAATAATTCAGCATCCTCTATAACCTTTGAGTTGATGAAATTCCTCCTATGCACATATCATAAGTCTTTTGCACCTCAGTGGTTATTGTTGGAATTGACTTCCTTTCTAGGGTTACTAATCTCTAAGGAGGAGGACACTCATTAGAGTATCATCTGGGTCTTTCTCCAACTCCTTCCTAGGGAATTGTCTGGCTCCTGAATTTCTGTGGAAGATCCTAGCATAATGGGTCCCCTCCCTATTCTCTATTTGGTATCTGCCAGGTGGGTGGGGGTGCATGTCCTGATTTCTGTTTATTACACAGTTGGGCCTACCTGTAAGGGCAGCACCAGTGGTTTTTCACAAGTGCCAATGAAGTCGAGTCTACCACATTCTGGGATGAGGTGTCAGGAGCCCATGGTTGCTCACTGAAGCAGTTTGCATCACTTTATCTGTAATATAAGCAATAAAGTGGATGGTTTTGGTTTTCATTGATTTGAATCAGGGAGCAGGGAAGAAGAGAGCCCAGGGTGGGGACCCTCTGAGTCTTAATTATTATACTCTTTGAAGTTTTCTTTCAATATATAAGCCATCAAACCATCATTTATCTTATTTGTCTGGGATTTGTATTTGTTTGTATTATCATTTAACATTTGAGTATTTGTGATTTTTGTGGATATTCTTTTGTTTGCAGATGCAAATATTTCAAATGAATTATTGCCTGGGCCTCATGAATGAATTAAGTGCACAATTGAATATAATAATTTAGACTGGAAATCCTCTTTAAAGGTCCTTTTTTTCCCTACAGATTTGAGTCCTCTAGAGAGAAAATTTTTGTCACTTTCTTATAAATTCACTTAGCTCCATATATATTTGACCTGATAATATACATTTAGAAAGACCGAATTGAAGTGAAGCAAATGACCTTTTATTGTTCATTCCATCCTTATGAATATGAAGGCATGTCTGTTGGTCTGAATTCAGTGTTTCCCCAGCTGCAGAGTGAAGCCAGTCTCCATCTACTCTAGGACTTCAGGTGCCTGCTCCATGGAACATGTGTGTCCGGCAAAACCACAGAGTCACTTCTGATTACACCATTGCCTTCCTCAAAGATATGATCATTAACAGTTGACTCTTTCCCCTTCTGCTTCTCTTTTCCTAGTAGATTGTCTGACTAATGATCACTAAACCAACACTGTTGGATTTATAAGATGAAAGACCAGAAAGAATGAAAGTCTAGTATTATTTTTCTAAACACTGTCTGCAGGTGATCTTCGAACTGCAGGGGGGACAGTGCTTCTGCCAAACTTGTAGGTGTGAGAGTAGCTGTAGGTGAGAAGATAACCTGTCTTTTTCTCTGGTGTTTATTTTGTCTCCGTTTCATCAATACATAGTTCCCTTCCTTGACTATCATTATCTAGTATATGCATGGTGAGTGCTTTTCTCTTGGAGCTAATTGTATGCAAACAGCCCTTAGAATACATGCTCAGAAGGCACTACCCAAAATAGCATTGTCAATTTTCTGTGCAGCAATAATCAGTTCGACTTCATGCGGTCTCATCTCTTCTGAGGTGCACTTCCTGAGTAAAGGAGGAGTGACAGTGTGTTTGTTAAATCCGAGTTGAATAAGTTGCCATCATATTCAGAACACAGGCAAAGGGAAAGCAGTATCTTCAACACCCTGCTTTGTATATGGAGCACCCCACACTTTTCATGTTCTGGAACACACTGTTATTACGGATGCTTAAATGCCATCCTAAAGCACAGGTCAGCGTTGCCTAGACAACAGTATACTTTCTGAGCAAACAGTGTTTTTTAAAAGTCATAAATTCAATGCCATCACTGAATTGTAGCATGGATCATTAGAGCAGCTTAGAGCAATTACGTTGACTTATCCCAAACCATCCGCAGACTGCATAAAGTTAAGGGAAATAATTAACCTCTTGCTACAACAGGAAAGGCCAATAAAAATTACACATAAAGGTATATTATGAAACTGATCAAGAAGTTAAAATGTCACAGTGATTTAAATTGCCCATTACTCAAAGCAAACTGGAGTACCATGTTTCTGAATGTTAATCTCAGAAATCTTTATTTAACCTTCTGTGCCAAGGCTAGAGTCTCTCATTGTTATCTATATTTTCAGCCCTGTTTGCAGAAAAACCTGTTCCCAGAAAGCAATTTCATTTATAGTGAAGTGGTATAAAATTTTCACTTCAAATCTCTGTAGGGAAGCTTGGCTTATTGAAGGTTTTCTGTTGAGAAACAATTACTTCATCCATTTACTGAATATTGTTTATTTTTATGTTGTGCAAAATGCCCTGTGGGCCTTTTAGAACTTACTGGAAGAACCAATTTAGGAAGAAAATAACCAATTAGCTCAATTTTTATGATACACACAGAGTTTACATTCTTTGAGAGTCATTATGTTTGTTTTCAAGTCCTCGCATGATTCCTAAGATGTTAGTCCTGGCCTGTGAAGTTGTGCCTCATGTCAACATGGCCATGAAGTCAGATTTGCCCAATTTTAACTTGAGTTAATACAATGAAGGACTTCTTGTTCTCCCAAAATTCCAGATAATTTCTTATTTTTAGTAGAAATTTACTAATTCATAACATGAAGAGTTAACTGGAATTTCCTATCTTACTTTTGTGATATCAAGATCAGAAGCTATAAATGAAAGCTCAACATCTGATCAGTCAACAGGAGGCATTTTTTTTTTGTCTTTGTTTGAAAGCTTACTAATTCATCGAGTTTCCAGTTCTGTCCCCTTCCTGTCATTCAAACCAGATGAGTTTGCCTCTGCCATTTAAATGTCTTCCTAACCTTCTGATATCATTGGCCAGCTTCCTTTCTTTACATATTTAAAGTCTCCAGCAAATCTTCATTTTCTTTTCATGGGTGACATTTGGAGAGCAGTGTTTTGGATCAAGTGATATTCTCTTTGTGTGTCATGGCCCCCGAATTTTCCTGATGGGATCAGCAACTAGAATGTGCTGGGAGCAGTGTCCTTGATTACAGTTTCTCTTTCTTCCAAGGAGTTTCTCGATCAGATATCCCATCACTCTCTTTTCCTCAATTAGTTTCTTGCTTTATCTTCTACCTCTCCCTCTATGTTGGCTTTTTCTTTAATAGTAATAGAAATTACTAATTTTATCTTTGCTTTAGGTAAGTCATTTCTAGGTTTTCAGATTGAAGACATAGTCTTCTTCCTACAGTCAATGTGGTACCAGAGAGGAAAGTCTCAGCAAGGATTGGGCAGGTTGAGGGAGAGAGGCATGATTTATACTTAAATTTACTCCCCATGGTTCTCAAAATTCCTGATCTATACTTCCATATCTTAAATTTTCATGCATCTTTCTACTCTGCAGGGAATTCAGTTATTATTGCATACTAATTTTAAAAAAGTCTGTACTCTCTGGGAGACTAAGATATAAAGATATTTTTTATAAAGTTCTTTGATTACCTTTTTGAAACAAAAATGGGCTTTTATTTTATACCAAACAAATAATCACAGTTCATGAAGGAAATCAAATACAATGTGCTTTTCTATTGATTCCTAGGAAAATTCTTGGAATTTTTAAGTTTTTTTTTAAATGTAATTTCCCCAATTTGAAATACAATATTCTTGTTCCTTGATTTTCTTAGTAGGCCAAATATCCCAAACTCTTGTTTTTAATCTAGAAAAAATAACACATGACTAGCAAACATTCATGGATAGCTCTCCTCAGGATCCAGGATCATGAACAGCCCCTGTGTACTGGTGCTAATTTTCCCTGGACCTCTTTACTCGAGAAAAGGTAGGAGGATGCAAATGAAAGTAAATCACCAGGCTATTCAAAAACCATACAAAATCAATGCTGCCTATATTATTTGATGCATAAACTCTACTCACAGTGACTTTTTTGTGACTCTGTAGTCATAATGATGTTACACATCTAAAAATCTTGCAACAAATAAGATAATATTTAAAGCCTGAGTTGATATCCTCCATTCTATTCTAATGTCCTTGTCATCTTACCTGGCTCTTCTATGAGTGACCCAAAAAGTGGAAACATGTATTAACCATTCTGACACTGGGGCTCCAAAGCTTTTTAAGAAGTTTGCCATCCATTTGCATAAATGCAACACTCATGCATTAAGACTATGAATCACAAAAGATAAAAGCCCTTCCTAGTTGTCAGTAGAGAGTATAGATATAATGATTTTAGGAATTCAAAGAGAGAGAATATAATCATGAGTAGACAAGTTGGGCAACAAAGGTACAAGGATCAGCCTGATGAGAGATATTAATCCTATCTTGTTCTTTCTTGGTGCAAGTGACTCCCCTTCTAAGAGGACTTCTGAAACCCCCTACCTTGGAAGTTCACAGAAAGTAATTCTCCTTCACCCTCTCTCTCTCCTTCAGAATACTTCTCAAATCTCTGAACTTTTCACATTTACTTAGTGGCTTAATGTCTGCGATTCTAGTAGACTGTTATTTCCACAAAGATGGAGACTTTTTATCTATAGATAAAAAACCCCAGGGACTTTCTGAGTGCCTGTTGCATATAAGACACTTATAATATTTCCTTGATCAATTAGTAAGATGCTAAAGCTTTAAGTGTTTCAAATGGATGCTCAAAAACTTAAAAGTAATATTAATCAGAGTTTTCACAATCTTTACAATAGCTCCTAGGTGACCACACAATTTTTATTTTTTACAAAACTTGAATTTTTATTAAGTCAACTGTGACTTTCCCAGTTCATAATGAAAAATAAGCAGGTTTCTTGGTTTTCATATATTTTTTCAAATTTAAGGGAAATGATGTCATGTCTGCTTTTTATTTTCTGAAAACTTACAAGGCTACCCCATGAGTAATCTATCACAATATATATTTTTGGAAAACATTTCACACTTATTTGATAAAGGCATTTACAAATTAGGTGCAATGTTAAGTAATGCTGTTTAGTAATGCTGCATAAAAACATCATGCAAAGTTCAATTTGGTAGAGCATCTTTTCTTATTCAACTCTGTGTATCTGTGCATGTTTTCTTTTCATTTTCTTTATTCCTAAAAGGCCACGGCTTAGTTTATCAGGCCTTAACAGTATTAGCATAAGATAATAAATTCTGAAAAAAAATACTATTTATTTTTTGAAAAAAAAGTTACTATTAATCATTTATTGATCAAATGTACGTTTCCTTTAGATTTTCTTTTTTAAAAGATGGAGGACTCAAAATAGACAATGTGACAAAGGCTGACTCAGGAACCTATACCTGCACAGCAGAAAACCAGTTTGGGAAAGCCAACGGGACAACACACTTGGTAGTCACAGGTGCGTGTGTTTCGTCAAGATAGGTTTATCAGAGATGCGTTTCATGACATATATTATTATTATGGTTAAAGAAACTCGCCATGTGTTTTCCACAAAATGTGGTACATTGTGAAGGTAGAAACTGTGTTTGTGCTTGTGTTTTTAACAAGTGATGGTCAAGGACATGACACTGTATACTTCTATAGCACAGCACAGTGGACATGGCGGGGTACCTTGGCTGCTGTGCTGGGATGATGGGAAAATGGCATATGCTGATAACCTCCTTTTATTTTATGTTCTCCTATTGGGTCAGATCTTTTAAGTGTGCTCTCTTTTTCATTAAAATTGGTCTTTTCTGGAGATGTTCAAGCTCATCAATAACTGTTGATATTGATAAGATTTAAGTTTTGTGTTAATTTTGTTCATTTATCCATTCAGGAAAAAAAATGAGCACCTATTATGTACCCATTGTTTGAGCTGGATCAGTGGAAACATTGAAACAGAATCTGTAGTCATCCTTCTTACATTCTGCCCAAGACAGAGAAATGAAAATTAGGAAGAAGAAATAAGGAGATCATTAGAAGGAAGTATATTGCAAACAATTGAGAGAGTAAAGAGAATATTTGAAGAAAGATGAGTTAGAGTATGAATCAAGATAAGTGAGATGGAAATTTTGGTACAAAGACTCCAGGGAGATAAAGGAGTTTACCAGGAGATTTCTAGGGTGCAGTAATGTGAACCAATTGTAGATCTTGCTAAGACTTCAGTTTTCACTTGGATTGAAAAGTGGAACTACTGCAAGGTTTTCAGCAGAGAAATAAGATGATGTGAAAGGGTGACTCTAGCTGTTTTTCAAAGTCTCAGGAGCCCATGGCTGTTAACCAACAGGAGGTGATGATGATCCAAGTGAGACTGGCAGCTGAGGAGCTGATGGGATGGGATAAGATTCTGCATATATTCTGAAGGAGAAGGTGTTTACAAATTGGATTTGAGGTCTCGGAAAGGAGTCAGGAGGGACTGCAGGGTGTGTGGTAAACAAATGGAAAAAAATGGCAGAACAGCTGAGATTGCTCAGGCTGTGGGTTTCAAAGCTTTGGGGTGAAAGAAGAGCATGAGAGTAGTTTGGATGTTTAGAATATCGTTAGGATCTTTCCCTGTAAAGCAGATCAGAGATTTGCCAAAATCTCAGTGGATTAAAATAGCCTGGCTTCACTTTTCATGCACACTGCAAGTCCTCAGTGAGTCAGCTTTGCTTCCTCATTCAGGAACAAAGACCCCCAGTGTCTTCACCATCTGGGACAGTGCGCGTCACCACAGAACAGGAAGGAGACACATCACATTACCTATTAGTTCCTGTAGAATTCTGCCTGTCGCTGCTACATGTAACTCCTACAAACATTCCATCAGCCAAAGCATTGTACTCTGCTCTGCCTTAATTCAGAAGAGTTAAGAATTTAATCCTACAATGTACTTTATGGGAACTAATGGTGACTGACACCCAAGTGGAGACAGTGAGTAGGTGGTTGGATAGATGACCTTGGACTTGGGTAAATCAAAGATGAAGATATACCTTTCACAGTTATTGGCATATAGATGAGGACTTGAAACCAAGACACCATCTGAGATCACCTTAAAAAGAATTTTAAAAAGGACTGAGCTTGACACATTCATTGTACATTAAGAAATATAGTAGCAGAAGCGAGATCATAAAGAGAGACACAGAAAAGGAGTGACCAGGACAGTAAATAAAACTGCAGGAACGTGATGTCCCAGAAACCAGCTGAGGAAAGAGTATGAGGGAGAACCAGCGATCAAGTGTGACAGAGCTTAGAGGCTCAAATAATGAGACCAAGACTTTATCATTGGGTCTCATTGCAGGGGACCTTGATGAGAACAGGTTGGTCAGGGAGACTTATGCCCAGCTACTGGGTTAAAGAGGCTATTTAATCAAGCAAGTACAGACCACATATGCAAGTGACTTTTGAAGACATTTGCTGCCACATGGTGTAACATCAAGGGGAATGGCACTGGGAAAATTGGAGCAAGGAAATTTAATTCAGAAAAGACGGAAGGTACATGGTAAGGGCAGGCAGAATGTGCCACAGACATTTCCACTGGGGAAAAAGACGACATCAGTTAACATTTTAGCAGAGTGCCCTCCCATTGTGCTTATTCTAAGCATCTCTAAGCTTATTCTAAGCTTTTCAAATCCACGTACACATCAAAGGTTTGAGTCTATTTGAATTTTGATGTTAATGTGTTTTTTAGTCATTGAAAGTTGGTGAAAACACAGTGGTTTCTGTTTCTCCCACTATATTTCACAAAACCACAAAACTAAGTTGAAATGGATTTTTCAGTCTTATTATAACTCTTGCTTACTGATGACTTTCATCTTAAACTTTTATAACCTGTAAACTCAGATATGCTAATTATTTTCACAAGATTTGGTGGATCCCGTGAAATGTATTATAGGACTGCATTAAAACATCTATTTTAACCATGGAGACTTTTCATTGCATAGATGTGTGTGCATACTAAGCATATAAAAGCACACACACTCTAGGGTGGATGAAGAATTTACCTGTACAAATTGCTTTCATCACAACAGAAATGCTAAAGTTTTACTTATGAATTATCTCCCCAATAGAACCAACTAGGATAACGCTGGCACCATCTAACATGGACGTTTCTGTGGGTGAAAGCGTCATTTTGCCCTGCCAGGCACAACACGATCCGCTATTAGACATTATGTTCACCTGGTATTTCAACGGGGCCCTCACAGATTTTAAGAAAGATGGATCTCACTTTGAGAAAGTCGGTGGGGTAAGTCATGACATTTTTGTCATCCTTTTTCTATTGCTCAAGTCTATAACATGTGGCCTTTTAAAAAAACCATCAGGCCCATAGGTAATGCCCTAGAAATGCATATGAAATGAGTGAATCTGGTGTCTCAATTCTGTTTTGATCTAATTTTGTTTGTGTAATTACCAGAAATTGAGCACATTTACTTCAACCTGTAATTTTAATTAAAACTGATGCATGTCGCACTTATACTAAATGCTATTCTTCATGAGAGGTTGTGGTTAGTATCCCAGGACATGGAAATTACTCTCACACAGGTGTTTACTTCGAACAGGTCATATTATGATGGACTGGGGGTAAGTTACATTTGATAAGTATTTCATCTGAGTGCCTCGCCCCAGTGTTCCTGGTAGCTGTTCTGGACAACAGCATAAGACTCTTCATTGTACAGGTGTACAAATTGAGGACTTGAAAAGTACAAAAACTTTTTTAGAGTCCCTTATCTGGTTACTGGTGGAACTTCAAGCCCAGATCTGTGTGTCTTCTTCAGGGTTCCATTCCATTGTGCCTCCCCATTGGTGAGGGTTCCATGTTAAAAATAAATAAATGAATAAAAGTCACAGATCTCAAGGAAAAATTGACACTTGGATAATGGCTCAGTGTTGGTGAGCCTCCAAGGCTGACCATCGACTGGCTGCATGTGTGTAACTTTAGGATAGCAGGGCCAGCCAACCTGCCATCCTAGTGCCTTGACTCGGAAACTTCCTACTGTATGGAGATGTCAAGCCTGGGTTTGTCCTTATGCATTTACCGTGTAGGCATCCACTGAAGCAGAAAACCATATCAGGGTCAATTCAAATACATTCATGTGGCAACACCTTATTAAATATATGTATATGCCTATACAGGTATATTAACGTATCAGGATCTTACACAGTTTTAAGGATGGTGCTAGGAATTTGAGGGTGTCCTCTCTCATATGTTTTAAACTCCCAATGCCCAATGCCTCATAATATGACCCTTATTTGGAAATAAGAGGTTATTGCAAAAATAATTTAGTAAAATCAATCTGAGGTCTTCCGAGTAACTGGTGTCCTTAAAAAGGCTCTTTTTAGACAGAGGCACAGAGAGATGCAGACACACAGGGGAAAGAAGGTCATGAGACCATGGAGGAGTCAGAAGTGTAGTTATGCTGCACAGACCCAGAAGTACCTGGGGCACCAGAAGCCAGAACAGGCAAGGAAGAAATCAGAATTACAGGTTCTGGAGGGAGCAGGGCCATACCAGCACCCACATTTCAGACCTCTGGCTGCCACGACCATGAGACGACATACATCTGTTGCTTTAAGCCATCCACTTTAGGGTTTTGCTAAGGCAATTCCAGGATATCAGTATGAAAAAGAGAAAATTTTTAAAAGAAAATGGAAAACTGAGATATTAGACATCTACCTAGAATTATGTTCAATTTCAGTACCATTTCTGTTTTCTATTTTTTTTGCTTTATTTGGTTTTATAAGTATTAGTTTTCTAATTGTTCTCAGTGAATCAAAGCTTTGGAGAACATTCTTAATTGGTATAGTCCCTTAGCCTTTCTTTTACTATAAGTTTAAGTGCCTCCCTCTTTTAAAAATTGTGACTGGTTTCTTTTATCACAATAGGAAAAGGCTTGTGCCAATATTTTCAACTGACTTGCTGCTCCGTAGAGTCTTTTGCAATTTCTCCTTCTTGGATGGAAGGTGTGGGAGGGATAAAAGTTCACATGTCACTCCCCTGAGGGTCCTTTACTCAGGGTGGGAAAGGCTTCTTCTCTAGCCCAGCTGTTCTCCCAACTTAATTCTTAAAACAAGAATTCAGTTTGAGGGGCCAAGGGTGTGGCTCAGTGGTGGAGCCCTTGCCTGGCACATGTGAGGCCCTGGGTTTAATCCTCAGCACTGCATAAAAATAAATAAATAAAATAAAGGTATTGGGTCCATCAATAGCTAATTCTTTTTTTAAAAATTCAGTTTGAAATATTAATTACCTTTGCCATATAATGTAGATGATTATGCTTTAGATTTATCAGCTGGATTCTAAGCTGTTGATAATATTCCATCCAATATGGCACTCTCTGTCTTATTTAATGCTGAATAAATATGTATTGCAAGACTGAATATCCAAAGCAGTTTGTCTGTAACATGCACCCCACAGCCACAAAGAGAGGCTCAAAGGCTGAACTTGATAGTTGCTCTCTAGAAGAGGAACTTGTAGTTAAGAACATTGGGGTTGATAATGTAATTTAACTCTCCTGATTTACATGGCACTGATGGGCTTCGCAGAAAGCATAAAATCATCTCTGTGAAGAGTCAAGCATCCGAAACATGGAATTTCATAAATTAGTGCCATTGCTTGCCAATTCTGTTCCTTCTCTAACATGCTAGTTCATGGCCTATGATTTTTTTTTATAGACTTGTGCCATTAGTAACTTAATATTCTCCCATCAGTATAAAACAGTAAGCCATGCAAGATGACATTGCCCTTAAGCACAAGCAATTAAGTAAATCTGTTTTCTATTGCATGAGAAGGGAATTATATAACAGCTCTCGCCCTCTGATTCTGTATTCATTGCAGCGTGCACATTAATCCCTAGATAGTCTGCTTGCCTTTATTTCCCAGTATGTTCATAGATATATTCCTTGTTTTCCAAAATAGTAAAATGCGATCAAAGAAGCTATTGAGTGAAGAAGTTACCCAGACAGGTGGATAGTAAGAGCCAAGTTTTTGAAATGGAGGGGTGGTTTAGGTTATAGAAAATCCCCCATTTTGAACCAATTCAGTCAGTTGTCTTTGGGACTATACTAGGTATTCATTACTTATTCATTTTTGGAAGCAGATATCTTTTAGGGAAAAAATTCATAAATTCAGAAAGCTCCAATAATTTAGACCAGATGTATTTGTGCTTTGTGCCAAAGGAGTTTGACAGTACTAGTCACAGGTTTCTGCAAGGTCAGAATTATATATTCAGAAAAGCTTATTAAACCAAGTATCTATAGAAAATTGGCACAAAGGAGAAGTCTAGGTCCAAAGAAGTGCTTCAGCCTGTGCCCATGGGACATGCTGAAGTCCTTTAATTAAATCAGCAGCCAAAGGCTTCCACTTAAGCAGGACTGTGTGCTAAGCATGTCTTTAAAGGTTTGGTGTGGGTGATTCAAGAAGTGGGATTTGTGTTCAGAGGCACCAGAGTTCTAGAGCACTGTTGCCTACTCAAAGATGCCTGTGGGTGAGCGGATCTCCTGAGTGTATGTTCCTTATTATCTGATCTCTTTTCACATTAGTGTTTGTATTTGCCTTGCTCTCTCCTTTCTGAGATCGGGTACACACTGGTCTCTGGAATGTTTTTTCTCTCCTGTTTGCCAATATCTACATATGTCCCTATAGCATTCTCTATGCAGAGAATGTATATATTAGCACATGTGCAGTTGGTCTGCCATTTGCAAAGTGGAATAAGAGACTCAGGTCAAGCAATATGGATATGGTAATATCCTATATTTAACCAGCCATCGTATGCACTCAGTCTGCAGGGGGTGGGGGGAGAAAAAGAGATTCCGTTATTTACACCTATGTAACATCTTTCTTTTCCTACTTTAAATACAGCTTATTTTCCACAAGTAGGAAAAGGGAAATAATTGTCCAAAGTTTAAGAGAAATAGAAGAACATCATTGGCTGGTATCTAAATACCTGGGACCTGGCAATTGAAGTCTGAATTTAGGGATATTCAAAGATATTTTTGATGTGTTTAATCAGCTAAATTCTAGGTATAAGATTCTTTTTGTGAAAGGAGCTCACTGTGGATAAAAGCATTCAAACCCAAACACATGAGGAGTTCACTGTGTATGCTCTGAGAATCCTTGGATTGTGTAGGTGCTTTAGCAATGAAGAATGTCAGAATCCACACTGTGTGCTTTTCCCAACACTTGTGGGATTGGATCTGTGATGAATTAGAATGTGTGTGGAAAGAAGTCACTGGAAGTAGTAAGAATTTTAGCAGTGACAATCCGCCATTCACTTAACAGGCTCACTTCAATTTGATTGATTTCCACAGGCAACAGTCTCACTCCAGTTATAGCAGCTACCCGTAAGCTTGATGCTTGAAGTATTTTCTAGCTCTCAGTTGTAGAGAGGAATATCTTTGAAGATGATAAATGGTGTGTGATAATACAATGTGGTCACTTTGGCTTGAACTGTTTGTGTGCAAGAACTTAAATTTTAAAACCAGCCATTCTTTACTATACAAAACCAGGTAAAAGATCACTTGTAGATTTTAAATATGCATCTGTGGCACTTTTGTGGCACTTTGAGTTTTTAAATATATCCCGTAGTCATACTGTAAGTTTTATATCTTGTCCAAGTTAAAGGTGTTAGGTGATCTAGAAAGATCGTTAAGAAAATGTTCCCAGTAATCAGCCCACAAAATTGGATTTACCAGAAATGCTGTTATTATTCATGTTACAGACACTTCCACAAAGCACATTACCTCCCATACTGCTTCTGGGGGTGAAGATCAGGGTTCCCCAATTCCAGTCAGAAACAGCAAATGTAAAAACACTTGATTCTTGGTTCCCTATCAGCATTTTCTCAACCACACATGCAGAGACTCAGTCCCTGCTTTGAGTACAGTTGTTTTCCCAGGACTATGTTTCTCATGTATGGTATTTATTAAGATGAATGGTCCATATCCACCCCCAGTGGAAACCCTGTAAAATAAATTTGAATTTACAACAAGATAAGCAAGAGACAAACCAAGCACTGTGTAACGTATTATACTAAGACCCATAAAAACAGCAGAGTTACAATAAAAATCAGACTATCAAGGGAAAACTGTAAATGAAGAGATGTGCAAATATTTATCAGGCAAATGCAACAAAAGAAACAAATGCTAATTTCAAACAAAGAATAATTCATGGCAAACCTAAAGGGCAGAAAGAGAATAAATGTATTTTGAAAATTTTTTTTCCATACCATGAAGTTATAATAATCAGAAACCACAATGCCATAAATAATATACCATTAAAGTAGATAAGATCAAAGGGAAGAAATAATGAGAGACAATATTCTTGTGTACATTTTGAGAGCTTTTCTTTCAAACACCAGAAGATCAATTGGCCCAATGTTATAAAAGGACAATTTGATGCTACCATTAATTGAAACAACAGATACACATGAACAATTTTTCCTTCCAAAGGACAATGTACATTAATTTTCATTTTTTTATACCTTTGTAAAATTTAAGTAACAGAAATTAAGAAACAAATGCATGGAAAGGAGATGGAATTGATATGATCTCAAAAAGCACAAGATAACATCTTGGAAATATCAAAGAAAAATAGTAAAGTTAGGTGTGAGAAAGAGAATATAACAGACAAGAAAGAAACATTGGATCAGAGGATTTTCTGTTTAAGTTTTATATGTAACAATCCAATTAGTTGGAGAATTTCTGGGAAAATATAAATTATCAAAATATAAATGTTTATTAAAAATTAAAATTATAATCTCCAAATTGCTTTCCAGAGTAGCTGCACCAGTTTGCAGTCCCACCAGCAGTGTATAAGTGTACATTTTCCCCCACATCCTCACCAACACTTATTGTTCTTTGTGTTCTAAAAGCTGCCATTTTGACTAGAGTGAGATGAAACCTTGGAGTAGTTTTGATTTGTATTTCTCTAATTGCTAGAGATGATGAGCATTTTTTTCATATATTTGTTGATTGATTGTATATCATATTCTGAGAGTTGTGTGTTCAGGTCCTTGGCCCATTCATTGATTGAATGGTTTGGGGGTGTTTAGCTTTTTTAGTTCTTTATATACCCTAGAGATTAGTGCTCTGTCTGATGTGCAAGGGGTAAAGATTTGCTCCCAAGATGTAGGCTCTCTATTCACTTCACAAATTGTTTCTTTTGCTGAGAAGAAACTTTTTAGTTTGAATCCACATTTATAAAAACTGGTAATGGAACCACCATTTGACCCAGTTATCCCTCTCCTCGGTCTATACCCAAAGGACTTAGAAACAGCATACTACAGGGATACAGCCACATCAATGTTTATAGCAGCACAATTCACAATAGCTAAACTGTGGAACCAACCTAGATGCCCTTCAGTAGACGAATGGATAAAAAAAAAAATGTGGCATATATACACTATGGAATATTACTCAGCAATAAAAGAGAATAAAATCATGGCATTTGCAGGTAAATGGATGGATTTAGAGAAGATAATGCTAAGTTAGCCAATCCCCAAAAAACAAATGCTGAATGTTCTCTCTAATATAAAGAGACTGATTCATGGTGGGATAGGGAGGGGGAGCAGGGGAGGAATAGATGAACTCTAGATAGGGCAGAGGGATGGGAGGGGAAGGGAAGAGGCATGGGGTTAAAAATGATGGTGGAATGAGATGGACATCATTATCCAAAGTGCATATATGAAGACATGAATTAATGTGAATATACTTTGTATACAGCCAGAGATATGAACAATTGTGCCCTATATGTGTAATATAAATTGTAATGCATTCCGCTGTCATATGTAAATGAAAAAATTAAAATTACATATTCACTAGAGCTAGACAATTTTACTGATTCTTTTTTTAACTTTTAAAGAAACAGACAAAGGTTTATATTATGTACTTTTTGACAACATAAAAAGTTAAAGTTAAATTTTTTTCCCATTTATTTTGTAAGGCTAGCATATTCTTGAAGGCATAGTAAATAAATCAGTAAATGTAAAAAATTCCATGAATATATTATGAAAACCTAAGTGAAATTTTACTAGTTCAGAAAAACATTATATTAAAGGAACAAGCCTTCATAAGCTACTAGTTGTCCCAGGAAATATACATATGTCTATATTGATATATCTCATAAAATAGTTCATGATTTTCTTATCAGATATTCAGTACAATTAATAACCATTACTGAGCTTTAAGTTCATATTAAAATAGGTATAAGAAGATTATTTCTCTCTATTTCAAAATTATCTTTAAGGGAAAATAGTAGAAATACTTTTACTTAACTCAGCAATAAAACAGGGATTTTTACAAATGTCATGAATAAAGTCATTTAGAGATGTCTACATGAATTTAATAAGGTATAAACATAAATAAAAGGTAGCCTTTGAAATAAGGAAACAAAATTACAATTATTTGAGGACATAATGATATTAGTATCATACCCAATAGTATTACAATTATTTGAGGACATAATGATATTAGTATCATACCCAATAGTATCAACTATAACATTTAAAAAACTAATCAAAATTCAGTCATCTACCATGTTCAGTACAAAGTAACTATGCAAAATGTAATAGTTTATTTATTTATGTATCAACAACAACCCATTAGAAAGCATAATAGGAAGGATAAAAACTTCCCTCAAAAGAGAAATAATATGACTTAATTATTTACACAAGTAGTTGATGAGGCCTAAATAAACTACAATACTTTCTTATTACAAGTAAATGATTAATGAGAAGCAGGGAAAGAAGGATTAAAATTTCAAGATTCTTAGATTAAACAAAATAGGTATATATTGTCAGATTTCAATTTTTCTCAGATTTCTCTGTGGTTTTAAATCTGATCTCAGGTTAAGTAAATGAACCAATCTTATTTCAGTTTAAATTATTCTGAGGATTTTAAGAATAAGAAATGAGGATAAAATAGTTAATAGTATTTGAAAGAAGGTTATTGACCCTTGTAGATAGTTCTGGGGTTCTGGGGGTGTCTACTCATGTAGAGAATTGCCGGGCCAGATTAGACTCGTTGTTAGAGACCAAAGTGGAGAGCCAGGTTTGGAAGCTATTTCATTCTCCTATATGCTATTGATCATCAATTCTGTTGGCTCAGATTTCTCATCTGTGAAACTGAGGAGATAATACTGTTTTATTCGGAGGTATATAGAAGGTTCTAAGAACAGTGCAAGTTAGCTCCTATTGTTAGGATGGTAGGACTGCTTTGAATTGTTCTCCAGAAAAGCTTCTGCAATTCCTGCTCCCATGAGTGGTGGCTCCCCCGTGTTCTTTTCTGCACAGGGGTTTTCCTTGATTTTTCTTTTTAAAGTTTTACTAGACAGATGGTTGAAAAACAATACCTTATTGCCAACTTCTCATTTCTCAGAGATCAAAAATCTCCCCAGTTGCTTATTAGTGATTTGGATACTAGGGGAGTATTTAGCATTATAACTGAGTCCTCCAAATACTACAGTTAATACTACCTCTAATGAAATGCAAGATTGCTCTTTCAGACAGAAGGGAGAAAAAAATAGCTTTTTCCCCCCAAAGAGAGAGATTCACATATGTACTCTCATGTACATGCGCGCGCGCGCACACACACACACACACACACACACACACACACAATTGCCTGATTATATAGAAGGTGGCTGATTTTTAAAAATCTAGAAATAGAGAATTACTTTCAAAAGTTACAAAAGCAAAATACCTATTGCATTAAAACAACCTTAGCTACACAGGAATTTATTTTGTTTTTTTGTTTTTTTTGGGGGGGGTAAAATTTTTTGGTGTGTTTTTGTTTTTCCTAAAGACCAAGTAATGAATTTTACATTTGCATAGATCAGACTTCCATCTCATCTGTTTCAGATATCCATTGGACAGCTTTCTTTTCGAAGCACAGCAGGAAATCTTTCATTTACACACCAATTCCAATATGTACTGATCATTTCCTGCCTCACAAAATTGCCTGTTCATCCCTCTAACCCCTGGCAACTACATCATGCAGTTGGAATCATGTACTATCTAGTCTTTTCAGATTGGCATCCTTCATTTAATTACAGGCATTTAAGATTCCTCCATGCCTCATCCTTCATGGCTTGCCAGCTCATTTCTTCTTAGTGCAAAATAATTTCCCATTCTCCAGGTGTACCCCGGTTATTTATCCACTCATCTGCTGAAGAATATCTTCATTGCTTCTGAGTTTTGGCAAATCTGAATAAAGCAGCTATAAACATCCATGTGTGGGTTTTTTTTAAGATTTATTTTTGTTCTTTAATGTATGGTAGTAATGCAAAACAGTTGGGTTCATTTGCCATATTCATAAATGTATATAACATAATTTTCTCCATCTCAGTCCCCTGTACTCGTCCTTTCCCTTGCAAGGACATAAGTTTTCAATTTATTTGGGTAAATACCAAGAAGTGCAAATGCTGGATCGTATGATAAGAATAGGTTTATAAGGAATAGGTAAAATGCCTTCCGAATGGCTGTTCCATTTTGCATTCCCATTATCAGTGAGTGGGGATTCCTGCTACTGTGTGCCTTCTCCTGCATTTGGTGTTAGTTTTCTGAATTGTAGTGATACTTCACTGATGTTTCAATTCACAATTCCCTATTGAGGAATGGATGTTGCACATATGCTCATATATTTGCTTGCCATTTGCATATATTTAGTGGAATGTCTGTTTAGGTCTTTTGTCCACTTTTTAATTGCATTATTCATTTTCTTATTGTTGAGTTTTCAGGGTTCTTTGTACATTTTGTATACAGGTCCTTCATCAGAAGTGTCTTTGGTGAGATCTTTCTCCCAGTCTGTGACTTGCCTTCTCATTTTTTGACATCATGCAGAGAGCAGAAGTTTTTTTTCATTTTAATGAAGCCTAGCTTGTCGGTTGCTTCTTTCATGGATTGGGCTTGTGGTATTGTGTCTATAAAACCTTTACCATACCCAGGGTCATCTAGGTTTCTCCCCTGTAAGACAGTCTAGGACTTTTATAATAAGATTTTCATTTTACATTTAAGAGTGCAACTCCTGTTGATTTCATTTTTGTGCAGAGTACAGAGTCTGTGTCTGGATTTTCATGTGAACATACAGTTTTTCTAGGACCATATTGTGAAGAGGCTGTCATTTGCTCCTTTGTCAAATATCAGTTGACTGAATTTGTGGGTTATTTCCGGGCTCTCTCATCTGTTGCGCCGATTTGTCTGTCGTTTTCACCATGACCATCCTTTCTTGATTTCTGTAGCCTTAATATTAATATTGAATTTGGGTGTCTCCATGTTCCAGCTTTGTTTCTCTTCAGTATTGAGTGGGGTGTTCTGGGTTTTTGTCTTGACATAGGAATTTTAGAATGAGGATGCCAACTATCCACAAATGTGTATATTTTTTAAGTCTTCCTATCCATGAACATAGAATCTCTCTCAGATTATTAGGTTCTTTGGTTTCTTCCATCAGACTTGCAGTTTCCCACCTAGATTTTGTACATATTTTGTTAGATTTTAACATAAGTATTTTCAGTATTTTGGGTGCTGGTGTAAATGGTAGTATGTTTTCATTTCAAATCCCAATTGTACATTGCTGGTATTTGGGAAAACAACTGGACTTTGAATATCAATCTTACCTCCTATGTTACTTGTTAGTTCTGATTTCCTTTAGATTCTTTCAGATCTCATACAGAGATGATCACATAAACAAATTTGCATTTTCTACTTCCCTGTCTGTATATTTTTAAATTTCCATTTCTTGTCTTATTTTATTAGCTAAGGCTTTCAATATGATGTTGAAAAAGAGCCAGTCTTGCTTTGTTTCTGGTCTCAGAACTTGGAGTTTTTGTCATAAAGCATTTTAAGTTGTGGGTTGTTTGTGGATATTCTTTATCAAGGTGTAGAGATTCTCCTGTATCCCTAATTTATTGATGACTATAATCATGAATAGGTGCCAGATTTTTGTCAAATGCTTTTTCTGTTTACATCTGTTGTTTTCCTCTTCATTTCACTACTGGATGGATTACCCATAAGTAGATTTTTAAATGTTAAACCAGTCTTGTGTATTTGACACAAAGTCCACTTGGTTATGGTGTACAATCTTTAAATTCATTGTTTAATTCGATTTGCTGCTACTAAGGGATTTTGTATCTAAGTTCATAAAGAATATTGGTGTTATGTAGTTTTATTTTAATATGTTTGTCTGGTTGTTATTAGGGTAATGCTGACCTCCTAGAATGTGTTAGGAAGTATGTCTTCTTCCTGGATCTTTTGGAAGAGATTGTAGAGAATTGCTACACTTTCTTAATTAAATGTTTGTTAAAATTTGTCAATGAACCTATTTGTACCTGACACTTTCAGTTTGGTAAGATTGTTAATTATTGATTTGATTTTGTAAATAGATGTAGACCTATTCAGATTGTCTGTTTATTCCTGGGTAAATTTTGGCAGGTCACATTTTTCAAGGAATTGGTCCATTTCATCTAAAGTATCAAATTGATAGACAAGAATTGTTTGTAATATTATTTTATTATCCTTTTATGTCCATGATGTTTTTAGTGATGGCCTCTCTTTCATACATGATAGTAATAATTTGTGTATTTCCTCTTTTCTTTTTTTTTCATAGTTAGGCTGGCTAGAGGCTTATTGATTTTATTGATCTTTTCCAAGAACCAACTTTTGGTTTTGTTGATTTTCTCCACTGACTTCCTGTTTTCAATTTCACTGGTTTTTGCTCTTATGTTTGTTTCTTTTATTCTGCTTGCTTTGGATTTAATTTGCTCTTCATTTTCTAGTTTTCTAAGGTGGAAGCTTACATTATTGATCGTAGATCTTTCTTCTTTTCTGACATACGCAGTCAGTGCTATCAATTTCCCTCAAAGCAATGTTCTCACTACATCCCACAAATTTTGATAAGTTCTATTTTCTTTTGCATTTAGTTCAGAATATTTTTTAATAATTTCTCTTGAGATTTTTTTTACATTGACCCATTTGTTGAGTAGAAGTGTGTAATTTAATCTCCAAGAATTGGGGGGATCTTTCCATTATTGCTTTCTAGTTTAATAACATTATAGTCTGAAAGCAAATGTTGTCTGTTTTCTATGCTGTTAACATTAGTGAGATATGTTTGAAGACCCAGATATGATCTGTCCTGGTGAATATTACATTTGAACTGGAGTAGAAGGTATTATCTGCTGTTGGTGGGTGAGGTAGCATCTAGATGCCATTATATCCATTCAATTGGTATTGCTTTGTAGTTCAACCAGGTCCTTCTGAACTTCTGCCTGCTGGATCTGTCCATATTTATCTCTTTTGCCCAAGTATTCTCTCAGTTTTTGCTACATATTTTTTGTTAGGCACACATACATTGGGGGTTACTGTATCTGCTTACACTCTGGGCCCTTTATCATTAGGTAGTGGTCCATGTCAGCACTGATAACATTCCCTGGGCTTTCTGGTGACTTTTCTCTTCTGCTCTGACTGAATTTACTGTAGTGACTATTTTATTCTTTCATCACCATTAACACAACATGTATTTCATGATTTCCTTTTAATTTCTATGTATCTTTATATTGAAGGTATATTTCCTAGTAGAGAATATACAGTTGGGTCTAGCTTTTAGCTACTCTGAATATCTCTGTCTTCTAATGAATGCATTTAGACTATGCTGTTCAAAGTCCTTACTCACATAGCTGAATTAATATCTACCATACTTCTCACTATTTTGTTAGTCGTTCCTTTTTTTTTTTTTTTTTAGTTTTCTAGACATTATACTAATTTCATGGTCTTAATTGACCATTCTTTAGGATTTCATTTTTCCTTATTTCTTAACATGTTGCTAAAGGGACAAATATTTGTTTTCTCCTCTGAAATTTTTGTGTTGAAACATCTAACTCCTACAGTGGTGGTCTGGGAGGTGAGGAGGTGGTGAGATTACGGGAACCAGAGCCCTCCTGATTGGGATGAGTTTACTGCCCAAGAGAGACCCCTGGTTTCTTCTACCACTGGAGGATATAGAGAGAGGCACCATCAAAGAATCTGAAAGAAAGCGCTCTCCAGACACCCTGACCTTGAATTTCTTAGCCTTCAGATCTTGAGAAATAAATCCAGGCAGACTAGGACCCATACCAACATATCAATTATGCTGCATTCTTTTTCTAAGTGGTAGACCTAAAGTTTGCAATGTACAGACATAACTAATCCAAGTCCATTTCCAGAGTGCTTTGAGGTCATTTTCAAGTTCATTTCATAGGTAGTGCTTATATAAATAAAGGTACCTAATAATAAAATCTAAAAACACAAGTACCTTATAATTAAAAAAAAAAAAAAACTAGTATTTTCCCTTTCTTTTTCTGTGTCATTGCCATTCATTTTACTTATGCAGGAGCACACATAAGCACCACTACGCGCACACACACACACACACATACACACACACACACATAAACACACCGAATCTAATACATGGTCTCTGTCAGTTTGAGCAAAGTATTATTTGTTAATAAATTAATAATAAGAAGAAAATAAGGGTTTGTATTACCTCCACTGACCCCTTCTCTGGCACTCTTCCTGTCTTTTAGTACATTCAGAATTCTGACTGATACACATTTCTCCTTCCCTCTCAAGGACTTCTAGCCTAGACTGCAAGGCCAGTCTCCTGAAACCCTGTTCTCCAATTTCTTTTCAGGGGCGGGGGGTACCAGGGATTGAACCCAAGGGCACTCAACCACTGAGCCACATCCCCACCCCTATTTTGTATTTTATTTAGAGACAGGGTCTCACTGAGTCGCTTAGTGCCTCACTGAGTTGCTGAGGTTGGCTTTGAATTCTCAATCCTCCTGCCTCAGCTTCCTGAGCCACTGGGATTGCAGGCATGCGCCACCGTGCCCAGGTCTCCTTTTTTTTTTTTTTTTTTTCTGTCCCAAGAGTCTTTGCTCCTTCATTTCTGAAGAATAATTTCACTAGCTGCAGGAGTCCTTCTGAAGAGCAGTGCTTCTCTCTCAGTGCTTTAGATAACTCGCTCTTCTCCATTTGTGGTTTCTAACATTGGGATGGGATATGCCCAGTCATACTTTAGTGTGTTTGGGTTTTTGCATTTGTCCTACTTGGGGCTGTCCTTTACAAAGCATCTGCGATTTGGTGTCTGAAATTTATTTGAGGAAATTCTCATATCAAACACATATTTTTTTTCTGTTCCTTCACACATTTTTCTCCTTCTGCTATTTCCATACTTTGCACCTGTGGTAATTGTGCCACGGTCTTTGGAAATGGTTCTGTTTCCTTTCAGTCCATTTGTGATTTTAAACTCCTATTGTCATGTCCTCGGGCTTAGAGGTTCCCTGCTCATCTGGGTTTCTCCTTTAATGAGCCCATTAAAAGGTTTCTCCACTTCTATGACAGTGTTTTAGTCTCTGGAGATTCTTTTTTACTTAATATTTATATTAGTGCATTATAGTTGCACATAATATTGGGGACCATTTCCACATAAACATTCATGTGTGGAATATAATTGGCTCCATTTCAGTGCCCAGGGCTTACTCTGCCCCTCCATTTCTGCCTCCCTATTTCCCTTGCTACACTCTACAGGTCCTTCTAGTTATTTATTTGTGTTTTTTAATTGGTGCTTTATAGATATACATAGAAGTAGAATTCACTGTGCTGTATTCTTACATGCACACGTCATCATTTGGTCAGTTTCATTCCACTTTTTCTCCCTTTCCCATCCCTCCTCCTTCTTCCCCCCTCAATCTCCTTCCTCTACTCTGCTGATCTTCTCTCTGCTTTTATGAGATCCACCTCCATCTTTTTTCCCCCTTTATTTTGCTCTTGCTTCCACACCTACAGAAAAGTATTCAAACCTTGACTTTCTGAATCCGGCTTATTTCACTTAGCATGATGTTCCTGTTTTCATCCATTTACCAGGAAATGCCATAATTTCATTCTTCTTCAAGGCTAAATACAACTTCATTGTCTATATACATCATATTTTTTGACCCATTAATCTGGCTGATTCAATAACTTGGCTACTGTGAATTGTGCCACTGTGAACTTTGAAATGGCTATATCACTTCAGTGTCTGATTTGAGATCTTTTGGATAAACACCAAGGAGTGGGGCAGCTGGGTCACACAGTGGTTCCATTCCTCAGCAGTTGGGCCACATGGTGGTCCATTTCTAGTCTTTGGAGGAATCTCCATAGTACTTTGCAAAGCGATGGCACTAATTTGCTGACCCGCCAACAATCTGAGTGTGCTTTTCCCCTCATCCTCGCCAGAGCTTGTCATTGTCTGTGTTCTCGATGATCTCATCTGGCATCTACTTCTTTCTAATTTTTTCCGGACATCTCCATTGGTTTGCTTGGAAATTCCTGTGCTCACCTGTTGTTATTTTTTCCCCACTGGAGCACTTAGTATTTGTCGTGTTTTTCAATTCCTAGTCTGATCATACCAACACTCCTAACCTGATTGTTTTGCCTGTTCAAACCTTATTTTGTTGTTTGGTTGGATTTTTGCCTTTTTGTGTGCCTGTGACTTTGGTGAAAGGCACATATGATGTACTAGGAAATGGCAATGAGGTCAATAGGCCTTTAATAAGAGACCGATGGACGAGGTATATGGGAGGGAGGGCTCCATCTTTTAAGTGAGCCCGCAACCCTAAACTCTAAACTTCTCTTGTTATTTTCCATTTCCCGCCCTCTTAACATGGGACAGGATGGCTGGAGGAGGTGGAGTTTGATATTTCCTCCCCCTAGTAGGTTAGGCTCTGATCAGACCAAGCTGGCTACTTGCTCCTGAAGGCAGACCTTGTAAGGGAGAGTTGAACAGTCTGGGATGTTCTTTTCCCCTGCTTCTGCCAGAACCATGTGGAATTTTTCTCCAGTATTTACTACAAGGACTTAGTAGACTTGGAGGTAACGCTGAGGTTGTGGGGACCCCTCAGCCCGTCCAGCAGGTTGTCAGTAGCAGCCAGGTTTCCTACCCCAGTGGAGGTTTCCAGGGAGCCTTCTACATGTGGATCTCTGCATCTGCCCAGTTACATCTCCAGTGTTGAGGGACACAGTCTGCCCTGTGACCATATTTCCTTGCTGTAGCTAAGAAGAACTAATTTTTTAAGTGTGTTTAGATTTTTACCTGTTGTTAAGACAGACTGGCAACTTCTAAATTCCTTATGTGGTGACTGGATACCAGAAGTCAGAGTGACTGGCCCATTTTTTAATCAGGCTGGCTTATATTTTATGTTCTAATTTAGAAAATCATTGTACTGTATAAGATGTGATATTTAATTATACCCATTTAATTGATTAGAACATAGACATGCAAGTGAAGAATGAATAGATCAGTTGGGGTGATTTAAAAATTTAGACTCCAACACCAGAAATTTTAAGTGGTTGGTTTTTAACAACAAAAAAATTATTATTATAGAAACACTCTGATTTTACAATCCCTTTTTCTTATACCAACCTTAAAATTTTAGATCATGTTCTTTATCATAAAAAAGTCTATTGATAGTCACATTTAATATCAAACCTAGTCTTTCCTATTTTATCTTTTTCAATATGACTTGGAGATGAAAAATCTATACTTCTGAAATATCTGGAAAATGGCTGGAATATAATCAACTGCAATTGTAAGGAAAACACTGTGATCTCTTTGGGAGCAACTCTCCTGGGAGAGGGTATAATTTTATTCTCTTTGAGCCCTTGGGAGTCCTTTATCTGGTCCATATACAGGCTTCTGACATAAAAAGAAAGGGTGTCTAGTCTAGGATTTTGCTTTTCTTTCTTTGTTTTTTTTTTTTTTTTTAACCTATTTTAGGTTCTTGGCACATTCAGTTCAGGCCAGCCCACAAGGGTGACTCTTGGCAAGTACATACCCACAAGTTACAACTTTCTCTCGCTTGGATCTCCATGTGAGAGACCCCAAAGCTGTAGTGGAAGGTATGGAAACCTGTTTCTGTGGTCCCTGTGGGTCAGCTGTCCCAAGCACTGGCTGTACGGCAGGTGTGGAAGGAACCTGAGGTGAGGCAGATTGTGTTTTCCAAAGATGGTGGCCACAGCATGCTTCATACAATGAGTTCTCCTTATAGCATGACTTTGACAAACACCTCTCCACCTGCAATAAAGCCATTCCTCCCCTGTTGAAACCCAGAAGACCTTTGTGACTTCCCTGACTAATAAAGAACCCCAGGAACAATGCCATCGGATTTCTGAGGCTAACTCCCCAAAACACATGCTCTTCTACCTGGTTCCATTAGCACAATGGCTCTGAAACTGAGCCACTAGACTATGAGGAAGCCAAAGTAGAGTGTGTAGGGATTCACCTAAAGAGGAACCAGGGTCCCCAGCCATCAGTCCCACTGAAGTCCCAGCCAACGGCCAACCCCAAGTTGCCAGTCTTGTGGATGAGCTTGCCAGTCCCCAGGTACACCTCCCCAGGGAGCTATGCAGCACTAAGGAGCTGGCTCCACTCCTCCCTGCTGTTTCCTGAGCACAATAAGTATTTTTTATTTAAGCCAATAAATTTGGGGGTAAACGATTACATAGCAAAATGAATTGGTACCAGAAGTAAACCTAAGGAACTCAGCACAATTTGTTTATGTGGCCATGAGAAAATAGCTTTTTATTCCTTTGCATCAATGGACCCTTTCTTCCACACAGCCATACCATTCTACAAGGGACAGATCTGCTTTCAGTGCACTTTGTTCATTCACTATAGGGAAAAACAAAACAGTGAGATTTGATCCCTGAGTTAATTTACTCTCCAGGATAAGCTCCTTGACTTGGAATATGCCAGAATCATCACATCCATCAACAGAAATCCTAGAGTGGTACAGGTTGAGTAATAGTTTCTATATGCATTTATAGAAATTTATCACTGTTGAGTGACTTGGGTGACTATTTCTAAGTTACAATGAGCACAGCAAACAAGGCAATGTCAAGGGAGTTGGCCCCAACCTGACACACACTGCATGCTTCACGAACGCTAGTTTTCATGCCTCCCTCCCAGGAGGACACTCTGTATAGGAGTGCTGTCGTCAGCCTGTGTCCAGCAATGTTCAGCCCAGCCTAATAATTATTTCATTAATTTATTTATTATAGCATTTCAGACTTGGGGGATATCAGAGTGGTTATTGTAAGCCTTCTGTTTCCAAGAGGAATGAAGATTAGAAACGTCAAATTCCAGGAGGTTTAATGAGCTTTGTACCCTAAGGGCTCATTAGAGTCACCTAGAGGGTCTCCTGTTTCTAGTTCATTCTGACTTAATTGTCCTGGGATGTGGCCTAGGCTTTTCTGGTACTTTTTAAAGATTCCTCAGGTAAATTTATAGCACAACCAGCATTGAGAATGATAGGAGTTAGGTCCTAGATATGCAGCTCTAAATAATAGGACATAGAAACCATCCATTTTCAAATTTTTTTCAATCATGAGTTTAAATTCAGAATAATGGCTAACTATAGTGTTGAGTTTGTTGATAACAGTGTCTAACACTTGCCAATCTCCTTTTTTAATTAGCAGAGCAAAGGTCTCTGGCTCAGGGACTTTAACACCATTCAGCTGCTGTCCATGTACATTATCTTGGACAGTGTCCATTCATATTTTTTTCTACTCACTGTGTTCATTTCTGCCGTTAACTTATTTTGGTGAGCAAACTCCCATTTAGGTCAAAAATATACATTTTCCTTATCTGTTTCCATATTAATTAAAGAAAGTTAACCAGTTTAAGAAAACATCAAGTGAATAACAGAACTTCCATTCATAGGATGTGTCATATAAAGCTGTAAATGTAACTATAGTGACCAAAGTGTAGAAAACAATGAGTTAAAGTCTCTGGTAAAGGCATCTTGACATCACCAACTTCTAGTGAGGCACACCAGGACATCCCCTCCCAAAGAAATTTGAGCAAATTCTTAGCCCAGCTCAGTGGGGCACACCTATAATTCCAGCACTTTGGAGACCCAAGGATTGTGAGTTCAAAGCCAGCCTCAGCAAAATCCCAGGTGTTAAGCAACTCAGAAACACCCTGTCTGTAAATAAAATACAAAATAAAGCTGGGGATGTGGCTCAGTGGTCAAGTGCCCCTGAGTTCAATCCCCAGTACCTCCCCCCGCCCAAAAAAAAAAAATGTCGAGCAAATTCTGATATGAACAGATGGCATTTACCTGCCTTAAATATCACCTGTTCAGACAACCAAGTGACTGTAATCACTGTTAGTAATAAAAATGAGCACCATGTCCCAGCTTGGTCCTGTTTCCATGCTTCAGTGGCTGCCTACGTTTTCTGTTCCTTGCCTGAGCAGAGTATGTGTGTAAGGAAGGTGACCCTGAGGAGGCTGTCCAGGGCGTGTGGGGGCAAGGTTTAATTTGCTTGGTCATAAATGCAGAGGCGAGTCATGTCACCACCAGTTCCTTTGGGGACCTTCACAGAGGAAAGCACCAACCAGATTCCAGGAGAAACCTATAGGATGATTGCTTTCAAGGCACCTGGGTGTGATTTACATGCGGTGTCAGGGTTTGGAAAGCAGGCCTGTGAAGGGACCCATGATTAATTTGGGTGGCTCTGCAGTCACAGGCTGCATAAAGTGATAAAAAGGAGGAGGCCCACCTAGTCAACCTTGCCTTCCAAATAGCCATCAAAATGTATTTTTTTTCTTTATACTGGGAAATTATGCTTCTTGGCAGTCCAGTGGCAGCATTTATATCGAGAGTGCTTACTAAGGAATTAGTATTTGTGATAATCTGTTTCACTCAAAGTTGAGGCTCTGTTGGCAACATGGAAGACGTTCCCCGATTCCGAAGTTTGCACTGCACCTCGGTTCTTAGCACATGGCAGACACCACAGTGTGCTTCGAGCCCGCCTGTAATTAGTGATGATGGGCTGCTCATTTAGTTTCTCCTGGCATGGGTTATCACATCACATACTGCTTGCCTTTCAGTGCAGAGTGGCTTTTAAATTGCATCCCAAATTTCATTAGCGTCATCACCTCAGAAAGTACAGGGGAAAAGTTAATAAGATCCTCTTCTGTTTAATTCAATACAGGCTACATTTTCCCTTAACGTTCATGTCAAAGATGATTTTGCTTATAAATCTGTTTGCTGCTTGTCCCTGTAGCATGTTTCAAAAATATGTATTTTTTTTCCTAAAAGAAATGTGTATGACTAGGTGAACAAATACTTCAATAAGAAAGTGATTCTAGGGCTTGGGCATGTGGCCCAGTGGTAGAGAGTGTGCTTAGTGTGTTTAAGGCTCTGGGTTCAATCCCCAGCATTAAAAAAAAAGGGGGTAAATGGTTCTAGCCAAACTTAGAAATTATAAAATTAGCCCAAAAAGGGAAAAAATTACTGTCATTTTGATGTAAATATTCATTTGATGTTGGCTATAGTGAACTTTTAATTTGGGGGGACAGATAAAGAGTTTGTAAATTAACTACATTCCTGACATCCCTATTCCTGAAACCCATTTAGCAAACCCTGTTCCCCCTGGTAGTGGGGATTGAACCCAGTGGTGCTTAACCACAGAACTACATCTGCAATGCTCCACCCCACACACAAACACTTGTTAAATTTTGAGACAAAGTTTCACTAAGTTCCTTAGGTTCTCACTGAGTCACTGAGGCTGGCCTCCAACTTATGATCCTCCTGCCTCTGCCTCCTGGGCCGCTGGGATTACAGGTGTGTGCCACTACCCTACCCTTCTTGAGTCAAACAAATTGATTGTGTCCTCAAGTGCTTTGCATGTGGATATGTGCCCATGTAGACCACTTCACCCTCTTTTCCAAGCCTTCTGATTACATCGCATGTCTGGGCCCATCGGTCCATTCACTGAAACCCTCGAAAACCGTAGACTCTTCTGTGTTCTCTGATCTTAAGTTACACTGTAATTTGACATTGTTTTATGTCATTGTTTGATGACTACCTCTCTCAGCTGTCAGCTCAGTGAATATAAGGACTGTTTTTTTCTCCCCTCATCATTGTATACCCAGCAACTGAAGTGTAGTAGTTGCTTAATAAATAGTTTTTGAATGAATTATCTTATTTTAAAAAAGGTAGTGCTTTTAAGAAGGCACTCAAATTTGTATCACTGAGGGATTTTTTCTCCTGCTGTATAAGTTTCTGTATGAATCATTGGAATAGACCTTGTCCACGGCCCAGATCTCCTATTTTGAGTAAACCTGTGGCCTGCAGCTTAGAAAAATGGCTTGCTTTCTAGAAAACTTAGAATTGCATGGCTTGGGGGAGGTTTTTAGAGGGAGGTTTTAAAGAATATCAGGATGAAAGAAAAAGAATGTAAAAACTTGACCCCCTGCCCCCCATCTTGCCTATCTGGTATATTCTATTCAAGGAGGGAGGGGAGGGGAAGAATACTTAGGAAAATACTACAGACTAATTTAACAGAGAGGAAACACCAAGCTGTTTTTCACTCAAACAATTATTAGTGTGCCTAACAATTCATTGAAAGTTATTAGTGTTATAATCTCCTTCATTTGAATTTCTTTATACTCTAAAGAAAAATGTCTCTAAATATATCTATTATGCTATCTCATCAATAAATATATTGAGAAACCTATTTAGAGGAGACCTACTGGTTTACTACATTTTGACAAATTTTACTTAGATTTTCCCAGGCAGTCTTGTCCCACCCGCTTTATCCCAGCTACCCAATAAACAATTACATTCTCCAAGAGTGACAACCTGATGTGGAAAAGAGTTGGGTTTGCTATCAGTGAAACTTCCTTTGGGAATTTTTTTTTATTAATGTCTGGAAATAGTTGCATCCTGATAAGAAATGATGGGATAATGTGTGCCTGCCAAGTAGCCCAGTGGATTTTCACATGAGGAACACATGGAGCATGATCTGCACTTTAGAATCCCCCATGATCCTTCAATCCAGAGTACTTATTCCTTCCCAGGTAACCACAGCTCCCTTCTCTTGGGTGGTGAGATTATACCAGTATCCTCTTTTCTCTCTGGTTTGTATCCTTTGTGTTGTTTAGATGCAGCTACATAGATCTATGTACATAGTTTTGTCATTTTAATGTCCCAATAGTATTTCCGTAAATGATTATACCACTTATTTATTGATGAGTTTTACCGAGACAGACATGAGTCCTCTGGTTTTCAGCTGTGTATATCTTGTGGTCGATGCACACACACACACATTTCTGCAGTATAAGTCCCTTCCTAGGGGTGAAATAATGGGTGATAGATGATGCTTATTTTGTGCCTAAGTGGAGACTTCTGGACAGTTCTCCAGAGGGGTTGCACCCATTCACACTCCTCCCAGCAGCAGGAGTAGGAGCTCTGGTTCCACACTGTCAGCAGAACTTGAAAACATTCATCTCTGTTGCTTTACAGCTCTCCACACATGGTGTGCCACATGATGTCCTTTGACCTGAGTTGAACTTCCCAGGTTTGCAGATGGAATCTGCCTCACATGTACATTCCTTGTTACCCTGGGTTGGGTTTACATCCTGGAGAACAAAGGTCATGTGTCAGGCAGGTCTTAGCCCTTGAAGGCTTAATTAAGCAGGATTGGGTAAACCTCTGTTAAGGTGAATCTTGCTTCTATGAAGCAATGCATTAAGACAATAGATGAGTTGGAGTTAGAAAGGGCCAGAAAAGTACAATATAAATACATGTTACTGAACTGGCAAAAATTGAATTCTACTTTCCATTTACATATTTATCTACTTTAACAACATTTTGGTGCTAAAAAAAAAATCAGTGGCTCCCATTTTCTACATATCTTAGTTAATTGCTTCTTTTTCCAACATTTTTTTTAGATTTAATTTAATTTTATTATTGGTTCCTTTTTGTTATACATTACAGTAGAATCCATTTTGACATAAGTATACAAGCATGGAATATATTTTGTTCTAATTGAGGCACCAGTATCTCTCCTTCCCCTTCCTTCTCCCCACCCCTTTCTCTCTATTGATCTTTCCGTCATTTACTCATGGTTATTTTATCTTATTTTTTAAAATTAATTTCTTGTGGCGTACATGATGGTGAGGTTCACTGGGTTCACTGTGGTACACTCGTATACTTAGAAATGGTGTGTCCTCTGAACGTAAGCCTACATTTCTTTAGGAAGATAGTTTGATTTCTGTGACCTGGCTAAGCATTTCTGTCTCTCCCGCTATCAATACCTGAAGTTAATAGAAGCCACATCCTGATACCAAACTCTCCATTACTCCTTCAAGAGACAAGACCAGCGGTGTGCTGAAATGGTACATGCAGATATCTAAAGACTCAGGAGAGCCCTGTTGTAATTCTCTTTTACCCAGCTGTTTTCAAAGTAAGCAAATAAAAGTAGGGAGAATAACAGCCTCATCCCCAATGTCTTGACGGCATTTAACATCAACAGTTTTTTTTCTGAAAATTAAAGATTTCTATAGAAATGATAATCACCCTCCTGTGACTTTATGGAACTCAGAAAACCTGTAAAGGTCAGCAAGCATTGAGGGTTTCATCCTGGGAATAAATTTCTAAATAACCCTGAGGAGAAAGAGGGAGGGAGGAAAAGAAGAAGTTCAGAATGTGGAAAGTAAAATCTGCAAACTTCACAGTTTCAGGATTATCTTTTAATTGTGGCCATCAATCAGCACACATCTGGTCTCTCCCAGTGCTCAAGAAGTTCCGTCCAAAGCCATATGATCCAACCAACAGAGAATCTGTGGCCCATTAAGAATCCTCAGGGCAGGGAGCAATATGGAAGGAAGTACCCTGTAGGTGGTTTTAGGAAATTACCTAAAAATAGGATAACAGATACCCTTTTCAACATATTCTAGGAAAACCCAAGAGGAAAGCTATGCTTTTAATTAACAAGATAAATGCTGCTGTGTCCTGTACCAGGTCAGGCATCAACTGCTAATCTTTTTCAAAGGGCTTTGCTTTTCCAAATTATTTTATTTCAATCCATATTTTTACTAATGCATGAAACCGACCTGCAGTTAGTCATTTTATGAACACGATTTTATATTCTCTTAAATGAAGACCGTTTAAAGTTGAGCATTTAGAAATATATTTGCTCCGTTAATTGGCGCTGGGGGATACTCACGAATGTCTTTATGGATAGCTGATATTTTTAAGGTTTAAAATGTTTCCATTTCTTCTTATCGAGGGGGTTCATTCTGACTGTTCCTAAAGTTCTGCAGCTGAGGAATTAAATGGCATTAGTCTTTTTGAGCTCCAATGTGTTTAGAACAGTGTTCAACTGTGGTAATCCCTGTGTCGCACTGCATTTATCTCCCACTAGATACCTAAATGGTTTCTGCTTCTTCTCAGGCAGATAATTGCAGTGGGGTTGGAATCAGAGAAAACAGTTGAGCTGATGCTGAGCGGTGGATATAAAAAGAAGTGTCACCCTGGTGGAAGTAAATAGACTCTGAGACTATAATCTCTGCCCTCATTTATTTTTGAAACCATAAATGCCCCTGGGGAAAGCTAGTCATTTATTTGTCTGCAGAAATATTTATCTGCAGTCATGTATGGTTTTTAACTTGGTGTTATTTCCGTTCATTCCCTTATTGCATCCTCTGTCTAGTCCCACTTTAGTTTTTACCCTAAATACAGATTCCGTTGCCATGTGTTTCTGGGCCATAGTCTCCAAAATTCTTTGTGTTTTAAAAATAACGGTGTGGCCATCGCCGGTTTTCCCAACAGAGTTCCTCAGGTGATCTAATGATCAGAAACATCCAGCTGACGCACAGCGGGAAGTACGTCTGCATGGTGCACACGGGAGTGGACAGTGTCTCCTCTGCTGCAGAGCTCATAGTGAGAGGTAACAGGAACGCCTCCTGGATTTCCTACCTTCACATCTTAGCTGATCATGCCTTACTGGAGGAAGAGCCTTGATGAGAGGGAATGTGAACATGCAAATTATAGTGTTGATTTGAGTCCTCCTCCTGCCAGCAAATATGACAATTCAGATGAGTGTCAATTCAGAGAAACAAGATTCTTGACTCTGCCCTTCAAATAGCTCTCACTGTGACGGGGATGGCTGCCAAGCTGATATGTTCTTGAGCTTGCCATCAATCAGCATATGGATTAAATAGGAGAGAGAATATCGCGCGCGCAAATGTGTGTATGTCCTTCTAAAAGAATCAGGATTATTTATTCAGGATTCCTGAGAAAATTTGCCAACCTAAGCTACTGTCCAGAGTACTGTTGCTATTGGGCTGGAAAATGACCAGAGTGAATCATGAATTAAAACATCACTAGATAACAAGCTGAGAACTACAGAGGTAAACCACTGGGTTTAAGAGAATGTCAGTCTATCCAAAGCCAGGGGCACTGCATTTGGAAGGAACAGGAATCCTACATACAGTCACAATGGAGCTTGGGGGATTATGGCCTTCTATCCAGATTTAAGATCTAACAATGGAAATGTGTGTCAGGGGATATTCTTACTAGGTACCTGGCCTTTGTCACTAAGCACTTTCTAAACGGGGACCGCATGGAGGTACTGAAGTGGTCACGGGACATTCTCTTCACTTTGGTGGAAGTGGGTGACAGTGGTATGCATATTCACCTTCTTTAGGGTCACCTGGACCACCAGGAAATGTGAAGGTAGAAGAAATCACAGACACCACAGCCCAGCTGTCGTGGAAAGAAGGCACAGACAACCACAGCCCGGTTACCTCCTACGCTATCCAAGCAAGGACACCTTTCTCTGTGGGCTGGCAAACTGTCACAACAGGTAAGGGAAGAGGCAGCCACTGTCCCTGCTTAGGAATGGATTTCAAGGCATTGCTGGGCATCAGAGACTCTGACAACTCTGAACTGTTCCTTTGTAGTGCCTGAGGTCATCGATGGGAAAACACACACAGCTACCGTAGTGGAGTTAAACCCCTGGGTGGAATACGAATTTCGGGTTGTAGCCAGTAACAAAATTGGAGGTGGAGAACCCAGTTTACCCTCAGAAAAAGTAAGAACTGAAGAGGCAGGTTAGTGTTTCTGTTTTCTGAGTAATGGGTGAAGAGATGTCCCTGGGTGTGCATCTCCAGTTCCCTTGGCCCTGGTCTCCAGGCCAGTGGGGACTCCATATCCATAATGCAGTGTCACAATTATCTGACTTTTCTAATGAAATCTGCCATATGGCTTTAGTCAACCCATGTAAGTGACTCTGATGTTGTGTGACATTTCCAGGAGTTCAGTCCCTCCTAGACCATCATTAGTGCATGTTGAGTGAATACATTTTTGTCATTTAAGGTTATAATTACTATCTGACATCGTTACCCTGTTAGCAGGGAAAAGCTGTTTTCATTTAAAACAAACATTGACAAATTGGCAAAACAATGGCATTTGGAATTTTTGCTGCTAGGAAATCTCATTCTGTCACCGAGCTCAGTGAACACACAGGAGCTCAAACAATTGATGGGTATTATATTTTGGCTTCTCAACTGTTCAATTAAGTAAGAATTATTGTTATTAATTTCCATGTAAGGTAACTATTAATCTAAACGGCTTTATGATCCTAAAATTATCCTAATTTTAAGACTTAGAAGTGGAATGCATACCCAGCATCACATTATTGAGACAGCTGAGGGGACGTAAACTTTCCTTTTCATAATCTGCATATTAATTAATATTAACTAATAGAATATTTGAAACAGCAAGTATGTCACTTTAGGAGCTAACCAAGTCACGATAAAGTCAAAGGATACATCTCAACATTTTAGCGATGTCATTTGATTGGCACAGTGCATGTGGTACGTGTGGCAGGTACCAGGAGACATGGGGGCCAGTGCCTGCCTACAGCCTGCTCATTTGTTCACAGGGCACGTATTCAGGAGTGTCTACTGTGTGCTCAGCACTTTGCAGACTTTGCAGATACAGCTATGGGCATGACAAAGACCCACCTTCAAAGAATTTATATGCTAGCTGTGTCATTGAGTTTACTAAAGGAAAGTTCTCAGCAGAAGTGTGAAAGTCGATGCCTGCCTGAGGTTTATAAATACCTCCTACCAGGATGGGAGGGTCCCAGTCTGTATCCTTCCTCCATAAAGCCACTGTTGTTCTGAGACTCATGTCTCTGCTTGGAATAGCCCAGTTCAGGGTTCATGCTGGAGTGGTTTCCCAGCGTCCCTGGTGAATCCATTTTCCATATTTTATTAGCCTTCACACCAGTCACAGTGTCCCTTTCAAATAAGTTTCATTTTTATTACCTCTTGAGAGGTTTTAAATGTTTTATAATTTCAGGTAAAATAAAATCATCTGATGACCTCACCCAAAATATTTTATAATTTCATGCAATATACGTTACGTCGTTACCTAAGGCATCCGTGAATGTATACATATGGGATATATACACGCACGTGTGTGTGTGTGTGTGTGTGTGTGTGTGTACATTAAGTCATTACCTAAGGCATCTGTGAATGTATATATATGGGATATATATATACACGGACGTGTGTGTGTGTGTGTGTGTGTGTAATGTGTCAATGATGAAGCTCCTTCATGTATTTTAAAAGCAACAATGAGTCTTCTTTTGGATAAATATTGCTACATGCAAAGAGGGTTTCATCTCTTTCTCTCTGACCCACGCAGTTCCAGAAGTGCCTCCCTCTGAAGTCAGTGGAGGAGGCGGAAGCCGGTCTGAACTGGTGATCACCTGGGATGTAAGTGTCCAGGCAGCACTTCCCTCGTCAGAGTGCTCCTATTTCCATGATCCTTGTGGCCTCCTGGGTGGTGTCCATGCTGGTAGTGGTGCTGCAGGGCTGGTACTGATGGTGCTCCTGCTAAGGATGCTATAGTTGACGCTAGTGCTGGTAGCACTGGTGGTTCTGGTGGTAGTGGTACTGGTGCTAGTCCTAGTAGTAATGTTGGTGACGGTGCTGGCGATGCTGGTGATGCTGGTGATGCTGGTGATGCTGGTGATGGGACTTATAGTGATGTTCCTGATGCGAACAATGTAATGATACCGGTGGTGCAGATTCTGGTGCTGCTGATACTAGTAATGGTGTCAGCGCTATTGGTGGTACTGAACGTGATGCTGTTGCCATGGTAGTGCTGGTCCTTGAGCTGGTGGCACTAGTAGTGCTGGAGGAATGGTCCTGGTGGTGCTGGTGCTCACAGTGCTCTTGTAATAGTGCTGATGGCACTAGGGCTGGTGGCAGTCATAGCGGTGGTGCTGGTGATGCTAATGGAGGTGTTGCTGGGGGAATGGACTGGGGCTGGTACTGTGCAGTTGCTGGGGGTGCTGGTGTTTCTGGTACTGGTTCTAGTGCTGATACTGGATCTACCAATAACACCGTGCTGGAGGTGGCACAGGTGGTGGTGCTTCTGGTGCTGGTGCTATTGGTGATGCTGATGCTGGTGGTCCTGCTACAAATGAGATAGCTTTGGCTGCTGCTGGCTCCTACCCTGCTGCTGCTGGTGGTGGGCCCGGCGCCGTTGTTGGTGCTTATGGAGGCGGTGCAGCTAATGCTGCCGAGAGCCGTAGAGTTGGTGACAGTGGTGCTGGGGATGGACTGGTGCTGTGGGGGCTGGTGGTGGTAGTGGTTGTAGTAGTGCTGCAATTGGTACTGGTTCTTTTGGTGGTGGGTATAGTGGCACAGGTGCTAGTATTGGTGCTGGGAACACAGGTACTCATGGTGGCACTGGTGGTGCAGATGTAGTTATTCTAGTGTTGGTGCTGATGGTGCTGATGGTGTGTGTGCTCATTTTCATGGTGCTGGTGATACAGCTGATGGCACAGGTGCCGCTGCTGGAGGTGTTGGTACTGGTGGTGTAGGTCATTGTTTTGGTGTTGGTACTATTGATGGAACAGGTGCTACTGGTTCTCACGTCTCCAGTGCTGGTGACACTGGTGCTGGGAATTGTGGTGCCTGTGTGGGTGGTACTGGTGGTACTATCAGTGGTGCTTGTGATGTGGGTTCTGATGCTGGCGTTGCTATTGCTGCTGATAATGGTACCGCTGTTGCCACTGCTGCTAGTACTGGTATCAAATATTTCAGTGCTAATTACTGTTCCTGTCATTTTACAAAAGTTTTCTTATTTCATTCTTGGAACATTTATATATTAAAACACTGAGGCACAAAGATAGTAATTTGTACATGGACACCTGGCTGCTAAACAGAGGGTGAGAGTCAACTCCTGGCTGCTGACTCTTGAGGTTCCCTCAGTGCTCTCCCTGCATTCCTGGAATTTCCTGCTGATGATGTCACACATCCCCACAGGTGCTTGAGTCTGTATTTCTTTCCTGACCATCTTTTATCCTTTGCTTATGTCAAGTTAGGGGGAAAATGTAATTAACATGTATGAAATGGGGGGGGGGGCTAGCACAAAATTTATTTATATTAATTGAATATGTTAACAAACAAATAAAGCATCATGAGCTTGTAATAAATGCCAATAGAATTTTTGGCATGAGTCCATGCAGTCTTGAGTTCAGTAAGCTGTATTTACTTTCATTTGCTTTTCTTTTTTTTTTTTGCTCCTTTGTACTTAATCACTGTATCAAGGTGTGATTTCTTTCCATAAAAACAACACTAGGGATTTGATCATTTTTATTTGACTTAAAATATCTAGTATGTTAGACTCAAAGTATGGGTTATTAGAAACCCAGATGTGGACTTAAAGACACTCACATGTCAAATAATCACTGAGAAGTCTAGCTCAGTACCTGGGTGCCTGTTAAAGAGTATTATATGTCTCTTAAAAATCAGCTGAATTAAATGTGCCCCTGGTGTTCCTCTTCTTTTTAAAATCTCCGACTTGATACAGTGAAGGTTATTATTTGATAATTCATAGGAAACACTAAGGATGAGGACTCATCACTTTGCTATGTCCTTGTCTTTAAGGGTGACAGACTGTGCCTTTTCTTTACAGCCAGTCCCTGAAGAGCTGCAGAATGGTGAAGGTTTTGGGTATGTGGTTGCTTTCCGCCCTCTTGGGGTTACCAACTGGATCCAGACAGTGGTGACATCCCCTGACACCCCAAGATACGTCTTCAGGAATGAAAGTATCATGCCATTTTCACCCTATGAAGTCAAAGTGGGTGTCTATAATAACAGAGGTGAAGGCCCATTTAGCCCAGTGACAACAGTGTTCTCTGCAGAAGAAGGTGCGGGAAACAAGTTTGTATATCAATAAGCTAGTTGTGCTCAAACCTGACTAGAAAATTCTCTGTGGCTTTAGGGGTATTTTTTTTTTCCTCAAGTCAACAGTAATCAAACTTGTGGTTATGTCCCCAGGGCAGGTCATAAATATCAACCATAACTGACTTGAAGTGTAAGACTTGAGAGACAGAGGATCTAACAATTGGTTGCAACCCTGTTCTTCTTGGTTGAAGAATAAAATAGTCCCTGGAAGCTACCCTAGTCCAAAGTTCTGTTGTGGTTTCTGCAACTGAGAAAAGGTCATTAGCAAGATGGAAAGCGAGGGCCAAGATGCCATCCAAGAGATGTACAATGTGAACCTTTGAGGGATATGAGGACCTGTCACTCTGGCCTCATTGCATCATTCTGCTGTGTACACACACACTTCACTAGAAAACCATTGAGTCATTCTGCTCTCCTTTTAAATCTGCTCCACATTCTGAGACATCTCAAGATCACTCTAGAAAATGATAGCAAATCACCATTTTATAGATGACAGCAACTGAATATTGGCCACCTCATGTGGTTCCACCTAACAAGGATGTCAGGGGCCAACCTGTATTGCATGGTTGCCATCTGCCAGGAGTTACCTAATTAGAATTTTCAAATGAAAAGTCTACCATCTACAAATTAGGAAATGAAAGCTTGATGAAAGAGATGAATAAATCTGCCAAAACTCCTGTAGTAAGAGCCAGGATTTTAACCCAGAGCCATTGGCCTTAAGCATTCTGAGCTCATGCAGTATATCCCAGTGTCTCTCCTAGCCTCAGAACTGGCAGTAAATTGAAAAAAAAAAGAAAGAAAGGTCCACAGTTGTTATTCCTAAAAATAGACTCCATATTTCTGAGGACGGAGGACGTCCACCCTTACTCTTGTCTTCTCATTTCCCATTGAGTTCTGAAAAGGATAAAAACAGGTATTATAGGCATCTTTGCAAAAGAAAGAGTCTTGCATTCATAACCAGACCCCATTTCCAAGAGCTTCCAGGAATTACAAGGGCAGGTTGTGGGTCTGGGAAGTGATGGAAATTAGCCAGCAGGAGGACTTCAGACACTATCTGCCCTCAGCATCTAGGGCCTGAGAACTGGCTGTGGGAAGTGGGGAGCAGACTCAGCCTTTGGCCCATTATTGTGCCCCTCACCTCCCTTCTCCTGAATCATCCTTATCACTCTGAGGAGTTGGTCAAAGGGCTGTCTGTTCACACATAAGAAAGATATTTAGTCGCCTAAGAAAAAAATGAGGGGCTTGTTGGAAATACACTCAGACATTTCAGTGAATCAGAGGAAGACTTTATCATTGAGCCTTATGAGATTCCCATGAATACCCAAGAATGTTCATTATAAGGGGGTGTCCTCACTGGAGATCACATGGGCATGTCTACCTACTCTTTCAAAAGAGTCAGTATCCAAATTCACATCACCCCTTGTGTGGAATTAGGCACTCAGTGCTTGCTGAGTAAATGAACTTTACTTGAACTTGACTTTGACTTTGTTTGACCCAAATAAGAAAGTGTTATAGGAGTTCCCAAGCAGCTGGTGTGGGATGAAAGAGAGGGGAAAAAGAGGTATAGAGAACAGAGGGAAAAAGGAAATACTGAGAAAGAGGTGCAAGGGAGGAAGGCACAGGTTGCTGTGGACGCTGAGCAAGGAAAACCCCTGTGGCACTGTGGCTACCTCGTCCTCAGCAATAGATCAGTGTCTGTGTTTTCAGACATGGTGCATGTTTTCAAATATTTTTATAGGGTGATTATAAAAGTTTCACTTACATTAAAATGCTTTCTCAAAAATAAGGACGTCAAAGGATTGTTTTAATCAACTGCAGAAATGATCATTGTTTTTCAATTTCTATTCCTAAACAGAGCCTACAATGGCCCCATCTGAAGTCTTTGCCCATAGCCTGTCTTCTTCAGAAATTGAAGTTTTGTGGAACACCATTCCTTGGAAGTTGAGCAATGGACATTTGCTTGGCTATGAGGTAAACTAACTTGTGTTTGTATGTTACCACGCTACTTTGCTTCTTTCACTAAAACTTCTTCTGAACAATGACAACTTATATGAATTCTGTTCTGGGTTGCTCTTTTCTTACCCACACATTGTGCCATCTGATTATTAGTACATACCTAATTTAACCCTGCCAGGGGCATGAGTACCACCTTAGTTGGGGTGGAAAAGGAACAAACAGTGAATATGAAAGGCAGTCATGGGCACTGTCAGCCAGATCTTATGATGGATTGACTGAAAACTGAGAGTGAGATTGAAAGGCTGTGGTCTTATTCATTGGATGGCTATGTCAGTAGAAAATCACCTTCCTCCGGCTATGGTCTTATGTCCTTGGTTGTGAGATTCTCTTCTGAATTCTAGAGAATTCAGCTGCCTGTAATATAATTTGTGTTTCCAGAGACCCTGATGTATGGTGAAATAAGATGAAATATCAAAAGAGAGGGCATCATAAGACCTAATATAATGAAGTAGGAATAGTTCACCTGAGCAAGAAATGTTTGAGGAAGAAGGATGACCAGGCTTTACAGACTTCCAGATGGTAGGGAGGTTTAACCAGGAATTTGGAGGGAAAGGAAATGAATGTAGAGGTACTGAGAACATTCCAGATTTAAGCACAGCATTTTGGAGGAGTAAAGGAGTAGAGGCTGTGTACAAAACCAAGGTTACACTGAAGATGATGCCCACCAAGGCATAGGAGAGCAGGTCACAGATGGCTTTGAATGTAAGAGGAACTACTTGAACTGGACCCCATATTTCGTAGGGAACAGTGGAATTAGGAAGTGGTGAGATAAACACATTTTAAGATTTATCTAGCAATGCTGTTATAGGGGTCATGGTTGTGACTTCGTCCCCACCACCCACTGCTGGCTTCTTAGGAAACTGCCCTCATGTGTAACTGCTGATTCAGTGGCCGAGTAACATAGCCACATTAGCATGACACAGCCACGTACCCCTCCACTCCTTAATACAGTCTCCAGTGGTTGTATCCCAGTGACCATGTTATCAAAGTCAACTGGTCTGCACAGTGAGCTGACCCAGTCAGATTCTTGTGTGAGATATTTAAGTAAGGAATACAGAGGTTATAGTTAATGAGGGTCATGTGGTCATATGTCAGATTTGTAGCCAAGTTCACACTTCTTAGGCCATTGGCATGTAGGAAAAAGTAGGTCTGCAAAGATGAGAGAGAGCAGATATCTCCCCACTTCACCCTCACAAGGAGAGAAACAAGGTCCCTACAACCTTACAAGAGTAAAATAGAAGAGCTCTTTGACAACTGCCCAATTCTCAAGTGGACTTCTTACATCCTTTTTCATAGTGCTTTGTCCTTCTTGAAAGTGAACCCCCTTTCTATCTGAGCAGCTTCAAGAGAGTTTCTGTTCCCTGTAACCACATCGCATTGGCCTGAATAAATATTATCAAATGAAACAGAGACAGCACTGGAGCAGTGAGGCTCTGCATACAGGCCATTCAGGGGCAATACCTGAATTTGTAATTGAAATTGAGCTCCCAGTTGTTGGTTCTTGGCTTTGTTTCTTGAGCCTTGGGAATCTTATTAACAAAATGAATGCCTGTACACATATGGTAGAGTGTTGACTGTGTGTTTTCTTCTAGAAGTTGCAATGTTCCTGGTCTTATTCCTAAGTCTTTATTCCACTTTGAGTGGAATTTTGTGCAGGATGAGACATAGACTTCTGTATGGCAAAGGAAGTAGCTAAAAACATGGAGAGGTGGGAGAAAGTCTTTGCCAGCTACTTCTCTAACATGGGATTAATAACAAGAATATATAAATAACTCAAAAAACTTAACACCAGGAAAAAAAGGAATGACCCAATCAATAAATTGGAAAACTGACTAAACAGACATTTCTCAGAAGAAATGCAAATGGCTAACAATATGAAAAATATTAAGAATGTTCAACATCTTAACAAGCAGAGAAATGAAAATCAAAACTACATTGAGATTTCATCTCACTCCAGTTAGAGTGGCAATCATCAAGAATACAAATAATAAATGCTGGCAAGGATGTGGGGGAAAGGTACACTCATATATCATCAGTAGCACTGCAAATTACTACTAACCAATTTGGAAAGCAGTATGGAGATTTATCAATGAACTAGGAATAGATCCATCATGTGACCCAGATATCCCACTCCTTGGTATTTATCCAAAAGAACTAAAATCAGTATACTGTAGTGATACAGCCACATTAACGTTTATAGCAGTTTGATTCATAACAGACAAGACATGGCAGCAGCCCAGGTGTCCATCAGCAAATGAATGGATAAGGAAAATGTGGAATACATATTCAATGGAGTACTCGGCCTTAAAGAAGAATGAAATTACAGCATTTTCTGGTAGATGGATGGAACTGGAGAATATCGTGCGAAGTGAAATCAACCAGAACTAGATAAAGTCAAGGGTCCAATGTGATCTCTCATGTGCAAGAGAAAAGGGAATTTAAAGAAATGAACACATATCATATTTCATACATTCGATTCAAGTGGGTTATGAACTCCCATTTTTACCCCAAATACAGATTGCAGAATCACATCGATTACACATCCACATTTTTACATAATGCCATATTATTAACTGTTGTATGAAATATGATATGTCAAGAGTTTTGTAATGTTTTGAATAACCAATAAAAAAAAACTGAAAAAAAAAAGAAATGAACACATTTGATTCTCCTAAGTGAAGGAGTTGGACTGAGACACATGCCCACTATGGATAATTGCCCTTTATGAGCCACAATGGCAAAATCATATCCCCAAACTGGTTATACCTTGTGAAATACTGGAGAGAACTGAAGGAGAGGTTACGTAGAAGAGAACTATGGGCTTATACGCATTGTAGGGGTCTTGAGAGTTGATGGTAGTTAATGGAGAGCATGAGGGCAAGGAGATGCTAATTTTTTTTCCATATCAATTTAAACTGATAAGGACTCATCCAGGTAAAAATATTCTATATGAAAATGGAATGGTATCTCTTAGCCATGTCAGGAAAGAGTATTTGACTGAAGAACATCATAGAATGCTAGTGGAAACTTGTATTTTCTAGTTAAGGCTCTACCATTTTGGAATTAGACAGTTCTGCATTCAAAACTAGTAGGTTACTATATAAGCTCCACAAGGGACAGAGACTCTGTGTGTTTGTTTAATGATATCTCCCAAGTTCACAGACCAATATCTGGCACATGGGTGACATGCACAAACTATGTGTTGATGGAAAAAATGCAGTTTGGGCTTTGCTATCTCACTGCTGCATGTTCTTAAGCAAGTTATTAAAGCTCTCCAAGGCTCAGTTAGAATAGAGTAACAGTCGTCCATAACTCATAGCATCATTTGAGAATTGCAAGAGATAAAGCAGCCATTGTTAAAACCACCCTGAGAGACTTGCAGCTTCTGCTTTTTTTCTGTTTAGATATTGGGCTTCAGGGTAAGATTTCATTGAAAGAAAAAGAAAACTGAAAAGCAGCAAAGAGTAGAAGAATACTTTCTACTTTTCACAAGGGAAATACACTCCCCGAGTGGCTCTCATGCCTATTGCCACGAGGGTCGGAGGCAAAAGATGAGAAGGAAATGGAACTTTTCTTGGTATCAATTATGGGTTAAAATGCATCGCATCTTGGGGCTGGGATTGTGGCTCAGCAGTAGAGCGCTCGCCTCGCACATGGGAGACCCTGGGTTCGACCCTCAGCACCACATAAAAATAAATAAGTGAAATAAAGGTATTATGTCCAACTATAACTAAAAAATAAATACTTTTTTAAAATAAATTCATCACATCTGTTTGTATAAAGAGTAGCAGACAAAATATCCAAATGTAACATGTATACTGTATTGAAAGGAAAAACAAGGATTAAAAATTTCTTCCCCAAGTGCTTGGTAGAATATATGAAGAGAAAGACAACAAGCTAAGAGAAAGATGTACTAATTAGAAAAAAATCTCAAATAATCTATGTAATTCCACCAAGTTAAAAATATGTCTTTTGTTCGTTTCAGTAATGATTTAAAAATTAACCTAGAAAAATAAATGACTTAGCAGAGTATTTAATTATCAGTCCTGTGGCTAACTTTGTGGGTTGCAGTTTCCCCAGTTTGGCTTTAAAATCGTTAATATCTCCTGCCTTTCTCTCATCTTGGCGTGAGTTGATCGTGTGCCTCGCAACATGCTGAGCACACATCATCATTAGCATCTAGACTAATTTTCTTTCTGATTTGACCAACCAGTAGTTGAGCTCATTTCCCTAGACTCCAATTTATTTCATCTGCTGTGCCTTTAAACTCAGGCTCAGATCTTTCCTGGTGCCCTTTTGGATAGGAATAAGAGAGGCAGACCCGCAAAAGAGGATCCAGAGCCATTAAGTTCATGGAGAGTGGGCACCAAGAGAGAGAGAGCTAGAGTTCCTGCCTGGAATATACCATGGCTTTAAAGTCCTTTTGTGCTTTGAAAAAATAAACTCTAGTTCACAATAATCTATTCACTGTTTCTATGAAGAACTCCCAGGTTCCAAACAAAAAGAAATGATAACAAGATGGAAAAGATAATTACTCTGATTGATCTATGTGAAGTACATGCAGGCATTGGAGTATCACGCTGCACTCCCTAAATATGTACCATTACTACATGTTAATAAAAGTTAAACATTAAGAAAGAATAAACCTTGGGAAGAACAAATTTAATAAGCAAATGAAACAAGTCAACATTTGCAAAATAATAAGAGTTGCATATTTGGGGGGAACCACATAGGATTATTTTTTAAGTGTGGCAGAGGAACTTAAGAAATGTAATATATCAGAATGCCAAACCAAACTTTCTAGATGCCTTCCTCCAGCCTCCTGTTCCCACAGCTGTATGGAATGTGCACAGAGCCTGATATTTTAATCAGAATAGAAAAAGATGTTAAATATTTGAGTACCGTCTTTTTTTCTTTTGAGGATATGAAAATTACACTTGAAGAAAAGCTATGTGCCCAGGGTCTCATCTCCTGCTGTCTTGCAGTGAATTCAATTCACTGTGGCATGAGTTGAACGTACATAGGAAAATTGGGTACAGACAGTTGAGATATTCTTACATCAATATCAAAAAAGTAAAATGTGTTTAGGTGAATAAAAGGCAGACTTTGGGAGGGACAGAGGCTTGGTGATGCAGCAGGAGTGGTTTCCAGTACCATGGAGACAAGCAGAGAGGAGAGGGTCCAGTGTGTAGCAGGCTTCACTCTGTGTGGGGGATTCTGGGAATGACCCTCACTGGCCATGTGCTGCTGTGTTCTTTGTTAGAAGGTCCCTACTAAACCCTGGCACAGCACTATAAATGGTGGGGAGTAAACATCCCAGTCTCTCCTGAGTCCTACTGATTAAACCCAAAGAGAAGTCAGAGGGCAAGGATGCACACAATACCTCTCCCTGGGCTGAGAGCAGAGGGAGGACAGACCTGGACTTATCTCCCTAAAAGACATTCAAATGCATTTCCCCCTCTGGCTTCTGCTGATTTAAACGTGCCCAATCTAATAGCTAAGTTAAAGTGTTCATCTCTAGAAATCTGTAAATACACATAAAATTATTTTAATCTATTAAAAGAGTATTTCCAACTTAACACCTGTTTCCTTCAAGCCTTAAAAAGAGGTTCTACTTTTAAATACATTAGTTTTGTAAGCTATATTTCATTTTATGTTTAAATTAAATGAAAGATCTGATGCAGGGATATTAAGGAGTACTTGGAGCAAGAACATTAGTTTGGGGAATAACCAAATTACAGAAACTGAAATTATATTTTTAGTTTTGACATTCTTCAAGTTTGTTTCTGTTTATTTATCCAGATAAAAATATATTGACTTGTGAAGTGGTTTTATTTTTCTGAAGGAAAAAAAATACCATATTATCTCATCAGAAAATTGAATTACCAGTGTTTATAGATGCAGAAAATTTGAGAACTTGAATACTGAGTTTGGTGGATCTCCATGGTCAGAGGAGGGAAACATTTTTAAACTGTTAAGACTGAAGCCGTTTAAGTCATTTAGTAATTCCACAATATGGAGGGTTCTATCCCTAGCCACCGTTCATCCATAGGAGACATGGTCCAGGGCCCCCGGTGGTTGCCTGAAACCATAAACAGTAAAGTTCAACTTGTAAATTTGGCACAATAAAGAGATTAATGGCAATAATTAATAATAAAATAGAACAATTATAACAATATACTATAATAAAGGTTTTATGAAAGTAGTCTTTCAAAGTATCTTTGTGTATGTTGTTACCCTTCTTGCCCATTTTGAAAGAGGGCAGCTGAGACCACAGAGGGAAAACACATGGATCAGGGGGACAGCTGTGTGTACAGGTCCACTGTCAGCAGTAATGACCAGAACCTAGAGGCCCCTGCCCATCATGGCCTGCGTTATTGCTGTCTACTCTGTCAGGAAATGAGGTTCTTCCCTCCCAGGCCCCAGCCTCACCTGCAAACCCCAACTCAGGGGCTCAGGAACGGCTCACAGGAGCAGACTGGATCCCTCAGATTCTTAGGGATGAAGCATGGTTGAGAACCCAAGGCAGTCTTAACCAACCTCTCCTGTGCCTTTTATTGTTCCCTCACTAAATTCAGAGTTTGCACCATGAAGATGCCCATATCTTCAGCTCTGGAAAGATCTCAGCCATTTTTTCCTCTGAGCATTGCCTTTTCCTTCATCTCTCCTTTGGGAACTCTGTTTGGAACTTTGCATTCTGTTCTCAATGCCACAGCTTTGCTTTGGTAATTTTCATTTCTTTGTTCAGGCTATGTCCTGGGCTCATTAATTCACCCTTCCACCATTAGTCTATAGCTTTATTCTTATTACTGATTTCCTTGATATTTTAATCATTGCATTTTTTCAGGTCTACAAGTCCTACTTATTGTTTTTCAAATTGGGCTGATCTTTTTTCTTTATCTCCTATTCTTGCATAATAGATTCAATCTCTTTTCAAACAGACTTGGACATTTTAGGTATAGTTATTTTATAATCCATTACTCATCAGTGTGTTTAGCTGGCCTGCCTCTAGTCGTATCTACACTGGCTTTTTTATTAACAGGGTGTGTCTTGTGTTTGGTAATGTGCATCTCTCTGATCATCCTTTGTAGATGCCACCTTCATATTCTGTCAACTTTATATTCACCCTTTTCTGCACAATTACATTTTCAAAGTTTGTTCCTCCAACATAGACATCTTTCCTTCCCCATCCCTGTATTGTGATTGTGCCCATAAAAATCCAAATTAGCATAGAAATATTCTCTTCTCTCAGTTGGAGTACTTTTATTATTTAAATCCAGAACACAACTGAGAGGAAAATGGGATATTTGTCTTTCTTATTTCTTTCTTAACTATTCCACCTTATTAAAAAAATGATCTAGCCTTATAGAAGCATTTTTGAACAAAATTTCTTGGAACATAATGGAATTCTTTCAGAAAATTGGCAATATTAGTGGCACGTCTCTGTTTCCTTATGTTTTAGTTACATGAATATTTATTCAGCTCTTTAAGGAAAGCTGTTTAAGAAGATTATATAATCAGTCTTCACTAACTAGTATCATGTTCAACTTTGTCACAATTTTTCTCTGTGTCTAAATGTTTCTAATACCTCTCAGCAACTAAGATCTAAAAATAAAGCTCTCCTTCTGATGCGTGGAGATTGGTTAAAGTACTTTAAAACATGCCGCTATCAAGAACTTTCAAGTACTTTCTATAAACGGATTTATAAAAAGAGATTCCACATTACCAATTATAAATTATTTTTATGTCTTCTTTAAATCAGTCTCCTAAGAACATTTTCTTAGGCAACTTGTGTTCAACCAGTTTGATATATCAGAAAAGGAACAACCCTGGCACTGGAACCTGACAGGGGAGGGAAGCTTGGGCGGTCCTGATTTTACCACCTGAATCCTCCGTGCTGCCGTCTTACAGTCATATTTATATGCTACCCCAGTCTATGCTCTATCCCAAGCTTCAGGTTTTGTGTCTGGTACATTTTATTATAATTATTGATCTGTATCATTCTTAGTTAATAACTAGACAATGCTCTTAGGAGCAGGGAAATCATCTTATCATTTAGGGCTCATCTAGACCTAACAACACACAGTGTTTTCTCTTGGTGAGTCTACCATATATAAAAGCTTTTAGTATCCATTAACAGGCTATTTGGCTATGGCGTTAGAAAAGAAACCATGTATCCACTTCAATACTACTTGTTTGGGCTCACATCCTCCCTTTGAGATTCTTATTAAAACTAATAAAGCTTCTCTGAGAGAAATTCACATAAATGCATCCATAAGATCAGCATTTTGTGTGAATATAAGGGTGCTTATCCTTCCATGTGCACATACATAGGGAGATTTTGATCTAGCACAATATATAATTTGCTTTAACTTATCATTTAGGACCTTAACGCTCACCCAGTGGTGTTTTTAAGAGAGAATAAGTTGTAGTGTTTTGTACAGAGGACTGACACTTGTAATCAGCTGTGGCCCATAAGCACGTTTTGTTTGATCAACACAGTATTGGTTTTGAGCCAACCCTAAATTTAGGACATTTTACATGAAAATTAGAACTCTGCTTTTTTAAAAAAAAATAATTAATTAATTAAATAGAAAGTCTATCCTCCTCCAATCAGGCAAAGCTGAGTAGCTCCATTATTAAAAATCTGCTCTGTCCTATGTCCAGCTTCCCAGTCCCTTAAGCCTTCTTTCCTTTCCTTTTTTCTTTCTTCTTTTTTTTCCTTTTTTGGCCACTGAGCTATGTTCTTAGTCTTTAAGTTTTTGTTTTTGTTTCGTGTGGTAACAAGCCTTTACCATTTCCAACATTCTGTGCACTCAGAATCAATTATTGCCAGTTTCATTGAGCTCAAATTGCTTTTTAGTTGTATAAGTTATAATAATTATTTCCTATTTTTATATTTTGCCTTCAACAGTAAAACATAAAGGCCAGAATAAGGTGGCCGTATACTGCAATGAAGAGAGTAGAGCTGGGCGTGGTGGGCACACCTGTAGTCCCAGCAGCTCAGGAGGCTGAGGCAGGAGGATCGCCGGTTCAGAGCCAGACTTAGGGACCACAAGGCACTTGGCAACTTAGTGAGACCCTGTCTCTAAATAAAATACAAAATAGGGATTTTGATGTGGCTCACTGGTTGAGTGTCCCTGAGTTCAATTCCCAACACCAAAAAAAAAAGGAGAGACAGAGAAAGAGAGAAGAGAGAAGAGATTGTCTATATTTATAAAAGTAAGAAATATGCTTATGCCCTTGTGAGAACCTGTCGTGTTAACTATGTGGCCCCTGCTTTAGATCAGCAGATGGTAATACCAGGTCTTATCTACACAAAGAATATGTACACTTTCCTAAACCATTTATTTGCATAAATTTTTGTTTTTACTTTATTTATAGACAATCTGTATGTTCAAAAAAAGAAAGCACACAAAACTTTATAGTAAAATACTTTATAGTGTGAATTGTAAGTACTTAAGAATGTATTTTTATTTTATTCTCTACCTTTTTCCTCCCTTCAGCAAATATTCTCTTATATTCATATTTTTTCACCATATGTTTGTATATCTTTCTCTTAATTAATTTATTTATTTTAATCAGGTATAAATGACAGCAGAAGGCATTTTGATTCATTGTCCACAATTGCAGCACAACTTTTCATTTCCCTGGTTGTACACCATGTAGCATCACACCATATGTGCAGTCATACATGTACCTAGGGTAATGATGTACATCTCATTCCACCATCTTTCCTGCCCCCATGCACCATCCCTACCCTCTCTCCCCTTTGCAGGACCAAAGTTCCTCCATTTTTCCCATGCCTCCCCCTCCCTGTTATGGATCAGAATCCACTTATTAGAACATTTAGCCTTAGGTTTTTGGGATTGGCTTACCTCACTTAGCATGATATTCTCCAACTCCATCCAGTTACCTGCAAATGCCACAATTTTATTTTCTTTTAATGTTGTGTAATATTCCATTGGGTATATATACCACAGTTTCTTTATTCATTCATCTATAGAAGGGAATCTGGTTTGGTTCCACAATTTAGCTATTGTGAATTGTGCTGCTATAAACATTGATATGGCTGTGTCCCTGTAGTATGCTGTTTTTAAGTCCTTTGGGTATAAACCAAGGAGTGGGATAGCTGGGTCAAATGGTGGTTCCATTCCACGTTTTCTAAGGAATCTCCATACTGCTTTCCAGATGGGTTGCACCAACTTGCAGTCCCAGCAGCAATGTGTAAGTGTGCCTTTTCCCCCACATCCTCGACAACACTATTGTTTTCTGTATTCTTAATAGCTGCCATTCTGACTGGAGTAAGATGAAATCTTAGAGTAGTTTTGATTTGCATTTCTCTAATTACAGGACATGTTGAACATTTTTTCCTATATTTGTTGATTGAATGTATACCTTCTTCTGAGAAGTGTCTGTTCAGGTCCTTAGCCCATTTATTGATTGGTTAGTTGGTTGGTGTTAAGTATTTTGAGTTCTTTATATGTCCTGGTATGTCTAAGATCACTTTGCGTGGCCCAGGATAATGAAATATATGAAAAATATTTTAATGCCCATTCCTATTGAAAATCAGCCCTTTTAACTGCTTTTACTCCCTCTGGTGCAGCTCTGTGTGCACTGTTAGTCACCTGACAGTGGCTGGCACTGCAGGACAGTCAATCTAATAATGTTTTCCTCTGACAGTTCACTTTCTTCCAGGAAGGAACCTCAGCTGTCCATAGAGTTCATGCCTTTCTGCCAGTGTTCTGGACTTGACCTTGGGCTCAGTTGGTTAAGGGTTGAAAAGGCAGGCAATTTCCCCTTCCTTCTCCCACTGTGATATCGTAGTCTGATCATGCTCAACACTCTGAATTTATCTGCTCTGTCTGTGTACATGTTTGTCCTCATTCTCCTTCTAGGGTTCCTTTCCTGTGTGTACACTGCTGTGCCACAGAGCCTAATGCAGCACCTGGCACACAATAGGTCCTCTGGAAGTATTTGTCAAATAAAGAAGAAAGTAAATCGCAGTCCTCATTTTAACGAAAACCACAGAATGAGGAAGGTGGTGCTGGGTCCAGCCTTCTCATCTGGTGCATCTTCCTCACCAGGTGCGGTACTGGGTCAGTGGGGAAGAGCAGGAGTCCTCCAGCAAGGTGAGAGTGGCCGGAAACGAGACCTCAGCCAGGCTCCGGGGACTGAAGAGCAACCTTGCCTATTACGCGGCTGTCCGGGCATACAACAGTGCAGGCACTGGCCCCTTCAGTGCCACAGTTAACGCGACCACCAAGAAAACCCGTATGTATTTTCCCACCTTTTGAATATCTGGGAAAATAGTCTGTATTAAAAATGATGGCATCCTTCAACATTTTCAGTGGACTAGTCAGATCATTAATCCCACTGAGTGATATAAAACTGGTCCAAACCCTTACTCAAGCCCCACATAGTCTAGTCTTCATGATAGCCCTAAATATTTAAATGGAAGCTCCATATGAAAATGAATAAGCACCTTTTGAAAAACCTTATGGTGCACTGTTCTTTTTAAATGGGATGCATTTCAATGGGTTCAATTCCATTAAATTTTAGTTCCCCCAAATCTTGGGTGTTATTGATAAGCAGAAATAAGCTTAATACCAACGACTTGGAAGTGGTATGTTTTTTTCGTTCTTTAATTTTCTTTCTCACATTATTCAAAAGATGGCAGTATACTTTAACAGGTAATGCTCAGGAGATTCTGGTGCACACGTAGATATTGATACTTTGAAAATGGAATCAGAGATAGCTGTGTCACCTTCAAAGCTGAGTTTCTGTTGGCTGTGCATTCACAGGTAAACTCACCTGCAGTAATGAGCAGTTATGATTTAAGTAGCCTATGAGAAATCATTGGTTTACATTTTGGAGTGTCCCACAGAAATTCCAGTTGAAATGTTCTCATGATGCCCAGCTGATCGTGGTGTCTCATTGCTTCTCTGTCACAGCGCACCTATCTGAGTTGTGCTGTTTATTCTTTTATAGCCAAAAATGACTGAGAGCATTCATGAGCCAAGCTGTCCATGCTCAGTTCCTTCTTATTTTCATTCTACAGGTGATAAGAAAGGGGAGTGAAGAAATTAGGGGATTTTAGCACATTAATATTTTTGCTTGCAGAAAACCATTTCCTTAATTTATTTTCAAAATTTACTCTAGTAAATTTATCTGCTTAACTGATTTTATGAAGGAGTGAGGCAGTGATTATGTTTTGTCACCAATTTCATTAGTCCAGTCCTGCGTTCATATATTATTTCCAAATTTATTTGAAAGCATACATTTACTGGCTAAAATGTCTAACAACTTTAATTACATGAAGTTGGATATAATGGGCCAGCATTGTTATTGATAGTTTAAAATATATATAAACATAATCCTACTGCTTTATATGTTAATTAATAAGCATCAATTTTATCAGGGAAGTTTGCACATTTATCTTTGCATTATGTATAAGGGGGAAAAGAGCATGGCTGGTAGCTTACCAGCATAATGAATATCACAGAGCAAAAGTTTAGCAACAAAGCATTTTAGTACCTTCATAAGCAACAGCTCCTATGGCAGTTGAACATTATCCTTGCCCAGTCATGAGGGAAGGCTAACCAATATCATGCATATCATGTGGCTGCTCTTAGAAAAAAGCAGAACATTGGTTTGGAAATACGTACACTGAAAATGTTCTGTATTTACAACTTTTTACTAAATATGTTTGTCTTTCCCAGTAACAGTTCTGAATTAGTAAAACATATAAATACACCATTATTTATATATATATATATTGAAATTCTGATTGTGAAGATGTATGCAGACAGCTTTGTTGAGCTCTTTCTTCAGACTTGATAATCGATGTGATTACTCATTGGGAAATATGGTCGCACAAGATGGTTTAATGTCATGACGGAATTGGTGAAAAACAGTGAATTGGGAAGACAGTTCACAAAGGAAGAAGCTGATTATAAGTTAGTGAGAATGTAACAATAACATACAATGAATGAAATAAAATTGCAAGAAGAAGGAAAAAACCTTTTATAATTTAGATATAGCATATAAATAACCAATTTAAAGTAGAAATTTGCCTGTAACAGTGATAATGATAATTATACTATGAATGACTAATACTTAGTGAGCAATTTCCAGTCACAGTTCCAAGTACTTTTCCTGTATTGATTCTTAATTCTCACAGCGACTGCATGGCTTGGAAGTGGTGAGGATCCTCACTCTAGAGTTGAAAGGGCTGTGGCACATAGGGCTAGATGACTTTACAGAAATAGCAGAGAAAGTGGCAGGACAGCCATACAGACCCAGAAACGTTCTTACCCACTCCTCTAACCATATGGTTAAAATATTCATGACTCATGTGGTGCTAGTATCTATTTTGAGTTTGCTCTGTGCTTAGGAGCTGGGTAAGGTAATCACAGATAGACAGGGTTTCTTTGCTGATAGATCAGTCCTCTGATAGGAATTTCAACAACTGAATAAAATCTCTTCAAAATTATGCCCTCCTGGTGCTTCAATTTGCCTACACTCTACATGGTGACCTGCAGATGTTATCAAGGAAAAGTTTGCTACAATGTGTGGGAAATCCATAAAAGATCATTAAAATCCCTGGGCATATTAAACGGTACATTTAATTTTTAAATTTTATGTTAACAATTGTTCAAACATGCCAAAGTAGAAGTAAAACCGACTCTTCTAAAACTATTCCTACTAATCATCCTAACCTTTGACATGGTCCAGCTCTGAATCCTGTTTAAGAATTATAGTAATGCGCTTGTGAATATTACTAGGAAGAAAATGATCTGTATCCCTGGTGCATAGAGAACTAAGATGGCATTTTTTTTTTTTTACTTGCTCTCTTTCTCCCCCTTCGATGTGTCACCCTTGAAGGGAAAGAGTCCTTCCAAACTCACTCACCAGTCCAAACCTAGCACTCATTATCTGTGGAAAGGCTGGCTGAGTGGATGAATCCTCAAAACCTAGGTCAACCTGGAAGTACTATCATTAATCGGATAAGCTTCTTCTTGTCAGCACATTGCAAATTCGGAACACACACTGCAGCCTTTTACTACCTTGCTTCCAAGGTGCAACTGTCACCTACTCAGAATCCTGGAATTCTATATGCAAGGCTTATATCAGCACAGAGCATAGGTGATATTTCTGATTAACGTAAAATAACACAAGGATTCTCAAGGAAAGTACTGTAGCTTCCATTAAACACTTAATTTTTTTGATATCCAAATACTTGGGCTTTTTAAAAGCATTTTTAAGTTAACATTGATTAGCCTCTTGAAGTAATCTAAGTTGTGTTTCTGTCACATGCAACCCAGAGAGTGAGCTCTTGACAACATCATCGTCAGTGAGGCTGATGAGGAATAGTGGCAGATGGCTTCAAAATGGAAATGTCGTTACTTTCTAAAAGGAGACTTTGTCAGAGTTTTACATCCAGAATTCACAAGAAAGAATCTGTAGGACCAATATTTTGCTTTGCATAACCGAAAATTCAAGAGGTAACTGTGGTTGTCAATGTGGATGGATCCAGGCCCTCGACATCCTCAAGAATTATCTAATAAGATCTCAAATTGAACATTTCTTAAATTGAGCTCTTGATTGCACTCCCAGCCATTACAAACCTGTATCTTCTACAATTTCAGCAAAAGCAACCCCCATTATTTCAGTCCCTTGGGCCAGCGGATCCCAGTCGTCATTAACACTCTTTCTCTCATACCCTACAATGGATGCAGTATCTGACTTTAAATTTGCTGAGAATCTACCACTTAGTGCATTCACCCTAGAACACACTACCCCATTTCTCCCATGGATCAGGGTATTGGCCTTTACTGTCGAGATGTTCTGCCCTGGGTCAGAGTGATCCTAAAGGTGTCACACTGTTGCTCAGACCCCTCCAGTCCCTTTCCATCCACTCTTTATATAAATCCTTAAAATACCCAAAAAGGTCTTCCACAATCTATCCCCCACTTCCTGTTCCTGCTCATTTTCTCCTGAGCCCACTTGCCATTCTACTTTTCCTGCGGGTCCTTGACCTTTGCTGTCCAGATGGCCAGGAGACACTCCTACCTCTCTTAGGCCCTCCCTGCAGTATGTCCTCAGTGCCCCCTGAGTCCACATCTAATCAGCAGCCCTGCATCTCCTGATATCGCCTTATCCTGCTATGTTCTGGGGCACCACTTAGAGCCACATGCATACCACATCTTGCATGTGGTCATCTGATTGCTGCCCTCCCTCCTTGCTGGAGTCTCATCTCCTTGAGGCATAGACATTGCCAGGTTTGATCATTATTTAACTCCTGAGTTCTCCCAAGTAATCAGAGCTGCTGCCCAATGAGTATCCGTTCAACAGTGACTCTCTCCAGGTCTGTTTCTCTTCCTGGTGGAATCAGTTTAGTTTAGTTCCCTCTTCAGGGTAGCAATATTCCTACCAGAATCTTAAGGACTGTTTTCTATCATCCGAACACTCTGGGGAGAGTGAGCATCTTAGTTTCTGAGTTTTGGATGAGTCATAAAGTAGATGTTTCTGTTTCAAAACGTGGTGTCCATTTCCTGTGATCCAAAGATTTAAGTCCATTTATAATACTTTAACTGATTCTGAAATGAATCTTTCTCCCTGCTGGACAGAAAGTAGCTTTTGATTACTTGATTTCTGCCCAGTGCCACATTTTTGGGCAGCTTGCTTACTAATGTTGATGATCATCTCAAGGGAAGTCCATGCCGAGTGTATTTTTCAGCTACTGCTGACAGCATTCCCTTTCATGAAAGTCATCTTATTACCATCAGGTGTCCAAGAGAAGGAGCTGAGAAACATACTGAGTTTTGTATAATTAATCTCTGCAAGCATATGTTCTTGAAATCCCATATTTTTAAAGGAAATGCCAGGTACAGTCACCAGTATGGAGACATTATCCCTGAAAACTCCGCACAACAATGTTCTTCAAATGAACAACCTCTATTTTTTATTATATGGAGGAAAACATATTTACTATAGAAAATTTGGGGGGGGATAAAATCACCCACAATCCTATCCTATCATGCAGAAATAAGATCATTAAAATAATTTGTCTTTTCCTCCCAGACTTGTGTTCCATGGATTATTTCTCTTACACAAAAACATCTCTTGAAGGTTATGCTGTGTATTTAGTTACCTGTGTATCATAGTACTATATCTTATTCTTTTGTGATAACACCCCACAAATTATTCAGTCATTTTCCCATTGTAGGAATGTCTTATATTCCTCACTTTATTCCGTCTTAGAAATATCATAGTGGCCACTTTTTGCAGGCTGAGTTTACAGAATAAGTAAATTGATAGGGCTGATATTGAGGAGTGACAGTCAACCCAGAGGGCCTAAGAAAAACCCTCCAAGATAAAACTATTTTGTTATGTAACATTTAAAAGTATCCACATAGTCTTATAGCCTGCCACTCAGTGTTATTCTACAAATCTTAGGAGATGCTGCCTTTATACAAAATAAATTCATTTGTTGCCACATTTTCTGTCTTAGCATACTGCCAATAATAGAAATTGAACTGACAGAGAAAAAAATCTATAGGATATGATTGTTGATAAATAATTTCCAAAAACATTCAAAATGCAGACCACACATGAGTTAGGCCCCAAAACATTTGGAATTGAGTCAGCCTATTCTCGGTTGTGTTTCTGCACAGAATAGAACAGTAAAATGAGAAGTCCTAGGAGAGATGCGCTGTCGAGATCCCCTGCCCATTCCCACTTCACACCCGCTCTGTGCCTTTGAAATTCACAGTGCATCTTCAAAGCTCTATAGCCTACTGGCCGTATCAGTCACATAGGGCCAGTTCAGTGCAGTTCTGCAGGTCCGCACTCCTCAATGGCTTACAACTAAAAGAGTGTTTCTTTCCTACTAGTCACCAAATGTTGATCATGAGTGAGATTCAGACCTGATCTGTTCCATCTTCACTCCATGACCCAGACTACCGGAACAGCCACCCTCACTGATGTGCTGGTCTCATGGCAGAAAGAAGAAAGGCCAGTTCGGTCCCCAGCACCAAAAAAAAAAAACAGAAAGAAGAAAGGCCAGCCAAGCCCTTCCATTTTTTCTTAAAACTCCCTCATTGAAACCACCTGTTTCTTATTTGCTCATATTTCACTGGTGGAAGTATATCCAGTAATGAAGCCTGAAGTCCCCATGATGCCAAGGAGCAGGGTGCGTCCTCTCCCCAGAGAGGGCAGCAGGAGCCCCACAGCCCCACCTAATGCCAGGTAGAAAAGCATAAGGTCATCAGGGTCCAGAATTAAACAGAGCTGTTTTGAATCCACATAACACCCCTTCCTAGTTAACTATCTTAGGATTGTGTTAAAATTTTTAATTGTATCGAAGTATATTCATAAGTTGGAATTTACCATCTTGGCCATTTTTTAATGCACATTTGCAATAGGGTTAAGGGCACTGATGCAGCTGTGTGAGATGGTCAAAACCTTCTCCACTGCACAGAACTGAAGCTCTCCATCCATGAGACCAGGCCCCATTCCCTTCCCTAGCTCCGGGCAACTGCCATCCTACTTTCCATCTCTGAATTTTACTATTCCATGTTATCACATATAAACAGAATCACACAGTATTTCTTTGTATGATTGGCTTATCTCACCTAGCATAATGTCTTCCAGGTCCATCCATGTTATAGCACATGTCATGATGTCATTTCTTTTGTTTTGTTTTTGTTTTTTGGTACCAGGGATTGAATCCTGGGGCACTTAACCACTGAGCAACATCCCCAACCCTTCCTATTTTTTTTTTTTTTTTTGAGACTGGTTCTCAATAGGTTGCTTATAGCCTTGCTGAGTTGCTGAGATTGGCTTTGAATCTTCAGTCCTCCTGTCTCAGCCTCTGAAACCACTGGGATCATGGGCATGGGCCACCATGCCTAGATCTTCATTCCTTTTAAAGGCATATGCTTATAGCCCCCTTTTGTTTATCCATTCATGTGCTGATAGATTGTGAAAATGATTGTGTTAACCTTTTCATTATTGTAAATAAACATGAGTGACAAGTATGCATCTTTGTTTATTAACTCTGAGTTTTACAAATAGGCACCATGACAATGCAGGGAATTTAAAAAAAGAACATTCTGGAATTCCTAGCACATTAGTAAACACATATTTACTATGCGTTTATTATTAGCAACAATGGAATCTTGAAAATGGAAGAAAGTTCATCTGGCCCAGAATCTCCCACATAGTGTCATTCTTCCCTGTCATAGTAAGGCAGATGATTATTCATGTGACTGTAAAATTCTAAGTGAAATATTAGTTTAATTTACTTTAAATACTATCAAACAATGTAACTAGCACATCCAGCTCATTATTATATGAATGTTAATGTTTAGAATGAGGCTGAAATAAATGTTTATACTTTTAAACAAGTGCATTTTTCAAAAATAGCAAAATGGTCAAAATGGAACATGTCTCTCTGGTGCTCAGGAAACACTGATATGATTTGAAAAGAGCTTTGAAACCCTCTATTTTTCCTCTTTCATTTTTCAGATTTTTTTTTCTTTTTGTCATTTCAAAGAGTATTCATTTCAGGCTGAACTCATTCAAGTCATCTATTTTGGGAGTCACACAAGACAAATCCCAATTTTCAGTCATATGTTCTGCCAGCCTGCTGTTGGGGGTCAGTGTATTTACCCAAAATTACTCAAACTCTCTATAACCTGTAAGCACCCATATTTTGGTAGGCCAAACCATGCTGAATGAAGGATGTTTTCTGAGCTGCATCAAATCAAGCTGTCCTTTTATGGTGCTGTCAGCCACAGGGAATCACAGGTGCTGGGAAAGTGTTCTAACAAGTGTGGGTTCATAGCATCTGGACTGGGCAACCAGAACATTCTCTCTAGTATTTCAGTCCTCAGCAATTGCCCATATGCATTCTTACAGATGTCTTATCACAGCATTGCAGTATAGACAATCTGAGCTGATCTGTTAGTATCACATCACAAAAATTTAAAGGCAACAGAACAGTGTTAAAGAGGACACAATCAACCAAAGAACCCACCAGGAGGACAGTCTTGAACGGTGTTATTAGCCACATAACTGCACATGAGAGCTTTTCCCATCTGTAAGTCCAGCTGTATTTCCATCCTGGCGTGAGTCAATGATGTTTAGAAATTCCTCTGGAGAGGTAATTGTTTATATCACTTTCCCATTACAAATTCAGTTAACCAAATCACATTCTGTGCTTAAATCCACAAGAATAAGATATTTCAGCATGTTTTGGGCAGTTGTGATGCTGTTGAAAAATGAGTAATATGTTTGCTGTTTTGCGATTGACAAGGAACTGAATCCCTAATGTCCCATCCATCCATATTAGGGAGTGCTTCTGACCATGTCCACCCAAGTCCCCCAGAACCAGTTTCCTCTCCAGGGTTGCTAAGCTGTGGGTCCATGTTTATAAACCTATGAGAGTTTCATTAATCCTCTAATGGAATTCTCATTAAATTTTTAGTGTTTTTCCTTATTTTTCTCAAAAATTGATTTGAACTCAGAAAAAAGACTTTAAAATATGGATTCTCTGTGGCAATTTTTCACATGTGTAGCTATTACTTCACGAGAATAAATCTAAGTAATTCTTATTTTTGATTGCCTCTCATTTTGCCCATCTCATCTTACAACACTGGCTTGAAAATCATCCACACTTCATTTCATGTGACTTTAATCTGCTCCTTTTGCAATTTCTCTCAGCCTCTGTGTGTCAAAACAAATCCAAATGCCTGCCTTTCCTGGTTCACCCGCAAGCATCCCTCTAGTGGTGGATAAAGAAACTTGCGTCTCTGTATTGTCAGTTTGCCTTCAGGGAGACTTGAAGTGCATTAAATCCTTAAAGTATGTGTTGAGCCAGGTGTGGTGGTGCAAGCCTGTAGTCCCAGCAGCTTGGGAGGCTGCAGCAGGAGGATTGCAAGTTCAAAGCCTGAGCAACTTAGAGAGGTCCTAAGCAACTAAATGAGACCTTGTCTCAAGATAAAAAATAAAATCAAGAGATGGGGATATGGCTCACTGGTTAAGCACCCCTGCGTTCAACCCCTGGTACCAAAATATTAAAGTAAAATAAATAAATAAAGTATGTATTGAAATATGAAAACATGCAATTTCTCACAGTTTAATTGAAATGCCCCTTTTAAAGGAAGTTTTTCTCTTCTATTAATTTTTATTTTTCCTGATTCCATCTACATACCATGCCTTACCAGAGAGTCTCTGAAGTCACCTCGGTGCTCAGCATGTATCTACTCCATGTAAAACAGTACTCCATGCTCAAATCAGTTTTAATTTCTCCTTTTTGCATTGCAAGCTCCCAGTCAGCCTCCTGGGAATGTGGTTTGGAATGCTACAGACACTAAAGTGTTACTTAATTGGGAGCAAGTAAAAGCAATGGAGAATGAATCAGAAGTAACAGGCTATAAAGTAAGTTGAATCATTTGCAACACTTTATTTTCCCTTTTTCATTTATACTTTGCAAATCTTTAAAAATTTTGATGATATTATTTCAGTAATCTAATTTTGACATTGATATCAAGTTTTTCATAAAAGGGTATATTACCAAACTCTCTGAATTGTTAAGTACAGATTTACATGAAATAATGCTGCTCTTATGGGAATTGTGGACATGGTGTTTGTGCATTGTGTTAATCAGCTTTCTATATTTCTAGCTAAGCTCCTCCAGGGGAGAAAGCTGCTCTTCCCCACCTCCTTGATTTTGAGAGCATAATGATCCTAGTGTCTGCTAATCCATAATCCAAGACCTATGCATGGAGCTGGGAATGTGTTTTTGTATTCTGTTGTGGACAGAATGACAAAAATAATTTCAGAGCAACGAGAGTATGTGAAGAAAGTAAAAGAAGGTAATGTAAGAATGAAGTGTATTTGTTCGTGCGTTTTAGGTATTCTATAGGACTAGCAGTCAAAATAGCGTGCAAGTGCTGAACACAAACAAAACTTCAGCTGAACTTGTACTGCCCTTTCAAGAGGACTACATTATCGAAGTCAAGGCCACCACAGATGGAGGGGACGGCACCAGCAGTGAGCAGATCAGGATTCCAAGAATAACCAGTAAGTTGGTTGGACTCAGCTTCCCCTTGACCTGTGTCAGTGTTGTTAGCCACCAGGAGCCCGTCAGCCACTGCCCCTCCCTCCACCCACCCTTTCCTTCCAGCATGCCCTTCATGTGAACACAAGGTGATTTTGCAACATGAGCAAGTAAAACCAGGAAGAAAACCTCTAGAGTGGTGCAGAACAGGGAAAAATATGAGCACAGAAAGGAAAGACATGGAAAAGTAGTTAAAAACTTCATTCATTTGAATTATTTCCCTTATTTAATGTACCTGTAGATTGCCTAGAATAGAATTCCGAAAGCAGTTCTCATGGGCAAGCCTGAACCCATGCCCTGTTTTTAAGACCTCTGATATTCCAGTTGTATGCCTCCTAAAAATTGTAGATGGATCTTATCAATTCTTTCAGTAGGAAAATTAGCATTGGCAAAGTCATGAAACTTTTACACGTGCCACACAAAAAAAGATGACATTTTTAAAGAAATCTGTTCCAAGTTTCAGAGGAATTTCATGCTCTTTCCTCTTAAAATCCTAATGAAAGCTATTTCACCATCAAAAGTACACTTTTAGGGAGCTGGGGTTGTGGTTCAGTGGTAAAAGAACTTGCCTGGCATGTGTTGAGGCACTGGGTTCCATTCTCAGCACTGTAAGTAGATAGATAGATAGATAGATAGATAGATAGATAGATAGATAGATAGATAGATAAAATAAAGGTTCATTGACAACTAAAAAATATTTTTAAAAAAAGAAAGAAAGTAGACTTTTAGAGTGAAGAGGAACAAACCCCAGCATACATATTTTTATCAGGGACCATGGAAGAGAACTTGTATCTTCACTTTGAAATCCTGTGTCTGGAGTTTTCAGGCCTCAATTTAAGTAACACGGAGCCTACCCTTCATAGTCTATTCTACAATCCTCAGTGACGTAAATAACTTTGTTCCCTGTTTTCATTTATTGACTGTGGTTTAGTCTACATAGTAGCAGGTGACCAAGACTGAAGCAAGTTTCTTTAATCTTGAAAAAGAAAACGACTGAAGAAAATGGGAGAGATCAACCCTTACAGGAATTCTCTCTTTCTATGAAATCATAACCTGCCACCCTTGAACTAAAAGTAATAAGAAAATGGGGGCTACCTGTCTGCAAATAAGTATGTAAACAACTATTTCAGACTGCAGAGATTTGTATATCTGTGTGTGCTTCAGGAGACCCAAACAGGAATCAGGTTGCTAATTGTTATTTGCTGAGGCTTTACAGTAGGGAATGCTCCTTGCTGCTTGCATTGTGCAGGGTGTCAGAGTTAGAATGACAGCGTGGACAGAGGGGCACTGTTCAAAGAAGCAGCTTCTGTGCTTTTGCAGGGACAGACGCCACCATGGCATTTTTAGGCTGCTGAGTCAAGAGCAGTCTTTTCGTCTGATGTCTGTGGACTTGCTGAGCTTGCACAGACCAGTGCCTGCACAAGGCAGTCTCTGAAAATGGAGCTTTCATCGATTGCATTTTAAAAGATGAGGTCTTGTATTAAGTACAATAATTCATCTGCATAAAATAGAAACAAGTAGATTTTCCAGACATTTATCCAATGACGTTTTCTTTCATTAAACCATCAAGTTATCTGAAATTGTTTGTGATCAGGTATCATTAATGGCAAAATGACTAACTTGGATTTTTTTCAATTTCAATTAAAGTTAAATAATACTAGATAAACAAAGCTTAGATTCATTTAAGAAATCCTAAACACTTGGTATTTTTATGGATACCCTTGGTAACATCTATGTGTTACACTGATGGATAAAATAAGGACTTGTAGTCCCAGGTTAGGTTCATGCCATGATTTGATTTTGACAGGAAATGCATCACTTTTGTCTGCATCTTAGTCCTTCAGAATGCTGTAAGAATACACCCTGGACAGGGTGTCTTATAACTACAGAAATTTAACTTTTCACAGTTCTGGAGGCTGGGAACTCTTATGTCAAGATGCAGCTAGTTCTGTGTCAGTTGTCAAGAGCTCATTTCCTAATGTCACAACACTGGAGCTAGGATGTCAATGTGTGATTTTCGGGAGGACATATGCATGCATTCTCTACCACCCTGACTACCTGTTAATACAGTCCTCCTTTATTTTTTTATTTATTCTAATGAGGTCTATATGACAGTAGAATGCAATTTGATCCATTGTATACAATCGCAGCACAACTTTTCATTTCTCTGGTTGTACATGATGTAGCATCTCACCATATGTGCAGTAATACATGTACCTAGGGTAAGGATGTCCATCTCATTCCGCCATCTTTCCTGCCTCCATGCACCATCCCTACCCTCCCTCCCCTTGGCCCAATCACAGTTCCTCCATTTTTCCCATGCCCCCCCACTATGGATCAGCATCTACTTATCAGAGGTATAGTCCTTCTTAATGAGCTGTTTATCATCTTTGACAGATATGGATGCAAGAGGATCCACATCAGCCATCTCGAATGTTCACCCGGTGTCAAGTTATATACCTATGGTACTGTTTTTCCTTGTAAATGCCCTGTGGTGATATTTATTCTTTTTTATTATTTACTGGAAAGTTCATTGGTTACCATAATAAGTGCTCTCATGAAACACAGTGATTATGCATGGTTTTTTTTCCAACTTTGTGTTTTTAACTTTCTACTTCATTATAGGTAAAATAAGAGTATAATAAAACAACAGTAAATCCTTTTAGAGGAATCTGAAATGCCTTAACATTTACTTGATAAACCAAAGGAATTTACATGTTACATACTGCAAACTTTTGATACAAATGTTCTTAAGCTATGAGTTTAAGCACTGCCTATGGATAAAAACCTCCGCCCCGACATACATACATACATACACACACACACACACACACACACAGTTTCTTATTTGCATTGGAAAACTCTTCATTTATTCCAAAAACTCTTTTCCAGTTATGAAAGCATTGTTTGAAGAGTTAATAAGTATCATTTTAAAGATTTAAATGATTTAAACCCCATGGGTTGAAAAATGCATTTAAACACTTACCCTGCTGGAAGGGGGTGGTGTTTGTGATTCAAGAGTGTTTTGGGAAAATGCTGCTCTGAAGCAGAGGAGGGTGACCTGGTTCAGTGTACTCACTACTAAATGGCTGTGAGACTTTAGAAATCACTCTGCTCTCTGTACCTCTCAATTATTCATCTACAAAATGTGGAGGTAATAATAGCCATCTGATCTGCCTCTGCCCCATGAATTAATGGTTAAAAGATAAAGAAGGACCCACAAAAGGGCTTTGTCACCCCAAATGCCATGTCCCTTTGCGAAATACTGGCATGAATTTCCCTGAGCATTTGAAAGTCATTTTCTAAACTTGCATTCCAGTATGCTTTTTCCTTCAATGATAGAAAACGGAAATAAGCACATTTTATCCTTCTCAAAATTTAAAACAAAACTAGAACAGGAATTGTTTTCTTCACACCTGAGAATAAACTTACAGGCTTTATTAAAATGCAGTGGAGAAAATAAGTAGCACCCTGAATGTCAACCCAAATGTTAAACAAAATCCACCCGATTCTTCCTTTCCAATTTCTGATTCCATTAAAGGACCCTCTCTCTTTTGGATGGCGGAGATTTTTTTTTTTTTTTTAATGAAATCTCACTGCCTATTGCAGTGAGTCAGGCAGGCATTTTAGTTCCTGAGTTAAATTGGTAATAGAACCACAGCGATGTTGCTGGCTTTGATGTGTATGACTCAGTCTTTCAATATGTGGTTTTCAAAGCATCCTTGGAGACACGGCTTCATAGCAATATGTAAAGAATATATGAAAATCAGCAGATGAGTGTTAGTCATTCAAAATCAGTTTTTTTAACCTCTTTCCTACCAATTTCACATTTTGCTGTAACTTGTTCGTCTCTCCAGAGATATCAGAATTTGAAACCAACAAACAGTTAATCTCTCAAGAAAGATTACAAATTAGCAAAATTCTGATACCATTTTATATTTAGATTACATTTAAGATAAACTCATTATATACAAAGGAGAAAAGTATAACTTTCTCTGTAGTGTCTGTATATACTGTATATATCTAGAAAAAAATCTGAATGATGAGTAGATTTCATATGACCATTGTTATTTCCAGTCAAAAAGTGGGGAAACGTTCTCCAATACTTGTATTTTATTCTACATGTAATGGAGTTGTACCTTTTTATTATCTAGTAATTCCTATAATATGCTCCTATACTTTTCATTTTCAAGATGATGACTCTTGTTCCGTGTTATTTCTAGCAGTATATCTCCATGAGATTTGGACATTGTTTCATATTGAAAAGGATGAAATTGATCTTTAAATTCCTGTGTGTGTATCCTATGGTTATCTGTATGTATTATTTTCTATCATTCTAATAAAATTTATAACCTTCAAGTGCTCCTGCATTATTCATTGTGGTAAAAGAAGAATAACTACCTGGAAAAGCATTTTGTTGCTGTGACCTAAAGATCTGGTAAGAACAACTTAGAGAAGGAAAAGTTTATTTTGGCTCAAGGTTTCAGAGATTTAGTCCAAGGTCGGTGGACTCCATAGGTGTGGACTGAAGTGAGGCAGAACATCATGGCGGAAGACAGTGGAAGAGGCAAACAGCTCAGAACAACCAGGAAGCTCTATTCAAAAGGGATAAAACATAAACCCCAAGGGCATGCCCCATGACCCATCTCCTCCAGCTGTATCCTACCTATCTACAGTCACCACCCAATTAATCCATCCAAGTGCATTGATGCACTGACAAGGTTACAGCTCTCATAATCTCATCATTTCACCTCTGAACATTCTTGCATTGTCTCACATATGAGTTTTGGGAGGGGACATCTTGTATCTAAACCATAACAAACTATAATAGCTGCACTGATGCTATCCTTTCTTGTATTTTCAACCAGCATTAACTTTTCATCTTTTAACAGGACATCATTTAATTATTTTATACCCTACTGATTCAGTAAAATGAGCAATTTGGAACAGTGATCTCTACATTAAAGCTATTTCAGCTGTAAGGTGAAGAGAAAGAAAGAATAAAATTTACTTTATTTAGTTAAGATATCTAATTTCTTTTTTTTTCTTTAATAAAACAGTTTTTTCCTCAAATTGTTATCAATTCATGACACTGTTCATAGACTGTCTCTTTGGTATCAATGTTATAGTACTATAACATTGATTTTAGTACTATAAAAAGATTTTAGTTTTTAATTAGTAAGCATTCTAAATGTTATTGTTAATATAAGGAGAATGATAACTAAAATTCTAATTCAATCATTTTCTTTCTTGAGGATTGAATTTGTGTAGAATCCAGTGAGGAAACTGTAGGGGTATATATGTGTGTGTGTGTGTGTGTGTGTGTGTGTGTGTGTGTGTGTGTTTAAATTTAAGGGGAGTTGCAATGGGTACATTTGTCTACCTGTTGAAGGGGAAATAATTAGAAAATATGCAGAGAGGATATCTCTAGCAGTCCTGTCCAGGGCTGATGAACATGCAGAATCACAAGTTCAGCCTGAGTCATGCTTCCTGGATCGTGGTAACAACTTCACCAGTCCTGATTGTGCAACCTTATTCAAGTTTCCTTGCTTCTCTGAGCTTCACTTTCCCTACAGGCAGAATGGGGACCATGGTAATGTTACACTCACGTGGTCATGAGATCTTTAGCCAATGAATTGAAATTATGGACGCTTCCTCTTACTGGGCTGGGAGGTAGGAAATGGAATGAGATGAGCAAATCTGTGCACTGGAGCTCAGCCTCATTCTTCCCACCAATAGGAAATGAGCAACAAGGATGGCAGAACCTGGTTTTACTTTACTCTTTTGAGCTCTCCTTCAATGTCTGTTTACTGAGAAGAGAGCTGTGATTCCAAGAATTTCTAGAGGATGGAGTAAAGCAATTCTGGGATCAGATTATGTTTTTTTGTTAAGATGCAAGGTTGATAATGTTAAGTAACATAAATGTACTGTGTGTGCCAGACTCAGAGCTAAGCATTTACCTGTGCTAAGTTTTCTGCCTCTGATCTCACTGGGGAGGTTCTCATAGCCCACTGTACAGAGCAAGAAACAGGCTGAGGAAGATTAAGTGAAGGTCATAGTAAAATGGGGTTCAGAGAAGATTTGGTGCAACCCATAAGCTCTTAACATGGGTAGGCTGTTAGTCCCTCTTGAAATCAAATCCATAAGCTATAGACTCTGAGTAAGAATCTTCAGGATGAATTTGTGGTGTACTTTGTCTTCTGTTATGGATCAAAGTTCAAATTAGGGAACCTGGGTATCCTTAGTTTTCATTATACATTTAAAAAACATTTTGGAGATGGCTTCTGCTGTTTTTCAAAAAAATTCTCCATTTCCAATGAAAACCAAACAGTATAACAAACATAAAGAAAATGTTAAAATGGTGAGGATTGTATCGATTTTTTTAAATTTTAAATCCCCCCTGCCATTTTGTACTCTTATAATGCCAGCATTTTTATTAAAATGAATCCTAATTGGGTTTTTTTTTTCTAAAGTATTTTACCCTTTTAAAAACTGAAAATTGCCCTGTTATTATTCATTGTAATTTGGATACATTTCAGCAAATATTGGAGGTAAATCAACTCACAACAGCAATTACAAAATTGGCAATTAGTAAATTGTACCATTCTTTCGAAAGAAAATATGTAAACAGATTGGAACATCGCTCATTTAAACTGTTAGGTTTTTCTGCTGTTCAAATGTAAACCCAGTGCCCTAATTTAACATGTCTTGCTTACATGGAGGAAGTAATTACCTTGTGAACTTGCACAGAATTAATGCACTGATAAGAGAATTAAACTTGTAAGAGAAGAATGCTTCTCTTATTCGTCAGTGTTCATTCTTTACTCCCGCTCTCTGCCTGTTGAAATTATCTTAGAGCCTTGATCATTAGTAAGTGGTAAAGAAAAAGAACTAGATACTGTATAATTGGGTATTACCTTGGAAATTTCAAAAGAAAAACAGGGAAATGATAAGGATGGCAAATTAGCAGATGTACTTTGGCATCAGACAGTAGAATGTGACAGACGCCAGCTAATAAGGAGTGCATCTCATGGAAACCCCATTGCGATGTCATCCCTGCATTGGCATTTCCAAAGTATCCAGGCAAAAAGGACTTTCCACCCAAGGCGACATTGGAGGATGACACCAAGATGCACTCACTAGCGTCTCTGTCTGAGGCACAGTACTCTCCTTGTACAAAGTTCATCTACATGGGCTCAATACCTACTTGTGGAATGAAACCAGTAAATTTCTCACCATTTCTTCTTACCCTCTCCTATTTTCTTCATTTTTTTCTTGTCTCCCATGCTGGCCCTGGAGATTATAAATGTTGATCAGTTGGAGAAGAAGAGTTATTATATACCATATTGGAAACAGTGGCAAACAGACCATCTGTACTGCGGAAGTTAACAGATTTGTGAAGACAGTCGGTCCCAGTGGTTAATAACAATTGTTTCCAGATGTCTAGTTAGAATCCTAATCATGTCCTTCCATAAGTGTGTGACCATAAGCAAGCAGGTGAATCCCTACAAGGAAAGGATCTTCATCTCTGAAATGGCACTAATGGACAGACATGTCTTGTAGGACTGTCACCTGAGCTGATTTATCATTGTCTCATGGGTAATCAAGAACATACTCTAGGGGCTGGGGATGTGGCTCAAGCGGTAGCGCGCTCGCCTGGCATGCGTGCGGCCCGGGTTCGATCCTCAGCACCACATACAAACCAAGATGTTGTGTCCGCCGAGAACTAAAATAAATAAATATTAAAAAAAAAAGAACATACTCTAGTAAGTTAATAACATCATTGTCATTATTATTAAGGTTTAAATTCTGGATGAGTCTTTAAAGACCAACCATTGTAGTATCTCCCTTAAAGCACGTTCCATTCCATCATCCTAAGTTGTAGGTGAACTAGGAACTAATGATGGAGCTCCTCTCGGGGAGCTACCTTCAGTAATAAAAGTGAAGAAGGTACTGGTGTTTGGGAAGACAGAGATGGTGTTTCCATAGCTTCTAACAGGGGTGGGAGCATGCCCAGAACTCAGCCTGTCCAGCTGTTGTCCTTTGTCCCTCAAGGCAGCACCCAGATGACCATAGCTCATGATGTGGCCACCGACAAGACCAGCAATGTGAATGACCCAGAAAAATGATGAATAGGAAACTAAAAGCTTTACTTGTGCTTTAAGAGTGCCTCTCCTTTTACGTAAATAGGGCCAACATATAACTCGATATGTGCCTCATAAATTATAGTAATTGAGCTAAACAAGCGCCACTCGACCTGGAAGGGCTGGTCTAGTCCACAGAGAAGTCCTGTACATTAGTCCTGAAAGCCTGATGACCTGGCAGCATTAACAGTCTTGGCACAGAGAAATGAGATTGAGGAAAAGGATCTAGTGGCCTGAAGCCATTGGAGAGCACCTCACAGAGGCCCCTTTTGAGAAGAGCTTGCTGTTCTTGTGTTCTTACCTGGGACAGGCTCCCTCAAACTGATGGGACCACCACCCACAAGGGACAGAGAAGCTCCCGCCAGGCATAGAAGCTGCAAAGGCCAACGTCTTTAGCTTCCTCCTTCAGCAATTCAACAGCTGCCTCTGTGCAGCCTCTGACTAGGCCCTTTTTGTGCAAAAGAAAGCCAGCCTCTCCTTGTAATTCTCCTCTTCTGTAAGGGAAAATGCTACAAAACGCATAAAGAATGGGGTTGGCTTGCAAAAATATAATTGCCTCATTCCATACTTTGAAAGATTCAATTCACTGCAATAAAGTAAATCTCAACAAGGAGAGAATAATGGGCATGAGTCAAGATTTGAACTTCTCAATTGAAGGATAAGGGGAGAATGAGTGGTAAGTCTATTTTCCAATGTACTAGTGACTGAAAATATGTCACTCATTTTCAACTGACATTTACCTTTTGCAGAAGTCAAAGAGAATGTTTTTTTTGTTTTGTTTTGTTTTGTTTTGTTTTAATGCACAGCCCCCTATGTCCACCCATGAGATTCAATAGGTACCACAGAAGGAATCCTATTTGCAACCCCCGTGCTCTTTAAAAGCAGGTAACAGGCTACAGGTGTTACTCAAGGTGGTGGAGTCTCCTGGGTAAGCATAGACACTGGAACTTAGCATGCTCCCATGAAGCTGCCTGTGACACACCGCAGACAGGAACTTGCCAGGCAAAGATTTTCCAGATCTGAGCAACAGGGTTGGTAGGAAGGAAGTTATGCAGAGCTTTGAGGTCTGCCGTCTCCTCTTGGTATGTTATATATAAAGTGCCCTCTTGAAGTTATGATAGAAGAGAGGCTGAGAAATGATTCTGGGCTTTGGAATCAGCCAGCCAGCAAGTAAGTTCTGGAACTGTCACTCAACTGCCTGGAGCACTTAGAGTAAGTTGCCGAATTTCTTTCGTCTTTATTTCTTTCCCTTGATACAAATATTTTAGAGCGTTTTGGACTTGGATGCACAGGTAAGATAATTTGTTTTTCAAACCTACCAAGAGACTGGTGCTCCCTAACAACAAAAGTGAGGGTAATTTTAAAACCCTGTTTTTGGTAAATATATTTTTAACAGATACACTAAAGCCATATTTATGAATTGAATGTATTAATGAGGTAGTATGTAATGGTAACAGGTGAATATATTAGGTAGTGTTCAAATCAGGTTAAACATATCCAGCTCTTCAAGCATGCAGCTCCTTCTTTCCGGTGAAGATCTTTGTCCAATGCTTCTATTCAGCAGCTTTGTCAAAAGTCAGCCCTCTGCGGATGTGTAGTTGACTTCTGGGCTATTCCATTGCTTCCGTCTTTGTGTTGTTTGTGCTGGTCCCCTGCTGCTTGGATCACTACATATTGAGACTATGTTTTGAAGTCAGGTATTCTGATACCTCCTGTTTCCTTCTTTGTGCTCAAAACAGCTTTGGCTATTTCAGGGTGTTTTTTGTTGTTGTTGTTTTTTTTTTTTTTTTTTTTTTTTTTTTTTTCCTGGCATATAAAATGGAGCCGAGATGCTCCTGCCTCGGTTGTGTGATCATTAAAAATAATTTGAGGGCTGGGCAGGGAGGTAGCCCGGGCTGGGAGGTTGCACGCAGCTTGCACCCAGCCTGGGTTTCGATCCCCCAGCGCACGAGCGCACGCATGCGCGCGCAGCCTCCACCCCCCCCACCCCCCACCCCCCACAGAGGGAGAAAGATGCTGGAGCGGCGGGAGGAAGCGGCTAGGGCTCCTCAGCGGCCGCCGCTGGCTGAGGAGAAAACTGCACCTCAGCCAGGTGAGTAGCCAAGGAACCTGACAGAAACGTCTTAACTGGTAAAACAAATAAACAAACAACAAAAAAAAATAAATAAATAAAACACCGACGGAGGGGCCGGGGAGTGGCTCGTGGTGAGGGCTCAGTGAGCGCTCGCCGGCACGTCCACCTCAGCACCGAGAAAAATAAATACGGTATCGGGTTCTTTTACGACCAAAACATTAAAAAATAATAATAATAATAAATAAAAATAAGCCAGAGAGGCCCAGGGGCCGGCGAGGGGCCCGGAGCCAGCAGAGGAGCCAGGGCGGGCAGCGAGGGGGCAGGGGACCAGAGGCCAGCGCGGCCGAGACCTCCCTGGAGCAAGGCTGAGGCGGGGCCTCTGGGGAAGGGGCTGGGAAAGCAGGTCCCCAGGGGGTCCCCGGGAGTCCCAGGAGTCCCCGGGGTGGCCCGCGGGAGCCCTCCTGGGCCCAGAAATCCGAGCCCTTCCCAGAAATCCAAGCCCTTCGCAGGTGGGAAGACGCCCTGGGGCTTGGGAGGTAGAATTTACATCTTGAAAAAACGGCCCCATCAGCAAAAGCACTAGGCAGATTCCCTGCAGTCCCCTCCAAATAAGTGACATTCTTCACAAAACTAGAAAAAAAAAAAAAAAACATCCTTAAGTCCATGCAGAAGTGACCCAGAATAGCCAAAGGAATCCTAACAAGTACAGAGAAGCAGTACCTGGTCTGAAATTTTATTACAGACCTGTGGTTGAATGAATGAATGAATGAATGAATGAATGAATGAATAAATAAATAAAAATTAAAAATTAAAAAAGCAGCATGGTATGGTCACCAAAACAGACACGAAGACCAATGTAACCGAATAGAACACAAAACCTACACCCATCTGATACTTGACAAAGGCGCCAAAAATCTATGTGGGAGAAAAGACCTCCTATTCATCAACTGGTGTTGAGAGAAAATTGAATAGCTATGTGTAGAAAAAAAATGAGACTAGATCCCTATCTCTTACCCTGCACAAAACTCAAAATGGAACAAAGTTTAGGAATTAGACCCAAAACCTTGCAACTGCTAGAAGAAAATATAGGGTTAACACTCCAACATATAGATGCAGGCACCACTTCCTTAACAAGACCCCCAGAGCACAAGAAATAAAACCAAGAATCAGTAAGTGGGATGCCATCAAACTAAAAACCTTCTGCACAGAATGACTGAGAGTGTGAACAGAGCCTGCTGAACAGGAGAAAATCTGGGTCGGCTACTCCTCTGACAGGGGACTAATATCCAGAATACACAAAGAACTCAAAAAACTGAACACCAAAAAATACATAAGTAACCCAGTCAATAAATAGGCAAAAGAACTAAATAGAAACTTCTCAAAGATTAAACACAAATGGCCAATAAAATTTATGAAAAAAAAAAATGTCAACATCTCTAGCCCTCAGGGGAATGCAAATCAAACTACACTAAGATTTCACCTCCATTCAGAATGGCAATGATCAAGAATACAAACAATAGCACATTCTGGGGAGAATGTGGGGGGAAATGTACAATTGTACATTGTTGGTGAGACTGTAAACTAGTATAACCACTAGGAAAGAAGTAGGGAAATTCCTCAAAAAATCGGGTTGGAACTACCATATGACAGCTACCCATTCGTTGGTATTTAAAAAGAAACGAAACCCTAAAATCAGTATACGAGAGCAATACAGCCACCTCACAATAGCTAAATTATGGAATCAACCCAGTTGATGTTCAATAGATGAATGGATTAAGAAAATGTGGTTGAGATACACAATGGAGTTCTCATTTACCATAAAGAATGAATTTGTGGCATTTGCTTGTAAATGGATGGAAATGGAGACTACCTGGCTAGGTGAAATAACCAAACTCAGAAACTCAAAGGTCGAATGTTTTCTCTCATATAGGGAAGCTGGAGTAAAATGAAGGAAAGGAGGGGGAAGGACAGGATAGCATTAAGACACAGGGAAGATCAGTAATCTAGTAGGAGGCAGAGAGGCAGAGTGGAGGAATGGGAAAGGGGAGGCAACATGGAATGAATTCTTAAACAATCATTTTCTGTGCATATGTAAGTATACTTCACGTTTATAAGTAAAATGTGCCAACCAAATATAAATAAGCGGAGGAAAAGGAAGTTAACAGAGTAAAGAAAACAGGGGAGGGGAAGAGGACAGGAGGGAGAACCATGAACTGAATTCAAATTCCAGGCAGGCATGATTTTGTTGGGATGAACCCAATTACTATTATGTAACTATAAAGCTGTGATTAAAAAAAATTGTCAGTGTAAAAATATCACTTAACTTGCAAGACAAATGACTGTCAAATATATTCTGTAGATACACTGGGCATTGGATAGCTGTCTAGTCTAGAATCTAATTTCATCCTTAAAAATTATTGAAAATCATAGATAGTTTAGATAGTTTTCTAGAAAAGGGTAAACCTTTTGGGAATGCAAACTTCAGAACAATCTGTCAGTGGTACTTAGGAACTGATTCTAGACAATCATGGGTGAGGTTTGGGATGACAAAAAAAGCATTAATATGAAAGCTTCATGTCTAAAATAAATAAGAATATGATATGAATTGGGGAAGCGTGAGAGGTTTACATAATGAACCCTTAATAAGATATATTTTCTTCCTTCACAGTATTATGTATTTTCCTATTTCCAAGTTTAAAAAAAAATCTTTTCTGTTACATATCCATATCCTAAGATGGGTAGTGTTTATTTTTTCAATGAAATGTGCCTTTAACATTTTGCTACTGGCTTATAAAAGCATCTGACGCTGGCTTATTTCAAACTACTTTATTTACTTAGAAATTGGGTATGTGTCTGAATCTTGAAAAGAGTTCCATAAATACCATCACTTACAGGAGTTTAGAGAGCTTGTTTATTATTGGTTTACTTGTCTACTCACATAACAGCCAGTGTCTCTAGGGCAGGGAATTCATTTGTTTGCTTTGGGCTTTGTGTTTTTGGCATATTACATGCAGCTTGGTAATTGGTAGGCAATCAATAAATAAAAACATTATTAAAATGAATCCGAGAATGGGAGTTCCGGATCATTTTCTTCCATCTTTCAATCAGAGGTAATCTCCTTATTCCTATTCCCTTCTAACTGACATCCATGCATGAATCATGGGAAAAGACATGAAATGTCTATTCTCTTAATTGACCAAACACTGCAGAGTTTCTCTTTTCCTCAGTGAAAGACAGATGCTGAACTCAGAATCACAAGTGATCAAGCACAGTGGGGGTGAAATGTGCCATGCCTTCTCTCATCAGCCCAGACGATTTGCTGAAGTGTTCTTGTGTCTGATGCCTATTGGGATAAAAGACGCTAGATTCCCTAATATGTAAAAATGAGACTATAGCCATCACAGCCACTCAATAAGGTTGTTATGAGAATGAACGGCAGGACTGAGGTCACAAGCCAAGTGCAGTGTGCATACACAGGAGTTCAATAAACAGTCGTGAATCACAGTGACTTGACCTTGTGCTGCAGGGTGCTTCAGATCAGGCTCCTATTGAATTTGGGGACAGGAAATCAGTTGTGTAAACAAAATCATTCTGTTCTTCAACTCGCCTAGACTTTCTCAACATAAATAATAGTTGTTGTTTTTTTTCCTTTCCTCTTGGATGATTGCCATATTTTCCTTACCTTGTCCATCTATATGTACTCTCCCACTAAAAATAGTATATTTAAAAGAAATGTTTAATGGGGACATGGGACGTAATGCAACATCTAGTGTTTGTGTGTGTGCGATTTATGTTATTGTCTTATTCCTCTTGAGTGTGCCTTCTGTGTCCATTATATGGCTCTTCATGCTGGGGCTGGAATGTAGCCCTTAGCCAGGGAAACTATAGCTGTGTCCTCACAGAGCTTCTGTTCTGTGAGGAGTAGGAGGCAGGAGGCCAATGAGCCAAAGATGAATTGAAAACACCAGACAGGGAAGGAAACAAATGGATGTGTGGGCAATAGGAGGAAAGAAGGACTTATGCCTAGCAACTTGGGAGGCTGAGGTAGGAGGATCGCAAGTTCAGTGCCAGCTTCAGCAACTTAGTAGGCCCTAAGTAACTTAGCAAGACTTGGTCTCTAAATAAAATATAAAAGAGAGGTGGAGATGTGGCTTAGTGGTTAAGCACTCCTGGGTTCAATCCCTAGTACCAAAAAAAAAAAAAAAAGAGAGAGAGAGAGAGAGAGAGAGAGAGAGAGAGAGAGTCTCTAAACAGAAGCTGACTTATCAACACAAAGGCTTTGAGGCAAGAATAAAGATTGGATGGGGAAAATAGACCAGATTAAATAGATGAGAATCCAGAGAGTGTCTAGGGCCTTAAAGACTGTGAGAAGGAAGTTGGGTTTTATGGCCCAATAAAACAGGAAGCAATATAACATTTTATGCAGAATGTTTGGTTTTTTTTTTGTTTGTTTGTTTGTTTGTTTGTTTTTTTGTTTTTTTTTTTTTTTTTTTTTTTTTTTTTTAGCACCAGGGATTGAACCCAGGGCATTTAACCATTGAGATACACCCCCAGCCTTTTTTAAAAAATATTTTTTTATGTAGAGACAGGGTCTCGCTGTGTTGCTTAGGGCCTTGCTAAATTTGCTGATGCTAGCTTTGAACTCGAAATCCTCCTGCCACAGCCTCCCATGCTGCTGGGATTATAGGTTTGTGCCACTGTGCCTGACTTAATTGGCTTTTTTAAAACATCCTTCTGGCTGCCTGGTGGCACATGGATTGAGTTGGGGAGACCTGCCAGGGGTTTCTTGTGATAGTTCCAGGGGGAACCTGTTCTGGGCAGGGCTCAAGTGAAGGAACTGTGATGGACAGGAATGAAGTCACTTTCCAGAATGGGGGTTCAGTTTAGTGTTATATTGAAGAATTTGATGGAAGAAATGAGAAGACAGAAATAAAGAGTGACTGTTAAAATTGTTTTCCTCTTGTTTTTGCTTAATCATCCAAAGTAAAACTCAAAGGACAACACATTTTAGATCATTCCAAAAAAAATTCCCTATAGAATGACCCAATTTTTTCTTTCCTTGGGTCCTTGGTCTTTTTATTTGTACCACAAGTGATTAGCATATTCTCTTCAGATAAATTTAAATTTTTAATTTTTTTTAAATTGAGTTTATCTTAAAAAGGCAGTATCAAATTATTTTCCAAATCATAGCACCTTAGGAAACCCAGATGAGTTTTTAACTGTATAGTGTTTCTAAGACTGGTAGTATTTTTCAGCATACCAGTGCTTTCTGGTTATATATAAAAGGTGCATGATCCTATTGAATTTTGTAGATTTTTCAAGTTCTTCTAATTTATTAGCAGAATTTTTTGTTTTGGAAAAAAAATAGGCTCAATAAATTTATCCTAATCTTTTTTTTTTTTTTTTTTTTTTTGGGCAGGGGAGTTACTGGGGATTGAACTCAGGGGCACTAGACTACTGAGCCACAATCCCCAACCTTAGTTTGCACTTTATTTAGAGACAGGGTCTCACTGAGTAGCTTAGTGCTTCACTAAATGCTAAGGCTGGCTTTGAACTCGAGATCCTCCTGCCTCAGCCTCCTGAGCTGCTGAGATTACAGGTGTGGGCCACTGTGCCTGGCTTATCCTAATCTTTCTAATAATGAAGATCCCACTCATAGAGATAGGTTAGACATTTGCAGTCACAGAATGAGTAAAACCCAGAGGGTTGTGGAAGGTGCTGGTTTCTGAAATTCCCTGTGTGTAGGTCCCCAATTTTCGACCAACCATCCATACCAGTTTATTTTGGCAAAGTATTGAACAGCCATTAATGTAGTGATTTAAACTAATCTTAACATTTTAGAAAGCTTACTTGGTAAGATTTCTGTCTGCGACATTGACATTTTATCAAAAGTTTTATCTGATGGTGTCTGGCAAAGAGAAGGGCAGCATACTATTGAACCACATTCAGTTTTAACTTGAATAAATACCAAAAAAGTTCCACAAGTCAGCATTACATGTAGAAGTAATAGCTTACTGCCCTTTCACTTCTATATAACACTATGTCAAAAACATTATATCTGCCAATATGTGATTCCGCAAGCGACCTTTGGCATTTGGAGCATGTATTCTCAAGCATCATTAGAGATTTCATGCCAAACCCAATAACATACTTCTGTGTTGTTTTCAAATGCCTCCCAAAGCAAAAGGTTAATGATCAATAAAACGCACTGAAATGGTTCTTTTTGTTGCCATAGCTCATCTATTTCTCTTTTCACTCAATCTCCACGTGCTTTTAATATTTCCTAAGCAGCTTTTGTTTTTTCACTTAATGAAGAGTAACTAATGTGGCATTTCTCTTTTTATAAAATAACACTCTCTAATAGACCTCAGCCTATGGGGATCAGTTATATCCAAGATGCCTTTCATTTGCCCTATGACAATGGGTTAACACCATTTGACAATTGTGTGCCTTTAAAAATTAAAGGTCATGCATAAAATCTCCCATTTGCATGAGTTTGCACAAAATTGTAAAATTTATTTAAATACTATCTGGCTTTGAAAGCTATGGCTCTAGTTTTGGACAATAAAATGTAATATAAAGCAAAACTCAGAAAACTGTGGCCCTCACACAATGTGGCCCACCATTTACTTTTTGTAGATAAAGTTTTATTGGCACACATCCATGGCCACTTGTTTACATTTGTGCTTTAATTGCAGAACTAAATAGTTCCAACAGAGGGCTTTAAAGTTGAAAGTATTTGTTTTTTTGTCCCTCACAGAAAGAAAAAAAAAATGGGACAGTTCCTGATCTAACTAAAAACAGGGCCTCTGTCACTTCTGAGATTATACAGTAACAAAAATGTAGACTAGTTGACATCTATACTTCATGAAAACCAAAATGTTTGAATATAAAAGTCAATTTGCAAAACAAGTTATGCATTTTCTTTTTTAAAATGTAAATCCCATTAGTCAATGGTTGCATGTACCTCAGAAATACACCCAGTACAATACATGTTTTTAGTTGAGGAGAAAGGAAGGAATTTTAGCTTTTAATTCAATAACCTATGATAGTTCTGGAATTACACCACAGTAGGCATGTGAAATGTTCTAGTGTATGTGGGTATATTTTTTAAAAAAATACATAGGTAGTTACTAACAACTCTGTCCTTTAGTAGCGCTATTACTATCTGCGGCAATATGACTAGTATTTAGTTCTATACTTCAATTAGGAATTTTCAGCACTAGTATTAAAATATTATAAAATAATTCTACTTTATAATGTGAAACATAGGACTATCACAGGCAGTGTTACCTTGGGCATTGTTGCTACCTGACAAAATGAAGACAATAATTTATTCCAGACAAAATAATAATAATAATAATAATAATAATAATACTTGGAGTACACTATTTTGCAGGGATGTACAAATGAGGATGGCCATTCACCTCCTCCCTGATGTTAGAACAATTGCATAAAATATCCACCTGAGTTTGGTGCTGTTATACCTGCTTTTTTTTTTTTTTTTAAAAGGGGGGGGATTAGGTTGCGCTATTAGAGCCTAGATAAGTAATCAGATATTTGACATTGAACACCAATGTCTGCCCTCTGCCATTACTGTGTGGTGATTCATAATAGGTTGAGAGCTTACATTTGAGCTAGAATGGCTTGATCAGATGTATTTATTGATGTTGTGTGGATAAGGTGCTATAGCAGTTTTTGAGCCTTTGAAGAATTACACTAATCTTACTGGACATCATCCTAGATGCTATATAAGTTTTTTAAATTCACAGGAAATTTAAAAACCATCACTTCTCTGTAATCCTAAACATCAAATAACTCTAATAATTTGTCTTGTTCCCTTCCCTATGAGAAGCATTACTTTTGTAAGTGTCCTAGTTAATTTCTGTGCATATCTATAGGCAAATGTTCCAGAATAATGAGATTGCAAGGTCAAAAGGCAGACATCTTTATTATTTATTTATTTATTTTTTGGCAGTGCTGGGGATCAAACTCAAGGCCTCACACATGCTAGGCAAGTGCTTTACCACTGAGCCACATCCCCAGCCCCAACATCTTTATTTTGATAGGAATTGCTACATAGCATTCCAAAATGGTTATAACAGTATATTCTCAGCAACGTTTTACCAGGATAACCATTTCCCCAAGGTGTAGTTTTTATTTCGATATGTCTTTAATGAGAAGCATTAGCATCCTTGGTTATTAATGTTCTCTCAACAGCTGGGTATGGTGACACACTCCTGTAATCCCAGTGGCTCAGGAGGCTGAGGTAGAAGCATTGTGAGTTTGAATAGGGCCTCAGAAACTTAGTGAGGGCCTAAGCAATTTAGCAAAACTCTGTCTCAAAAATAATAACAACAATAGAGGGCTGAGGATGTGGCTTAGTGGTTAAGCACCCCTGGGTCCCATCCTTGGTACCAAAAAACAGAAATAAAAACAAAATTAGTACAGACTATGCCTACGTCTTGATTAGGAACTTTACAAATAAAAAATTGCTCATTGTTAACTCTTAATTTTGATTTTTACAATTGTCCAATAATTTGTATTTAAACCTTTGAGAAGGCAACATACATCATAGGCCTGATCTCTCTGTGGTCCCCTGCTTGAGGGAAAACTCCATTGCTATACATATGCTCTTCAACACGCTGATCAGAGCACATACTTCATTTTTGATGGATGAAGGAAATACAGCATGTGACTCTCAGCTTTACTTTGTATGGATGAAAACATGCAAAACAGCAAACAAGGGTATTATTCAAGTTCTGATTTCTAACCTAAATGGAACATCACTGATGTTATAAATACAGAGTGGTTTCGCCAAGGTTCTTCATATTTTTCACCATATCCCAGGAAGAGTTTAAAAAATTGTTAACAGTTCAGTTAAAAAATAGCTTCAGAGATTGCTGGATGTAGTCTTTAAGAATATATCCAAATTCTGAGCATACACAATAACTCCAGTATAAAATGTATATAACTTGACATTTTTAGAAGATATTGAGTTTATATATTCTTCTCTAAGGTTATTAAGTGTTTATCATGATAGATGACTAAGTTGTTGAACTGTAACCAAGAAGTCTACCTCTTGAATTTTACTTTTTACTTTTTTAATGTTTTCTGGAATTAAAAAAAAAGGCAACGTTCCTTTGAATTTTAGCTCATTCACACAACAAAATTTGACCACCTTCTATATAGGAGGTACAATTCTGAGGAGAAATCTAGGAACTAGGAAAAACAGCTGGTAAGGGAGGCAGAAGAAAGTCTGTCTAGTACTTGGGGAGTTTTGTGAGGTTTTGTTATATTATAAAGTACAGCATTTGAGTATATTAGTACTTCTTTTGCTTTGAAATACTCATACTTGATACTGTCAGAATATCTTTTCTCTTATTGTTCTGGTTAGTAAGACCATCACGTCCAGAGAAATACCTTGATCCAAAATAATAACTCCACTCTTGCTGAAGATGAGTGATATTTAATCTGCATTCATCTCAGACACTTTAAGGATACCATGTAAGCAAAATTCCTTACCCAGGAGAGAAAAATACATTTAAGTCTCCTAATTGTGCACATGGATTGCGCCAGTCTAAAGGCTTTCACTGAAACCAGCATGCTTGATGACTCAATAGAATTAAGGATTATATGCTATTAGATATTTATCAAGATGTTTGAAAATTATCAATCCATTATATAGTATATTCATCCAGTGATTTATTGATTTATTCACCACATAGGTGATTGAATTTTAGTGTTATATGATCAGTACTGTGTTGGACATTGCCATTACTCTAAAAATAATTTTATGTAATTATTTAATGTGAGTTTCATCTTAAAACCAATCACTAGACCCTCTAAAATGAGGTTCAGTATTTCTGTGAAATTCAGCATCAAACATTTGTGCATTTGCCACACGTCAATCTCTTCTGGTCTTATCAGGACTTAACCAAATAAGAGGAAATTTGTTTCTTACTTTTATCAGGGCTGAAAGAAGATTTGATTATGTAATTATTTAGAAACTATATTTCATACAAAGCAAGGAAAAGTCAAAATACACTATGGAGTCACTCACATTACATGCCAATGTATTTTTTCAGTGAGTTGCAAGGTAATTACATAAAAGACTACAACGGAAGCTGTTTTCCACTCACTGATTTTCTAAAACAAGTGACTCAATCCCTCTTACACCTGTCAAGTATCTGTGATAATCTGGAGCACCACATTAAATAAGGCATATTTAAATTAACAGTTTAATTTTTCCAAGTGGCATCCGTAATTTTTAACATAGTAAGCATTACCAACTTTGGTTCAGGTCTTGCTGAGACCGAGTGACACCTGAATTACAAGTAGGAGAGGATCTGTTGTGGAGCGAGGCACTGATTTAAAATAAGTACACTCAAGAGATGGTTACAAATGAGATTCCAGCCCCAGAACTGCCTTCTGTGTGACTTCATTGTCACATCCATGGCCTGCTCCTGTGCATAATTAAGTAGTGATAAGAAACACAGAACTTTCTTTCTTCATGTCACAAATGGGTTGCAACTGTAATCCAGAGAGACTGCAACATCTCAGAAACTGTCAGTTTCAGAGTCTTTTAGTCTCAAAGCTAGCAGGAAATATATGTCTCCATCTGGGCCTGTCAGTAAATCATTAGTTCCTAAAACTATGAAAACAAAAGCATTGATCTTCATTCAATAAAAAGGAAATATACATGAAGAAGGGGAGGCGCCTGTAAGCCTAAATTTCTTCTTCAAGCGTAAATTTTAGGATGATCCACATCATCTGTAATCCTTTTCCCTTAAATTAATTTTAGCAATGCCTGCTATCAACTTCAGATTTTAGCTCAACAAACAAATAGGGTAAAACGGATCCTTCTGGGTTCAGTTCCGAGCAATGTGGCAGATGAGCTAGAACCAACCTTTCTGTTGAAAAGAATAAAAAAATAAACAGAAGTAAAGAAATGCATATGTAGTCTAGCAAGAAAACACCAAGCTGAGGCCAATAGTAGAGTCATCGCAAGAAACAGAATAGACTGAACAGGAAGCCAGCTTTTGCCTGGAGGGCATATGCAAATCACAGTTGTCCCAACTATAATTTTTTTGACATTTCTCCATATAGAGGCTAAGTATTGGGGCGGGGCAGGGGGAATTCTAAAGCTGAGTCAAATTGGGAAAGACAAATCAAAGATCCTCTTATCATTGGGATTCCAACATATTATACTATCCATGTAAGGGTGAATTCAAAATAAGTATGGTCCAGGGAAAACATGGAAATTCCTCCAAATTTGGTACTGCCCAAAGGAGGAAAATACTCCCCTTAAAATATGTTACCACAAGGTGACATGTGTACAGGTTTCTAACATGAATTCCTACTACATGGTCAGTCTAGAAACTTCCACAGTGAGAAATGGAGATTTAAGTAGCCCTATGTTGAAGACTGCTGCTAGGATCAGTAGCAAATCTCCCTCAGACAATTCTTCCTCATCTGAAGCCTCAGAGGACTTCTGAAGGTAACTTTTACCAGTGAAATGGGCAACAGGTAGTCAAAGCTCAGTGGCCACCTGAGTAATTAAGACATCCCAAACTAAAGCCAGAAAAAATGACAGAGCAATTTAAGTCATCTGACATATAAAATGTATGAATTGTCATCATTAGGAGGAAAGTAGTAGCCCACTGCCTAACAAAATACTTGGCTTCCTAAGATGGCACTTATAAATAAGTTTGAGAGTAGAACCATTATCAGAGAGGCTACTATCCTCAGGGGACTATTTTTTATTTTATTTAGGTTTTGGGACTTGAAATTAGACAAAGACATGTAATCTTGCTATATACTTGCCCAAGGTTGCAATAAGTAATGTCTTTAAGCTTTGTATGTTTGTTTGAAATTGGTCTTATGATGTCTGTATATTGAGTTGCTGTGTAATTGTAGACCAAAACATGTATTTGTCACAGCTTACCATATAGCTGGGTTCCTGTTGGCTGTAGCACCCGTTCCTCCTTTTCCTGACCTAGCTTCATTAAATGGGGGAATTTACTCCTCTGTGTTTTAAGGAGGATCCACTACCCCCATCATTGTAAGTTAGTCTGATTTATCCTGTGCATTCACCTTGTATAGGATGATGAAGAGCCAATCTCCAGGTGGGTATGTTAGGCCTTATACTTGGGCTTTTAAAACTGAGTGTCTACCAGGTGTGAGAGAACTCTAAGGACTCATTTGTCAGAAGACAGTAGAGTGAAGAAGACTACCACTAAATAGAGAAGAGAGGTGGGAGGGAAAAAGAGGGAGAAGGAGAGTTGCACAGAAGATGGAAGGAGAACCTCATTGTTATACAGAATACATATATGATGTTGTGATGAGAAAAAGAAAAAAAAGTGTGTCACATTAGATTGGATAGAGAGAAAGGATGGGAGAGGAGGGGAGGAGTAGGGAGGATAGGAAGGGCAGCAGAATAGAATAGACAATATGATTGATGTATGTACATTCCATGTATGTATTATATGTCAAAATGCATTCTACTGTCATGTATGACTAAAAAAATAAAAATAAATAAATAAAAATAAATAAGCACAGAAGAGCCAGCAAAAAGAAACTAATCTATGTGGCCAATATTCCATGAGGAGACATCCCCAATGTTTCACTGCTAAATTTGTAACCTTTTATTGGTTAATTTAGTAATAAATATCAGATATACAAGGTAATAAAAGGAGGGGTGAAGATGTAGCTCAGTGGTGGAGTACTTGCCTAGCACACACAAGGCCAGGGTTTGATCCCCAGTATTGCATCTACTGATGACAATGAGTTTGTCCCCAAAAGAACATTTTTGTACATATCGTCACTGTTTCCTTAGAGTCATTCTTCTGGTTCATTACTCCACTGTTTCCCTTATTTCTTTTCTGAGTTTTAAAAAGCCTTCAACCCACTAACACTTTGCTTATTTAATACCGCTTTATTGATAAATTAATTTACAGTAAAAACTCAAAAAAAAAAAAAAGAAGACAGTAGAGTGAAGTAGTCACACAGTCCTGCATGTACCCTGCTTAAGCTCAGGTACCCTCAGATGGACTGTCCTCCACATGAATGGCCTGCACACCCTGGTGGGCTCCAATGTGAGTCTTCCACAGTGTGCTTAACTCTGACATTGCTAGATATAACCCTCCACGCTAACCCAAACTCACTGATGATCTCTCCTGTGCCCCTGGTCCCCACCTGGACCCCTACCATGCCCACTTGCATTTGAGGACTTTAGGCCTGAACTACTTCTAAAGGGGAGAGGGAGAGCCAGGCCATGTTAAGAGTCATGTAGGAGGTGCTGCCAATCAGTTCATCAATCTCCAGCCAAGTCGAAAGGACCTTAATGTTTGATTTAAACATTAAATATAAAATCAGTATGCTACAGAGACACAACCACATCAATGTTCATAGCAGCACAATTCGTAATAGCTAATCTATGGAACCAATGTAGATGACCTTCAATAGATGAATGCATAAAGAAAATGTTATATATATATATATATATATATATATATATATATATATATATATATGTGTGTGTGTGTGTGTGTGTGTGTGTGTGTGTGTGTGTGTGTAATTGTAGACCAAATATATATATATATATATATATATATATATATATATATATATATATATATGGTGGAGTATTACTAAGCCATAAAGAAGACTAAAATTATGACATTTTTTGATAAATGAATGGAACTGAACAACATAATACTAAGTAAAATAAGCCAGACTTAGAAAACCAAAGTTTGAATGAATTTCCTCTTATGCAGAAGGTAGAGAGAATTAAGAGAGAGAGAGAGAGAGAGAGAGAGAGGATCCTATGAAAATAAAGGGCAATCAGTAGAGCAAAGGAAGGAGTTGGAAGGGGAAGGAGGAGGGACTGGAAAAGGGAGGGACAATGGAATTAAAGTGACCAAATTCTATATGTATACATGTGACTATGCCACAGTGAATTCCACCTTTATATCTATAAAAGCAATGAAAAAAAGAGAGCAATTAATATGTAGGAGGACCAGTTGAGTAAAGAAAGGAGACTAGGGGGAGGGAGGGGGAGGGCAAGGAAAAATGCTGGGGACAGGAGTGGAGCCAATGATACATTTTAGTCGGCTTCTTTGCTGCTGTGACTAGAAGATCTGACCAGCACAATTTTAAAGGAGGAAAAGTGTACTGGGGTGCTCCCAGTTTCAGAGATCTCAGTCTCTAGAAGGCCGGCTCCATTCCTTGGGGCTCCAGGTGAGTCAGGACATCATGGCAGGAGAGAGTGGCAGAGGGAAGCATCTCACATGGTGATCAGGAGACAGAAAGAGGAAGAGTCTACCCTCCAGATACAAAATATACCCAAAGCCACACCCCAATGCCCACCTCCTCCAGCCACAACTACCACTTCAGTTACCACTCAGTTAATCCCTATCAGGGGATTAAATCACTGATTGGGTTAAGACTCTTACAACCCAGTCATTTCTCCTCTGAACCTTCTTGCACTGTCTCACAGGTGAGCTTTGCGAGGACACCTCATCTCCAAACCGTAACATGATATTCTGTGCATGTATCAGTACACCAAAATGAACCCCACTATTATTTCAAGTATAATTCACTAATCAAAACATAAAAACAAAAGATTCCAACCATGTTAGCATGTCTGCGTGTGTTTTTCTCCCAGCATCTTCTGAGAACAACATTTTAGACTCTCAGTGAAATTTTCATTCATAGCCAAAGCTCTTGGATTCTGATATAGGAGGTGTTAATATCCAGGTTTCTCACTAAGTTACACCCTTCACCCCTGGATAGATGGGAAACCTTATCCAAGCCCCCTTCATAGCATGACATAATTTCATAAGAAATTTCCAGTATAATTCTCCTTTTATGACCCAGCACTTATCAAGGAAGAGCTGTGCATTAAAATAATATGCACACAGTGAGTGGCAGGATTTCTACCTGGGAACAGGTTAGACTCACACTCTGAGGTCTGTCATGTGTGTGGATAGACTAGACGTTCCTATTGGCTTGCAAATGGAAGCTAGGCTGTTAATCAGCTCTTCGGATGTACAAAGAGACTGTATTTGAATATTTCTTGATTATTCTTGGAAACATAGCTCCAGTGCTTTAATACAAGTTTTCAGCAGCATTGCTATATTTTATTTGGACTCAAAAGAGAGAGAAGGTGGTGATTTTTACATTCTCATATAAATACAGTGAGAAATAGTTCGTGGGATTTATTAGAATTGCATGGGTGATGCTTTTCCTGAATAATTTACAGTTGGAAAATGAAGTGAAGATCTGGGAGAACCGATCATTTTTAAAGACAAGTATTTCACTGCAAGTAGCTGCTGCGGCTGCTGCTGAACACATTGATGTATTTCTCAGTAGTTGCCGTCAGTCTGGGAAAATGATTCTATATTGGGAGACCAAGCTACCTAAGTTCCACATACCAAAGTCCAGGCACTAAAGCATTTTTGGAGGTGGCCTTTCAGATTTTGATTCTGGTTCTTAATTCAAATCTTCAGTTCCTTCAGGGCTAAACAATTGTCATGAATTTTGTGAAATCTTATGAGACTGTGAAATTTTTGTGAAGATAACAATGATTCTGAAAAATATCCACAGTTTTATTATGAGGGACTCTGGTTGGGGTTCATACCTCATATGGTTCAGGTATCTGAAAATGATTCTCAGCAGCTGGATTAACCTTCACTTGACAATTTAAATATGCAACTATGTATTCTATATATAATACAACTTAGCTACTAAATGTATATTTGTTATAATTACATAATATGTATATATGTTATATTTATGAGTTTCTTTATACACACACACATATAATGACTGACTCTGAAAATGATTAAGAATTAAATTATATTGCACTGCAAATAATTTATTATCATAGGTGGTGAATAGTATATCTCTAGTGTGTGTGTGTGTGTGTGTATATATATATATATATACACTAGTATATATATATAGATATAAAATAGATCTTATAAGTGTCCAAGCAAAATGAGTTCTTCCAATCAGAGGTTAAGGTATAAGGAAAATTATTTTCCATAGTGGAGAAACATGTTCTTCAGCTGTGGTCAGTTCAGCAATTTACATTAACATACTCTGTTCCTAACATGATTTTGCTATGAGACTGTCCTCACCCTGAGACGAAGTAGGATCCCTCACAGACTAGGACATACAAGGAAAAATGAGGTCTGTGTACATATACATGATGTAGAATGATTTCTTAGCATGAAATGGATTATTTCTGGTGTTGGGTTGATAGTCTGAGAATTTTGTTTATGGGCTTTGAATTACCATGAGGTTGCTGTTTCCATAGATAGAATTTATAGCTCTGCCGATGAGATCCTTGGAGCAAACTGATTAGGTTATGACATTGCTGTAATGCTGATTGTTGCTACAATCAGAGCCATTTTTATACAGATATGCTAAAAAATTATTCGCTGGGATGCTAAGCAATTTGAGTAAAAAAAAATTATATTCTCCAAAGCAAAATTGAGCTAGTGTTTGTTTTGATTATTGATCCTGTTGAGTTTAGCCTCCTTATCTAGCCTGCTCTCAGTCATCTGGTCAGAGCTAAATGGAAATCCATTCTGTTTATTTCTCTTGGTTTCAAGGTATAGCCCAAGACAACCGTAAAACTAAGCTTATTGTGTTGGTAATCATAGATGAGAACCAGAAAATCATTTTTTAAAAGGAAGTTCCAGGGCTGGACAGAAAAGTTTTTCCTCAGGGATTCTTATCTCTTTGGTCCTGTCCCCAGGCCTTTGACTTGAAAGCCTAGCTGCTCTGCTCTTTCCTCTGCAGACATCAATGACTACCATGGTTTGAAGTTCAGTCAACTTTTCTGAACCTCAGATGTAGAGAGAGAGGCTGCGTACTTCTGAGACCCGCTCTTGGCAGGTCCATGGGCATCTCCAATTGAAAACAACTTCTTGACTGTCCCTTCCCTGCTCTTGGAGTACATGACGCTCCCTTCCATACCCCTGATAGATCCCTCCATGTCAATATCCCGTGCTCATGTCACCACCAGGTTATCTTGAAATCGTTGCCTTCTGGATGCCTGGCAACTCCTCCCCCCATATTTCCTCATTTACTCTCATTGTTTGAGTAAGAGTCTCCATATGTCTGGCCTGAAATCTGGAAATGGTTCCTCATTTCCATGCCAGGTCTCTCTAATCCATTATTCACTCTCCAACCAAAGAGAGCTTTTTAAAAACTGAACCTGTCCCTACCCTACCTAACTTGTAACTCTTTGGTTCTCTTTTGTTGTCCTTAAGATCAAGTCTGAATCTTCAACAAGGTCACCAGTGCTGCTCAGGGTCCTGTCCTCCTCCTGCCCACTTGGCTCCAGCCACACAGCCTCCTCTCTCTGCAATGCACTGCTCCCAATTGAAGGCTGTCTCAGACTTTTCTCCTCCCTGTGTTATTCCGGACCCACTCTTAAACCCTTTCCTGAAAACCTGGATTTCCCCTCAGAACATCTGTGTTGTGATAGCCAGAATGACACTGTGTTCATTCATAGCCCTGGAACCTAGCCCTATGCCTAGTATAGTACATGTGCCTAATAAGTTGAATACATGAGAGGCCAAGGAAAGGTGAGGGGATAGGGACTTTTAGATCACTAGCTTCCAATGGAGGGAGCTTCTTATAAGGTACATGAATTGTTTCACTAAGGTCCTAAGGAGGAAAAGTGATTAAATCTCAGGTAGAGGAATTCACACATGAAGAACTTAGCCAACAGGGACATGAGGAAAAAGTCTGTCGAAGATCTAAGATATTCCCCTGGCTATCTGTATTGGTGCTGCCTTCAAACATCTTGAGAGCTAATGACTATAGAAAAACATATGGTGATGATGAATACTTGTGCGTTCATCATGATGTCGTCTGTTTACATGTGAGACAACTTGCAAACCATCACTGACATCTTCATCTAGCTGAGTCTTTAGCACTTCCAGGCTGCTTTGCAAATCCTTGCATCCTTACCTCTTCATCATTTCTGCTGGCTTTCACTAAGAGAGTAACCTGGGGCCACTCCTCCAAAGGTTGAGTTTCTGTTGCAGATTCTTTGACCCAAGTCATTTGGGCTGGGTGATTTGCGAGCCTCAAGGATTCACAGCCTCTAGATATTACAGCGTAGTAGAAAGATGCCATTATTGAAAGGTGCATAAACAAGCTTGCCCACTCCTTTTTTTAAGCAAAAGGGATCCTTATGCTCTCTGGCCATATGCCCAGCTGCCTCCTGATATGGTGGGGTGGGGCTGAGGAGGACCAATGTATCTTGGGCAGAGGAGAGGTTTGGTTCCTACTGTGGTTTGCTCTTGACAACCAAGGGAAAGCACCAATCAAAAAAGGTTCTGTAAAGTCCCCTTGCATTGGACATTTATTAATATCTGGTTGTTGAATTTCTTGGTGGACTGATTGGTATGTCATGGTGCAAAGGGAATGAACTCATGTGGTGCAACCACTGTTTAATAATATGCAGAAGTGTTTTTAAATAGCAACAACTAGCATAGATAAGATTATCAGCAAAATACCAGTTCTGATTCAAGCTTTTTCAAGAAATTACATTTGATCCCGTATAAGTCTCATTGGCAACGTTCTGTTGTTTGCCTTGGAAATCTTACTTTGCATTGTCGATTTTGAATTTTAGTTGGAATTTCCAATTGAGTTTGATCATTTGCTAAGGATGAGATGCACCATCCTTTAGATGAGTGGTTCTCAAAGTGTGGTCCCCAGACCAAGGACATCCTCAGCACCTTGGACTTACTAGAAATGCAAGTTTCCTTCTCAGAAGTATGGGGGTGGGGTCAGCGATCTGAGGTTCTAGAAACCCTTCCTTATTTCTGATGTGCCCTCAGGTGCGAGAGTCACTGTAATACATCATCAGTGTACCTGAGTTGTGTCAGAATACAGTCACTGTGACAATTTCTCAGCAATGTGACTGAGCACCTCTGTTAATGAGTGTAGGTCTTTGTGAGCCCCAAAGCTGCGATCACTAGCCAGGTGACTTATTCTTGAGCTTCAACTCCCAGCAGGCAATTCAAATGCAGTCTTAAGAAATTACACATGAGTATCTGTCATAGACATTGGTAGTCACTGCTAATTGTCCAAAGCATGAAATATAAGCCTGTGAATGTCAGTGGTCTACTGTACACATCTAAAGGACTCAATTTAAGATGGTGAAAACAGGTTTGAAAAGCTCAATAATTAGCAGAATTGCATTCATGTTGAATTTTTTTAAGTAGGTAAAATAAGTACTGCTACATTTAAAGGTGCCACAGAAGTCAGGTTATTATTGTGTCAGGGAAGAACATGTCTATAAAAGAAATTCATGGTCATTGTACTGTCCTCAAAAAAAAAAAGAGCTTAAAAAATTACACATAGAAAATAAAGATTAGGTTCCAAATCATTTTCAATGGAAAAAAAGATACAGTTTTCCTGGTTACTTCTGAGTTTATGAAATTTTTAACATCTCTTTTTTAAGAGGTTCCAATTCAAAACATCACCACAAAAGCAGTGCACACCCTTAACCTTAGCTCGAATTTTGGTTCAAAATGTTTTCACTGTGAATGCATTTCTCTTCTTCAAAGGGATATACTAATTATATTTCATCTGCTCATTAGGTAGAAATGATAGTTTAGCATGGACAGAAAGTTCAAGGGTGAAGCTTCTAACTATTCATAGAAAAAACAAACACTGACAAAGTACAGGATGAACATTCGCATTTCAAGGAATTAATCACAGTTCCAGTTATACGACGGGTATGAGAACCCCTGGATATTCACTTAAAGAGCCTTTGTTCCTCTATGCATTTTTCTTTTCACTACCCAGGGGTCCACCTCCATGGTGTCACGGTTAGGTCCACTTTGGTCTCTGTTCTTTTGTCCGCACGCGGCTGCCCTATAGAGCATGCTGCGTTTCCTGCATACATGTCCCACACTCCTTGCTTTATTACTTGAAAGGTCCAGTTCTGGTTCTGCCTGCAGCCATCACTCCCTTCAGCCTTTGGAGTTGGTGATGGGCTCTGAAAGCGCCTGCCAGGGCCTCACCTTCTAGGGAAGTGTCACTTCCTCCTCCCCTGTGTTTTCCTAATCCTGCCATCCCAGGGGCCTGGACCACCCTGTGCTCCTGCAGACTGTAGGAACAAGGGAGAAATGCAGCTGGTCACCTTCCCCAGGCCCACACCCTGGAGATGGGCTGAGGTGACCTGGAGAAGAGGAGCCAGAATAGGGACCTCCTGGGCTTACCTGCCCCCCCCCCCAAATAGCACCCTTGTATTACTTCACAAGGGAGGTGGCCAAGCCTTGCTGACCGAGGATAATTCAGAGCACCGTGATTCCCAATGTGGGAAGGATGTCTACTGAATCCATTCCATGTGCTAGTTACTCTACTGGATATTTGAAATCCTTTTGCTAATTATCATCCTCACTTTTAGAGGAGACAACTGAAGTTATGCAGAGTTCAATATTTGACCCAAGGTCCTTGAGTAGAACATAGAAAAGCTGAGATTTATGGCTTTGATATTGGTGTTCTGTGTTTCTGGTGCTCAGGTTCCTCGTCACTTTGCCAAGCCTGAGCACAGTACATCTGACTGAGCTGGTAACCCCTTAACTTTCCAGTACCAATGAAAGAGGAAGGATTAAAGAGATACTCCTTCCCTACAAGCTCCAGAAAAGATTTTAAGAATGATTGATGGCCCCCCAAAAAACAAATGCTGAATGTTTTCTCTGATCTAAGGTGGCTGATTCATAGTAGGGTAGGGAAGGGGAGCATGGGAGCAATAGATGAAATAGGGCAGAGGGCTGGGAAGGGAAGGGACGTGGATGGTGCAATGTGATGGACATCATTATCCAAAGTACATGTATGAAGACACAAATTGGTGTAAATATACTTTGTATACAACCAAAGATATGAAAAATTGTGCTCTATATGAGTAATATGAATTGTAATTCATTCATTCTACTGTCATATATTAAAAAAATCAATAATTTTTTAAAAAGAATGATTGATGGGACATTTGCAGCAATTAAGATAATAAAATTTATGTTACAACTAGTATATTTACAACAGTGATAGCTGCTCTCAGTTCACCCCTGGGGGGAAATGTGGCTCACACACAGATTTATGATTATTTCATCTACTTAAATAAAACCAGAGATGCTTATATATGTTAGAATTCAGATTTTGCTGTTCATAACAAAGAAAAAAATTAAAGTAACTTTAAAGTTGCTTTTCTCCCTCCTGTGGAGTTCAGGGGTAGGAGGTCCTTGTGTGGACTTATAGTTCTAGAAGGGTTAGAGGAAGCTGTCATACTGCATCTTCAACTCAACAGGTACCCTCATTGTCTAGAATGGTATATACAGCCCCATCTGTTATATCTACATTCAAGCTCAGAAGAAGGAGACCCCCATAAGTAACATATCAATAACACTTTTGCTTCTATGAGAACTCAGTCACAAGACCACATCTACCTCTAAGGGACACTGGGAGAGGCCATCCTTAGTTGAGTGGGAATGCATCCCACTAAAAATGGGTGTTCGAATGAATAAAAAGGTACAGAATAAATAATGATGGGCTCTGCCAAGATGTTGCTCTTAGAAGAGCTCAGCTGAGCTACTCGAGGGAGTTAAACTGCCAGGGGTTGGGGTACAATTAAACCTGAAGCCCAGAGTGATAGACCTATGCCTGTGTTCACTTACCTCCGGTAAGAGAAATGGCCATTTTGTTCCATGCACCATATTTGTTCCATGGAATAACGTAGCAACAGGGACTGGATGGATCAGTGTAGACAGAGATTTCTTTCACTTTGATGAAGCCCTGAGCAAGTGCGTCCAGCATTTTTATGGACCCTGAAGTCAAGGAGCAGGGGAGGGTTGGGGGTAGAAAAGCATCTGCTCCCAAGTCTCCCACCTCTCCAGCAGGGACCCAGTGCAGAGACCCAGTGACAACCTCTGCTAAGGCCTCAGATAAGGAGACCTAGGAGAGAGGCATCAGGGTAGCGATGTGCATGTGGGAGAAGCACGGCCAGCCAGGGCCCAGTCCTCCACTGCAGCTTTCCTCCACAGTGGCTGCCAGCAACTCTGAGGTGTGAGGACAGCTTTGCCCTGGAGGCCCAGCAAGTCAGGTCCCTGCAGTGGCCCATGGTCAGGCCTGGAAGCTCACATGTGGGTCTCTCAGCAGGAGCCTGACTCCTGACAGTGCTGAGTTCCTTATGCTTCCCTCAGCCCTTTGATATTCAGCCATGTGTGCTCAAAGCGGCACTCTAATAAGCAATCTCTTAATGAGTTTTCTTCTTAATTAATTTTTACCTTACTTTATTTGCCCTCTAGGAAATCTTGCCATTTCACCAAGGGAGCATGGCCTTTTTTATCAGTGTCACACAAAACGTCACCTCTTTGTTGATCTTGGTGGTTTCCGCTCTTCATTTCCAGACTCTATCACTCATGCTTGGTAAGAACACGTTTGACCTTCAGCCTGCACACAGGCCTTGCTCTCCTCTTCTCAGAGCTGGGCCCTGTTCAGCTCTCTAGTTAGAGGTGGGCACCCCTTCTGTTACAGTGCTCGGTGCGTGTTATATGCTTTAAAAATGATGATTGATTTGAATAAAGATGATCTTCATTAAAAAAAAAAAAATCCTAAAATTCCAGAAGGATGTAAGAGAAAATTAGCTAAAATGACAAACTATACAGGAATGAGTCATTAGCAGTTCTGTAAGTTAGGGATTAAGAGAGTGAGCACTGTCATTCCTCAGGACTCTGGTAGAGGTGGGGCACGTCGATGGCCATGAGGAGGAGGTGAAGACATCGACGACATCATTTCTGTTGTTCATTGTCCTTGCTTCCTTATGTGTAAGGAGATTAAAGTTACAAAAAGAAAACCAATGCTAGTGGTGGTTATATGGGGGAGGGGTGAAGAGAAGAGAAGGTAAAGGCTGCTGGGGTCTTGTGAGAAACACGCTCACCTGTCCAAACCTAAAGAATAGACCAAGGGACCTAGGTACAGGGAAAGTGAGGCTTTTAATAGGGTCTTGCAAGATCGGGTGCCTGGTGGTCAGGCTACCCCAGGGTGATTATAGTCAGCATTTTTTCCCCTGAGAGGGCAAATTTCCTCACCCTGGTTTCTCACTGGCTGGGGACCAGGGGTGCACAGTCTTCCTGGACACTGCATAGGTTTCACTGTCTCCTCTTGGGTTATTTGAAAATATATACTTTTAGTTGTTCCCACCTCCCTTTGTTCCCTTGTGGCAAGACAGACTTCTTGGGTGAATGCCTCTGACACACATTCAGTTCTTCTTTACCGAAGTTACTGTTTCTCAACAGAGAGATTCTCTTTCTTGGTCAGGTCAACCCCTGCCCCACCTCCTGTTTGTCGAGGGCTGTTCAGGTGCATGGACTTTGAGTCTGCCACATCTGTAGACTGTGGTGCTGTTGTATAGGTCAACTGCCTGTCACTTTCTACTCTGCTCTATTTCCCCTCCAGCTGCCTTTCTTACATCCCAATTTTACATGTGAGGCTTACTACTGTACTCTGACATGGACCACTGAATTTCTATTTCTCACAGTCTGCACATTTGTAGACCTACCCCCCAAATCCACTTGCTAAACTTCTGATCCCAAAGATAATGTTACTAGGAAGTGGGGCTATGGGGAGGTGATTAGGTCATGAGGATGGAGTCCTCATTACTTGTGTTACTGCCATCTTAAAAGAAACTGGAGAGAAACCCTTCCACCAGCAAGAAGGTGCCGTCCACGTGCCAGAAAGTGGCCCTTACCCTACACTAAACCTTCCTTGACCTTGAACTTCCCAGCCTCTGGAGCTATGAGAAGTGAATTCCTAGTATTTATAAGCCACTCAATCTATGTAATGTTGCTAGAACAGATTGAATGAATTAGAACAAAGGGTTCCAAGTCTCGTCTTAAGCCAGAGGGTGCCAATTCAACTAATGTTCAGTCTGGTTTGGCTGCCCGTCAGTGCAAAAAGGAAAAACAATACATGAAGGAATTTTTGGAATGAAAAAATAGATTGTGAAACTGGCCTAAGCATGCTAAATTTTAGGTAGAAGTGTGATGCAGTGAAATAAAAAATCTAGCAAGAAGTTTTTGATGAATATTAAAATTAAGAGAGCCCAGCTACATGGGTTCAGATGCTCATCCAATTAATGATTATCATTAAGTTGGTAAATATACAATAAAACAACTACCATCGCAAAAATGAAAGCAGATAAAATCACTGAAGGGGGAAATAAAAACGTAGCTCAGTCTAACCTCTGCATTTAAAGTAAAAGAAGGCATCATTTAATAATAATGGAGACTGTCATAGAGATGCCATTTCATAAGGGTCCCACTGGGATATTTAGTCTACAGAGCAATGCACTTAGATTAAGAATATAAATAAGCTTTTGTTTTCATTTTTTGAGCTGTAAAATTTGACTCGATAGTACACCCTAAAGAGGAGTCAATTTCCAGAGCAAGGACAGTACACGCTAGGAAAAACTATCTTACATGGATGTAATCACAATCTGGTATAAAGATTGTATGTGTGAAGGGATATATTTTGGATCGACTGTGTTTCACTTTCCTGTAGTAGAACATTGTGCATATTGGAGAATTCTTTGGGTCCACTGATTTATGACAGCAAAAGTAGAATTGAAATGAAATGCACTCTTTGTTTCTTTGCAAAAGAAAGTACTTTACCTTGACCATTCTGTTGCTTGAGAAAAAAACATACCACTATGCATTTTTGTTTTCAATCAAAGGTTGTTTGTTATTGAACATGTTTTGATGCTTTAGCTATATATTGAACTAGTGATAGATTCAGCTTCTATCAGTCCAGATCTTTATGTCTCTGGGAAGCTCTATCCTCCACCCCTAGATGGGCACCAAGATTAGGACACTCTTTTCCCTCTAAACTATGTAGCCCTTGGGGTTGGGAGAATTTATCACTCAAATCATCCCAGTGTTACCCCTTCCCTTTCTGAAATTACAAACTTCAACACTGGTTCTAGGAATAGTGCATACCATTTTATTTTCCTTCTTTGGAATTGGGGTTGAGCTCACATTGTAGCACAGATGTAACTTACAAGTATTTGCGTCACCTTGCATGAAGGAATCCATATGTCAAATTCAGAACTCTTGATCATCTTATTTTCTTAAATTTGTGATGTATGGCTTTCATCAGAAGGGACAGTAGAAGGCACAGCCCAGAAAATTCCCTTGCTTACTCTGGAGGGACTCATGCGTGCCCATCTTCCAGAGGGAGACTGCTAGATTGCATTCCAGTAACATCAGCTTTCTAAAAAGAGGTGTCCCATGACCAGGGCTAGAAAGTGTCTTCTTTTTGGCAATGGTAAGAATGTTTTACCTTATTTATTTATTAATGAATTATACTTAACAGTTGGGTTCATTTTGACATATTCATAAGTGCATAGAACGCAGTTTTCTCCATTTCAATCTCTAGTACTATCTACTACCTTTCCTCCACTTCTCCCTTCCCTGAATCCCCTCTCTCTTCTCCATTGGTCTTCCGTTTATTTATTTATTAACTCATTTTAAATTTGTGTATTATAGGTGTATATAAAATGGAATTACTTGTGCTGTTGTCACACATGTACACACCACGATTTGGTCCTCTTTAGCATCTCCTCACCTACAGCACGCCCTTTGAGTCATTGGATTCCCCAATAAAAGTAGACTAAATATCTCTCCTCAGGGTTGACTTCTGTCAGTATGATGCCTCATGTTCATGAAATTTAAGCTGTCAACTCTTCTAAGACTGTTTACATTTTTAAGCTTATCTTTCAAGTCAGCCGAAATGTTTTGCCCTTCTTATGGGAATTTCTGATTATTTCAAGGTCAGGAGCATCACAGTTGTTAGTTCATGGTGATGTCATACCTTCTCTTTTTGGTATAAGAGAAGGGCAATTGAATTGCCTACAGAACCATTTAGATCTTCTTTCTTTCCCGGCTTATGAAAGAAAAAATAATGAAAAAAGAAGGGGGAACCTTAAAGGTCCCTTCATTGATTTTTCTCAAATAACACCTATTTCTGGAAAATGGGTAATATTTCCAGTTATTGACACTGCAAGCCACCTGTCATCAAATTTTGAGTGGTTTCCGTTAACAAAGAAATCCTATGTACACCAAGCAATGTGTTTTGTAATTTTTAGAATATGAAGGAGGAAATTCAAACACATCAGGACACATTGATTTAGTTTGAGAATAAATAATAACTTGACTACTTGAGTGAATGTTAAATCCCTACTACCTAAAATATGTATACATCAATGCAGAAAATTATAATAATATTAAATCATAAAATATATGCTGTACTAAATGTAATGTATAATATTGAATTACAAAGAACAAGGAAAATGCATTTTGGAAGGGAGGTTTTTTCTAAATGAAAAGGGGGGTAAAGCATGGGGAAAATATATATTTGAATAAATATATAATTGAATTAACATCTTCAATATGTGAGAAATGATTAGATAAAAACAGGAAGACTGTGGCACATGTATTATACAGTAGAGTTGATACATACAATGTCTAAAGAATCCTTAGAGCAGAATAATAAAAGAATGAATGACCCTACAGAAAAGTGAGCCAGAGATATGAATAGAAGACATTCATAGGACTAATAAATGTAGAAAGGAACAGGGCCAACTTCACTAGTATTCAGGGAAATACATATTAAAAGAGCAACACTGCAATTCTTTACCTATCAAATTGGCAAGGCTTTTCTTTCATCGGATGCTTAAAGAAAGAAAAAAAGAATGATCTATTTCAACCCAGTAGGAAACACTAGCGAGGTTGAACTTCTGGAAAATGGCATGTTACATTTCCTTCAACAGGATTCCTGCCTGAGGGGATTTTTAAGGGCAATTTTATCTATTTTTAATGACAATTCCTAATATAAAAAAATAGAGAATACATTAAGCCCCTAAATACCCATCAACTAGATTCAAAATTTATCAAGAGTCTAAAGCAATTTTGATCAAACAAACAAACAAACAAACCCAAAACATAGTTTAAAAATCTTATCACCTAGGCCTGGAGTTGTGGCTCAGTGATAGAGCACTTGCCTAACATATGTGAGACACACGGTTTGATTCTCAGCACCACATTAAAAATATATAAAATAAAGATATTGTGTCCATTTAGAACTAAAAATATTTTTTTGAAAATCTTATCACCTAATTTTGGTTATGATGTCAGTATTTGGTACATATCAAAAGCCATATGCAAACCATCTGCCCCTGCCCTTCAACCTCTAGATATCACTCTAAGGCAATAATCTAAGATTATTATTATTATTGTTATTGCAGATGTAAAGAGTGGCAACAGAAAATAGCTTATGGGTTTAGTTTTCCCAAATGAACATTTTGACTGTTTATGAATTGTGAGCAAAATAATTCCTCTGCTTTGACAGGAGTTAGGATCATTCCAAGTCGTTGGGTACCCTGTTCTTTTTACAACTCTCCTTGTATCCAAAGGTTCTATATTCTAGGTGGGCCAAGGACAGTGCACAGTGACTTGGTTTGTAGATCTGCATCCTTATAGAAGCCCTGAGGTCAAAACCATGGTTGATCCTATAACTCAGATGAGGAGGCAAATGGCTTCCCATTGACAGCTGACACTCGTTAGGCTCTGGATGTCTGAACTCCAGACCTCCTCCTACTTTGTAAGCACTGAACCAATTTCAATTATGGTAAAATAGGAAAACAGAACTGCTTAAAAACGAATGAAAGGTCCATCCAGAATGATAAATTCTGGAAATGTGCTCTGTAATTCCCTTTGTGTTTTTTTTTTTCAAAGATAATATTTATTCTTGTTTTTTAATTGGATTTGATATTGTTCTAGGAAAGCACATGCACTAGACAAGTCTGCAAATAATCAGATATGTACAAAAGGAAATATTTCACCTCTTGGATTAGACTGTGCTCTCCTACAAAACATGGTTGTAGTTGTTTGTATATTTTTAAAATAAAATAGACACCAAAAAAATCCTGCAAATGTGTGCCTTAGAAACGATTTCACAGAAACCATTTTAAGCATCCTCCGCCTAAGCATGATTTTGCTAGCCACCCCGAAGTCCCTTCCATGTGCTTTGGCTCAGTCATAACCACTTCCTCTTCCTGTAAGTAACCATTACCCTATCTTCACAGTAATCACTTTAATGGTTTTTTTTATCACCCAAATGCATCCCTAGACACTTGAGCTCAGTCTAGCCTATTTTAATATGACATATTTTTAAGTCTCTCATAATCTGCAGGTTCTCTCCATCCCCCTTTTCCCCCTTGCAGTTTATCAACATAATATTATTATTATTAAAATTAGCCTTTATAGGTAGTGACGGGCTTTTCCGGTAAATAAATTCAGCTGTTGGATGTGGGTTGCTATTCCATGTTGGAAGATGCATGAATTCCCCTTTGAATCCTCAACAAATAACTCCTAATTTTAGTTCCTTTGATATGAATATTCCTCCATCTTTATTGAATGCCATTTTGAGGACAGAAATTGTTTTGATATTAAATTCTAAAATCTATTATATATGAAGAAATAAAAGAGGCTGTATAGATACAGTGGAGCCATCTTGAGTTTTCTAGGGACCGGTAGGCGAAAGACCACAGAGGTTCACTGGATGACAAAGCTTGTGTTTGCTATAATGACCCAGGAGTGTTTCATGGGTAAGAGGTTCAACTGAGTGAGGGGTTAGCCAGAATGCTCTAGACCAGAGCATAGCAAGTCAACATGCATGAAGATCAGCTGAGGAGTTCATGAAAATGTAGATTCTGATTCCATAGGTCTGGAGCATGTCTCATGACCTCTAAGTTGGTTTGAGACCATTGGCCCATGGCATACCCCTGAAAATCAGAGACCACTCATCCATGCTGGCTGTTCTGGGTGTTGCACGTCTGTTGGTATAGATGATCCCAGTGTATTCCTGTGTCAGAAACCAGGGAGAATGAAGTGTGTGTGTAGCAGGTGTTCATCACAAGACACCCTGATAGAAACCCCAGAGAAATTCTGGGCTGAAACAATAGGCAAGTCTCTGGAGAAATCACACCTGAAAAAGTCAGCCCACCCCTTCCAGCTCCATCTGACATCTTTCCAGTATCCCTATAGAAACCCTGATCCCTAACTCTGCTCCACTGTCCTAGAAAACAAAGCTCATAATAATGATTATAATCTGCCTTGAGGGGACAGATAAATCTCTTCTATTGCTTCCTGTGTGAATGAAATGATCGTTTCTTAAATTTTGTGGAAGAGGTAGAAAGTTACAAAGCATAGAGCATGCTTGGTGTCCTGGGTTCATAATTTAATCTTAACTCTCCTAATTAAGCATGTATTGTTAAATGAAGTAACACTGGGCTTAGAAATTATCAAGCAGGTGTTTAAAAGACTTCAGTAAGCATTTCTGCTATAGTCTAATTAGTGCTCAAATACATTTTACCATGCCCACTCATCATTATTTCTTCTTCATTAGCTGCTGATATATTGTATAATGCATCTTATAAGAATGTTCCTACAAAGTTTCAGAAAACAAAGAGGCAAACAAAGGAGAAATTCTGGGAATGTGTGTTCTTCAAAACACACAAGTTTATATGAATATAAATAAAACAACTAAGAATCTAGTTATAATTATAATTTTCATATGACAAACTTGTAAATATTGGTGTTTGTCCAATTCCACTAACTCTGTATTGTGGAATGCTAGTTCACATAGTTAGAAGGATGAGCCTTAGTACTTGCCATTGTTGTCAGAAAGTTATGCAGCAATTTTAGCTGAGATATTCCACTGCTATATGGCTATCCAACATTGCTATGTGGATGGAATAGGAATGCAGGAGGGTCACTCTTGCAAAGATTTAAGGATTGCTTGCTCCAGCAGGGCAAGGAAGGAAGCAGGACTAACCTATCTTTACCTTTGTTACCAGGGTTACCTGGAAGCTGCATATGAGTTGAGCCTTGGGTCCTTCAGGGGACAGCTTGTCTAATCACATTTCCTCTTTAAATATCTGCCTCCATGCATTGCTTGGCTGTAGCATTAAGGTCAGCAAGGCCACCTTGGTTATAGCTCCCCTCTAAATAAAACAGAATCCGGGATCTTACAGGCTTAGTTAGCCATGAAAAATTCAGCACATGGACAGGAGCTATACTGAGCATCCTGGAGGTGTCTGACTGAGGTTGGCAGACTCAGTCACTCTCCATTCCTCATCGGGAGAGAGCCCACATTTTAGCTCTTGCCCAGCTTCTCAGACTCTGTTCCTCATGCCCAAACTGCAGGATCTTCTCCCTGTGGCCTGGGCTGGTAGTGAGAAAAGCAAAGACGAAAATTCAAAAGCATCACAATTCAGTGTGGTATTATATTTTGCAGATTATTAGAGCATTTTAAAGAACTTTTTTAAGGATCCTTTTCTTTAAAAGGTGTTTATTTTCTGATTATATTTTTACATTATTATTATATCTATATTATATTTTATATTATTTTATTATATTTTTATAATCAGAAAAATAAGTTGGGTGCCATGGCACATGCCTGTAATGCCAGCAACTCAGGAGGCTGAAGCAGGAGGATCACGAGTTCAAAGCCAGCTTCAGTAACTTAGTGAGGCCCTAAGCTATTCAGTGAGACTCTGTCTCTAAATAAAATACAAAATAGGGCTGGGGATGTGGCTCAGTGGTTGAGTGCCCCTGAGTTCATCCCCAGTATAAAAAAGGAAAAAAATTATAAGGAGCTAGAGGTATAAGTCAGTGATAAGAATATACCAGATAAATCTAATAGCACCAAAAATATAATAGTGGTGATAAAGGTCATTTGTAAACAGTTATGGAATACCGAAAAGATAAAGAAAATAAAAATGATATGTAATCTCAAAAAAATTATTCAGAATTATATACCCTCCAGCATGTGTATTCTTTAAGGGGAGGGAAAATTAATTAATTTAAAATGATTTACATTTAGTATAAGCTTTCTCCTGGCATGTGGTTAGTAGTGGAAAACAAAACAAACAAACAAACAAAAAGTTTGAGAAACATCATGCCAGCAGATACCAGTCTGAGAGAAGCCCAAAGCAAGTATTCATTAGGTATCTATCACATTTGGGAAATGAACACTCAATTTGTACTGAGTGCTCAGAGAAGTTTAGTAGAGAATAGTTCTCATTCTTCAAAACTATTATCAGGTTGTGTTTTTCCATCTATAACAGCAAGGCAAAGTGGGTAAATATTAAGTACCTTTGTTTGGTGGATGCCCAGTGATTAATTCATTACAGGTGAGGTGATTTCCATAGATCAATTGCATCATCAAGGATCAAAACTATTCTGTCTATTCCATCTTTCATCATTGCTCAAAATTCTAGTTCTGTAAATTGTGTTCTGCAATGCAGATTAAGTGAATTGCAAAAAACTCAACAGTCCCAGGATTATTATTGTAATCAATGAAGAGGAAGTCTGTGGGTTTTGGCTTTTGTTGATTAATCGCTTGTTTACTTCTGCTGCCCAAATGACATAGTAGAGGCAGCAACCCTCTACTGTTCCTAGTGTCTCTTCCTCAGCAAAAGGAATCTCTGTCCACATCCCAGCCCCTCTACTGGTGTGGGGAGTGGGATCATATGCCCCTTTTCTCAAACCAACCTTAGTAAAGAACGTGAAATATCTGAAATTGGATTAAACAGAACATCTCAGTGGTTTTTTTTTTTAAATCAGTTTCTGATTTTGTCCATAAAGCTATTGAGTTAGATTGATAGGTTTATATAACAAATAAAAGAAAAAAAATATATAAGGAAACATCTGAGCACCTACCAGATAAATGCTACAATACATGTCTTATATTTATCATCCACAGAAGTAATGATTTTAACAGAAAACAGCAATGTTTTAGATGACTCAGTAATGTGTTTGAAAAGAAATTACACAAGTAATAAGAATTAGAAGTACTGGAAAAATGAAACTGAATCCTAGTTTTCATTTTTGTTATTTTAGTTTGCTTTATTTATGAAAATCTTTTAATAAATATTCAAACAAAGTATTATGAATTGGATACATTTTTAAGTTTGAAATGCTTTATTCTACATTTTGAAAAATTTGGCATAATGACAAAATACAAGTAAAAAACACATTTAAAGGAATAAGGAAATTTTAAACTTCTTACGACTGATATTATCAGCATCTCTTAATAGTTGTTCATTTGAGGAAAAAAAAATCTAAAATTAGTGGTGGGATTTTTAAGGATCATCAATGGGTTTTAGTTTTCTTTCCCACATGAATATTAAGTTTTTAAATTTAATATTGCATGATATGGTATAACATGAATTATATGACTACAATTCAATTAATTTTTCCATGAAATGAACCCACCCACAGTCCTGATTGATAGATTCTCATCCATAACCTCACAACCTAACTACCATCCTAACTTCTAACACCATAGATCAGCTTTTCATTTCTGAAACTTTGTGAATGAAATTTTACACCCTATACTCCTTTGTTTTTGACCTCTTGTGTTTAAAAGGATTCGTCTTTGTTACAAACAGTTTAGTTTGTGCTCATTATCATATAATGTTTGATTATATAAAGTGAATATATACCAGGTGTGGTGGTGCATGCCTATCATCTCAGAGACTGGGGAGGCTGAGGCAGGAGGATCATTAGTTCAAAGCCAGTCTGGGCAACTTAGTGAGGCCCTAGGCAACTTAGTAAGATGTCGTCTCAAAATTTTAAAAAATAAAATAAAGAAGGGCTGGGGCTGTGGCTCAATCGAAGAAAGGAAGGAAGGAAGGAAGGAAGGAAGGAAGGAAGGAAGAAAGAAAGAAAGAAATTTAGTTAATGTATAAAAATAATATAAAAATGTTACTTCTTCTAATATAAAAATGTTACTTCTTCATGGAGGCATTGGGTAGCTTTCAATTATTTGGCTGTTTTAAATATTCTCCTCCATGTATTTTGGTGCACAGATAGACACATTTCAGTTGGGATAACCCTTATCCTGGGATTACTGGGTAGAAGGAGAAGCACATATTCAGCTTTCACAGATATTGTCAAACCAATTTCCTAAGAGACTGATATAATTTACAATGTAAACCTTCCATGATAAAAGATTCACGACCAAAGAGCCTGCACTACCAAACATTCTCAACAAAATATTTCATGATGAAAAAATAAAACAATAAAAATGAAATCCAGCAAAGGCAGGAACTACACTAGAAGAATAGTCAGTCAAAAAAAAAGCAATTTCAAATTAAAAACCAGAAATAATTCAAAATGACAGGAAATAAGAATTATTTCTCAATAATAACATTGAATGTTAATGGCCTAAACTCATCAATTAAAAGATATAGACTGGCAGACTGGATTAAAAAACATGACCCCATAATATGCTGTCTCTAAGAGATTCACCTTATAGGCAAAGTCATCCACAGACTGAAGGCAAAGGATGGGAAAAAAATTACGAGTCACATGGATCTCACAAACAAGTCAGGATTTCTATCCTCATATCTGATAAAGTGGATTCAAGTCAAAATTAATCAAAAGGGACAAAGAAGGCCATTTTATACTGCTTAAAGGAAGTACACATCAAGAAGACATAACAATCTTAAATATTTATGCCCCAAACAATGGAGCATCTACATAAATCAAATAAACCCTTCAAAATTTTAAGAATCAATTGGGTCACAACACAATAATACTGGGTGATTTCAACATGCCTCTCACAACAATCAGTAGATCTCCAAATCAAAAACTAAATAAAGAAACCATAGAACTAAAAAATACAATTAATAATTTAGACTTAACAGATACATATAGAATACCTCATCCTTCAGTAAACGAATATACTTTCTTTTCCATAGCACGTGGAACATTCTCTAAATGTTCAAACTTAGTCCACAAAGCAACTATTTTTATTTTTAAATTTCTTTAGTTGTAAATGGACACAATATCTTTTTTATGTATTTATTTTTATGTGATGCTGAGGATTGAATCCAATGCCTTACACATGTGAGGCAAGCACTCTATTACTGAACTACAGCCCTAGCCCACTAAGCAACTCTTAGCAAATACAAAAAAAGTAGAGATAATACCCTGCATTCTATCAGATCTAATAGAATGAAATTGAAATTAATGATAAAATAAAAAGTAGAAGCTACTGTAACACCTGAAGACTAAATAATTCACTATTTAATGTTCAATAAATAGCAGAAAAAAATCAGGGGTGAAATAAAAAAAAATACTTAGAAGTAAATGAAAATAGTGAAACAACATATAAAAATCTTTGAGACACTATGAGGGTAGTTTTAAGAGGAAAGTTTATTGCATTGAGCTCATTCATTAAAAGACAGGAAATCACCAATAAATAACCTAACTTTATATCTCACAACCCTAGAAAAAGAACGAAAACAGCACTAAAAGCAGTAGAAGATAGGAAATAATAAAAAGAGCTGAAATTAATGAAATTGAAACAAAAAAAATTCAAATAGTTGGTTCTTTGAAAAAATAAAGAAAATTGATAAACTCTTACCCAAGCTAACTAAGAAAAAGGAAAATCCAAATTACTAAAATTCAGGATGAAAACGGAAATATTACCATGGACACCACTGAAATACATACAATTATCAGAAGCTATTTTGAAGACCTGTACTCAAGTAAAATAGAAAATCTTGAAGGCATCGACAAATTTCTAGAGACATATGGCCTACCCAAATTGATTCAAGGGGACATAGAAAATTTAAACAGATCAATTTCAAGCAGTGAAATTGAAGACACCATCAGAAGCCTACCAACAAAGAAAAGCCCAGAACCAGATTCTTAGGCAAGTCTAGGAGACCTTCAAAGAAGAAGTAACATCAGTCCTCCTCCAATTATTCCATGAAATAGAAAAGGAGGAACCCTTCCAAACTTACTCTATGCTAGTACCTGATACCAAAACCAGATGAAGACATATCAAAGAAAGAAAACTTCAGACCAATATCCCTGATGAACATAGATACAAAAATTCTTAACAAAATACTGGCAAAATGCATACAAAAATGTATCAAAAAAGATAGTGAACCATGATCAAGTGGGGTTCATTCCAGGGATGCAACGTTGGTTCAACATATGGAAATCAATAAACATAATACACCATATCAATAGACCTTAAGACAAGAAACACATGATTATCTCAATTGATGCAGAAAAAGCATTTAACAAAATTCAGCATATATTTATGCTCAAAACACTAGAAAAATTAGGAATAGTAGAAACATACCTCAACTTGGTAAAAGCTACATACACTAAACCCAATGCCAACATCATTCTAAATGTAGAAAAATTGAAAGCATTGCCTCTAAAACCTGGAACAAAATAGTGATGCCCTCTTTCACCATTCCTATTTGACATAGTCCTTAAAATCCAAGCCAGAGAAATTAGATAAAAGAAAAAAATTAAATGAATATGAATAGGAAAAGAAGAGCACAAACTATTCCTATTTGCTGATGACATGGTTCTATATTTAGAAGACCCCAAAAACTCTACTAAAAAACTTCTAGAGCTCATAAACATTCAGTAAAGTAGTAGGATATAAAACCAACACCAGTAAATCAATTGTATTTCTATACACCAATGATGTATCAGCTGAAAGAGAAATCAGGAAAAGTATCCCTTTACAATAGCCTTAAAATATATATTTGGGAATCTGTTGATGGAGACGGAAAAGCCAAGCAAGAAGAAAGAGCTGAGGATCCAAAGCTTGGTGCAGCTAAGGACATTTATTATTGGCAAGCACAGCATTTTATAGTTTACAGTGGATTCCCAACCATGGAATACAACCTTGAGGATAGGCAGACAAAATACCAAAGTACCTTTTTAAAAACAATGCTGTGTTTACATTTATTTCCTTAATCTATGTCCTAGATCTAAACTAGCAGTAAAGCATAAACTAACAGGAACATTCTCTAAATAACTACCATAAGGAAAAACATGTAGCAAATTCAGTCTCAAGAGGAACTTTGACAAGTCTGACCATGTCACCTGAGCGTGTCCTGAGAACAATCTGCTGTTCTTGCTTTCTCTGGCCTGCCAAGAGCTTGGAGGACATTAACTCCTTAACATCTGCAGCTCCACCACAGTCCTCAGATGCCTCCATCAGGAATCCACCAAACAAAAGAGGTGAGAGACTTCTATAATGAAAACTACAGAACAATAAAGAAAGTAATTGAAGAAGATCTCAGAAATGGAAAGATGTCCCATTTCTCCTCTTGCTACCAAGATCCATTTGCAAAAAATAATATAGAAGACGTATGAAGAAGGAAGAGTGCTTTACTTAAAATATCTAAAAGGCTCTTTATTATCAAGGGATACCAAAATCTCAGGAACAAAGGAGTCATTGATGTCACTGAGGCTCTCTCACGCTGACAGTCATGAAATGTACCAGGAAAGTCGACAAATGAAAACAGACATCCAGGCTCCATTGGTAAAGTCAGTTTGTATTTACCACTGCAAAACTTTGGCAGTGAACTTAAAGTGCCTGGCATAGATCCATCTAATTTAGTTTTTTGAATTCCTTCCTTTGGAAGCTTCCGTAATCACAGTAATAAAGCACATTACAAAGACAGCTTTTAAATAAGCCCTGTTATTTAAGATTATTAGAATTATTTATCTCTTGGTTATCCCAGGACATAATCCTGTTAAGGTACATAAGCAACCCAAAAACCTTCAGATGCAATGAAAAGAAAGTTACACAAGTGTGAACTGAAGCTCATGAAACCAGAAACTCAGCACCCGAGTCTAGTCTTAGCACCAAGGGTGCCGAAGATAACAAAGCAACCTTAGCAGATGAGGCATGACAGTGTGTGTCATGCAACGGCTCAGGACGGATCTCTGAGTTTGACAAGGTGTTCTCGTAGGCTGGGGAGCCGTAAAGCTAATATTTGGTCTGGAGGTGCCTCCTTCCAGGTTCATAAGTAAAAGCATGACACCACATAGAAATGTCACTCAGTGAAAACCAGATCTGAAATAGCCATTTATTTTGACATATATTGGAGACTAAAAAAAAACACTTGTTTGTTCAGTGAACAACACATATTGAATGATGTCCGACAGCATTATATCAGAGTCCAATGCCAGCAAACCTCTAGACAGACTCTTGATCATCAAGGAAGGAATGCAACTGCAGTCATAGTGGGTAGCATATATTTTTCTTTTTTAAAAAAAGATGCACACTGACCTAAACCTAAAATAATACTGTGCAGTGGAATCAGGAAGAGCATTACAGAATAATCACTATGACACATTGGGCAATTGCTTTTGCAATAACAAAAATACTGGGTGAAGATTTAATGTGGATATGCAAAATTATGTTTTTCAAATCTCTCCCCACCTCCTCTCCAAATAAAAGCAATATTGGAAGTTTTGTGGTGGGCATATTGTGGCCGATAGCCAGAGGAAACCAAGGCAGAAAGGCAGTCTCATAGGGTTGATAATAGTTTCATTTGTGGACATTATTTTCACGTTAACATATTGGTCATCCTGTATACAATTAGTTGCATGATTTCCAATTTGTGCTTGTCTGCAAGGTTGTTGTCTCTGTGAAGGTGGCTGATTGACCTATTTATCAACAAAGTGGAGGGAATCTATTGTACTTTATGACCTCTGCAGTTATGTCCATCCATGTTAATGAACCATGAAGGAGAGTTTAAAAACCCATTAAAATAGCCATGTGTTGCCCACCTGAATGACAAGGCCCCTTCTGTAATAAATGACCAGGACCTCAAATATTGAAAATCCCTTTGTTGTCTACAGACCAAAATAACTCAAGGGTATATTTTATCTGTCATAAACAACCACATTAATATTCGAAGCTCATTATTTTATGAAATAATCTTACCAAATATTTAGAACTGTATGTTTTTAAAGCTATAGACTACCTGCTACAAGCCTATCCATTTACATAATTAAAAATCAGTGAATGAGAGTGGCTTCCTACAGGTGCTGGGCTGTTAGGAAATTTGCATAGTACGAGCTGCAGGACAGTTTTCCTCCTCTGTCCTCCCTTGGGTGTTAAAATTTGGAATTTCCTATCATGGCCCTGGGACCCCACATCTAAGCTTTCCAAGTGCCATGAGATGTTCTACAATGACTTGAGGACTTATAATGAAGCATGAAGGGAGGAGGATGCAGTGATAAAGGACATCATGTTCCTGAGTCCCCTACCCACAGTGTGTCCCACCTTGCAGAGATCTTCAGCAGGGCAGAAGTTAGCTAGGCTCTGCTGCTTTTGTGGAAAGACGAGGCTGCTGTGTTGAGTGCCTCTTTCAACCTAGTAGATAAACTTTTTTTTTGTTTTTTCATTAGTACATTAGTATCGTATGGACTAATTTCCCAGATTCTGACCACTCACCTCCAATCTCTGCAGTTGTATTAACTCTTAGACTCCTAATTGGTGATCTGGTTCCCAGGGTCACTGTTTATGGAACTAGAGTTGATATGCAACTCAAGGGAAGCTAAGGAGACACCCTGATTATTTTTGAAATCAGAAATACTAGCCAGTCTTCTCCAAATACTTCAAGTAAGAATCTGTGAAGTTGGGTATTTAATGGTTGCATTTTGTACATAGGAGTCAAGAAAGCCAGTTGGAGAGGAGAATGAAGTAGGTCTTCAGAGAAGCAGATAATGTAGACCAGACACTCTGTGGAAAGAGATGTTAGGAACATAACTACTCTCTGTCTCAGCAGAGCTCCATGGACCAGTTCCCTTCACTTGTGAGGTTGTTGTGCTTCTCCTGACTTCACTTAGAATCTCTCAGATTCTTATGTAAATTCACCATTCTATGCCGAAGCCCTTTCCAATAGGTTTCTATTCCTTGTGGTCTGTCAGGAAAAACAAAAGTATGTGTTTTCCCATCTTCTCCCACACCATGGTCCGCAGTGAAAACTTGGGACAGGAGATCTGTGGGCATTCCCTCCAGCCCACATGCCAGTCAAGAATTAAATCTGCAGCAGTGGACATCACCTGGGTGTCCTCAAACCCAGTTACCTTCTGACACTGTCTACTTGGAGATAGCATCAGATACCAGGGTTGGTTTCAAGACTGTCCCCCCTTCCAGATGTGTCGGGCATAGGCCCAAGTTGTTCCTGACAAAGCTGCACCAGGGTTCCCACTAGCCAGTTAATTTCTTTGAGCAGCTCAAGGAATTCAGGGAAACCTGCACATCTTATGGCAAATTCACAGGGTGAGGTACAGTTCCGTGCCTTTTATGGGGACACTTCCCTTTGGGAACCGCCTGGTGTTCAGCTCCCCAGAAGCTCCAGAACACTATAATATTTTGTTTAATTATAACTTTAACTGCACAACTTTATGGGGTACACTGTGATAATTCAGTGCACACATGCAGTATGTACTGATCAAATCAGGCCTTTTATGTAAACTCTGTGGTACTGGTGTGATTGCTGATGGGCTTGATCTGTCTGCTCAGATTCATCAACATCTCCTGCTTCCGGGTTTGGGGCAGGACTCCTTCTGGAACAGTGGTTTTATCATTCTCAGACAAGGTAGTCAGAGAAAGGCGAGGAAGATTAGAGTTTCTATGACTCGCCTTGGAGAAGAGAAATTCTCATTTTTATGAATGCCTTGGGGATGGAGTTAGGAGCCATGAACCACGGACATCAACCAAAGTATATATATATATATATATATATAAATATATATATATATATCATCACACCACACAACTACCACAGCCTTTTCAAAGAAATTCCCAGAATCCCTTTATTCAGTGATAACCAAACATCTTCCTTGGCCTATGTACTAAAATAGAATTATAGGGAAATTTAGTGCCCTACTCTAGTTTACATATAATGGGTACTTTCACATGTTATTAAATATTCCTCCATGAAAATAATCAGAACGGTTTCAAAGTCTTCTGATATGTAATTATGCAAAAATTGAGTTATTCTGTTCTCCTTTGAGCATTTACTTGCTTTTTCATATTTTAGTATTCTAAATTACATTGAAATGGACATGCCTTGGATCATTTGGTCACTTTCAAGCATTTATAAAATATTTTGGAATTAACCTTGTTGATTCAAACAAGAGAACTTTTCAATGTTTTGTGTCACTCACGCTGCCAAATTTCCTTAGAAAAAATGGACCAATTCCCAATCCTAGCAGCTGTTTTTGAGCAGGAGGGGGGCCTGACCCGAGAGAGGTCAGCAATACATTGAGATTTAAATATGGAAAGCTGACACAGGTTAAAAAAAAAAAAAGAAAAATCCATCAAATTGTGATAATTTGAATATAATCCAAAGATATCTACTGATAGATAGGACTGGGTAGTAATAGGAAACAAATGCTGTTTTGATTCAGATAGCCTCAGCCAAATCCCATGTCACCAAATTAATACTCAGTTTCTTGACCTGAAAGTAAGGTTAATGACACATATCTGAAAAGATACTGTGGAGAGTGAATCACTGAAGCAACATCTCTAGCACAGGGACCAGCTCTGCAGGACTTAATTTGGAGAGATGATATTTCTGAATATTTTGATAGTTGTGTTTTTAGGTGGAAATCCATTTTTTTTTCCTAAAAAAAACCCTGTGCCTTAGAATTCAATGGATTACTTAAATTCTGGCTTTATTTCACCATTTCTACATTTAATTAAACATAATTATTTTGCTAAGGATAAACTGTTAAGTGGCTTAACAGAGACTCCCTCTAGAGAATCACTGAGGCTTTAACAGAAGTGCAGGTCTTTGGTTAGCAGGTGAATGTTTGGTTTTCAGTGAAGATCTTTTGTGCATTTAATCTCGGAGCAGAGTCAAGCGTCATTACTGAGCACTCACTCTTATTAAAATCGTATCAGTTATGAGGCTTGTGTGCAAGTGTGTGGTTTGGTTTTGCTGCGTCAATCATTTTATTATATAATGATTCTGTTGTTTTTCCCCCAAATCTTTGCTAAATCTCACTGATCTTTTTCCCCCTAAATAGCAACATGATATTAGAAAACTCCATAACATACAACCTCTAAGTTTTGTATCTGGGTGACAGGAAGAAGAAGTATTCTCAGAAATCACAAGAAGATGTGTCTTACCTTGGCATCCCTTGATCATTGCCAGGGCTAAGAAAAGATGACAGCTGATTGGTTGATGCCCAGTCCTACGATCACCCTTGAACTGGGTGATGAAGGATTTGGTTCCCAAGAGAAAAGTCTAGGTACCTGCATAAGAAGGAAGTTGCATTTATGCTATGGGGGGTCTCCAGCAGGGGTCTCCTGCATCTTGGTGCATGGCTAAGTGGTTCATGTGAGATACCTAAGAATCCAGTTTTCTCTCACTACTTGTGAATAAATCAAACCCCATTTATTGTATCTTGTCAATTTTTTTCATCTCCTCTCTACAATCTGGATGGGATCATCATCTCCTCTTCTTTTGACTTCTGCAATTGTCTCTGCTCTGATCTCACTGATGACTCTTACCTCCATCTTGTCAATTTTCCACACAGCAGACAAAAAGCATGTTTTCAAAAAAGCATATTTGAGTAGATAATTCCCTCCACTTAACTTACAGTCTTTTCAGTTTTTCTTATTACTCCTGAAATCATTTCGAACTGGGTCCAAAAAAACCAGAATTCTGATGTGGCCTTACCCCTCCTCGGCTATACAAATACATGTGCACTTGTTAATTTGGTCTTATTCCTTTTAATCTTGATGTAATGACCCTCTCTTCATATTATAATAAGAAGGGGGACACGTAGCCTTTCTGGTGTCATTTTATTGAATTCCAAGAATACCTATGCTGTTATCATTCCCATTTTCAAAGCAGGAAGGAAAGGTAGGCTAGAAAGGGAAGTACACAAAGAGATCAAGATTCAAAACCAGGAAATTAACCCCAAACCTTGGTTCTTGACCATTCCACACACGACTTGCAATTACCATGTGATAACCATTATGTAGTTGTTACACAGGGGCAGTGATCATAGACATAGGAATCACGTCCTTTTTGTCCTCTGTTTAATGATCAGTCCGTAGCCGGATCCTGGCAGCATTGCAACTGCTCGGTGTGTACTTGTTAAATAATAAATAACACGTTCCCGAGCTATTCTGCTGAACTCCCTATGTGAGTGGACCATGTCTACTTCAGACTGAAGCTGGCACATGGAGCAGGAAGTGTAGTGGGAGGACCCTCAGTGAAAACATTGAGGAGTTGATTCTCCTCTGCCTTCTGGCCCTGGCAATACCTGACAGCGAGCCCCTCTCATCCCCCCACCCGCTTTCTGGAGCAGTTTGGTCTCTGGAGGCCGAACAGATCTCTGAGTGCAGGTGACTGTTTGTACACTGTACTCCCCAAACATTTCCTCACCTAAGATGCACTTTTATTATCTCATTACTATTTACCTATGTACATGGAGTGGTCCCTTTTCCTCAATGTGTTTTTTTATGTATATTTTGAAGTGCTGAATTATTTTCTGAAGTGATATTAGCCAGCACTGCAGCATGGTTGATAGAGAGGAAATAAAAATTGTTCTCAGGGGCAGTGGGGTCCGTCCATGTAAAAGGGATGAGACCCAGTAACAGAAACAACTGGCATCGAAAGGTCACAGCTTTTAAGCACTTACTTTGTGTCAAGTACTGTGCAAAGCATTTTCGGGTGTGTTATTTCATTTAATTTTTGTAGCAATTACAGAACAGGAACTCTTATCATCTCTTTTCCCAAAGAAGAGCTAGTTAAAGCTCAACCCATTCTGTCCCAAATGTGAAACACCTGCTAAAACTTTAAATGGAACAAAACAAAATGTACCATGTGGTAACTTTGAAGTAAATATTCTGATTTTAGAGTTCTATTCTCTTGAGAAAACTAATAAATGGTAAATGATCAGTGTTTGAAAAAATACATATACACATGTATGTATTTCCAGCTATGTGTGAAAAAATAGGTATAAACCATAAACTCTAGTTTATTATGATTCCAACCTATTTTAATGTACCTGTGTCAGTTTTGTTGAGATGTTGATGTAAATGAAAGCTTGGGGCTTCGAGAGGCTGATATGCTTAGTGGAGAAGGCAGGATTGAAACCAGAGAGGCCTAACTCTGAACAGTGACATCACACAGCAAGGTCCCAATATTCAACATTTTGTTGTCCTTCAACATCACTATGGTTAAATACATGACTTCCATTAAGCACTGAGTTCTTGGGGTGACAGAAAAGAAGCCACCATCCTCACTGTCCTCTGTACAGCATCTGTCAATCATTCTTTCAGCATCTGCTATTTTCTATTTCTCTGAACACCACCAGCCTGGGTTTCCTTTGGAGCCTGGTTTTCCTCAGTGTGCTCTGTTGCTTAGACCTGTTGAAATGTTTTGCCTCATTTTGGCCAAGGCGTGGTTCCTTGTCCAACCAATGCCAATCAGGTTCTGTCTCCATAGTATTCAGTCTTAGTAATGGAGGGTAAAATGAGTGCCTGTGGTAGCTGGGTTCCAATGGCCACACTCAGAATGATGCACAGCTGTGTGAGGAGAGACCCAGCATTGTCCTGGCTCACATCTTTCTGAAAGGAAGTGACTCTTCATTTGATCCTATGAATTCTCCTGTTTCCTTCCAAGTTGACCTCTGTATGTATGAGTGTGTGTGAGTGTGTGTCATGTGTGTGAGTGTGTGTATGCAAGTATACAGGAAGAGTATTTTTCTGTGGCTTGTAACAAAGAGCCATATGGATTTGCTTTCCCTTGGGCTACTCTTAGTTTTTTTTTTTTTTCTTTATGGTCAATAACCCTTATTTTCCATTATTTTCCCAAACTTAAGCCAGAAACCAAAGGTAACAGAGAGATCCAACAAAATACATAAGAAGGAATCAAAATTACTTGGACATACCGTATATGTCCTTATTTCCAGTTCAAAATTTCAAGGACCAAGCTACCTTACCTCTAAGATCCCATGTCTGATGTTAAAGTTTTTAACTTTGCAGGATCTGAAGCTTTTCTCTTGGGCCTCTGTCAGGATACTATTCAGACTCTGAAAATCAAATGTGACATATTTAAAACGAGATATGAAGTTGTTGATTTAAATCCCCTTTCAAAACATTGCTAAATTGACAGAAAGCAGATATTCTCAGCTATCAAAAGAAAAGCTCACTCTTATGAAATTCTATTTCAAATACTAACTTAAAAGTGCATTCATCAGGAAAAAAAATCAACAAAATACCACCTAGTGTGAATAGCAGCATGTTTTCAGGCCGATGTTGCTCTATGAAATTTTAGGTTCTGTAGCCCTCTCAGTGTGTGTCCATTTCTCCCGAGAATCAATTACCAAATGCCTGTTCTGCTTGTTTTGCAATAATAAATAAACCAACATTTTTCCTCTGAAAAGCAAATTTTACTTTTAAATTTTTTTTTTACTCCTCCTTTTACTGAACCACTCCTCTCTGCCTTTCCCTGGGTGGAGTTGTTGGACTTTAAAAACCATAGCATCACTGAAATCCTTAGAATCTAATAAAGATTCTATCAGTGTAAAATCGTTATCCTTAGGCAGAAAGAGAACCAATTCAATTATGATGTTGGCTGAAAAATTGAAAGCCTTTTTAACTTGAGGGTGGAAAAGTTGTAGTACATATTAAAATGGTTAGTACGAAATTCGTGCATCTAGGCTTACAAATGCTAATATGTTCTTTTGTTACCCTCTAATTTATATGATTCATGTAAGCCTCCAGCCAGGAAAACTTGTACTAAATTTCATGTGCGTTAAAAAATATCAAAGCAATGAATTGTGAAGTTATTAACATTCGTGTCTGCTTGCGGTATTAAGCCATACACATCAAATCTGGTAGTACAAGGAGAGCTGTGTCCTAATGAAGTACAACAGTGTTTAATCAGAAATTCCTAAAGGTCATCAAATCATCGTGTGACACCCATCCATGCATAACTGCAGTCTGAAATCAATATTGAATGTGGCACAATAAGTTTAATAACTGGTCCATGTGCTCATGAAGGAATTTGCCATTCTACGGCTGGAGATAAAAGTGATTCTCGTCCCAAATCATATTTGGCTGCACCCCAAATTAATTACACGTTAACAAGGAGAGAGGAGAGCACCCGCACAGAGGACATCTGCCTATTTACCTTCTATGACTGAGCAGATGATAGATGATCCTGGTACCGGCTGAAAAACAGCCATTCAACTCCCCTTGTGTCCAGGGAAACCACAGGCTTCACAATTTAAGGAACCAGGAGCGTGTTCACATTTTCTCACTGTTAACTGTATTTTATATGCTTCAGGACAAGGATTCACATTTTGATACTTAAAAGCTGCAAACATTTGACCCCTCTAAATATTTCACATTAACATCTTCAGGGCTAATAGACTTTCTCATAGGTTGGAAGGCTTTTGTGAAGAAGAAAAACCAAGTAAATTCCCACCTAACTGCCTCATTGTAACATCAAGTCGTATGTCTAATTTTCAGTATTTGCTTAATTTTTTTCTAGCCGCTTTAAGGCAATGGTATTTGTCACAGTTGAAAAGACCACTGGGGGAACAGGATATAGTGTAGGAGGGTTAAGATGGATTTGTACCTGGAACCACTACTTACTGCCACTGAAGCTTTTTATTACTGCTCTTCACACTTAAATTTGACCCTGTCATCAGAGCCAAAGGAACCTTCCTTCCCTCCTTTACAGATCCATGCCTGGCTAGGCCCTCTGTTTCTCTGTCCCCAGAGACCCTGCTGATGCAACCTGATTAGCAAACAGACTCCAAATTACCCTTAAAGACTTGCTCCTATTTCTATGAAATGGTCTCCATACTTCGCAAATCCTTGCTCCCATCTGAAGAGCACTCACCTTCTGAGAGTGTGTGGACTCTATCCCCTGTCCCTGTCCACACCACGATGGGAAGTTCTTTTTACTTAAAGATTAGAAAAAGTCCAGTTAAATAATCTCATCCTGGAAAGGCTAGGTATATGAACTTAGATATCCAAAGCAATGTTTTTGATTCCATAGGACAATGTTTAGTTGTATGTCTTTTATTCAGCATATATTTGTTGAATCGCCACTCCGTTGCATGGTGAATATGTTATATCATGTGATTTCTTAACAATTTCATTGTTACATACATACACCGGGAGTATACATGTCACAACTGAAGGATGCAGTGAATTTTCCAAAAGTAAACACATCCATGCAACCAGATCCCATATTTTATAGAAAAGGGAACATCACTAGTCTCCCTAAAAGTCCCTAATGCTACATCCCATGTCCCTGCCAAGGTAACCTCTAATCTAACTGACAACCTATTGCTCTGTTTTATATACACACATTCATATGGCATATTCTCTTTTGCATCTGATTTATGTTGCTGGACATTGTGAAATACTTGATATGAAGCATGGTTGGCCATTCATTTTCCTTGCTTAGAGCATCCCATGATTTGTGGATGCTCCAAAGATTATATACACATTCAACAATGGAAAGGCATTTTAATTTTTCTATTGGCGAGTATTACAAATGATCCTGCTATGGACCATTGAGTGTACTTCTCTTATTCATCATTGACCATATGGGTCTAATGGGTGTGGTCTTCACAGTGGAGTTGCTGAGGCATGGATTAGGTAGTAGATACAAGATTTGTCTTCCCTGATCTCCCTAATGGCAATGTGGTGTGTGAGCTCAGGTAGAATGGCAACTGGGAAAAAGACCATGCTGAATGTCGGTCAGTTATCATTTTCATTGTCTGGAAACTCTGGAAAAATGGAAAATCTAGGTCTACAGTTAGACTCACTGGGACTCTGGCCCTATCAGTTTGTGAAAGTTGTTGGCTTCTCTGTACTTCTTTTCCCTTATGTCCAAGCTGGGGACTGTGAAGTGGATTTCTAAGCATGTTGTAGGAATTAAATGAGATAATGCAGATGAAGCATTTAAGACAAAGCTCAAGTTGCACTCAGTACAGGATCATTTGTAATACTTGCCAATGGAAAAATTAAAATGCCTTTCCATTGTTGAATGTGTATATAATCTTTGGAGCATTCACAAATCAGTACACAGGTTGACCTTAATAGTAATGATTATTCTTATTGCTGATGTGAATTCCAAAATGTTATTTCCCAGACAACAGACTCCATAAAGCAAAACAAAAGAAACAGAATTCCTCTTATTACATATAACTCCTAATTATGGTTTAGTATGATCTTATTCCCACATTGTTTGATAAATGCTACAAATACAGGTGAGTTCATTAAATTTTATATGAGAGAGGAAGCATGTTTTAGTTTTACAAATCAAAACTCATTCTGCTGAATACATGTCTGACTTCATGTATGCAGTTCAAAAATCCACTCCTTGTTGAAGCCCTTCCTGAATTCCACATGCTCATCCCACCTGCCTCCTTAAGCCCTGTTTTGTATGTAATCTGCTATAATTTTTAATCCACTCTGTTGCAGCTTACTATGTTTAGGTCTGCTCCTTGTGGGCATCCAGAATGCAAAATCTGTGTGCTCATCATAAAATAGATATTCAATGAGTTTTGATTGAATGAAAAAAGCTCTCAGAGTTTATTAATGTCCAATAGTATTATCTTTCTCCATGTGTAGGTTGCTGATAGAATCCTTGACCCTAATCCTTCTAATGTACTCATCACCTTTAAGGAACATTAAGGAAGTAGAGTCTGTTTTCCTAAAACTTTAAATGTGTTTTTCAAAATGAATGATATACATGGGATGACTGCCCAAAATTGAAATAATGCTCTGTATTTCCAGAGTATTAACAGTTAATTGTAGAAACAATTTAACCTTGTAAAGTGAAAACTGTATTCTATGGTAGAAATAACTGCCTTCAAATGGTGTATCTAGAATGAAACTTATTTATAAGCACGTCACTATTTACTGTATGCAATCGAAAAACATTCTTAAGTCGAGGGCAATATTTGGAGAATGAGCTCAGACCCTTCCACAGCCTGATCTTCTGGTCTAATCCAGAATGTCTGGGAAAATGGCAAATCGTCATTCAGTATCTTTTAATTTCACTAGACCAGACTCTGTTGACGTGTGTGCATTTGTGCACACTCTCAGCCCTGCTGTGAGCACACACAAGTCTTGGTCACTTTGGGCTGACAGTATTGAAGACAGCTGAACTAGCAGATTCAGCGTGTTTGTGGTTTATTTGCTCTGTGGCACTGAGTATTGATTAATGACATAATAAATCTTTCTGAGACTTCCTTTCCATTGCCAACAGACCATCCCGAAGTGTGAGCTACAGCATGAGTAGATGCGATGAGATGCATGTCATATAAGATGAGTGGATCTCAGCTCGTGACGGACGAGCAAGTGCTTTGGGGGAGGTACGTGCTAGCTCTTCCTCATCCTTACCCCATAAAATCGTGTTTCAAAGCCAAACTCTGATGCTTTCATTAGTCTCTATTGCATTTATTTGGATTTAAAACTTCCCACTGTGCCTGTAGGATCTCGGGGGAAAAAAATTCAAAAGATTCACACTGTAACAGATGAGGCTTTTCACTCTACGACTATTCATTTTTACTCCATGGTATCAAAGCATATTCAGAAAGGATATTATTTAAAGCATAGATGAGGATGTAGGAAGATACACTTAAATCATGCTCCTGTCCCTTGCCAGTTGTGTGACATTGCACTAAATCTCAGTCTCCTTATTGGTAAAATAGGATTCTGCCACGCTCTGGTAATTAATGGTTGTTATGATATATGTGAGGTGTCTAGTACAGGGACTTGTACACAGTAAAAAGTTTCACCCCTTCCAATAATGGGTACATTTTCTCCCACTAGCATTCATTCATTTAACCATTATTCCTGAAATACCACTCACATGCTAAGTAAGCTCTGAGCTAGGTGCCAAGAATTTTATAATAAGTCAAATGATAAAATGCATCATTTACATAGAGACACAAAGTCAGATAACTGGCCTTAACAAAGTGACATTAAACCTACTCCCAGCCTTTGAAGAATTCAAAGGCAGGATAATTGATTCTTAATTAAAAAAAAAAAAAGATATTGTCCTACCAGGGGTATTTAGCAATGTGCAGAGATGTTTTTGTGGTCATGCTGGGGCAGGGGTTTGTGCTTGTGGTATACAGTGGGCAGGGACCAGGGATGCTCCTGAGTGTTTTAGAGCATACGGAAGAGCTCTCAACAATAGAAGCTATGCATCCCCAAGTGTCAATCATGCCTAGGTTGAGAACCACTGTACTGTATGAAGCAATAAAGCAAATGCATGCAGAACTGGGTCACACAGTGCAATAGACTGTCACTGTTTACAAAGGGACAGAGTTAATCTTCTTCTCATGCTCTTCCTCCCTGCTCTGTAAGGTGGGAGGGAAAGGGAGAGAGAAGGGAAATTGCATGGAAATGAAAGGAGACCCTCATCATTATACAAAATTACATATAACAGGAGGTGAAGGGAAAGGGGGAAAAAAACAAGGGAGAGAAATGAAGTACAGTAGATGGGGTAGAGAGAGAAGATGGGAGGGGAGGAGAGGGGAGGGGGGATAGTAGAGGATAGGAAAGACAGCAGAATACAACAGACAATAGTATGGCAGTATGTAAAAACGTGGATGTGTAACCAATGTGATTCTGCAATCTGTATACGGGGGAAAAATTGGAGTTCATAACCCACTTGAATCAAATGTATGAAATATGATATATGTCAAGAGCTATGTAATGTTTTGAACAACTAATAAAAAAAACAAAGGGACAGAGTTTGGTTATCATCATAATGGCCACCAACAGAATTGAGCCCTATTACGTACCTATATGCCTTGGCCTGTTTAATCTTCTTCCTAACTCTAGGACATGTAGGTCTGATGATTAAACATGTTTTACAAATGATGAAACTGAGTTCCAGGGAGATTGTATTAATTGCTAAGGTGATGAATTACAAAGCCAGGATTTGAACCCAGGAAGTTGACCTCACATCCACTTTGTTAACCATTATGCCAATTGTGCAAAGCTTGGCTAGAAACTCTGCTAACAAGAAAGCAATTTTCATGAAATGAAGAATCTGAAAATCTACAGGAAAATTTTGCAGTAGCCCTCACTGCATTGAGCTTCAGTTACTAGGGATAGTAGCTATGGATTTTGACACTTATACAGTCTTTTCTAAGTGCCTCTTCAGCTTGAAAATTGTATTATTCTTGGATCGAGCAGATATTATTCTTTCAACAAATTTTTGAGAGCCTAATATGATGTAAGGAGTATGAGGGGGCCTGGGAGACACAGGAAAGATATTATTCTATGTTAAATAAAAGGGAATCAAATAAGGTTCATGGATTCAAAGACCTAACATACTCAAATAGCAGACAGAATTTGAAAAGAGCCGGTATCAGAGAAACAGTTGTAGCTCAGTAGGTATGGCATCTCTCTCTCTTTTTCTTTTTTTTTGGTGGGGGGGATGGTGTAGAGAGTACTGGGGACTGAACCCAGGGGTGCTTAATCACTGAGCCACATCCCCAGCCCTTTTTAATATTTTATTTAGGGACAGGGTCTTGTTGAGTTGTTTAGGCCCTAAGTTGGGAGGCTGGCTTTGAACTGGCAATCCTCCTACCTCAGCCTTCCTATCCACTGTATTACAGGTGTGTCACCATGACTGATTCTCTCTCTCTTTTGGTGCTGGGATCATCAAACTTAGGGCCTCTCACATGCTAAACACTCGCTCTATCACTGAGCTACACTCCCAGCCCATGACATCCCCTTTTTCAATGAAGAAATCAAGGATTGGATTATTTGAATGATATCACCATTGTCATAGATCCATTTTTCATAGTCACATTTTGAAGAGTTTTAAAAGAAATGTCAAATTTAGTATTATAAAATCTTTTGTACTATAGAGTCACGCTATTACTGTTATGGGGAATCAGGCCAGTATCTAGGGTGAAAATAGTACTGAAGTGTGCCTATTCTAAGGTGACTTAGAAAATGCTTTCCATTTCCCATAAGATAGCTGGTGTATTAGTTTCCTAAAGATGCAGCAATAAGGCACCACAGGCTGGGTGGCCTTAAAACAACAGAGATGGGGACCAGAAGTCTGTTTCAGCAGAGCAGGCTTTAGGGACTGGTCTCCCTCTCTTCCTTGCTCTCAGGACTCCTAGAAACATGTTCTGTTCCTTAGTTTAGAGCTGTCTCCCTTGTCATGGGGCAGTCTTCTCTGAGTATGACTGTGTCCTCTGCTCTTCTCACAAGGAGGCCATTCATTGGACTTGGGGCCCACACTGATCTAGTGTGACCCCATCTTCACTAGTTGCATCGAAGACCCTTTCCAGATAAGGCTGTGTCCTGAAGTTCCCAGCAGACATTGATATCTGGGAATTCTACTCTGCCTACTGTAGCTGGCATCTGTACATAGTTCTTTATGGAAATGGGAATATTTACATGTGAAATGTATACATAGAAGAAGAAGATCTCGCAAAATAGTTTTCCAGCACGTGTCCTTAGAAAGCACTAGAATCAGATGCAGCATAATGAGATAACAAACTGGCAGTAGCTCTAAGACTGGGACCAACTCATAGTAAATCCCTGTCTCTTGCAGGAGAAGCCGAATCGCTGGCACTATTTTCTCTCCCTTCCTCTCTCCCTCTCTTCTAGTTAATTCCATTTGACTAAAATGACATTTGATGCGTATTTCTCCAAGAAAAAGTAATGATGAATAATTGCAATTTTTCCCCATGTATCTAAATGTTCCCATTAAAATATTATTATTTTAGACAGATCAAGATGTTTTAAAAGCTTCAAATTGTTTTTTTTTTTTTTTCCCTCTGCTAGTTCTCATTATTCTACTCTAAAGTTCTTTTGGGGAAATAAGCATCACCACTGTAAAAAAAAAATCTATGTTTATTATAAATTCTACTGGAGCCATGTAAGTCTCATGATATTAATATACCTGGCAATTTTTGTAGATTAAGTTCATTAACTTCAACATCAAGTGATAATGAGAGTACTAGTTAAATAAGGTGCTAAGGAGGGCCATATGCCAAGAGCAATGAAAGAGATTAATCTAAGACAAAAAAATGAAGAAAGCAAATCAGAAGAAGCACTTCTGAAATGGCACAGTAAAGCCCTCCCAAAATCTGCTATTTCACAAGGGCAGCAAGAATGCTCATAAAAATAGTAAAAATTAACATCTTTCAACTCAGAAAATGAATCAAATATTGCAACAATAAGAAGAATTTACTAAAGGAAATCAGTTGACTCTTGTAGGAAAGTTAAAACTATACAGGTTTTTCTGCTTGGCCTCTTCCCCCATCTCTGGTAGCCTTGAAGATCACCTGTGTCATAAATATAATACATGGAAACCAGTGGCCTGGCAGTAATTGGAGGGATGGAGTGGCTTTTCAGATCTCCAAATTCACATGCCCAGAGAATTATCATAATTTGACCTGTTTGACAGCTCACTGGAGAAGTTCTGTCTTCAAAGTTTGTCTGTTTTTTTTTTTTTTTTAATTGACTCTGATGCAGAGTTTATTCAATGGGAAAAGCCTTGTCCCCAGAGAGTTTATGGACAAAAATCAAGAGAAATCATTTAACTCTGCCTCTTCTTGAGACCAGTTGCTACAGATAGAAAGCTGGCCCAGGGAAAATAACAACAAAAACAAAAATGGAAAGATGAGAAGGGACTTTGAAATGCTCTGGCATCTTTCGCAGGAGTTAGAAGAGCACACATAGATGCAGAGATGTGAACATTCCTGGGTAAAATATGCAGAAGACCCTAAGCCATCCCTGCTGACTGACCTTGAAGGTCTACACAAGGAGGAAGGGCAGGCTAAGGCAGAGCAGCTGTAACCTGCCAGGCTTTCAAGTGGAAGTATATGCCACTACCCAGAATCCCTTGGCAAGGAGTGAGAGTCTTTGTCCACTGATTAGCTGACCATGGAACTCATGGAGCTGAGATGTCAGTGCCATCTTTAAAAATTACAAACCTGACCCAAGTAGTCCAGGAAACTCATTACCCAAGGACTGCTTCAACAATCACAACTGACCACAGTGACCAAATAAACCCTGAGGAGGTGTGGATATGATTTCCAGAGTTGCCACATTAATTTAAAACATCTGTCATTTTAAAAATTATAAAACAACAAAAGGAACAGGAAAGTGGGCCTCATGATCAAGAACCAAAGTGATCAATATAAAACATCTCTGAGGAAGCCCAGACCTTGGACTTCCTTGTCCAAAGTTTTAAATAAGATATTTTAAGTATGTACAAAAATGTAAAGGAAACCATGTCACAAGAATTTAAGGAAAGTATGATGTCTCATCAAGTAAAAGAAGAAAGTTATATTTTACAAAGAGCTAGATAGAAAATCTGGATTTAAAAACTTAAACAACGGAAAAGAAACGTTTACTATAAACGTTCTGTAGCAGATCTGAGTTAGCAGAAGAATTAGAAAATTGAAGAAAGGTTAATTGAGCTTATGCAGTCTGAGACAAAAGAAATGTGGAAGAAAATGAACAGAGCTCCAGAGACCTGTGTGGCAATATCCAGTGGTCTACATTATACATAACTGGAATTTCAAAGGTAGGGTAGATTAAAAGAAGCAGAAAGAATATTGGAAGAAATAATGACCCCAAACCTCCTAAATTTGATATATAAATTAATGTAAACATTGATTATATGAACAAATATCAAGTAGAATAAATTCAATGAGATCTAAGCCTGGACATATTGTGGTCAAACTGCTGACCACATATGTCTGACCAAATACAGACAGCAGGCCAAATACAAAGGTTTGTCAAATCAGCAAGATAGAAGTGGCTCATCAAGGAAAAGTGACCTTCACCAAATTAATAATGGTGAGAAACCAAGGGGACCAAGATTCTGTATCCTATTATTAAAATATGGAAGTAAAAAGGGGTGGGGATCAGAGACAGATTTCTGGTTGAAATTAAGAGATCAAGGATTAGCATTTTTCATTGCTGTCCTGAAAGTACAAGTCATCACAGGAGTGGACATGTGGGTACCATCTAAATAATGGAATTCTCTAAATGAATCTTTCACTCTTGATTCTTGTCATTTCACAAAGCATCTCATCCCATTGTCTCTTGAGCACACTGTGTGACATGCCATGCTTACTCCTACTGTGGACAGTGAGATTAAAGCAAATGATTTTAAGAGTAGGTAATGTTAGATGCCAATGGTGGGCACACATGTGCATTGAGTATGTGATATAGGTTTTACAGACTACTTCAACTATAGAGCTTGATTCTGTGAATTCTTGGCCCCTGACTTCTTCTAAATGATAATTTGTTTGAGCATAATATTGATATTAATGACAAAATAATCTGGGTACCTGTAATGATTAATTTGAATTGTCAACTCGATTGGATTAAGAGAGATCCAGGATTAAGAGGTTTATGGGTGTGTCAATGAGGGTTTGTCTAGAAATGATTGGCATGTGGGATAGCGGAGACCCTCCCTAAGCATGGGCAGCACCATCCAATAAGATGATGGCTTGGATGGAATAAAAGTTGGAAGAATAAGGAAGCAGCCAAAGATGCAAACTCAATTCTTCTTAAATAGGTTCTTGATTGCTGTTGCGATCCTCTGAGGATATGGGACTCTCACTTCTTCACTCTTCCAAAGTGAACTCTGCCAGTGATCCTCCAGAAGCCTTCGGTCTCCTACTAGGGTAGCACCATTGATCTCTCTTGTTCTGGGGCTTCAGCCTCTTGAACTAAGCAGCTGCTGGTTCCTCCACCTCTGCAGCTTGCAGATGGCCACTGTGGACTCTCCAGCTTCAGGACGCCTAAGCCAACCTAATAAGTTCCCTTTTTATAATTATGCTTCCTATTGATTCTGTTCCTCTAGAGAACCTTGACTAAGACAGTACCAAAACAAAACAAAACAAAAAAACAAACAAACAAAAAACAAAACAAAGAAAAAGCAATCTGCATGTGACAAAGGGATGTTTTCTGAGATCAAGGATGGAGAAGAGATGCAGATCATAACCAGCGATACTACACCAACTTACGGCCTCGCTTGACTTCAGTGAATTAATTCCACACTCAAGAATAAAGAATAGCTTTTATTTTGTGCATATCTCATCAGCTGTACTCTTATTTATGAGACCAATGGTCTTCTGATCAATACAAAGTCTTTCTTACAAATCCTGACCTGGGTCTCACAACTACACAATCTTCTAAGCTTGTGTGCAGATCAGCAGGGTTCCGATCACATTTCATTTTGTAAACTGATTCTATTATCATGACCTTCATTTGGACGTGCACTAACTCTCTTTCATTATTGCTTGTTTGTGATTTTTGATAGTGTCCACTTTGACACTTAGATGAACACACAAGTGATCCTTTATCTTCACACTTTCTGCTTGTCTTAGCACATGTTTCTTCTTCTTTTTGTTATTTGATCATGATTGACAGCTGTTGAAGTTCAAGGACTGTCCTTCCTCTCTCAATCCTTGAGAGCACTCTGTATAATTCTTGACCACACAAAGTAATTGAAATTTGTTGGCTGAGTGAATGAAGAGCTCTATTTTGTACATAATAGCGTATTTTGTATCTAATAGTTTTAGGAAATTTGATTATGTTTTTCTTGGGCTGTGGCTTCTTGTTTTCTATATATTTATTGCAGCTAATATCTAGGAACCAGTCAATATCCATTCTGAAAGTTGAAATAGTTGCCTCATTTCTTCATCTGTAAATTAGAATACAAATAGCCCTTATATCTTAAGGCTACTAAAAGTACTACTAAATACTCAAAAAGGGCTACTAAAATAATTTAGGATATGTTAAGGGTCTGGCAGAGTAATTCATTCATTCCAAGATAGGAGTGAGCAATGCAGATTAAAATCTGTGCCCTTGCAAAGCTTGCCATCTCTTCACCATCTGAGCCCGTGGCACTGGTTATGCAGGCCAACTTGCCACCGGACCAAATAAAATCCAGAGTAATATTTTTTAAACTTGAGAACACTTAGGGAAAGTCTAAGCTGCTGCTAAAGTGGTTGGAGATTGAATTAAAAATTTCACAGAGGATCCGACTCATTCCCGTTATATCTATGAGACCAGGAAACAATAAAAACTAGAGACACTATGACCGAGGCTGAGTCTAAATAGTCCAATTGTGCCATTACAGGAACGGCATTGTGGCAGACAGCACCCTGTGTGGGAACTCTTAGAAGTTTAATTGACCACACGATCAATGTGAGGAAGTAGTATGATAGAGATGCATTTTTAAAAGGAACAGTTTCTCTTCAATATTAAGACCGTTGTAAAAATACATATTTCAGGACAAGTGTGGTAGTACTCTGGCTCTGTTTTATGCCAGATGTAGTCTATCACAACTCTAAAAACAATATGAATAAACCAACGTGCTACTGCAGAACAACAGTCATGTATGGACTCATGGGATAAGAATGTTAGATGGATGTTTTAGTCAGCCTCTTCATTGCTGTGACCAAAAGATTTGGCAAGACCCCTACCTGTAATCCCAGTGACTTGGGAGGCTGAGGCAGGAGGATTATGGGTTCAAAGCCAGCCTCAGCAAAAGCAAGGCCCTAAGCAACTCAGTGAGACCCTGTGCCTAAATAAAATACAAAATTGGGCTGGGGATGTGGCTCAGTGGTCGAGTGCCCCTAGTTCAAACCCCGGTACCAAAAAAAGACTTGGCAATAACAATTAGAAGAGGAAAAGTTTGTTTTGACTCATAATTTCAGAGGTTCAGTTTGTGATCAGCTGACTCTTTGCTCTAGGCATGAGATGAAGCAGAACTTCAAGGTGGAAGGCTGTGGAGAAGGGAAGCAACTCAGGACATGGCAACAGGAAGCAGAGAGAGCTCTGCTCACCACTGACAAAATATAAATCCCAAAGGCACACTTTCTGTGACCTGCCTTCTCTAGCCACACCCCATCCACCCACTGTAACCACCCAGTTAATCCATATCAGTGAATTAATGCACTGATTAGGTTAAGGCTCTCATAACCCAATCACTTCACCGCTAAGCTTTCTTGCATTACACATCAGCTTTTAGGCAACAACTCATATTTAAGCCATAACAGTGGAGGAAAGAAAGAGGATTTAAATTCAACATTGGTAGTACTGAGATTGGGGGGGAAATGAGAGCCAAAGGACCTCTACAGAAGTCAAGAACTGGATTCACTCAGCTCTGCTTAAATGGACAGAATACAGATCAAAGGTGTGAAACCAGAGAAAGGCAGATTTATGCTGAATGTGAACAAACCCAGGAAGAAATAAAGTTCATGCACCTGGGAAATTTCTTAACGTGGTACCTTTCAGGGTCTTCCCACAGTGGCCAGACAAAGGTGTGTCCAGTTCCCCCACCCCAGTCTGTTTTCTTTTGAAAGCACTGCTTTTAACTTTTTCACATATTCCAGGTCTAATAGCTGTTTTTTTAGCATAGAGTTGAGGTATGTAAGTTTATAACAAACAAAAATAAATGTAAATAATCTTCAAAAGGTAGATTTTATAGGCCTCAGGGTGTAGCTCTGAGGTACTGTGCTTGCCCAGTGCAGTCCAAGGGTTATTTTAGTCCTTATTATGGCAACAGATATATTATTATTGCTCTGACTAATAGAAACAGTTTTTTTTTTTTTGGAAGGGAAACTATGAAGAATGAGGCTTTCACAGGTTCACTGATAAACCTTGAAATGTTGTTTTCCCTTTAAAAATTAATTATGGGTACGGTGGTGCATGCCTGTCATCCTAGTGACTTGGGAGGGGCAGGCAGGAGGATCAGAAGTTCAAAGCCAACCTCAGAAACTTAGCAAGGCCTTAAGCAACTCAATGAGACCCTGTCTCTAAATAAAAATATTAAAAAGGGCTGGGGATGTGGCTCAGTGATTAAGTGCCCCTGAGTTCAATCCCTAGTACCAACTAATAATAATAATAATTAATAATGATAATAAATCTGTTAGGTCATGATAACTGTTCCCAAAGCCTCTTTAAATCATAAAATCAGTGAGGATTGACACAGAATAAGGGAGGCTCATGAAGGGGTCCCCCTTCCTTGAATCCTGTGTCAACACTGAACACAGCAAACTCCCTTGATTGGGTTGACTACCTTGATATCTGTGTTAAAAATGATTCTGAAGCAGATTCTATGATCGCTGGCCCAAAATACCACAAAAGGCATCACCCACTATTGGCAGAAGACCAGTGTTTAGTCACACAGGTGTCACAGCCCACCACTCCTGACGAATCAGGAGAATCATTCATCTCAGCTCTACTTCATCTGTTCTGGCTTCAGTTAGTCCTTGACCCCACTCACATCTGTCTTCCCCTGAAAGGTCGACCTCATCACTGGGTCATCAAGACCCTAAATCAGATGCAGAAGCTACAGTTTCCAACTGACCTCTTTTCCGGCTTCCCATTCACATAAGTGCCTGTCCCCCTGCGTGGCCCACAGCGGTCCTCTCGGATCCAACCCCGATGGATATGCTCAATAAAAAGCAGACCCAGTGTACAACCAGAGAAATGAAAAATTGTGCTCCATATGTGTGCCATGAATGGAAATGCATTCTGTTGTCATGTATAACAAATTAGAACAAATTAATTATTTTTTTTTTAAAGAGCAGACACAGGATGAGAACAGAAGTGAAAATGTGAACAAGCATAACTTTGTATTCACTCATGAGAACAAACCCCTAAAGGCTTTGTGCGCCCAGGAATCCAGTTACGAAGTGAAAAGCTCTACACGGGCCTCTTGCCTCAGCCAGATGTTGACCCAGCAGATTCAGTTCACCACTGCGGGGCCATGAGTAGGAATGCAGATGTGCATACACAGTCCACCTCGCCTTTCCGCTAGCTTCCTGTGTTAAATGGAAATGAAATGTTCTATGAAGCTGTGTTTCTAAAGATGGCCTTGGAAGTTCATCTGAAGGATACTCAATGGACCCTTCCCCTCAGGAAGGAAAATGACTTTATTTAGGGAAAAACCAGTGATCAGATCTTTTTGTTTAATTTTATGTGCAAAAAAAAAAAAAAAAAAAGAAATGCAGAATTATTTTTTAAAACATGCATTGAAAGAAAGGGAAACAGTTCATTAAATAATTTATTCTCTTCATATTTGTTAATTGAAAGAAATAATAGATACAGTTATATTATATATTTCTCTTGTGGCTAATAAGATATAGGTAATGTCCAGGCATGGTGGCACATGCGTGTAATCCCAGTGGTTTGGTAGACTGAGGCAGGAGAATGGCAAATTCAAAGCCAGCTTCAGCAATTTAGCAAGGCCCTAATATAAATAAGTAAATAAGATATAGGTAATGGATGAAGCAAACCTCACCTCTCCCTCTTGCTCACTCTCTCTGGATCCCCCTCTGTCTCTCTCTCTCTCTCTCTTAATTTATTCTAATTAGTTACACATGACAGGAGAATGCGTTTTGACACATTGTACACAATGGAACACAACTTCTCATTCCTCAGGCCATACATGGTGCAGAATCACACCAGTAGTGTAATCATACATGTATGTAATGTAAGGTAAAAAGAAAAACAAATCAACACTAAGAAGCAGTAGAAGACAGGAAATAATTAAAATCAGAGATTAAATCAATGACACTGGAACAGAGGAAACAATTCAAAAAACTGACAAAAGGAAAAGTTGGCTCTTTGAAAACATAAAAAAAAATATCAACAAGCCCTTAGCTACTCTAATAAATAGAAAGAGAAAGAAAACTCTAGTTACTAACATCCCTCTCTCTTTCTTCCTTGATTTTTCTCTCTCTTCTACAGGAAAAATACAAGAAATTCCTTGAATTAGCAAATTAGGGAAACTGTCCCTTTGGTAGAGTAGAAAATGCATTTCCCTCCCCGACCCAAAGGCAGCCAGTTGACAATGTAGAAAAAGTTCTCATTTTTCCCTGAAGCCATTGTCAAACATTTCATAAGAAATGGCACCATTTCTGCTCCTCCATTTGCACCTCAATTTCTACAGCTAGTGTGAAGAAGATGCCAACACCCATATCTGAAAAGAGATAAATAACAGTTTTCCTGGTACTGAAATATGTGCATAACTCAAACTCCATTTTGACTGGGAGACAAAAATGGAATCCTCAGCTCAGAGTGTGCTTACTTCACATTCCCAACTGCATACTCAATTTCCTACCTTTAAAAAAAATACCCTAAAGGGCATCAAGCATTAAGCCCTTCCAGCCAGAGACAAGATGTGCATGGAGCAGTGCTGGAGAGTTGCCTGAGAGTTTTCCTAATTAAAACTGCTTGGTGCCTGCAAGTGGCTTGAATTGTTCTATATAAAGAGTGCCATGAATTTTAAACCTCCATAGGGGTGAAAACGTGGTGTGCTGAGAAGAGGAAAAAAACAAGTTCAAATAGGAAACACTGAGCCTGCCTCTTGAATTGATCAAGTAAAAAGCAAATTCAAATATCTCATGATTAATTTCTTTCTATTTTGCCTAGAATTCTGATTTTTTTTTCTTGATCTCTCCATTTGAGTAGTTCTTAAAACTTCAGAATTACCTGGGAAACTTGGTGAAAAAAATACAGGCTTTCAGGGTTCTCACCTTGTGAACTGAATCTATAATAAGTCCTGGGAAACTTGTTTTCTACTAAGAGCTTCAGAAATGATAGCACACAGTACATTTGGAACATAATGAATGACAGTTCCTAATCCCCCAAACAATAATTTGAGACTTGAAAGTAAGAAATGCAGAAAATGCCTAATGAGGAATTAGCAGAGTACTGTTCAGCATACCCTTAAGACATGACTGTATTTGCAGCAGCATTAGGAAGAGGGTTCTTAGACACTCCTCTGTATAATACCAGGTGTCTGAGCCAAATTCAGATTCCAGGGCCTCACCATTTCCCTTATAGATTTCACTCAATGCAATTGACCTGTAATCCATGAATGTCTTCTGTTAGCTTAACCCCAGGGGATTCTGCTGTGGGTGGTTCATGGAATGCGCATGGACAATTCTGTCTAAGGAATGCTGTTACCACCATGTGGGACCAAAGACGGAATTCTAGCAGCTTTGTGTGTTTGACACACTCCTTTACCTGTATGGGAAAGAGTTACTTTACTAAAATTTTGTGCAATCACAAATTAATTGAGAAGAAAAGAAACCGCAGTATGCTAAGAACAATACAAAGTGCAATGTGCAATGTTGGAATCCTCCCTCTCTAGCAACAAAAATCTTAAATCACTCTATTTGTTTGTTTTAATATAGAGCAAAATCACTTGGCTCATGAAGTTTATAATTCTGGTGTTTGCTCAGTCTTTGAGCATCAAATAGCATCGCTGGGACTGGGGTTCTGCACACTCCTAAACTTTGCTTTCTGAATGCTGGCTGCTGCTGCTTCTGGTATCAGGCTGTTTGGAGGCAAAAGGAAATACAGGAGCTATAGGTGCACGGTCCCTCATGTTCAGGTCCTGTGGACACCTTGAGAGCTCATTGCTACAAGATCCCAGAAGCCACGAGTGGACAAGTTAGGCCATGTGGTTGGTAGGCTGTTATGCAGTGATGGGCTTAGCTTTGGAGTGTGATTGAGTGACTTGTCAACCCTGAGGCTAAACATATCGAGCAAGGGTAACAGTATATCCAATTGGTTGGATTAATTGGCTGGTATGTTTGGTGTTGCCAGAAGGCTGAGGATGGTCTGGGGAGATACCCCAGGAAATACCCACAGTGGCGCTGTGTACACACTGCAGCAACCTGAAGTAACAGGCAGGGTTGGTCCCTGTGCAGTTGCCAAGGGTCTGTTCTTGAAAGAGACAATCTGATATTTGAACTGTCATGCTAGCAAACACAGTCAAATCAGTACAAGAGATATCCATATTTGGAGTATTTTGTTTGGTCAATTTAAATATCACTTTGATTGGATATATGGTTTATTCTCAAATTCTTTGCCACTCCCCAGCATATGCATGAGGGATCTTGCAGAATCTTTGGTATGTGTATTAGTGTTTTGTTATTGTGACAGATACTGGAAATAAATCAACTTTTAAGAAGGACAGATCTCTTTTGCTTATGGGTTCAGGCCATGGCTTCTTGGCCCCTTTGTGTGTGGGCCTGTGGTGAGACAGTGCATTATGATGGGGAACACATTGTGGAGCAAACTGCTCACCTCCTGGCAGCCAGGAAGCAAAGAGAAAGGACAAAGAGGGGCTAGAGTCCCAGTATTCCCTTTCAGGCCCACCTCCAATGACCCAAACTCCTTCCATTAGGCCCCAAGGTGGAAAGGTTCCACCATCCCCAATGTACCATAGGTATCTACAGATATCCCTGGGTATCTGAGCACCTGCCTCAGCATCTCCTTCCCCCTCTTTGCTGATTTACCTGCAAACTCTGTGTTGTCTTTTAGGATTCGGAGTGACTTCTATCCAAGATGGAGCTGGATATGTTCTTCCAAGGCCTCTGCTCACTCCTGAAGACTTGGGCTTAATAGAACCTGGACTTTCTCAGCTGCAGCATGTTACCAGGCAGGTAGGTGACTCTTCCACATCATGAGCACCACATGCTCAAAACTAGTTCAGTACAGTTTTTAATTCTGCATCAATTGCTGATGTGGATTTAATCTTCCATCAAATAATGCATACTGGTGATTGAGAAAGATTCAACATTGAGTCAACAAAGAGTGAAACTTCTGTGCATTTTTGTATATTTTAAATTATGCCATTGGATGAATAACTACAATGCCTTTAGTTGTTTGTCATTTTTGGACTTCCAGGCACAGTTTCCCATGTCTTGTGTATTAGCTCATTTAGCCCTCACAGCAGGTCTACAAGTCAGCCACCATTATTATCCCTGTTTTGAGGATATGGAAGCTAAGGGGGGTTGAAAAGCCTTCCCAAGGTCACAGAGCTGGTAAGAGATTTGATTCCAGGAGGTTGGGGCCAGACTCCCCCCTGCTTCACCACTCTAATGCCAAAACACTGATTTTTATTTAAAATCCTCTATTTCACATATGCATCCAATGGCAGTGTACGTGCACACATACATATTGTGTACATAGAAGATTTTCATAGACTGCTCTTATCATATTTTTCTGGTTGAACATCCACTGCTGTGTAGATTTGTTTGCCTTTAGGAACTGGTAGAATTTTTACCAAGAATAGCCAGAGAAGTAGATTCTGAGGTTGGTCAGCAACATTGCCCTTTCTCCTGCCCGCACTGTCTCTCTCCCTCTGATTTTTACCAGGCTTTCCTTTTGATCCAGTGCTGGTATAAATGCTACTGTGGAATTTGGAGGTAACAGACCTGCATGAAATCTTAACTCTGACCCCTGCACCATAGGACCCCACCTCAAGCTCCTCATGGTAAAAATGGGGAGCATGAGCCCTGACAAAACTTAAAACAGAGAAAGAAGCTACTTGTCATATTTTCAGTTTTATAATTCCATTTCTATTTGAAAAAATTTTAGGATTTGGGGTATGGGTTTCCTTTAATTCAAAATGTGATCTGTTTCAAATCTTGTGAAATGGCCTGCTCCCTACACTGCTAGGAAAAGAGGGGGTAATGGTATCAGCCAGCTCTCTGTTGCTATAACAAGATACCTGAGAAAATCAGTTCTAGAGATTTTAGTTCATGATCCATGGGCACAGCTGCTTTGGGCCTGTGGCTAGGATGCAGAACATGGTGTGGGGTTGTGGCAGGGCAAAACTTATCTCGTGGGCAGGAAGCAAAAGAGAAACAACTGGGCTCATGTAATTTCCTTCTAGGACAGATCCCCATGACCCGAGACATCACAAGTCCCACCTGTCAGTGTTCATTCACTACCTTTCCATAGTGCCATCCTGGGTACCAAGGTTTTAACATGGGGACATTCAAGTTCCAAACTGTAGCACATATATATGACTTTATTTTCTAGGCTTCATAATTCTCATTCTACCTTTACATTTCTTTTTTATTGAGTCTTTTTAGTCATACATGACAATAGAATCCATTTTGACATAACTATAAAAGTGTGGAATATATCTTGTTCTAATTCTGACCCCAGTATCTTTCCTTTCCCTTCCCTCCCGCCAGCCCTTCTCCCTTCCCTCTATTGATCATTGTGCCATTTATCTATAGTTATTTTTTAACTCATTTCTTGTGGTTGTACACGGTGGAGAGATTCACTGTAGTATATTCATACATGTACACAGGAAAGATCTCAGTGTGACCTCTTCAAAATATGATGTGTCACTTCTAACTTGACCCACTTTTTCGTTTATGTCATTGATTTTAAAAGGGGGCTCTGTAACAGCTGTAAACTCACAGAGTCAATACTTTTTATGCAAAGTAAAATTACCAAATATAAATAGCCATCTCTCCCATTGCCAGTCTTGGTACTCACGCATCCCTTTGGGAGAAGAATGGCTAATGTTGCCAGCTCAAAGAGTCCGCTGTCAGAGCCCCCATAACTAAAGCAGCTGGCATGAAAACGAGTCTGCTCACCCCAGGCCAGGGCACCTGGGCAGCTTTAAGTCATTTCATTACGTGTGCATCTGTCAGCCTTGGTTATCGTCAGGTGCCAAGGGCAAGGTAAGCCCTTGGGAAAACAGCACAATAAAAGCCAGGGGTAACTTCAGTGCCATTCCATCTCTACTGTATTTTTCTTACCTCTTCAGAATTTTGGCTGCCCATGCTCCCCTTGCACACCCCTCACCAAATAAATGCCCGATCTTGGCCTGTCTGCTGTAAGCAGAACCCACACTGGAAAAGGTCATTTTCTTCCTTCTGCATGCATGACCTCTGCTCTGCCTCCAGACTTCAGAACAGAGCTTTCCTGGGTAGCATTCTCTCAGATGAGGGATTGGTGATTCTCTGATCTAAGAGAATGATCCTTGACAAATTGTCTAATTGATAACAATGTGGCTGCATTTCTTAGCCTCACCTATAAAGGGCTTTGCATTTTAATGGGGACTAGGCTTGGATCATTCATCTAGTCTCTAACAACAAATGCATGAGAGGGTTGGATACTCATACTATAGGGAATTACGGGACAGAAAACCTTCCAACTTCATCATATCACTTATCCTAGGAATCCTATGGCAGTGAAGTTTCATTCATCTTTCATTTAAAGAATCTTGGGTCCTCCAAAAAAAAAAAAAAAAAAACACTCAAGCAAAATTAGTTTCCCTTAAATATTTCCAAGAGTCTGTTAGAGTTCACATTTTTTCTAAGTTCTACAAATACAAAGTAGAAGTAAATTATAGAACAACTTCCTTATTCTTTTAAATGAAAACCTAGTGTCTGCTCAAACTATTGTTGCCTGCTCCCAGAGGCCACTGTGTCCAATTGAGAAGCAGCTGTGGAGCTCAGAGGCAGGTGTGTTGTGAGACAGGTGCCCTGAGCAGAGGGACAGGACCTGTCACCTGCACCTGCGGGGCTCCCTCACCAAATTCTGCAGGAGTCTAGCAATGCATTTATAACCTGCTCCACACAGTGTGTTTTGTAAGTCTGGCAGAAATTAGATGTTTTTTTACTTTATTGGTTTAAGAACACTCTCACTGGACACTGAATCACCCGACAACTCAAAGGTGGCCCTGACTGGAGAGCGTGGTCTACTGAAGGAGATTAGGTTTACATCCACTCCAGACTTTGAGTGGATGTGGCTTAATGTGGCTTCCATATAGTTCATGACAGCAGGAAGTATGGCTCACCATCCTGGTTGACAAATGGCTTCCGCAGTGTTCCTCTTGCCAGTTTCCCTGACATCTTGACAACAAGATGCAGGGTCTGATTTATGTCAAAATATTAATAAAATATGGTGGGTTTTTTCCCTCCTGGATTATGTCATTTGTCAGCTTTTTAACGTTAGTATTTGGTTGCAAGTTGGTTTTTCCCCCCCCTCAGTCTAAATAAATATCCTCTCTTATATCTGTTTTTCTGGTTGTAATTTTGTATCATTACTAACTGAGAAACACTAAGTTGGATGAGCATCAAGTGCTGTGATTTTACCTCCAGGTGCTAGCTACTAAGTTATCACTTCTCCACACTTGGGACCAGGGAGAACACTCCAGCAGACTGTCCTTCATGAGGCAAGTTCTGCAACTGTATTTCACTTGTGAAATACAAATTGCTGAGTTATTAGTTCAGCAATCCATTAATAGAAATTCTCCATGCTGTTCACAACTTCCACCAATACTCAGTTTGGCAAGAATGCATCCCACCATTTCATGTGTATTTTCTTTACGTAAATGGTATTTGGTTTTCTTTTTTTTCCCTTGAGAAATTTTAATTCAGTTCATTTCCTTCCTCTGGAGGAAATCCTCTGAAACTAGCTTTCTTGCTATTCAATTTTTATCTTTCCTCCCCTGGAATACTTTCCCAAAGATTTAATTAGCTTATGCACTGGTGAAGTAGTTCCTGCGATGGTCCCTGTTTGTAGATAGGAGAAGTATTTTTTCTTTGACTGCTTAAAGAAATTGCCACTCAAAATCCATTTCTTCCATCTGGTCTGCTGCTTGTCAATTTCAGATTCATGTACCCTCTATTTTTGTTGATAGCTGCTTTATTAGAGTCTAAGACTCAGAAGCATTTCACACTTTAATATTTGATTCATCATTGGGAGGAAAAAAGTCTGAAGACTCTATATTTCCTCTCCAACTCCCAATACTTTGGGATTCTGTATTTCAAGATTCCTTAAATAAAGTGATGATTTCCCCCCAAAACTTTCAGGAGGTTCCAAGGCAATTACATAGTGTGTATTTTACCAACTGTTAATCAGCATTTGTGTACATTTCACATTGCCAAGTACTATACTGTTATTATTATAAAAATAGGTGGTTTGTTCAGTTACACTGATTCTCCTTTCTTCATGTCTCAACATATTTTCACCTCTTGCTTATCCATTCCAGTGATTTGAAACATTTTCTAGACTAGATATAATCCAACGACTTTATATTTACCTCTGAAATAAATTTCATTTTGTTTTCTTTTTTTGAAGTGCCTGGGATTGAATATAGGGACTCATGCATGCTAAGTGAGGGAGGGCTCTACCATTGAGTTTCACCACTAGCCCCCCAATAAATCTGCTTTTAATGAAAATTGATTATTTAGTTCAGACTTAATCTGAATTTCCTTTGCATTTAAAAATTTGTTGCTGAAAGTGATTTTAAGATACATTTATCTATTCTGTTGTGCTATCATAACATATTTGACATGATTTAATTACATCTTATTTAGTATTGGGGGATTTTATTGTATCTAAGGTCATGATTCTGATCAATTCTAATTGTACCACATTGACAGAAACTTTAAATGTCAACAGGACAGGGTCCAGGGTTGAATAGCTCCAGAATTAAATTGAAAAGTTAGAAAAGAAAAAAATAGATGAGAGAAAAATGTTTTCTTCATTTCCAGTGCCCACCCCCTGCAAGGAAATGCATAGATTTAAGAATACTAGATATTGTTAAAATTACAGGTCTCAGAATTTGAATTTCTATGCACCATTTCTTTCAATATGCTGGTTTTGCCATCTGATTTGAGTTTGCCTTCTATTAGAACACTCATGTGACCAGGGGAAAGAACAACTGGCCATGTTCTGGATGGTCTTACAGAGGTCAGTGCTCAGGCCTGGGTTCACAGCCTTGAAGCTGGCCTCCCTCTCCAATTGCCTCCACTATGAAAGATAGGAGGTAGGACTCTATATTTAGGTGGGACTTGTTGTCCTACTGTCCCAAGGCAAGAAGGAGAGGGAACGTTACTTTCCCTTTCCTCAGAAGATAAAAGGGCTTCCTTAGCAAATTGGCTGCTACATGGTAATAATAATTATTCTTCAAGGTGAATTCATTCATTGTTTCAGCATGGTACATCATACAGAATCCAAAGTTATACAGGCACATCAAGGAAAGTGAATCTATCCCCATTCCTTCAGCCTCTTTTCCCCAGAGGCTATTGTTGCTGCTGGGGTCTTAGGCAGCCTTCCAGAGATATGGGAGACACTTTCCAGAGCTCACATTACAGGGTTGACAAGCCATAGCCCTCAGAACAAATTCAGACGGCTGCCTGTTTTGTCAATAAAGTTTTATTGGAACACAGCCACACTCATCTATTTATGAATTGTGTGTCACTTTGGGGTCACAATAACAGAGTAGTTGCAACAGAGGCTTTCAGCCCCACAAAAGCCTAACCTGTTTATCCCTTTCTAGAAAAAGCTTGCCAAAACCTAATCTAGACACTATTTCTGGTACTCCAGTTTCAGTTGTGAATCATTTGAACCTTAGAAATACCCTTGCCCCACATACACCTGCTCACACATACTCTTCTTTCATTTCTTGTATCTACTCTGCTGTTTTGTGCATTTTTAATTAAAATATTGTTGAGCAATCATTTCAAATTGATAGATTATATATAAATCCAATTTACTCTTTGCAACCAATTCATTTATTGTTTGGGCCCTTTACACGAATGCATTTATTTAATTCTCACAGGATCTTATTCCACAGATGCAAGTAAGTCAAGCTCAGAATTAAGTGACTTATGTTTAATTGTCAACTAGTACATGTAAGGCAAGGGGTTTGAACCCACCTGCCTCTGGCTCCAAGGCTTAATTTTAGTAGTGAGTGATCTATATGTTATTTGCAGAACATTGATGGAGTTAGAGAATAATGTTCATTTTGATCAGTGTACCCCTGTCCATGGAGAGGTGAATATATCTCAGGAATGGGCTACTGACTTGCTTTGCTAGGATGATGGCCAGATCGTGAGCACCGCGTATAGTAAACATGCTCAGTAATTTGCTTTGGGCCTTTTAAGCACTGAGCTCTGGGTTAGGATTTCTCATGCTCTTCGTCATCAACCTCTGGGATATGCTTCAGACTTTCCTTAAACTCTTTTACCCAGAGAGTGAATCATGGGGTAGACATGGATACCGTGATAATGGCATGATGTCAATTAAAACATTCAGAGGGGGCGCTGGGGTTGTGACTCAGTGGTAGAGCACTTGCCTAGCTTGTGTAAGGCACTGGGTTCAATTCTCAGCACCGCATATAAATAAATAAAATAAAGGTCCATTAACAACTAAAAAAAATAAAATTAAAAAGAACCATTCAGAGGCCCAAATTATTACTTTATTTAATAACTGAAAATTGTCTTTTCTTAAAATTACCTTGGCAAATCCATTAAATTCTTAAAGGAGGGTGTACTATGATATTTTTTGCCAGTCTCTTCCCCTCCAGGGCTGTTTTGCTGGTCGAGAAGTGGATGAAGATGTTAGCAGGTGTTTAGAAAGTAAGTTGTGCATAGTAGTATAATACATCAGCAGATTCCACCTAATAACATTTAGGGTTAAGATGTTTTAAGAATTGAAGGCTGTCCCTGCCACCTGCCACCTACCATGCACTGTTGTCAAAGGGCCGATCTTATCAGATGAACCCTGGTCATTTTCTAGCCTTCTCAAATCAGACACAATGGATCCTATTTTTGGTATAAATAAAACCCAAGACATGAAAATTCCTGCAACCTCTCCTGAGTGCCTTGGGAAGAGAGTCTATGTAATATTATAAATGAGAGTAATTTTCAGATCATTATATGATTATCAATAATATAATCTGATATTTGAAAATAAAAAAACACAGGCATTATTTATTTCATGGGGTACTATCATTAGAATAAATTTTTAGTTAAACTTATTTCCCAGTAAGGAATACTCGTAATGATTTGGTTTGGGCAAATGATCACAAATATTTTCTCCACATCTCATGATTGCGGAGTAGCTTTCAAGAACCTCTCTTTGTCTTCTGTGCATCTGACGAATAGGTTGTTCTTCATGATAATGAAAGAATTGAACATATGAGACTCTGCAACAGCTTCCAACTCCCTTAGGCCCATCTTTCCTAATCAAAATGAGTAGAATTTGACTAATCTGTTTCCTTTGAAAAAATGGTAATTGGCTTATACAGTACTTGAAATATCAATGATGGATAATAAGTCCAAATTCTTAAAAAAAAAAATAGGCTATCACAATTTTCTTAGGAAACAGACTAGAAAGTACCCTCCTCTCTTACGTGACATTAATTTTTAAAACTTGACAAAACCGGAAGAAAATCTCTTTGGTAATTTATGGCAGCATATTCGGCATAATCCATATCGTCATATAAAAGAAAGGAAAACTAGAGGGCTCTGTTGTGACAGTTACGCTATTGAGTGTTAAAAAAAAATTGAAAGGTACCTACATATACATATAGAAAGCTTCATGTACAAGTTACATTTGTTTTCTTGTGGAACCTGAGAAACAGAATTCATATCCAAACCCAAAAAGAATTTTAAATAATAATAATAATTCTGTATTAGAAGAACTCTAGTAAATCATACATGCTGTTTGCCAGGTTTTGGATACCCCAATTTGGGCTATGAATCATGTGATCATGTGAAGCTTGTAAAATAATTTCCTAGGTCAGTGTCAAGGAATTCAAACTTAGAGTCACAAGATTGAGACGGTTCTGATAATGTCTACCACCACCATTCTGTCAGAATATTCTATTTCTGCTTAAATGAGAGCCCTGGTGAACACAGCTGAGAAAGGCCACAGATGATTTCCTGTGAGCTCTATAAGTAAACTTTGTTTGCAGGGGCATTAGGATCTGCAGACTAATCACTAGCCTAGCTCTCAGGAGAGCCGGGGGCCTGCTTTTCAATGAACATAGCGGAAAATGTTACCTGCTGCACAGCTCTGTGCTCCCCTATATTTCCGTCTTCCTTGTAGTGAGGCTGGGGTCACATGGCCAGTTCTAGCTTATAAATAATTCCCAGGAAAGACCTGTGTCATTTGGGGCCATGCCAATTAAGACAAGGTACCTCCTCCCTGTGACTCTTACCTTCCCTGACTTTGCATCCCTGGAAGCCGTGATAGCCCAGAACTGAGATTGTTATACTCAGATTTCCACCTCTTTGAACCAAAGGCCCAACAAGAACAAGTTTGGGGCGGGGGCAGCTATTTTATTTTGGATCATGATTTCAGAGGTTCTAAGTCCATGGTTGACCATGTCCACTACTCTGGGCCCCAGGTGAAACAAAACATCATGGAGGAAGGACATGGAGGAGGGAAGCAGCTCAGTTCATGACAGCCAGGAAGCGGAGAGAACTCCTCTCACCAGCAACAAAATGTAAATCCCAAAGGCATACCCCCTGTGATCTATCTCCACCAACCACTCTGTCTGCCTATAGTTATTGCCCAGTTAAACCATTCAAGTAAATTAATCCACTAACTAGGTTGCAGCTCTCATAACCTAATCATTTTACCTCTGAGCATACATTTTTTAAAAATTTTTTTTTAGTTGTAGATGGACACAATACCTTTGTTTGTTAATTTTTTTTATGTGGTACCAGGTATTGAACCCAGTGCCTCACACACACTAAGCAAGCACTCTACCACTGAGCCCCACTCCAGCCAGCCTCTGAGTATTCTTGTATTGTCTCACACATGAGCTTTTGAGGGCCACCTCATATCCAAACCACAGCAGAGATGGACATAATAAATTCAAAATATGAACTTACTATTGGGAGGCGCACTCAATCCATCAGATTTTATGTCTAAGAGAAAGGGACCTAGGAGTGGGTGTGATTTTGTCTGATGTGGTGGCTAAGATGAATCAGCCACTGATAATAGTGAAAATAAATCCTTGACCCTATTTTTAAAAACTTCTATATTGAATTTTTTAAAAAGTATCTACTTATCTCAAAACCAATATCTTCCTTATAAAAAGTAACTGGCAAAATCTAATGCTTTTGAATTGCTGAGGACAAGAACATCTGTTGGGAAAAGTTGATCTAGCCCTTTATAAAGGAGTATCTCAGCTCAAATGAGAGGTTACAGAGAATTTAAATAGCATTTCCATCCATTCATATTTTGATAATTTGAACTTCTCCAATTATAACTGAAGACCTTCACAACTTAGTTAATGGTGAAAGATGGAAAATCTAGTCACTTCCTCAAAATGAAAAGCTTTTAGATGTTTAAATTAAATGGTTTCTCATTAAATAATAATAATTTAGCATTACTTCTCTCTCTTTTTTTTAAATCAAAATAATCAACTTGCTTCCTTTTACACAAAGATGTTATGTTTCTCAAGGATATGGCTGGAACTTTCCATGTTTTCTCCCTTGATCACAGGGGTTATGAATGAAGCACACAATTTATTGGTGACATATTCAGTGGATACCTGTGTTATATCTTTAGCTCTGAATCAAGCCCACACTGTGTCAATAGTTCATTATCTGCTTGTGATATTGAACACTTATTTTCCTTCCCAATGATCAGAATAGAAATCCTAATTCATATTTTTGAACTTTTTTCCTAAGCCCTAATTTGAAACCAGACTACAAAGCAGAAAAATAAGTGAGAATTTCATTTGCCTTTACAGTATTTACATACTTTTACGCTTGATTTTCTGGGTAGGTTTCAATATAAATTGTTATTGGATTAAATTTATGATAGTTGAGTAGTGGGGGATGCAGGAAAAATTCTAGTCGCCTTCAATTATCTCAGCAAAGGGCTGGCAATAACTAGCAAAGAGATGCCTATGATGGAAAATGTCACATTGCAAATCAGCACGATTGCAGCAAAGCTGTAAAGGAGCCATTGAGTGGGTTAAAAAAACTTCACATGAAGAGTCAAACTTGGACTTGCACCCTGCCTTCAACTCCTCAGAATCCTGTGACCTTGGGCAACTTAATTAAGTACTAAATCTCAATATCTCATCTACAAAATGAGGATGCTGATTCTGCCCATTCTTGCAGAGCTTGTTAATGAGCTTAGTCATTGGCCAGGAGCAACTACTCCCTGCAAGCCAATAACCACACCTTTTCCATGACAATGGCGGGTATCAGAGCTCAGACCATTTATTGATTCCATACTTAGACCAATAAATATTGAGCACTCACTACACTGAACACCTTTGGTGGTATTGATGGACAAAACACAGTCATATGAATGTGTCTGGGAAGGCTAGTTGTCTATCCCATCTTCACACTGACCAGCCTGGAACTGAACATTCTGGCCTACCATGGGTAGACCTCTGTGTCCATGTGATGAGTTCCTGTTGGTGGAATCTCAGTCTCACTTGCAGGTTGGGGCTTTTAAAAAGCAAGTCTTGCTTCTCCATTTCAGTCAGCACTGACTGGTTGCAGAGAACTCCCCAGGAGAGGGTAGACTGCAAGATGGACAAAGCCTGGATCCTTTGAAGAATGACCAAGAGGAAGGCTTCCCACAGTGGACCAAAAATGAACAATGAATAAGCACTTCTTGTTTTAAGCTACTGCACTTTGGGGGTTAATTTGTTATAGCTGATATTGCTATACTAATACCATGCATAGACCTCTGCTCCCAATGACCTTGGAATCTATAGGAAATACCTGACTGCAGCAGGTTTCCTTATTATTGGAGCTGGTAGCAGTATCTGAGCAGTGTCTGAAGCCATTTGGAAATTTGAAAGTGCATGGACATAGGAAGATAGCTCTTACTTCCCTTAGCTGCGATTTGACTTTGATAAAAAGAAACCAGGAATGAGATGCGAGTATGGATTCCTTGAATTCCATTTTTGTTTTGCTGCTGCTACTTCTGTTAGTGAAACTCAAGACCAGCTTGAGAATTCTGCACCATACTACAGTATCATGGAACTATTCACACCTTTTCTGCCTGCTCTGCAATGTTAGTGTGTTACAGACGGAAACTGCTTCAATATCCAAGTAAAAATTTTAATTTTAGAATAGAGTGGAACCAGAGAGTCAATAGTTCTGCACTCTATGAATATAAAATGTCATCAAATTAACTTCTAGTACCTGGACTTAGAATGACTTAAGCTCTATCATAAAATAGCCCTTGGCAAACAGTTCTTATGTTTTGGATTACAACTGGTGCAACAAAATGCTTTAAAATTTAAATAGCTTTTTACAGGAAATATCTGGCCCCAGTTTTCAGGCAGCTAACCTTGCTTGGTATCCAAGTGTATCCTGTAATTTGACTCCTAGAATCTTACTGCCATTGTCATGGAGGGTTCACCCAGCTGTGACTGGTGTAGTTAGTGGTTTTCAGGGAATAGTTGCTCCTGGCCAATGACTAAGCTCACTACCCAGCTTAGCACATATATTTATGTCATTGATAATTTTCAATATGGTTAACTTCTTTAAGTTATTGACAGGCAGTTTGTCTTGGCTCAGTCAGGCATGATGCATAGGCAGGGGGTCAACTGCTGGCGACTGGACTTTCATGGGTCACTCCATGTGTCACCTCCTTCTCCCAGGAGCTGTGGGCTAGCTCAGGAACATCCTTCTTGTAGCAGTGGAGGAAGCACAGGAACAGAAACCTACCCTTGACAAGAACCTTTCAAGCTTCTATTTGCATCATGAATGATGGTGTCCTGTGGACCCAAGCAAGTCATGTGATCAAATCCAGATTCCACAGTAGAAGAATGTTCTCTTGATGTTCTTTGTATTTACATGGCAAATGCATATATTCCTGTAAGAGTGAAGTACCAGTGCTATTCAGGTGATTTAGCACATTACCCTATCCTATTAAACTCACTTCAACACATACATTTTCTGTTTAGAATATTGGCTCATTTTCTTTCTTTCTTTTTCTTTTTTTCTTTTCTCTTTTCTTTTCTTTCTTTCTTTTTTTTTTTTTTTTTTTTTTTGAGACAGGGTCTTGCTATGTTTCTTACGGCCTCGATAATTTGCTGAGGCTGGCCTTGAACTTTCGATCCTCCTGCCTCAGCCTAGCCTCCTGAGTTGCTGGTATCACAGGTGTGCACCACTGCACCAGGCTGTAGGTTTGTTTTCATTCCATTCTTTCAGATTAAAAAAAAAATCTCTGTCCTTAATCAGAACAAGTTATCTACTGGGAAGTAAAGCAGAATTTTTCAAGGACTTTAAAGTAATTAAATTTCAACCAATACCAAAATTTATCTTTCAAAGAGCGTAGGAAAATATGTTAACAAACTTATTCATTTAACACATATTTATGGCACTGATAATTTACAATAAGGCTAACTGTTTTAAAGCACAATATATTAATGAAACAATACTTCTCTTAAAATGAGTTAAAATTGGGAAAATACGCCCTCCTAGGATCACCACCAAAATGACTCACAACAATAGAATAGTCCAGTAAGGAAGTGGACTTTTACAATTTGTTTTCTGCCACCTGATAGGGGTCTCATCAAGATGTCCACCTAAGAAGGCTGCATGTTATTGGTCATGGTATTTCATGTTATGTTAAAATATCTTTTGTTCACAATACCCTGGATATAATGTGGGATTTCTCCTAGAATTCTGTTCCAATGAAAAGAGAGGCTCAAACACAAAAGCACAGAAACACTGAATTTGCATGATTGGTTGGAATAAGCACCATGGAAAAAAGTCAACTCTGAGATTCAAGAAACTGGTATCCTCAGAAAAACCTGTTTGCAATGCTGGTCATCCATGGGCATCTCGGAACTGGGATTTTAGAAAGATTCTCACCTTTCCTGGAACCAGTGAGAATGTTCATTGTGCCTACTCTATTTATGCAAATGATAAGGTTCATGCTGACCACCTGCTTCCTTGGAAAGCTGGCATTATTATGCATGGTAGGAAGGGTGCCTTCATGAGTATCCCCTGTAACCCTGGCTCAGAGGACTGATGAGCTTCCCTGGTAGATGACAGACTTTTTACATAGTTTATCACAACCTGCTCCTGGGAATTAAGGACACCTGTGTACCTCCACTGGTGAAGGACTTTTGGAAGCCTCATCTTCTCCTGACTGGGTATTCTCTGTGTTCTGTTGTTATAACAAGTCACCGAATGAGGAAAGCTATATGTGGAGTCCACTGAGCCCATCTAGTGAATCAAAGCTTGGAGTGTTCTTAGGGACCTCTAAGCCAAGAAGCATTTTCTGTTTCTTCCTTCCTGATGTTCAAAGGTGACATTGTGTGGAAAACTCACTCATGCATCCAAGAGAAGTTTATTGAACATCTAATATGCAACAAACACCATGTTAGAATTTGGCAAAAAATCTCATCTGTCCCGCATGGCACCTGCCTTCATGGACATGGACTTCAATGAGGTCAAAATAATAGACTAAGATGAAGCCAAATTTATTTTGTTTTCATCACATTCATTCCCCCTTTTATTTTTTCCTAATGTAAAAAACCTGCCAACTAGTTACGAACAGTAAGCAAAGGATTTAATCCTTTTAAAAAGCACTTTGCCAGAATTTTAGTAATTGGCTTTCTGTTTTCCCTGAAAAAATAATTAATTGTATCCCAATGAGTATCATCAGATGATTTTAAACTCAATAAAGATATAAAGGCAATTGTTAGGTAAGGTTTGTCTGGCTACGCAGGAAAATTCTAAAATAGTCACTTTATGTTTTCATTATTAAGTTTGCCAAAGTCCTCCAAGGACTCCACTTGTAAGAGAAAAATAACAGATGCCACACATGTATTGTAGCTAAAAAATCGACTGCCATGCATTCTGATAACAAGTTCAAATAGTTAATGCGTGAGTGGAAACAAACTATACTGGGTATCATAATTGATTCTTAAAAGTAACTTTAACATTTCTTGAAATAATTAGGTCAGATATAACATTTAAAATGTAAATGCAGAATTTCAAAAGGAATCAGATCATGAAGGAAAAATAATAGCATTAGCACCCCCCTGGAATTTTGAGAACTTGTGGTGGCATATTGAAAATGTAAATGGCTTGCCTCCTTCTGCAGCTTTATGAACAGTTTTTCTGGGTGCAAATCAGCCTCCGGTTTTTATTTTAAGATGTGCTTAAAACATTGGAACCAGATTGAGTTGGCTTCCATCTGCACACGAGTGGGAAGGTTTTACTGCCTTCGGTGTCAACCAGCAAATATTTTCTCTCTGACACCGACTTCTGGGAGTTTGAAAAATCTGGATGGAACAGAAACCAGTGCCGCCATGATCTAATTTCTTTCAATTACTTTGGGCCTTACTGGAGCATTCATCTTATATTTTATGGTCACCCATTCATCTCCTGGGCTTTGCTGCCCTTGTAATCTTATCATTAACAATATACGAGGAGAGTGGCTCTTCAGATTCAGGCATAACTGTGATTTGTTCGTGGCTGCTGGCCCACTGGGGTGGATGGGCTTTTGTTATGAATCATTTGTGCACATGATTTAATATATGTTGGGGCCATACGTCTGGCTTTGATTTTTAAACATTTGAAGGCATGAGTCAATCTGGCGTAAATGTAAGTAAAATGCAGTGTGCGTCCAATATGATCTCCCTAAGCACGGGTTTTTCAGGCATGTAATCATTTGAGCTCATGACTTCTGTGCATTCAGAATCATTTTGAATTAGAGTCTAACCGGCGTCCATTGCCCAAACACTTGAACAGAAACCATTGTTAAAAGAGATTGAAAAGAGACGGAATCATGGAGCATTGAAAACATTCAATTTTGTGAAAAGAATACAAGTTTGGCATTGTAAGGTCTTTGTTCAAGGTTCTAATTTCTTCTTGTTATTTTTATTTGGACAATTGAATCAGCCTTCTGCTTATTTCTTTATTGTAAAATGGGTTAAAAATAGACTGTGCTTTTTTATTTCTATCTTTTTTTGTAGAGATATAAGTCAGTTTTATTATTGAGCATGCATTTAACTAGAACGCGATACTCATCACAGGCAATCTGCTAAAAGATGAAGACACAAAGAAATCTCACCCTTTGCTGCAGCCAAACAGATACAACCCATTACATATGTGTTCTCAAGATAAACAGTAACTCGTTCTCGAGTAAAAAGAATTGGCAGAACCTTGTTTCACACATAGTTCAGAATTTACCCGGCCATCCAGTGACCATCTGGGTAAGTAAATTGGCTCTGTACAAAGGAAAAACTAGGCTGTGTTTTCAGCATTGGGTGACACAACCTTTGAAACACAAGTATCTCAGTTGTTCAGTACACGTTAGCTACAGAATAAATGTGATTTTTTTTTTTGTAGTTTAACATTTCATGCAGGAAGGTGCAGAAAAACTAAGTGTATGTATGGCTCAATTAATTCTCAACGCTAAGCACATCAGTCTAAACTGCCCTGAGATGGAGATGAGGCATTGCCTGTTCCTTCCTGAAACCCACCACTAGGGGTGATTATGAACCCAACGTCTGTCATTGTAGACTAGTTTCACTTGCCTTTGAACTTCATCTCTTCAGATTCTCTGTAGGTCAGTGTCAATGAGAGTAAAGACACATTCCTCCTTTCTAACCCTGTCACTTCCCCCCCTTCTCTTATTGCCCTATGAGCTTGACTAGAACTGGACATAGCAATGGTCATGGACCTGTCCCCGTCTCAGGAAGAAGGCATTTAATAGTTTGCCATTTTAAGTGAACTTTATTATATTTTAAAAAGATCTGATCAGATAGGAAAATTTCTGTCTATTTAACTTGGATGAGGACCATTTGCCTTCTTTTTTTTAAAAAAAAGTTAAATTTTGTCACAAGCTTTATCTGCTTCGTGATGTGATTGACTTCTCTCTGGGTGAGTAATGCTTCCAAGTACAGTTTCCCCAAATGTTAACCAACTCTGGATTCACAGAATAAATCCTCCTTGATTGTGGTGTGTCATCCTTTCTATACATTTCTAGATTTGGTATTATGTTTTGTAGAGGGTTTTACATCCCTGCGGATGAGAAAGATTTGCAATAATATTCCTTTCTTGTAATGTCCTCTTTATGTTTTGTATCTGAGTTTTTCTAGGCCTGTAAAATGAGATGGACAGTGTTTCTCCCCTCCCCTTCCTCTCTTCCTCCTTCTTCTTTTTGAAATTTGTATTTCCTTTCTTACGTATTTGAAAGAACTCACTGCTGAGATCATCTGGATGCAAGGGTTATCTTCAAAATTACAATATTAAGCTCTTGTTCCTAATTGTTAACTTCCTTTAATTTCCTTGGGATGGACTTGTGCTTCTCTTCCTAGTTTCTTAAGATGGGTGCTTTCCCACTGATTCTCAACATGTGCTACTTTCTAATATGTGCATTTTAAAGCTACAACTTTGCCTCTGTACACTGTATCAGCTATGTCTCATAAGACCTGCTATGTGGAACCTTCGCTGTTAGCTCCAAAGGTTTTCTAATATTCATGAGCTATTTCTTGATCACAATTTAATTGCTAATTTCCAAGAACCTGGGGATATTCTAGTTATGTTTATTTTTAGACTAATTTATTAATAAATTATACTATAGTTCAAAAATGTAACTTGTGTTACTTAGATACTATACAATGTTTTAAGTTTATTTGGAGATGTTTTATGTACTTCAATTTGGTAAAATGAAGTAGACCCAAGTAGAACATGTATCATTATTTTTGGGTATAGTGTTCTGTGCACGTCAATGAGGTGGAGTTTGTTGAAATTGATTGACACTGTGACATTACTGGTTTTAGTTGTTTTGGAAGGGAAATGCGATATATTAGAAATGACTTCATTCACTCTTTCTTGGCAGTCACTAATCTGTAGTTTCCCATTTATTCTGCTACTTAATTTTAACAAAAATTGAAGTTTTCATAGGCAGATCAATGTTTGAGTATTGAATCTTGATATCAATTAATGTTACCTAAAATTCATATTCAGAATATTGCTTTATTTAGTTGATAAGCAATCTGAGTAATCTGTTTACTCATTAACTTTTCAAGAAGACGTTGTCGGGCTAAGTCATGACGTATTCTCTTCTTGGATACCTAAGTGTTGTTGAAAATGATATACAAAATTTTGTTTTCTAGCTCAGTGAGTTAGTAGGTAATATCAATGATGCCTAATTGTCCTGAAATTGGCAGAGTTAAGCAGATTAGCTCACGTCATAACACTTAGGGCTTCGTTAACTGTAGATCTTTAAGCATCCAGTTTTCCCAGGTGAGACCCCCAGAGAATCTTGAAATGGTAAATGAATGAACTACCAGCCCATAATTTTTAAACATTAATGGTTTTTCATATCAGTAAGCAAGATATTTCAAGCCAAACTTTTGTTGTCAGTCAGGAACCTAAATTGCATATCCGATATTAAATACCTTAATAAAAAAAGTGATGATTGGGTTTTTAGAACATGGCGGCGAGAGGGGAGGCAGTGCTTTGAGTACCTCCTCAACTACAGGGTCAGAGAGACGCATGGATACGCTTAGATTCGACCTGCTGAGAAACTCCTAGCAAAATTCCACTAAAGAGAGATCGGCCGGGAATTGGTAGGATTTTTGGAGGTGACAGTCTGCGCTAGAAGAGTGAATCTCCGCCACGCAGCGCAGAGGTCCAGACCCGCCAGCCGCTGCCAGCGCGACTCGGCGACTGTCGGCTGCCTGCACGCGGCCCCCGCATCAGGGCGGATAGCCTCCGAGGCGCAGCGCAGCAGGAGCGGTGCAGGGACTCTAGGAAGAGGTCTCTCTCCAAGCCTTCATGAAATAGCAAACCGGGAGCTGAAACCAACCAGAGACAGACCAGTCCCACCCCTCCCTTCGGACACTCCAGCAAGGAGCCTGGGGCCCGCCATAGCAGAGTGGTGACATCACCAGAGTTCTGCCAACAGAATTCCTTCCCAGCGGAATCCACATTAGCAGGTGTGTGACTCCCACCCCCTCCAGATACAAGCAGCCAGGAAACCACCGGGGGCATGTCTGTAGGGAAGCAGGGGGGATTCCAGATCCCCACCTCCCCTTAACACCAGCGGCGACACCCAAGATCTTAGCCGCCAGTTTCTGGGGGCATGCCCACCAAAGGGGTCCGGAAAAATTAAACTGTTGGTTCCCAGATCACCCCACCACAGCACTGGGGCTTAGATGAATGACACAGAGGGTGTTCATCGTTCGGGATATAGGACACGTGGTGGGGCTGCAAGTGTAATCAGATCCTCGGGGAACCGCCTCTGATGAACAGGACCTGGCTGGTTGGCTGGGAGGAGGAACAGGGGGAGGGACCGGATAAGTGAAAGGGCTCTGGACTAACAGGATTGAGAGACTCCCAGGAGCCACCGTACAGGGATTTCTGTCAGCACATAGAGTGCAGAAGCTCGGCTCAGAGGGCACAGCTCCGCCTATTGGAAGAGAAGAAAATGGGATTCAGCCATTGAACAGGGGATGCCAGCATGGCAGAGATCTGATGTCATCGGAGAGCGGCCGAGGAGAAAACTTCATCGGTGCCAGCGGCGACGGAAACAGTTGGTCCCCTGGTAGGGAGGGTGAGTCACAGATATCCGAGTCTCTCTCGCTTTGTCATCGAGCCAGAGGGGAGGAGCGGGGCCAGCGCCCGCGCCCGCAAGGTAGGCAGACCTGCGACCAACCTGCAGATCAGGCCCAGCGGTCTGCAGGCGTGGTAGGAGGGGCAGGGCAGAGCCACCGCCCGTGCCGGCAAGGTAAGCAGACCTGCGACAGACCGGCGGATCAGGCCCAGCGGCCTGCCAGCGTGGTACACACTTCACCCCGACTGGAGTAGGGGCAGAGCAGAGCCTTCGCCCACGCCCAGATCAGGCCCAGCGGCCCTCCTGTGTGGTGGTCAAGTGACCCCAATTGGAGTGGGGGCGGAGCGGAACTGACACCCGTGCCCGCAAGGTGGGCAGACCTGTGACCAACCTGCAGATCAGGCCTAGCGGCCCCTGGGCGTGGTAGGAGGGGCAGGGCAGAGCCTTCGCCCCCACCTGCAAGGTAGGCAGACCTGCGACAGAACGGCGGATCAGGCCCAGGGGTCCGCGGGCGTGGTAGACACCTCACACCAATTGGAGGAGGGGCAGAGCAGAGCCCCCGCCCGCACCTGCAAGGGAGACTTTTCAACTATACAAGAGCAATATAAATATATAGGCGGGAGGAATTTCAAAAACACAACAGTTTCACCAAGAAGAAAGAAACGCAAGCAGTATGAAAAGACAAGGAAAGAAAGGACTACAAGCAATGCAGTTCAGCTCAACTTTAGAAGAGGTAACGGCTGCAGCAGATGGAATGTCAGATAAAGAATTCAGGATATATATGCTTCAGATGATCTGGAGTATCAAGGAAGAAATTAGACAGCAAAATCAGACAATGAAAGATCACTTCGACAAGGAATTACACAAACAAATCCAGGAAGCAAAGGATCAACTATACAGGGAGATAGAGGTTATAAAAAACAAACAAACAGAAATCCTAGAAATGCAGGAAGCAATAAACCAACTTAAAAACTCAATTGAGAGTACTACCAGCAGAGTAGAACACTTAGAAGATAGAACATCAGACAATGAAGACAAAGTATTTCAACTTGAAAAGAACATAGACAGCTCAGTAAGACTGTTAAGAAACCATGAGCAGAACATCCAAGAAATATGGGATAACATTAAGAGACCAAACTTAAGAGTCATTGGGATACAGGAAGGTATAGAAGTCCATACCAAAGGAATGAGCAATTTATTCAATGAAATAATACGAGAAAACTTCCCAGACTTGAAGAATGAGACAGAATCCCAAATTCTAGAAGCCTACAGGATGCCGAATGTGCAAAATTATAAGAGATCCACACCTAGACACATTATAATGAAGATGCCCAACATACAGAATAAGGAGAGAATTTTAAAAGCTACAAGAGAAAGGAAGCAGATTACATTTAGGGGCAAGCCAATCAGGATAACAGCTGATCTTTCAACCCAGATTCTGAAAGCTAGAAGATCCTGGAATAACATATTTCAAACACTGAAAGAAAATGGGTTCCAACCAAGAATTGTGTATCCAGCGAAATTAAGCTTCAGGATGGAAGATGAAATTAAAACCTTCCACGACAAACAAAAGTTAAAAGAATATGCAGCTAGAAAACCATCTCTTCAAAACATCCTTGGCAAAACATTACAGGAAGAGGAAATGGAAAATAACAATGAAAACCAACAGTGGGAGGTAGGACAGTAAAGGGGGGGGGGATAATCAAACAGTAAAACAAACCATGTTTAGTAACATAAATAAACAAATATGGCTGGAACAACAACCCATATCTCAATAATAACCCTAAATGTTAATGGCTTAAACTCACCAATTAAGAGACACAGGCTAGTAGAATGGATCTCAAAACAAGACCCAACAATATGCTGCCTACAGGAGACACATTTGATAGGAAAAGACATAAATAGGCTGAAGGTGAAAGGTTGGGAAAAATCATATCACTCATATGGACTTCGGAAACAAGCAGGAGTGTCCATACTCATATCAAATAAAATAGATTTCAAGCCAAAGTTAATCAAAAGGGATAAAGAGGGACACTACATACTGCTTAAGGGAACCATACACCAACAAGACATAACAATCATAAATATATATGCCCCAAACAATGGTGCAGCTATGTTCATCAAACAAACTCTTCTCAAGTTCAAGAGTCTAATAGACCACCATACAATAATCATGGGAGACTTCAACACACCTCTCTCGCCACTGGACAGATCTTCCAAACAAAAGTTGAATAAGGAAACTATAGAACTCAATAACACAATTAATAACCTAGACCTAATTGACATATGTACAATATACTGCCCAACATCAAGCAGTTACACTTTTTTCTCAGCAGCACATGGATCCTTCTCAAAAATAGATCATATATTATGTCACAGGGCAACTCTTAGACAATATAAAGGAGTAGAGATAATACCATGCATCCTATCTGATCATAATGGAATGAAACTGAAAATCAACGATAAAAGAAGGAAGGAAAAAGCATACATCACTTGGAGAATGAACAATAGGTTACTGAATGATCAATGGGTTACAGAAGACATCAAGGAGGAAATTAAAAAATTCTTAGAGATTAATCAAAACACAGACACAACATATCGGAATCTATGGGACACATTGAAAGCAGTTCTAAGAGGAAAATTCATTGCTTGGAGTTCATTCCTTAAAAAAAGAAAAAACCAACAAATAAATGATCTCATACTTCATCTCAAAATCCTAGAAAAAGAAGAGCAAAACAACAGCAAAAGAAGTAGAAGGCAAGAAATAATGAAAATCAGAGCTGAAATTAATGAAATCGAAACAAAAGAAACAATTGAAAAAATTGACAAAACTAAAAGTTGGTTCTTTGAAAAAATAAACAAAATCAACAGACCCTTAGCCATGCTAGCGAAGAGAAGAAGAGAGAGAACTCAAATTACTAGCATACGGGATGAAAAAGGCAATATCACAACAGACACTTCAGAAATACAGAAGATAATCAAAAATTATTTTGAATCCTTATACTCCAATAAATTAGAAGATAGTGAAGGCATCGATAAATTTCTGAAGTCATATGATCTGCCCAGATTGAGTCAGGAGGATATAGACAACCTAAACAGACCAATATCAATCGAGGAAATAGAAGAAACCATCAAAAGACTACCAACTAAGAAAAGTCCAGGACCGGATGGGTATACAGCAGAATTTTACAAAACCTTTAAAGAGGAACTAATACCAATACTTTTCAAGCTACTTCAGGAAATAGAAAAAGAGAGAGAACTTCCAAATTCATTCTACGAGGCCAACATCACCCTGATACCTAAACCAGACAAAGACGCTTCAAAGAAAGAAAACTTCAGACCAATATCTCTAATGAACCGAGATGCAAAAATCCTCAATAAAATTCTGGCGAATCGGATACAAAGGCACATCAAAAAAATTGTGCACCATGATCAAGTAGGATTCATCCCTGGGATGCAAGGCTGGTTCAATATATGGAAATCAATAAATGTTATTCACCACATCAATAGACTTAAAAATAAGAACCATATGATCATCTCGATAGATGCGGAAAAAGCATTCGACAAACTACAGCATCCCTTTATGTTCAAAACTCTAGAAAAACTAGGGATAACAGGAACATACCTCAATATTGTAAAAGCAATCTATGCTAAGCCTCAGGCTGGCATCATTCTGAATGGAGAAAAATTGAAGGCATTCCCTCTAAAATCTGGAACAAGACAGAGATGCCCTCTCTCACCACTTCTGTTCAACATAGTTCTCGAAACACTGGCCAGAGCAATTAGACAGACGAAAGAAATTAAAGGCATCAAAATAGGAAAAGAAGAACTTAAATTATCACTATTTGCAGATGATATGATTCTATACCTAGCAGACCCAAAAGGGTCTACAAAGAAACTATTAGAGCTAATAAATGAATTCAGCAAAGTGGCAGGATATAAAATCAACACGCATAAATCAAAGGCATTCCTGTATATCAGTGACAAATCCTCTGAAATGGAAATGAGGACAACCACTCCATTCACAATATCTTCAAAAAAATTAAAATACTTGGGAATCAACCTAACAAAAGAGGTGAAAGACTTATACAATGAAAACTACAGAACCCTAAAGAGAGAAATAGAAGAAGATCTTAGAAGATGGAAAAATATACCCTGTTCATGGATAGGCAGAACTAACATCATCAAAATGGCGATATTACCAAAAGTTCTCTATAGGTTTAATGCAATGCCAATCAAAATCCCAACGGCATTTCTTGTAGAAATAGAGAAAGCAATCATGAAATTCATATGGAAAAATAAAAGACCTAGAATAGCAAAAACAATGCTAAGCAAGAAGTGTGAATCAGGCGGTATAGCGATACCAGACTTCAAACTATACTACAGAGCAATAGTAACAAAAACAGCATGGTACTGGTACCAAAACAGGCGGGTGGACCAATGGTACAGAATAGAGGACACAGAAACCAATCCACAAAACTACAACTATCTTATATTTGATAAAGGGGCTAAAAGCATGCAATGGAGGAAGGATAACATCTTCAACAAATGGTGCTGGGAAAACTGGAAATCCATATGCAACAAAATGAAACTGAATCCCTTTCTCTTGCCATGCACAAAAGTGAATTCAAAATGGATCAAGGAGCTTGATATCAAATCAGAGACACGCCGTCTGATAGAAGAAAGAGTTGGCTACGATCTACATACTGTGGGGTTGGGCTCCAAATTCCTCAAGAGGACACCCATAGCACAAAAGTTAATAACTAGAATCAACAAATGGGACTTACTCAAACTAAAAAGTTTTTTCTCAGCTAAAGAAACAATAAGAGAGGTAAATAGAGAGCCTACATCCTGGGAACAAATCTTTACTCCTCACACTTCAGATAGAGCCCTAATATCCAGAGTATACAAAGAACTCCAAAAATTAGACAATAAGAGAACAAACAACCCAATCAACAAATGGGCCAAGGACCTGAACAGACACTTCTCAGAGGAGGACATACAATCAATCAACAAGTACATGAAAAAATGCTCACCATCTCTAGCAGTCAGAGAAATGCAAATCAAAACCACCCTAAGATACCATCTCACTCCAGTAAGATTGGCAGCCATTATGAAGTCAAACAACAACAAGTGCTGGCGAGGATGTGGGGAAAAGGGTACACTTGTACATTGCTGGTGGGACTGCAAATTGGTGCAGCCAATTTGGAAGGCAGTATGGAGATTTCTTGGAAAGCTGGGAATGGAGCCACCATTTGACCCAGCTATTCCCCTTTTTGGTCTATTCCCTAAAGACCTAAAAAGAGCATGCTACAGGGACACTGCTACATCGATGTTCATAGCAGCTCAATTCACAATAGCAAGACTGTGGAACCAACCCAGATGCCCTTCAATAGACGAATGGATTAAAAAAATGTGGCATTTATACACAATGGAGTATTACTCTGCATTAAAAAATGACAAAATCATAGAATTTGCAGGGAAATGGATGGCACTAGAGCAGATTATGCTAAGTGAAGCTAGCCAATCCCTAAAAAACAAATGCCAAATGTCTTCTTTGATATAAGGAGAGTAACTAAGAACAGAGTAGGGACGAAGAGCATGAGAAGAAGATTAACATTAAACAGAGATGAGAGGTGGGAGGGAAAGGGAGAGAAAAGGGAAATCGCATGGAAATGGAAGGAGACCCTCAGGGTTATACAAAAGAACATACAAGAGGAAATGAGGGGAAAGGGAAAAATAATACAAGGGGGAGAAATGAAGGTCAGTAGAGGGGGTAGAGAGAGAAGAAGGGTGGGGAGGGGAGGGGAGGGGGGATAGTAGAGGATGGGAAAGGTAGCAGAACATGACAGTCACTAGTATGGCAATATGTAAATCAATGGATGTGTAATTGATGTGATTCTGCAATCTGTATATGGGCTAAAAATGGGAGTTCATAACCCACTTGAAGCAAAGTGTGAAAGATGATATATCAAGAAATTTGTAATGTTTTGAATAACCAACAATAAAAAAATAAAAAAAAAGTGATGATTGTACTTCAAATATATATGATGGGCTCCTAAAGTGATGTCTTATAAATGAACCAAATAGGTTAAGCTTCAGAATGAGACCTTTAAATACTAGGCCAAGAAGTTGCTTTGCTACTTACTCTGGTTCGACTCTTCACATATATGAGCAAATTAAAGGAAATAACAAAATTGACTTAGTGTTGAAAATTCATTTTTAGTGTAGTGTGTGTATTTGGTACAATCCTACTTTGGGAATTTAAAATGTATTATTGTATATCCTGAGATGATCTACCCATTAGAAGAAAATAAGACATGCCAAAATGTTACAATAGTCCTGTGCTAGTCTTTCTTATTTGGAACGCCCTCTGTCTTTGAAAGTCAAGTGCTAGAATCAGTAAGCTTATTATTATTATTTTTTAATCAGAATGTTCTAAGGGATCTCTGATTATATGGATTATGCCCAAAGCCAGTGATCCAATACTCTTCAAGAAAAAGTAAGTGATTCCTATTTTTCTATAATCCAAAAAGAGAGAACGGAGCCAAAGGGACACATTTTTATGTTCACAAAGTGTTAAAATGGGAGTGAAATACAGAGTTTCATTTTTAATTCATCTTGAGGCGGGGAAGCAGCTTTGCCTCAAAACCACACAGGGTGAAGTGTGCGCACACACTGTTTGCAGAGCGTACTGACAGCTTTTAATTTGGGGCATTTTCTCTCCGTTTTGGTTTAAAGCAAGGTGTGCTTTGATATTCCTAGACAAGCTGTAAGATTCTCATCAAAGACAGAAGCTTAACATTCACAGGCAACAGATCATTTAAAATGCACATCACAGAACTGGGCACACTGCGTATTTTGAGTTCTTTTTTACTGCAAATACTGTGACTGTCCCTCTAAAATCTGGAACAAGACAGGGATGCCCTCTCTCACCACTTCTGTTCAACATAGTTCTTGAAACACTGGCCAGAGCAATTAGACAGACGAAAGAAATTAAAGGCATCAAAATAGGAAAAGAAGAACTTAAATTATCACTATTTGCAGATGACATGATTCTATACCTAGCAGACCCAAAAGGGTCTACAAAGAAACTATTAGAGCTAATAAATGAATTCAGCAAAGTGGCAGGATATAAAATCAACACGCATAAATCAAAGGCATTCCTGTATATCAGCGACAAATCCTCTGAAATGGAAATGAGGACAACCACTCCATTCACAATATCTTCAAAAAAAATAAAATACTTGGGAATCAACCTAACAAAAGAGGTGAAAGACTTATACAATGAAAACTACAGAACCCTAAAGAGAGAAATAGAAGAAGATCTTAGAAGATGGAAAAATATACCCTGTTCATGGATAGGCAGAACTAACATCATCAAAATGGCGATATTACCAAAAGTTCTCTATAGGTTTAATGCAATGCCAATCAAAATCCCAACGGCATTTCTTGTAGAAATAGAGAAAGCAATCATGAAATTCATATGGAAAAATAAAAGACCCAGAATAGCAAAAACAATGCTAAGCAGGAAGTGTGAATCAGGCGGTATAGCGATACCAGACTTCAAACTATACTACAGAGCAATAGTAACAAAAACAGCATGGTACTGGTACCAAAACAGGCGGGTGGACCAATGGTACAGAATAGAGGACACAGAAACCAATCCACAAAACTACAACTATCTTATATTTGATAAAGGGGCTAAAAGCATGCAATGGAGGAAGGGTAACATCTTCAACAAATGGTGCTGGGAAAACTGGAAATCCATATGCAACAAAATGAAACTGAATCCCTTTCTCTTGCCATGCACAAAAGTGAATTCAAAATGGATCAAGGAGCTTGATATCAAATCAGAGACACGCCGTCTGATAGAAGAAAGAGTTGGCTACGATCTACATACTGTGGGGTCGGGCTCCAAATTCCTCAAGAGGACACCCATAGCACAAAAGTTAATAACTAGAATCAACAAATGGGACTTACTCAAACTAAAAAGTTTTTTCTCAGCTAAAGAAACAATAAGAGAGGTAAATAGAGAGCCTACATCCTGGGAACAAATCTTTACTCCTCACACTTCAGATAGAGCCCTAATATCCAGAGTATACAAAGAACTCCAAAAATTAGACAATAAGAGAACAAACAACCCAATCAACAAATGGGCCAAGGACCTGAACAGACACTTCTCAGAGGAGGACATACAATCAATCAACAAGTACATGAAAAAATGCTCACCATCTCTAGCAGTCAGAGAAATGCAAATCAAAACCACCCTAAGATACCATCTCACTCCAGTAAGATTGGCAGCCATTATGAAGTCAAACAACAACAAGTGCTGGCGAGGATGTGGGGAAAAGGGTACACTTGTACATTGCTGGTGGGACTGCAAATTGGTGCAGCCAATTTGGAAGGCAGTATGGAGATTTCTTGGAAAGCTGGGAATGGAGCCACCATTTGACCCAGCTATTCCCCTTTTTGGTCTATTCCCTAAAGACCTAAAAAGAGCATGCTACAGGGACACTGCTACATCGATGTTCATAGCAGCTCAATTCACAATAGCAAGACTGTGGAACCAACCCAGATGCCCTTCAATAGACGAATGGATTAAAAAAATGTGGCATTTATACACAATGGAGTATTACTCTGCATTAAAAAATGACAAAATCATAGAATTTGCAGGGAAATGGATGGCACTAGAGCAGATTATGCTAAGTGAAGCTAGCCAATCCCTAAAAAACAAATGCCAAATGTCTTCTTTGATATAAGGAGAGTAACTAAGAACAGAGTAGGGACGAAGAGCATGAGAAGAAGATTAACATTAAACAGAGATGAGAGGTGGGAGGGAAAGGGAGAGAAAAGGGAAATCGCATGGAAATGGAAGGAGACCCTCAGGGTTATACAAAAGAACATACAAGAGGAAATGAGGGGAAAGGGAAAAATAATACAAGGGGGAGAAATGAAGGTCAGTAGAGGGGGTAGAGAGAGAAGAAGGGTGGGGAGGGGAGGGGAGGGGGGATAGTAGAGGATGGGAAAGGTAGCAGAACATGACAGTCACTAGTATGGCAATATGTAAATCAATGGATGTGTAATTGATGTGATTCTGCAATCTGTATATGGGCTAAAAATGGGAGTTCATAACCCACTTGAAGCAAAGTGTGAAAGATGATATATCAAGAAATTTGTAATGTTTTGAATAACCAACAATAAAAAAATAAAAAAAAAGTGATGATTGTACTTCAAATATATATGATGGGCTCCTAAAGTGATGTCTTATAAATGAACCAAATAGGTTAAGCTTCAGAATGAGACCTTTAAATACTAGGCCAAGAAGTTGCTTTGCTACTTACTCTGGTTCGACTCTTCACATATATGAGCAAATTAAAGGAAATAACAAAATTGACTTAGTGTTGAAAATTCATTTTTAGTGTAGTGTGTGTATTTGGTACAATCCTACTTTGGGAATTTAAAATGTATTATTGTATATCCTGAGATGATCTACCCATTAGAAGAAAATAAGACATGCCAAAATGTTACAATAGTCCTGTGCTAGTCTTTCTTATTTGGAACGCCCTCTGTCTTTGAAAGTCAAGTGCTAGAATCAGTAAGCTTATTATTATTATTTTTTAATCAGAATGTTCTAAGGGATCTCTGATTATATGGATTATGCCCAAAGCCAGTGATCCAATACTCTTCAAGAAAAAGTAAGTGATTCCTATTTTTCTATAATCCAAAAAGAGAGAACGGAGCCAAAGGGACACATTTTTATGTTCACAAAGTGTTAAAATGGGAGTGAAATACAGAGTTTCATTTTTAATTCATCTTGAGGCGGGGAAGCAGCTTTGCCTCAAAACCACACAGGGTGAAGTGTGCGCACACACTGTTTGCAGAGCGTACTGACAGCTTTTAATTTGGGGCATTTTCTCTCCGTTTTGGTTTAAAGCAAGGTGTGCTTTGATATTCCTAGACAAGCTGTAAGATTCTCATCAAAGACAGAAGCTTAACATTCACAGGCAACAGATCATTTAAAATGCACATCACAGAACTGGGCACACTGCGTATTTTGAGTTCTTTTTTACTGCAAATACTGTGACTGTCCCTCTAAAATCTGGAACAAGACAGGGATGCCCTCTCTCACCACTTCTGTTCAACATAGTTCTTGAAACACTGGCCAGAGCAATTAGACAGACGAAAGAAATTAAAGGCATCAAAATAGGAAAAGAAGAACTTAAATTATCACTATTTGCAGATGACATGATTCTATACCTAGCAGACCCAAAAGGGTCTACAAAGAAACTATTAGAGCTAATAAATGAATTCAGCAAAGTGGCAGGATATAAAATCAACACGCATAAATCAAAGGCATTCCTGTATATCAGCGACAAATCCTCTGAAATGGAAATGAGGACAACCACTCCATTCACAATATCTTCAAAAAAAATAAAATACTTGGGAATCAACCTAACAAAAGAGGTGAAAGACTTATACAATGAAAACTACAGAACCCTAAAGAGAGAAATAGAAGAAGATCTTAGAAGATGGAAAAATATACCCTGTTCATGGATAGGCAGAACTAACATCATCAAAATGGCGATATTACCAAAAGTTCTCTATAGGTTTAATGCAATGCCAATCAAAATCCCAACGGCATTTCTTGTAGAAATAGAGAAAGCAATCATGAAATTCATATGGAAAAATAAAAGACCCAGAATAGCAAAAACAATGCTAAGCAGGAAGTGTGAATCAGGCGGTATAGCGATACCAGACTTCAAACTATACTACAGAGCAATAGTAACAAAAACAGCATGGTACTGGTACCAAAACAGGCGGGTGGACCAATGGTACAGAATAGAGGACACAGAAACCAATCCACAAAACTACAACTATCTTATATTTGATAAAGGGGCTAAAAGCATGCAATGGAGGAAGGGTAACATCTTCAACAAATGGTGCTGGGAAAACTGGAAATCCATATGCAACAAAATGAAACTGAATCCCTTTCTCTTGCCATGCACAAAAGTGAATTCAAAATGGATCAAGGAGCTTGATATCAAATCAGAGACACGCCGTCTGATAGAAGAAAGAGTTGGCTACGATCTACATACTGTGGGGTCGGGCTCCAAATTCCTCAAGAGGACACCCATAGCACAAAAGTTAATAACTAGAATCAACAAATGGGACTTACTCAAACTAAAAAGTTTTTTCTCAGCTAAAGAAACAATAAGAGAGGTAAATAGAGAGCCTACATCCTGGGAACAAATCTTTACTCCTCACACTTCAGATAGAGCCCTAATATCCAGAGTATACAAAGAACTCCAAAAATTAGACAATAAGAGAACAAACAACCCAATCAACAAATGGGCCAAGGACCTGAACAGACACTTCTCAGAGGAGGACATACAATCAATCAACAAGTACATGAAAAAATGCTCACCATCTCTAGCAGTCAGAGAAATGCAAATCAAAACCACCCTAAGATACCATCTCACTCCAGTAAGATTGGCAGCCATTATGAAGTCAAACAACAACAAGTGCTGGCGAGGATGTGGGGAAAAGGGTACACTTGTACATTGCTGGTGGGACTGCAAATTGGTGCAGCCAATTTGGAAAGCAGTATGGAGATTTCTTGGAAAGCTGGGAATGGAGCCACCATTTGACCCAGCTATTCCCCTTTTTGGTCTATTCCCTAAAGACCTAAAAAGAGCATGCTACAGGGACACTGCTACATCGATGTTCATAGCAGCACAATTCACAATAGCTAGACTGTGGAACCAACCTAGATGCCCTTCAATGGATGAATGGATAAAAAAAATGTGGCATTTATACACAATGGAGTATTACTCTGCATTCAAAAATGACAAAATCATAGAATTTACAGGGAAATGGATGGCATTAGAGCAGATTATGCTAAGTGAAGCTAGCCAATCCCTAAAAAACAAATGCCAAATGTCTTCTTTGATATAAGGAGAGTAACTAAGAACAGAGTAGGGTCGAAGAGCATGAGAAGAAGATTAACATTAAACAGGGATGAGAGGTGGGAGGGAAAGGGAAAGAGAAGGGAAAATGCATGGAAATGGAAGGAGACCCTCAGAGTTATACAAAAGTACATACAAGAGGAAGTGAGGGGAAGGGGAAAAATAATACAAGGGGGACAAACGAATGTCAGTAGAGGGGGCAGAGAGAGAAGAGGGGAGGGCAGGGGAGGGGAGGGGGGATAGTAGAGGATAGGAAAGGCAGCAGAATACAACAGACACTAGTATGGCAATATGTAAATCAATGGATGTGTAACTGATGTGATTCTGCAATCTGTATATGGGGTAAAAATGGGAGCCCATAACCCACTTGAATCAAATTGTGAAATATGCTATATCAAGAACTATGTAATGTTTTGAACAGCCAACAATAAAAAATTAAAAAAAAAATACTGTGACTGATACTTAGTTACATGTATTAAGAAGAATGAATTAAACAGAATGCTCTTTAGAATTCTTTATGATGTCACTGAAGCTTGTGTTTTAAACATTAAGTTCTTTTGCTTCTTTCTTTTGTTAGATAAAACTCAGAAAGAGAAACAAGCAAAGGCATTATCATGGGAGGGGACAAAGAGGAGTTATTTTATTTTTAAAGTAGACTTTCTATTGGGTTACATTCCAAGGCTGGACCATGACATGATCATTGGTGTGTGGAATTTCATTTTATATGTTATACATGCTGAACTGTGGCCAATGATAAGGGTTGTTGAAGTCACTTCTATCTTTATTTTTTTTCCTTATTTATCTTTCCACTTGGCCATTTTCTGACTCCACAAGACAAATAAGAAACACGAGAAAATAAATTTATTTCAATCAAGTGCTCCCAGTAGCTAGTGTCAGAGTTGAGAGGCAGGAAACTAAACTTAGTGACAAACACAAAAGATTTAATGTGTGTGTAAATTCCATTTGTGGTTCTTTTTCATGTCATGTAAACTTTTCCATTTTAAATGATTTTCAGTATGTATGCATTGACACTGGTGGAACTATCACAATATATTTCTAAAACTTTTTCATCATAAAGAACAGAAATTCTGTGGTCCTTAGTAATTCCCCACACTGTCCCCTACAGCCCTGATGGGGACATTCTGTCTTCAGTCTTTATAAATTTGACTATTCTAAGTACCTATTGTCACGGATTGAATGTTTATGCCACTCCAAAAATTATATGTTTAAATTTCAACACCCAAGGTCATGGCATGAGAAAGAGGGGGTCACTGGACAGTGGTGGGGTCACTAGGATGGAGCTCTCCTGAATGGAATTTATGATCTCGTAAGGAGGAGCAGGAGAGCGCCCTCTCTCTCTCTCTCTCTCTCTCTCTCTCTCTCTCTCTCCCCCTCCCCCTTGTGAAGAATCAAGAAACCTGCTCTGTGCAAGTCAGTGACTGGCCCTCACCAGACAGAATCTGCAGGCCCCTACATGCTGTCCACACCAGCCTCCAGAACTGTGAGAAATAAATGCTTGTTACTGAAGCCCCCAGGCTCTAGCATCTTTGTTGTAGCATCTCCAACTGACTTTGTTAAAACTTTGTTATAAGACACTCATGTAGGTAGGATCATATATCTGTCCTTTTGTGGCTTATCTCACTTTGAACAATATTTCCAAGGTTTATCCATGTTTTGTAATCTATGAGAATTGCATTCTCATTTAAAGATAAATAATGTCCCATTGTGTGGTATGTGGTGATGGTGGTGGTGGTGGTGGTGGTGGTGGTGTGTGTGTGTGTGTGTGTGTGTGTATGTGTGATTTTCTTTATCCATTTGTCTATTGGTAGACATGTAAGTAGTGCCTATCTTTTGGCTATTATTGTAAGTAATGCTGCTAGAAATATTGGTGTAGAAATATCTGTTTAAATACATTTTTTAAGTTCCTTTGAATATATACTTAAAAGCAGAATTGCTGGATCATGTGATAATTCTGTTTTATTTCTTAAAGAGCCAAGAGACTTCTATAGCAGCTGCACCATTCTATATTCTCTTAAAAAATTCACAAAGGTTCCAGATTCTCCACATCCTTACCACTATTTGTTATTTTCACCTTTTTACAAAAGTAAAAACTATTCTAATGGATGCAAATTGGTTTCCCATTGTGGTCTTGATTTGCATTTACTGAATAAGTAGGTCCTTGAATATCTTTTCATGTACTTATTGTCCATTTTTATATTTTCTTTGGAAAAATGTCTATTCAAGTCATTTGCCCATTTCTGAATGGAATTATTTGTCTTTTTGTTGAGTTGTGGAAACACGCACACATACATTATGCACACTGAATATTAACATCTTATCATATATATACTTTGCAAACATCCTCTCCCATTCTGAGTGTTATCTTTTCATTTTTAAGACTATCCCTCAGTGCACAAAATTTTAAAAATATGGTGAAGCTTAATTTATCTGGTTTTTTACTATGTTGTCTACACTTTCAGTATCATATATAAGCAATCACTTTCCAGGGACATGTAATAAAGATTTACCATGTGTTTTTATGAGAGTCCTTTAGTATAAGATCTTAATTTAGGTCACTATCCAGTTTGAGTGACTTTCTGAAAATGGCATAAGGTGAAGGTCATGGGTTTGCACATGGATATCCAGTTTTCCCAGCACTGTTAGGTGAAAGAGTATCTTTCTTAATGAAATTGCCTTGGCACTGTTGTTGAAAATCTGTTAATCATACAAGTAAGAGTTTGTTTCTGGGCTCTCTGTTCTGTGCATCTTTGTGGAGGTACCATGCTGTTTTGATCACTGTGGCTTTGTAGTAAGTTTGACCTGGAAAATATCATTGTTAGTGAAATAAGCTAATCCCCCCAAAACCAAAGGCTGAATGTTTTCTCTGATATGCAGATGTTAATTCACAATAAGGGGGGTCACTAGAGAATAATAGAGTTACTTTAGGGAGAGGAGAGTGAAAGAGGGGAGGGGGTTGGGATTAGGAAGGATATTAGAATGCAAGAGACATTACCTTATGAACATATATGACTGCATGACCAATGTGATTCTACAACATGTAAAATCAGAAAAATGAGAAATTATACCACATTTATGTATGATATATCAAAGTGCGTAAAACAGTTATATATACTGTCATATATAACTAATTAAAACAAATTTTAAAAATAGAAAGTAGAAGTCCTCCAACTTTATTCTTCTTTTTCAAGATAATTTGACTGTTTGAAGACCCTTAAGTTTCCATATGAATTTTTGGATAGGCTTTTTTGTTTCTGAAAAAAAATGTACTGGGATTTTGATGGCAATTACAATTGAACTTGTAGTTGCATTGGATTTTATTGTCATCCTAACAGGATTAAGTCTTTCAGCCATGAACACAGAATGTCATTGCACTTATTTGCATGTTTAATTTCTCCCAGTAGTGTTTTCTGGTTATCAGTGTACAAATCTAGGACCTCCTTGGTTAAGTTTATTTCTAATTATTTTATTGTTTTTAATGCTATTGTGATGGAATTTTTTTACTTAATTTTCTTTTTTTTTTTGCATTGGTTATTACTAGTGTCTAAAAATGAAACAAATTTTTGTCAGACATGGTGTTGCATGCCTATAATCCCAGTTAATTAGGAGTCAAAGACCAGAGGATCACCAGTTCTAGTCCAAATTCATTAAATTAGCAAGATCCTGTCTCCAAATGAGAACATATAAAGGCTGGGGACACAGCTTAGTGGTGGGTTCTCCTGGGTTCAATCCCCAGTACTAACAAAAGAAAAAAAAAAAAACAAAGACAAAAATGTAACTGATTTTGGCATGTAAATTTTGTATCCTACTTCCTACATAAATTTATTTACAAGTGCATATTCTCTCTCATTTATTCTGTATCATTTGAAAAACATTGATGTAATCATAAAGGGACTTTCTGGTCAGTAGTGAGAAGTCCATTTAAAGTAGCAGTAGTTTCCCTATTCTACCATCGCTCATTTTCATTCATTTTTATCTATCAGTGTAGAAAGGATATCGTGGTAAATAACATTCCACACTCAATGAATCTGTCTAACTATCTAATCTCAATCCATCACTTTTACCACTCTTAGTTAGAAATCAAAAGCATTCTAAGAAAACAATACTTTACAATGAAGAGTGATACTTTAAACCTTGGAATTGGAAAGATTTAAGCCAATGTGCAAATCAGTATGCAGCAGCAGCTTCTGAGGCTGGGTTTTACCAGTTGGCACTCTTGAGCTGAGAGTTTGGCATATGGAATTTTCATTCGAGCAGCAAAATGCATTTAATTGTGTAATTTGCATTTCTTAAATGCATGTAGAAAGCAAGAGTAAATAGAAAACATTTTAATTCTTGAAGTGATATTATAGGTGCTTGTAGGCACTATTTTCCAGGAATCTTCTTGGCTTGGAGCACATTAATGAAACTGTAAACAGAAATGGGAAATTGAGTTAACATAGTAATAGATCATGTAAGGCAAAACTCGGAGGTATTTGTGCCTCCAATAACTCCTTATACATGTCCTTTACATAATAATGCTAAGGATGTACGATTCTTAAACCTATCACCTCAAAGTTATCTTTTTAATTATTAAGTCTGTTTAATGTTGAATTAAATATTAATACAATCAGAGTGATGCCAAAGGTTTGTTTATTTCTTGCTACTCAATTGAAATAGGCAAATGCACTATTTTTTTCCCAAAAAACAGAATCCTGTCATTTTTGCCATGCCTCTTAAGAGCAAAATGGAAAACCACTTTCGGATATTTTTCATGCAGGCTTGCCATCATTGATTTTACTACATAAATATTTGTTGAGATCTGTTTTCATTCCAGCCATTTACACAGCTATGTTTTAGATGTGGCCCTTCCTTTCCTTACTATTTTTATGATGAAGCTCAATGGTGGGCAGCAGGTTGCTCCCTTGCCAATGGCCACCTTACCTTTCTTCCATGATGTAAGCAACATGACCATCTTAAAAACTACACTGCCCGCCATGTGTCACACATAGGGGTGGGTGACCACACAGCGAGGTTCTAGACAAGGAGTTGAACAGGTGAAAGTCACTGAATGGAGCTTCCTGGAGAGCACTTTGTAAAGAAGTTAGGAACTCCATAAGAAGGAGCCTCTCCCCCTGGGCCCAAATAGTCTCTCTGTCAGCACAGTGGACACCGCTGGGCCCTTCAGAACAGAGGGCACCCCTGCCTCATCCCCAGATGTCTTGATGCAACTATTAGTTCAGATTTTAGCTTCTATCACTGAACTAAGAACGTTAAGGAAAAATAATCCCAAATTACTAAGCCAGTCTTTTCTTTGTGTTTTCTGTTCCTAACATCAAATGTCATTCTATAATTGACATGTGGGGACATGTATTCCCCAGTTCATTTTGTGAATGAATTATACAAGCTACTTAGTCCTATAAATTGGGTGAGAGGTATATAATAATTAAAGCATATTGCATATATGAACAACCCAGAGCTCACCCCATATTTGACGGTGGAAGATTGAAAGTGTTTTCTACTAGTAGGAAAAAGACAGGAATGTTTGCTGTCACCACTTTTATTCCAGATGACATTGGAAGCTCAAGTCAGAACATGTAGGCAAGAAAATGTCATCAAAGGCTTCCAAGATTAAGGAAGTAAAATGATTTCTGCACAGGCACCATGATCTTGTATGTATATATAAAACCCAAAAATTACACATACACACACTCCACACAGGTCATGCACAGGTCTATATGGACATAAATTGCATGTGTATTTCTATATGCATTTCCATCTGTGCTTCCTATGCCCCTTCTTTTATTTTGCATCTATTAAGAGGTATAACTAAGTAGTAGACAAACCTTTAGAATTTTAATTTGTTTCCATTTGGGTCATTTAAAATGGGATTTAAATTATACCACTCTAAAAAGACAAGTTGGTGCATTTATTGAAAGCGAATTATTATTTAGAAGCCTAAGTGATATTGATTAGGTTTATGTTAGTACAAATTGAATCTAAAAATATATGCCTACAATCTTTAGTAATGTGGGAATATGTGTCCCAAATAAATAGTAAAGGAGAGTTTTATCTATAAAATTCTAGGCTCATACATAATTGGCCGAGGAACATGGTTTATAAAGTAAGAGTTATTGCAAAGTATTGTATTAAAAGTAAGATTGAGTCTTTCCATAATGCCATTTACAAGAAAGCTAAATCTATTTCATTTGGTTCTGCATTGCACCAAAATTTATTTGATATGCTTCCTAATATACTGATAGTTGTTCTTTCCTCTCGAGTAGTACCATGATTTTGGGTCCCCAATCTTACTCTACAGGATGAAAAATGATATGATTTTTCAAGTCACATTAATGTTTTCAAAATTTAGAAATTCACCAACAGCTTTTTAAACTTTTTTTTGGGGGGGGTGGTAACCAGGGATTGAACCCAGGGGCATTCCACCACTGATCCACATCTCCAGCCCTTTTTTATTTATTTTGAGACAGGGTTTTCCTAAGTTGCTTAGGGTCTCACTAAGTTTCTCAGGCTGACTTTGAACTTGGCATCCTCCTACCTCTGAGATGACAGGCATGCGCCACCATGTCACACCAATGGTCATTTTAAGGAGACTAAACTAATGGGAGGCTTATGCCCTCAAATAATTAAAGTGCTGGATGGAGGATACTTTTTCCAAGTGGAAACCATATGTTGTGGGCTTTGTCTTTTAATGTGTTTGATGTCTAAGGCATTGCTTATTACTGTTAATTAGATTGTATTTTGACTGTAGTAAATAAGATATTTCTTAAGGCAATAAAAATCCGAAATTTCAGAGAAACTTCCATCAACTTACTAAAATATGATGGGAGTGGACACGCTAGCCAGGAGGCAGTGTCACCAAGCTACCATGAGGTGATCTCTCTGTGTTCTGGGCTTTGCCTCCTTCAGCTGAAAAATCTAGGGCAAGGGCCCTCATGGCTCTGACTACTAAATGGGGCTAATGATCCTCCCCATCTTATGGGACGTAAGTTAGTTAATATATAATTTTCTTAGACAGTGCTTGAATTATGTGCTCTGATTTTTATATATAGTTATCTTTATTAACGAGCAGTGCAATCTCAGAAATTGACATTTCTATTTAGCTTTGTGAATCTTATTTACTTTTGCCCGCAGAAGTTCCAGAATATAAATGGGATTGTTGAAATGAGTCCTGACACATTGCGAAGATAAAACATCAGGAGGCTTTAAAAATAATGTTCTGTTGTCTGTTCCATAAAAGTTTTTGATCTTTTTCTCATTCGCTTTCTCAAGGAGTCACTTTTGAGGGCCAGATACTGAAAAAATTGCTTTTACATAAGACCAGCATGGGCTCTTCCTTTGTGGGGTTTAATGGCATAATGGGGACAAATGTTAAGTCAGTGATCACACATGGGGGTCACACATTTTTACAAACCAGGATACACTCTGCAAAAGCACAAGGGAACAGAGAAGGGTTTTAGCAAAGAACCCCACTGAGCCTGGAGGGGATGACTTTCTACATCAGAAGATGAAACCAAGGATGAGACTTTGCCCAGTAAGATTGTGCAGAAGGGAGCAGTGTGCTCAGGGCTCTGAAGCCGAGAGAGAGAAAGTGAGCATCCCTGGAGGATACCTTGTGAGCAGGGTGGGTGGCCTGGAGGACAGAGAGGCTGAGTTGAAGACTCATGCAGATTAAGAAGCAACTGGAAGGTTTTAATCCAGGAAGGAATTGAATGGATTTGGCATTTTAAAAGAAGCCTGGCTCTTGTGCTGAGAATGGGTAGCAGGGGTCACTATGGCAGCCAACAGGAGCCCAAGGCAACTTGCAATGGTGGAGACTTGGATGCTTTGCACAGGGTGCTGGCGGTGAAAATGGAGAGAGGGGCAGAAATGAGGAGAGGATTTGAGGTAGAAATAGATGGACCTCAGATTGTTGTACTGATCTCAACAATTAAGTCGGCTTCCAAAATACCCAATCTGCTTCCTTTCCTCCTTTCTTTAAAATATGGAGATGGGATCATATACTCTTGCCTTCCTGTTCCACCAGTCATTACTCCTAAAATCTTCACTTGGATCAAGGGATTTATAAAATACTCCCTTTCTGGTAAAGTCTGCTGTCACTTGGAATGAACACAGAGTCCTGTGGGTTCTGCTCACAGCCTGTACCTTCACATGACATGATGTCAGAGTGTGGGACTGTCACCCATACAAGACCTCACTCATGTTCCGGCTCAATTTTGTAAGCATCTCAAAGGTCGCAGCTATAACACAGTCACACTAGACCTGGAACTTAATATTCGACAGAGGTTTCTTGAAATAGATTTTTGTTTAAAGAATAAAAATGTTTGCAATAGAAACCCAGACTTTTTTGGGGGAGGGATGTAGGTTATAAACTTTAAAAATAATAGCATTAAAACAAGCAGTATACAGGACAGGGATTAGTATATATTTGATCGGTGTTCTCCCTGGCTCACTTGTAAAAATCTATCAATCAAAGGTCCTGTTTAAAAGTCTCATAAGTAATGCTGGTTTTAGTGCTTAATCATGCCAGGATCTTCAATACTATTTAATTCTTTTGCTAATGTTAGCTCTGTAACTACCAGTGTGACTGTAATTATTTTTTGAGAACAGAATTATTAGTGTTTTTTTCGTATCTTCCAAGATGTTTTTCGAAATTTCTTTCTTTCTTTTTCTTTTTCTTTTTGTAGTTGTAGATGGACAGAATGCCTTTATTTTGGTTGTTTATTATTATAATTATTTTTAATGTGGTGCTGAGGATCGAACCCAGTGCCTCATACATGCTAGGCAAGCACTCTGCCATTGAGCTACAGGCCCAGCCCTGTTTTTCCAAATTTCTAATGTTATTTTCTGTGTTACCCGGGGCCTCACTGTATCCCCAGAACTCAGAGTGTTCTTTGTAGACTCAACTTGTCTTGGTGCTTGGTGCCCTGACCCCTGGTCCCTAGTGATGAGAGTGTGTGTTCTGCATCCCACACCCTCACACCAGGCTTCTTTCCTATACTCCTTCAATTAACAAGCATCGCCTATGGGTTGCCTATTCAGTAATTTCTCCTGGAGCAGCTCAAGGGTTAATTTTTACAGTGCGACCTTGTCACATCCCTGGAAGGTGACTACACCTAACTTTGTCGGTCCTCATGGGGATTTTATATCTTTTTACTATCTCTAGTGTAATACATTTCTCAACATATGCATGTAATTTTATGGCTCAGTGATCTAGAAATAAAGATAATGGAGAATATCACATAGTCAATTGAGGCAAAATTCACATTTTCCCCTAGGTTAATGTTTGTAGTAGAAAGTGCAGGTTACCTCACATACCTCCATCCTCTCCTTCCTCTTAATATGGCTCCCAAATTGTGGGCACATGGCTACTCAGGTAGAATGTATGTTTATGAGACTCTCTTGTAAATTTTTGTCAATGAAAATCAGAGGGAAGAGATAATTAGGACTCTCAGGTCATGACCTGAAAAGCCAAGAATGCTTGCTAGAAAAGGGCAGAAAGAACTGGATCAGCCTGTTCAGACAATGTCAGTCTGTACATAGGGCTCCCATTTCAGGGTCTAAAAAGGCTGCTCCAATGTGGAGAGACTGACAGGACACAGAAATAGAAGCTGATTGGACAGCCCAGGGAGATGGAAGCTGATTGGATCCCAGCACACAAAGCTAGAATTTGATTGGATCTCAAACTGGGGAGCCACCATCACAGCTCTGTATCTCTTCAATCATTATACCTCATTTAATGCCTGTTATTTTGTTTGGAGTAGGACAGCCAAACTTGAATCCAAATACAAGAGCTCCACATTGTTTGCAAGGATTTTAAAGAAGCCCTTACGGCTCATTTTATATGTTATGTTGCTGATCGCCCCCCCCCCCCCCCAAAAAAAAATCCAGAAAGGCAGAGGAAATTCCAGTGACATTCTTCATAGAAATTGAAAAGGTAGTCTTAAAATTTACTTAGAAAAATAAGAGGTCCAGAATGGCCAAAGCAATCCTTCGCGAGAGAAAGTGAAGCAAGACACGTGAAAATACCAGACTTCAAATTATACTGCAGAGCTATAGTAACGTTTTTGGCACCAAAACAGACATGGTATTGGCACCAAAACAGACATGAAGACAAATGGAACAAAATAGAAGACACAGAGACAAACCTACATAAGTAGGGTTACCTCATACTAGAGAAAGGTACCATAAACATTCATTGGAGAAAAGGTAGCCTCTTTAACAAATGATGTTGAGAAAACTGGAAATCCATATGTAGCAGAATGAAATTTAACCTCCATTTCTCACTGCACAAAACTCAACTCAAAGTGGATCAAAGATCTAAGAATTAGAGTAGAAACCCTGAACCTAGAAGAAAATATACGCCCAACACTCCAACATGTCAACTTAGGAACTGACTTCCTCAACAAGACTCCCAAAGTGCAAGAAGTAAAATAAAAAATCAGTAAATGGGATGACATCAAATTAAAAAGCTTCTTCACAGCAAAGAAAACAATCACGAATGTGAAGAGAGAGCCTAAAGAATGGGAAAAAATCTCTGCCACCCGCACGTCAGATAAGGCGTTAATTTCCTGAACTCAAAAAGCTTAACATCAAAAAAGCAAATAACCCAATCAATACATGGGCAAAAGAACTATACAGACACTTTTCAAAAGAAGAAATATGAATGGTCAACAAATATATGAAAAAATTTTCAACATCTCTAGCAATTAGAGAAATGCGAATCAAAACTATACAGAGATTTCATCTCACTCCAGTCAGAATAGCAAAAACCTACCAAGAATACAAGTAACAATCAATGTTGGCAAGATATGGGAGAAAATATACACTTATATGTTGCCGGTGGGACTGCAAATCGGTGTAACCACTCTGGAAAGCAATATGGAGCTTCCTCAGAAACTAGGAATGGAACCAACATTGGATCCAATTATTCCACTCCTTGGTATATATCCAAAGGAGTTAATACTATAGTGACACAGTCATGTCAATGTTTATAGCAGCTCAATTTACAATAGCTAAACTGTGGAACCAGCCTAGGTGCCCTTCAACAGATGAATGGATAAAGAAAATGTGGTCTATATATGCACAATGGAATATTACTCAACATTAAAAGAGAATAAAATTAGGGCATTTGTAGGCAAATGGATGGAGTTAGAGAATATCATGCTAAATGAAATAAGCCAGTCCCAGAAAATAAAAGGCTAAATGTTCTCTCTGATATGTGAATACCAACACTTAATAAGGGAGGGGGAGGAAGAATACAAGCTTATTGGATTAGACAAAGGAGAATGAAGAGAAGCAGGGATGGGAATAGGAAAGAGAGTAGAATGAATCAGACAGAACTTTCCTATGTTCATATGTGAATACACTATAGTGAATCTCACCATAATGTATAGCCACAATACTGGGGTACTAATTACTATCAGATATATCCAATGTTTGTACAAATATGTAAAAATAGACTCTACAGTCATGTATAGCTAAAAAAACCTTTTTTTTAAAAAAAAAAAAAGGTTATTCTGAGCTCTGTAGAGGCTCCACCTTCCTAGAACTAGCAGCACATCCACTACCATACTGAGCACCACCCATTGCTGAAGCAGGAGAAGGGCTCATGAATCACAGGCATCACTGTAATTTAGTCAAGTACAAGTCCCCTGGGTATGCCTTAGTTCAAGACATTGGGGAAGTATGATCTTACCAGGTATCTCAGGGAGATTGCAGAGAGTGATGGTGAAGCTTAACATCAACCACAGTTATTAAACCCAGAGCCCGGAGTGCAGAAGTAGCCAGGGGACTGGCCACCAGAGTGGAGCCCTAGCCCGTAAGAAGCTGTCAGATGTGCTTCAAGAGGAGCCGTCCATGTGGAGGACCACTAAGACAACACTTCAGAAGGTGGGGTAGAAAAGGCAAAGATGGAAATTAGAGACCTAATGTACAAGAAATACAAAAAAGGCACCTTTTCCCCAAGTGGTCAAATGGGTATTACTGGTATAAATTCCAAACGTGAGGACGAAGGCAAGAAAACAGTCATGAATGTAAGACAAATCTACACATGTGATAAAATGGCAGAGAGCTAAACACACACACACACACACACACACACACACACACACACACACAAGGTCTCTAAATTGTTCCAGTATCAACTTCCTGGTTCTGATATTCCATTATAGTTACATAAAATGTGAGTTGGGGAAGAGTGCTGGAGGCCTTCTGGTACTATTATTGCCCTTCCTATAAGAACCTGTGATTAATTTTTAAATAAAATTTAGAAAAACCAAGTGACCTTAGGATTTTAGAAGAGATTATTAAGTTGACTAATAATTTGCATTTGCCTAGTGCCTTATAATTTCTTTTCACTGCCAGAGGTAATCATCTTACCCTCCTAACAATTCTGATATTGAAAATATGTCATCATTGTTGGTGTCTTTGTGCCTACAAAAAAAAACAAAAAACTTAAAGACAACTTAAGAACAAAATTAATTGGAGCATAATGTAAGAGGGGCTTTTAAACTCTACCCACCTTTGACATATGTTCTGAAGGGATATTTTTGTTTTCTGTTCCTTCCCCTAGCATCTAAAAATCACGGACCATGGAGACATATGTAAGAGACATCAGGCATGGTCACATATGTCCTAGGATGATCTTGAGACAGACATGTTTTTTAGTTGAGCACAGCAACAATATTCCAAAGCCCAAATAAAGAAGGCCCGATTCTTTTTCTTTTTTCTTAAAATATATGGTGGAAACATTATAGGTCCTAAAAATGTCTTAAAATGTTTTTAGTTCAGGGGCTTCTCTCAGTGGTGGGGCCCTTGCCTGGTATGTGGGAGGCCCTGGGTTGTGTCCCAGCACCACACACACTCATGCACACATAGACAGCGTGAGTGGTGCCGGCAAATGTCAGTAATTAATTGGAACCAATCCTGATTCTCTGTTTAGATTTGAATATTTGGACCCCCATAGATTTTTTTACATTAATTTTGATTTTCAAAATGATGGCATCAAAACCTATTTTTTTCCCTGATTACTGATAATGTGAGTGTCCTTCTGAACTCTGCCTGAGCAAGCACCTCTCTTATTTGATCCTGAGTAGGGGGATAGATGACCTCCCCAATTTAAAGAGGAGGGAAGGTCGTCACCTACAGATACCTACAAAAGTGCAGTGCCATTTTGATGGTCTCCACCTGGGCACACAGCTGACTCTATGTAAAGATCCAAATGCACCTTTGCATCATGTAAGAAAATGAGCCAGCTACTCTGTGGTTAAAATCAGCTCTTCCCTGCAGGCGGTATGGTGATTTTCCCATAGGAATTTCATGTACAGATTATTTAGCATGGCATATTGTTTTTTTATGAAAGATGTGTGCATCTGCATATATCAGAACACTCAGTTGTTTTCAAAATTCTCGGGTTTTGACCTTTCTTTGGAAACTCTGGATTTTTAATTTTTTTTTTTTCATTTAAGCTGTCAAACACCTGTTAAATCTTCAAGAGCGATGCATCAGAGCCAGTTGTTAGCTTTTAGATTTATTGCAGCATTTCCAAATGTAATCTAAAGTTAATGAGTTAATAAAGTTTAAAAAAATTCACCCACATGTGAATATCCTCCATGTGGATAAGAAAGATTTATTTTCCTTACAAATTAATGTTCAGAAATTTCATGGTATACATGACTGAATGTCATATAAAAGGGAAAACATTGTACTCAAATGCTCCTCCACTTTTGTTCCCCTCAGTTTTTTGTTTTAACAGGAAGGGGAAGTTAATTTGAAAGCTATAGGAATTTATTTTCATGTATCCCTCCTAGAAAACTTTTTAGAAAAATCTTTCAAAGCTGTATCATCACATTGTCATCCTGTGATACATTACATGGTTACATTATTCTTGGTTAAAAGAATATCTTTAATATCCTATTATTCAATGTAATTATTTATCATCAGCTTACACCTAGGAACCTCCAGTTGGCTGCCTGCTTCATTATTGCTTTTGGATTGAGACAGGTTTGTTATATTTATTACATATAAAGACTAACTTGATATTTGTCTAAGCATAGATGAAAATAATTTAAGACCAAAACCTTTGTTTAGGATTCCAAAAGATATAAAATCAGTATAGGAGCCAGGGCCAAAGAGATCATATATATAATACATATAAAATCCTTTTTTCTTAATATAAAACCAAGATACATGTAAAGCAACTTGAAGGGATCTTTTGCTTTATATTTTATTAAAGTCTGTATTCATGTCCTGTGTATCTCTATTTACAAAGTTGCACTGTACTGAAAGAGAGACCTGAAGTTTGTTAAACAATTAAAAGTGAAAACTGATTTTCAGAATTGTTCTTAGAGCCAGACATGTTGGGGCACACCTGGAATCCCAGCTACTCAGGAGGCTGAGGCAGGAGGATTGTAAATTGAAACGAGCCTTAGCAACTTAAAAGACCATGTCTCAAAATAAAATAAAAAGGACTGGGGATTTAGCTCAGTGGTAGAGCGCCCCTGAGTTCAATCCCTAGTACTTAAAAAAAAAATTGCTCCTACAATTATAATAGCTAGCCTGGAGAAGAGAAAGTGGCAGTTTAACTACAGGGCACCTCAGGAATGCTTGCTATTCAGAAGGTACATTGATGAACTGCATCCCTTCCTGGAAAAGACTCAAATGACAATGATCTTTAGATGCATTATGGAGGATTAAATTGGATAAAAATATACTTACTTCCTGAAAAGGAATGAATGAGATGTATTTTTTTCCTCGAGAAATTTTAAAATTATAGGGTCACTTGTGTGAAATAGCTTAAACTCGGTTCTATGCAAACACTCATCCACAGAAATACTGAATTTGCCCCTAGAACATTAAGTTCCTGGAAGTAAGAAATTTAATTTCCAAGCTCTTTAAGCTGAGGTGTAGATAGCTGTGCCAAACAAACAAACAACAACAACAAGAAGCAAAGAATTCCCTCACCATAATTTTCTGTAATAATATGCACTGAAAAAATGAAGAAATAGGAAATACTTTATCTTATTCAGTGACATTTAATCCCTCTAAGAAACAACTTATTGCTTCTGTTTTGAGAATTATGAGTTCAGTTTTGAAATTTATATCTAAACATATTTCTAAATATATTTTTAAAACTTTGGAAGGGGGAAAAAAGTATCCCATTAGTGAATACGGTTTCATTTGTTAGTGATATTACGTCAGCTCCTTAGCTTGGAACGTGAGTATTCCAGGCTATATTTAAATTTCCAAAATTCTGTACATTGGCTCTCGTTGGAGATGCTCATTGCTCTAGTTTATGGGCAAAACATGTCCAAATATTAGGGTAGGACACTCTGTTGGTGTCTGCCTAACATTCAAGGGACCCAAACTCCCTGAGAGATTCTATCAAGTCATGTCTTAAGAAAAACATTTGATCCCCCCATCCTAGAAGCATCCAAGGGTCTTCCTGAACAGAGTGTCACCCCTATGACTGGCATAACCAAGTGCACTGATCTATTCTTGATAGTGTGGCTGCACTCATTACATTTAGAGTGATTCTTCCTTCTCTTCCTTCTCCTTCTCCTTCTCCTTCTGTTGTTAATCTAGATTTAAATTGAACTTGTCATATTGGAGTGCATGTGTCCTTCTTCTGAATCTCTTCTGTTTTTGTTGCTATAGTGACCAGCAGAAATCAGAAAGGAGGTGGAGAGAGAAATCTTTGTTTCAGTGGGCACCTCCATCTGGCTCCCCTTTAAACAGGAGCACTCTTGGCTTCTGTACCTTTGAAAGTTAATGTAGCCCAGGGAGTTACCTTCTTTTGCAGTTTCAACTTTTATTCTCAGGACTTAAAAAATAATTGATGAGATTTACATTGAATTCCAAAGCAATATTTGTAATTTCAGAATTTAAGGAAGAAGAACAGATTAGAGTCTGATAACAGCTTCCCCATTATCTTAATAAAGCATTCTATGTTTTTCGCTATTTTCATTCCAGGTTTTTTTAAAACAGTGGTTTTCAACCAGGGACAAATTTGTACCCCATCGGATGTCTGACAAAGTCTAAGATATTTTTGGTTTTTACAAAAATGAGGGCTGCTACTGGCATCTAGTGAGTAGAAGACAGGGATACTGCTAAACATACCACAATGCATAACAAATCATCTGACTCATAACGTTAACAGGGCTGAGGATGTGAAGTCCAACATTAAAGAAATTGCAGCTCATTTTTAGAAATAATACTGCACTATGAATCTCCTTGGTTGCAATTTGACAAGCTTGAATAGGGCTGATATTCTATTTCTTGGTGCAAGGTGAGCAGAAGAAAGATATGATATTGAAGTTTCAATCCAATATATTATTCTGGACATCCATAAATAATTGAAAGAAATAGTTTCCACATAAAAATATTTGATTCTTACCTCTATCTCTCATCAGTCCTATTCTATAACTCATTAACTTTCAAACCTTTCCCCATTTTTGCTTGTCTTTGAAAAACTGCAACATGAGATTGAAAAGGAGATAAGATTTCAGTGTCATCCATGTGGCTCATTTCATGGGGCCCACCCTGAATTTCTAGGAGTGGGCATTCATGGTAATAAACAGCAGAATCTGGTGTTTTACGAACCCAACTCAAATCCATGGTCTGCTACTTTCTGGATGCAATTATATTTTGGAAAATATAATACTGGTTCATAGAAAGTTGGTTTTCCTTATTCAAGTCACTTTAAAAACCTCAAGTTTAAGCATCTTCATATGAGTGATAAATGAAGACAGGGGAGTGTTGTATTAGCGCAAGGACACACTCAAAAGAGATGGATTTCATAAACTTGTAACACTTAGAACTAAATAAAGAAAATAGTAAGCCAGTGTGCACATCCTGCCACCTTCCCTGACCCCTGAGGTTTCCTTGTGGTGCTTCAGAGACTCAGGGTTGGAAACATCAGATACTCTTCCAAAAGGGAATTGAGACAACCTATATGCATTGAAAGCCCTACCCTAAGATATAAACAACATAGCATATTCTTCTATATAATGGGCAATAAGGCAATTCCTCTTAGGCTTCTCAAAGGTTCATGGTTATAGCTAGGTTCAGTTTTAAAGGCAAACGATGTGCAATCCCTTTTAGAGTAATAGGTTTGTCTCCCCCACAGTCATATCCTTTTCTGATGTCAGCTCTTTGATTACCTTTGGGGAGCAGTTACCCTTTTCTTTCTTAATTCATGTGGAGTAATTGAGGTTGGCCATCTCCCCAGCCCTGCTGGATGAGCACAGAACCTGGATCTTGCTGAGTAACATCTCCTTGGGCACAGAATCTAAGGCAGTCATGGGGGACCCAAAGAAGATAAGGCAGTCAGATACATACGGGGACTTTTTGAATGTACTAACGTGTCATGTACATGCTTAACTAAAGTTAAGACAGCAGCCCAGAGAGAGATCAAGACCAATACTAGTGTGATGTCAACATCTGGACTGAGGAGCAACGAGAGCCAGAAACTCCTGGATATTTCAGTTCCAAGCAACAGTAAACTCATCTCCTGGTTAAGCCAGCTTGATATTATTTTTTGCAGCTCATAACCAAAACTGCTCAAAATGTAAGGGGAAAAATAGAAGTGCAAAATAGCTGCAAATCAAAAGACATTCGTGTCTTAGAAAATGACGTGCTCCTTCCTTTTATCTCTCCTTTAATATGTAAACTTAATTTTAAAAAGATGTTTCAACCAATTTAGCCAATTTGTTTCTCATTTGTCACTTTTTTTTTTTTTTGGTCCTAATGGATGTATTACACTTTGAAAGATTGACTCTGGTTCCACAGAGAGTTGATTTTCTTTGTTCTTAATATCACAGAATAGCCTTTTAATGAATAAAAGAAAAATCTCTTTTGCTGTTATCCATTGTGTCTTGCAAATGATTGACTCTCTAAACATAACCATGAGACCAGTCAATCTTGTTGATTCAACAAAAGCCTCACCTGCCACCACAAATTCTTTTCAGCTCCTGGAGCTACCTTGCAAAATGTGTGTAATAACCGTGCTGGGAAATGTGGAGTATAGTTAAGGTTCTTTATCTTCAGAATTGAGTAATAATTTGAGAAATAAGAGAGAAGAAGTCATTCAATGCAAACAGAAACCCTGACTATAAACAGTATTTAAAAGCAAAGAATTGCTAACATTCCTGGTGGATTTATGTGTATTTATCTGACCTGTTGTTGATTATAAGTCTACTGCACAATCAAAGGAATATCATTTGCATTTTGGAAAGTTGAGCATTAATTACATAGTAGGACACACTGAGATTCTTAATAGCTAAGTTATCAGGAAAACCTAAATGGTGATTGAAAGTTTGGAACAATTTCCATTTGAACAGAAATTTAATTAGAAATAAAATCCCTCCATTTGTTTAAAAATGTTTTAAAAAAGAAAGAAAGAAAGAAAAAGTTCTGAGAATTGAGATCCATTATTGGGGTCCAGTCTGCTTCAGGGATAGTTCAAAAACCTTTCAAGTATTTCCAATGTTCAAAGTTTGAGAATGAATCCTGCATGCCACAGCATCTACCAATTTTTTTAAACATTTATTTTTTAGTTATAGGTTGACACAATATCTTTATTTTATTTTTATGTGGTGCTGAGTATCAAACCCGGTGCCTCATGCATGGCAGCAGCTACCCATTTTAATGTTTCCATAGATCATGGGGGATGCTGTTAAATTCTGATTCCGAGTCAGTTGGCCTGGACTGTCTCTTCAGACAAGGCAGATGTTGCTCATGGGTTTACTGTGGTTTGAGCAGAAAGGATATGAGGCTTGGGTTACAGTTTTGGAGAAAACAGGTATAAGGGATTTTTCTGGTGTCCACTTTTTGCCCATCTTGAACTAAGGCTGGAGGTCTTGTGTTGTAGATGTTTGTGTAATCAAATTTGCTCTGTAGAGAGCATTCTATCACAAAAATATCACTTAGGGTTGTTATTCCTTTTAATGGTACCACTTTTGCAAAGGAGAGGAAAGCCAAGCCCAGTTCTCCTGAACCACAGGTTTTGTGGTCTCTGGTTCTACCCAACTGGAAAGGATTGGGCAAGGTAGCAAATTGAATGGGAATACCTTTCTTACCTTCCCTGCTTCTGAATGTACTGAACCAACCACCTACCACTGTAGGCTGTCTCTGAATCTGGGGTCTTTAATAAAAAAATACAGATCCAATAAATAGGTTCTAAAGATCTTATTTTATCCAATGGCACCACAGGAATAACCCTCTAATGGATCCCTGTTTGACTGGCCCATTTGTAGATAATTCAGAAATGTTACTGTCTCATGTGTGGGATTAGAAATAAAATCCCTCCGTTTGTCAGTGTTCTACTGATATTTACTATGTCCCAAAACAACATCATTTTAAACTGAGGTATGAGTACGAGTATATGTGCTGAGAGAACTGTCTTGAAACCCTAGTCCCTGAGTCTGATAAAAACAGATGCAAATCTCCTACAGCCTATTTCAAGAATAGGCAACATGTAAATCACAATATGGAGAAAATTTTCTTAGCAGCAAAATCATCATCATGGAGGTGGTTTTCTTAGAGGTCTTCTTTTGGAAGTTTGGATAGAGTGGGGAGTCAAGTCTTTCAAGGGAACATACTTGAGGAAAACTAGAAGCTTGCTCCAGAGTTAAATAGAATGCATTTCTTCAGTCAAGTGAGTATTTAAGTTGGGAACAAGAACTAGGAGCAGTAGGAAAGGGTTTTGGCAGCTGTGTTGGGAAGGGACAGAGATGGTTTTACTCACATGAAGAATGGTTTTCTTGGGGGCCAGTGGCAGTGAGCCATCTGGAGGAATGGCATAGACTAAGAATCACTTCCTTTTTTTTGTGGTATCTACAGTAGACTATCCATGTCTCATGAATATGTTGGGTATCCACTTCAGAATTTTAAAATGTAAATTAGGTCATTGCCACTATTACTATCAGTACTTTCTAGTGGTTCTCCCATGTGCAGAGCAGATGATGACGGCTTATAGAGATTCACCAGATCCTCCTCTTACCTCTCATCTTCTTCCCTTGCATATCTTGCTACTCTTAGAACATCAAGCTACATGTCCTTCTGCTTGCTCTTTGCCTCAGCTGAATCCGGCCCCTGGAACCCTACCCTGAGATGCCTACTCTGTTCCTCCTCACCCTGCTCCTGGCTTTTGCTGGGTGCCCCCTTTCCAGCAGCTAGGTGAAGAGGTGCGATGCTCCCTCCCAGCTTCCCAACTCACTTGCCACCTTGTTGTGCTTTTCCACAGTGCTTCTCTCAGTGTGCTTTAGAGTTTGTTCATATATGACTTTTTCATCTCCTCGATCCCTCCAAAGGAAGATCCTGGAGGTCAGTGATGAATTTCGAGCACCTAGAACATACTCATTGAAAAATTGAACGTACAGAAATGGCTGCTAGGACTTCTAAGATACCTACAGGAAATCAGCCAAAAACAAATTATTTGGACACTGCTCATGGTGTTGTCTTGGGCTAGTGGCCAGGAAATTTAGTAGTTTAGAAATATGTGAAATTTCCCCCACACTGATTCTTCCACCTCAGCTCTAATCACTTTTAAGACATGTACTTTCTCTAAGTTCAGCCTCAGATCATAAATTTGAAGAACTAACACTGAGTACTCAACAAATCTAAGGCTATCCCAGTGGGACCTTATGCTGTTTAATAACTCCTCAGTCCCAGCAATCCTCTCTGACAGCCCACCCCTCCCAAGGGCATCCCTGCAGATGGTGTTCCCCAGCCCTGAGGCTGCAGGTCCTGACCCCTCCCTTGGGCTATGACCTGCACTTGACCTTCCTGCCTCTCTCCTACTTATTTCTCAGCCACAGTTTGATGGTGGCAGTATTTTCTTCCTAGGACTTTTGCTTAGAGCCAACAGGATCAAAGATGAATTCCTTGCTGTGTTGTGACATGGCTGTGTAGTGTTGGACATGGTTCAGTTCTTTCTTTTGTGCAAGATGGGATGATGCTATTGACCCCATGGACCACATTGACCTCCTGTGAATGTTGAATAAGTAGTGTGTGTAACAGGGTGGTGGATAGATAGATGTTTCTTCTCCTCCTTCCTTTAATAGCTCTGCTCAGTCATGGGATCATAGAGTCTTTAGTCTTAAAGGGACGTGAAGGCTGTTGGGTTCAGGTATTCATCTAGAAACCTTTTCTCTTTTTAATCACCTTTGCAAGCAATTTTCACTCCCCCTCCTCAGAGGCTGTTTGTGTCTGCCAGAGAAGCCTGTGATCTATTTGGCACTGATATAACTAGTGCTTCTCTTTTATTGAGATTGAATTGCTCACCCTAAAACTTCCATTTTTAATTCTAACATCTAATGCTCATTGTTATAGAGGAAAGTCTAAACTAATTTTTCCTGCCTGATAGGCTCTCTGAGAGTTGGAAATAGTTATTCTTTCTGTGTTTTTAATCATACAGACTAACTCATCACAGTAATATTGATGACTCAAAAACAAAAAAAGATGCTTTAATATTCTTTCTATCGCTATCATTTCTTTGTGGAATGGTATCTCTGTGAGGCTGTGAGTAGAGTGATTTAGGACATACAAAGGAAGTCAGCCTGACTTTTTTTTTTTGGGGGGGGGTGCCAGGGATGGAATTCAGGGACACTTGACCACAGAGCCACATCCCCAGCCCAATTTTGTATTTTATTTATAGACAGGGTCTCGCTGAGTTGCTGAGCATCTCGCCATTGCTGAGACTGGCTTTAAACTTTCAGTCCTCCTGCTTCAGCCTCCCAAGCCACTGGGATTCCAGGCATGTGCCATTGCTCCCAGCTCAGGCTGACTTTTGATTCGGAGTTTTTAACGTGTTAGCTGAGTACCCAGGATTAACTCCTCTAATGTCTGCCTTCTTATGTTGAACATACACTGTTCATGTCGTCCCTAATCCACAGGCACTGTGGGGGATGAAGCTCAGTGTGTTACTGACCTGTGGAATATGGTTCTTGATGTGACTCCATGGCTCTTGAGGCTTCCATGCCAGATGCTGCCTGCGTGGTGCAAGGCCAGAGGTCTGAACCTGCAGCTTCACCTATGCAGTCTTAGAATGAGGTGTCATACAAGCAGAGAAGGAAAACAATGAGTGGAAACGTCTCTACAAAGTTTAAAGGGAAGAAAATTTTAAATTTCAGTTCCATGAATAAGGAGATTCTATGTGAAGGGAGATGACAAGTGCGTCTGTATTCATTCACTTAGTTTTTCACCTGTCTATTCAGCCTCAGCCATAGCTGCGTGGAGCACAAATATCTTCCCTCACTTCTCTCTTTACTGCATTCCCAGTAGTGGCTGGGCCAGCAAAGAATTAAATTCAGTTTTATGGAGACATGGTTATCTGCAGAACATGAGATGGTAAATGTGGATGATTAAATTTGAAACCAAATATGTTAAAAATATTAACAAATTCTGGTGCTATTTTTAAAATGAAAGTATGAGGATTTAAGTGTTTTTCTTGTTTTGTTTTTGTTTTTGTTTTGTTTTTTACTCTCCAAATTGCAGGGTTCTCCTGCTTAGGAGCCTGCTGCCTGTCTTGCATTGGGTAGCCACTCAGGTGCATCCTGTACACTGAGAAACACAAAACTCAGGCAACTTTTGTTAGAGCCTCACTTGGAATATGTGGCTTTGAATTGTGTGAGGAGGTTCAAGTGCATCTTCTTCACACAATGCAACCCTCTCAAGGTGATTACCAATCCCATTGTCACCTAAGCAGTTTTTAAAATATGGGCTTTATGACAGCAACCCAATATCATATAAGGTTTTGGTAAGACTTCAAAGGATGGCTGAGAATGGAGACTTTTAGTTACATACCATCGATGGCCAAGCAGCAGAGCAACATGCCAACCATGCAGTAGGGAGGAATTACCAACAGAAGGGTCATTGCCACAAGACTGCTGGCATGGGGCAGGCATCAGGCAGATCAGGGAAAACAGATCCAGACATTTTCTTTTGGACTAAATTGGAACTACACTTGACTTTTGTGTCCTGAGATGTTCCCAGGAAAATTGTTTCCTTCTGAACTGGGAACTTTGACAGTGAAAACATATCAGGGGAAGAATGCAGACCTAGACACAGGCAGAAAGATGCAGTTAAGATAGATAATCAGCACATGCAATTGTTAGATATTAGATGAGGCTGGACATGAGTGACAGTCTGCACCCAGGGATTTCAAACTGTTGGATTCCAAATGAACAAGAAAATCATTTCAAATAAGAAATTTGACTTTGAGAATAGAGAAATGCATACTCTACAATACAGGTCTTAGGTCTTATCTTTCTTTCCCCATTTATAGCAGATATACAGTGTGTCACAATTCTAAGTTTAGTTCCCACAGTGTCCAGGGCCAAAGATCAATAGATATGATTGAGAAAACGTGGGGTCTGCTTAACAGAAACACAGAGCAGAAGGTTGGTAGAGAGAGTTTTCTATTTTTCTTGTTTGTTTGTTTGTTTTAACTTAACATTCAAATGAACAGAATGTAAAACCAAAGATTTCTGTGATAATTTATTTTTGAATATAAATAACCCAGTGAGAGCGTCCCACTGTGTAGGAATGGGCAGTACATGGATTGAAAAATCAAAAATTTTAGGTGGGTGTCCCCATTATACCATCAAGATAATACTAGTAATTGCCTTAGAAAGTTCTCAAGTTATTTAAGTACATGCATGAAGCTTAAACAATGCCCAACATATAGTAAACACTCAAAAAATATTACCTATTATGACTACATCTAGAACAAAAATAGAACCAGCTCACAAACTCCTAAAACACTCTCCATGTTAACTTTAAGTTTCTGCCTAAAAATTATCAAGAGGAATGAGCTTTGTATTAGAAAGAAATCAACATCCAAACAATCAAAAGAAGCTATTTTTTTCTGGGCAAAGATAGTAAAATGGGCACAGCTTAAGCCCTCTCTTAGCCACTCTTTCTCTCTCTGCACTGTGCCAGCTTCCTGATAAAATGACCAATGACTAACAGGATAGAGAAGGGGGATTAGGAAATAAGTAGGGAGGGCTCAGCCTATCTTGAGGTTTTTAGGGAATATCTGAAAATTTAAGCACTAAAAAAGGGCCAATCCGTTCTGAATAAACTATATGCATAAAGTAGAAGTTTTCTCACCTAGTCTTTTTTCTTATTCTTTATTTTTCAGTACAAAATTTATTAAAATATATTTTTCTTTTCTTTTTTTATACATGACAGCAGAATGCATTGTGATTGATTGTATACAAATGGAACCCAAATTTCATTTCTCTGTCCCTCAGTATCCCTTCTGAAAACTTCCTATCTGCTCAGGACAGCTCCCCATGTAGCCTCAAGAGACTGTGTTGGACAGCGTCTCTCTTCTAGGGACATGTGGGTCCAGAGGGGTGGAAGGGGGGGCTTGAAAACACTGTCAGTTGGCCAAGTGAATGACTCGTTTATCAGGTAACAGCACACAGCCCAGTTTCTGGATGCAAAATATATTTTGGAGACATAAACACTTGAGGTTTTAGCTGAAACAAGGATTCCAGGAAATAGGGAACTACAGTGCTTCTTCCAGTTTGTGAATATTTTCAAGTTGCTCATTATCTTTCTTCTCCACTCCCATCCACCTAAGGGATGATCATTTGCCAAGTACAAGATCATTTCCAAACGTGACACCCCTCCATCTCTCCATCTGACTTACAGATCAACTTAAGAAATATTTTGAAAGAGTTGTTGAGGCAGAAGCTTGCAAAATGTTTTTGTTTATCTTTTGCTCTACAGCTGTTTGTGGATCACTGGCATACGCCCTTTTTGCAATTACTCACAGTGGTATTCAAATTCATGTGTGGAGGGTGTTTATGGGAAGTGAAGCTTAAACTTCCTGTGTTATTCTGTATGCCAAAATTATCATGCCAGGCTTGCAAATTTTAAAGTTTTATTGAAAATATGCTAAAAAATTATGTGATCATTATAATATGATGCTACTGTCATTACTCAATGTTTTCCTTAAAATATTTTAATATGAAAAGCCCAGTTAAAAAAAAAATCTAAGCTGGGCGTGGTGGCATACACCTGTAATTCTACTAACTAAGGAGGCTGAGGCAGGAGGATTGTAAGTTCAAGGCCAGCCTCACAATTTAGAGAGATCCTATCAAAAAATAAAAATAGAAAGTGTTGGGGATGTAGTTCAAGGGTAGAGCACCTCTGGGGTCAATTCCCAATAGCAAAACAAGAAGCAACAAACAAAATGTCTAAACACACACACACTTATACTAATATTAATGGTAATTAATATTAAAGTTCTATAAATCTAATAGGACAGCTTTTGCTCTAACATTCACTTGAATTTGAACATAACAGTAAACTATGCCAACTCAAAGAACAGGTTTCCATATCTCTCTTTTTAAACTAGTCATTCTGGTTTTCAAACATGTGATACAAGTCATCAATTTCACTGTGACTTAGCAATTTATTTACACAGTTTTACTACTGTGGACATAACAGCTGAGTTTGAGCTTGATGAAATATTGTTATCCACATAATTCATTTTCTGCTGCTTCAACAAGGTGTTTGGATTTGTGGGAGCTCCCATTTGAGGTTGAAATTGAATTGAAAATTCATGTGCAGGGTATACAGATGAGGCAAGTTTGATGGTCAGGAAAGTGTCCGCTAAATTTACTCTCTAGTTCCCGGCATGAAAACCTGCTCCTAAGTCCTTGAAAATAGCTACTATTATCATATTGATTGGAGTCCACAAATATAACTCAAGTCTACAGTGAGTATAAGTTTATTCCTAGGTATTTGTAATAAAATTCTAATATACATTTTATATATCGGTCACACCAAGTTTAGTGCAAGTTACTAATGTTTACCATAATGATTTATTGGTTCTTTATGGGCAATCCTTGCTTATTAAAGATGTTATTGATGGAGCTGAAATCAACAATTCCCTATTAATTTGTAATTCATCTTTTAGTGATAGTCATAAAATAAAGCAAAGACTGCATCAATTATAAATTAATTTAGAAGCAGACTCATATACAAGATAGAAATAAGTAGCAGCTGTTTTCTCATGGGGTGTCAAGTAACAAACAATAGAAAAAAATTCAATAGAATAATTAATTACTCTTCTACCAGTCATGGTGGTGCACACCTATAATTCCAGTGGCTCAGGATGTTGAGGCAGGAGGATTGCATGTTCATAGCCAGCCTCAGCAATTTAGGAAGGTCCTCAGCAACTTAGCAAGACCCTGTCTCAAAACAATAAATAAATAAATAAATAAATAAATAAATAAATAAAAGGGCTGAGGATGTGACTCAGTGGTTAAGCACCCCTGGTTCAATCACTAGTATAAAAAGAAGAAAAGAAAGAAAGAAATAAAATTTCTTCTTCTTCTTCTTCTTCTTCTTCTTCTTCTTCTTCTTCTTCTTCTTCTTCTTCTTCTTCTTCTTCTTCTTCTTCTTCTTCTCCTTCTCCTTCTCCTTCTCCTTCCCCTTCCCCTTCCCCTTCCCCTTCCCCTTCTCCTTCTCCTCCTCCTCCTCCTCCTCCTTCTTCTTCTTCTTCTTCAATATAGTTTCCTTTTATGTATAGAAGTGGGGATCATTTTGCTATAATCCAGGGGTAAAACATTCTCACAATCTGTGAAAGCTCAATGTCAAGGGCTTTAGATCTTTAAAATCCTTTTAGTTGTAAATGGATACAATACCTTTATTTAATTGATTAGGTGTGGTGCTGAGGATCCAACCCAGTGCCTCACATGTGCTAGGCAAGTGCTCTGCAATTGAGCTACAACCCTGGCCCCTATCTTTGGGTTTTATATAGTATTCCATAGCAAAACAAATATAGGATGCTTCTTTGAGAATATGCCATTCAAAGATCCCAAATAAGGAGCTTTTAGCTTTCCACTGAAAAAATCTTTCCATAGATTGTAGCTCTAAATTAAAAATGGTGCCTTCTTACATGTTTAGAAATGCTGAAGGTGGTAGATTGAGGCTGAGAATGTTTTCCCTAGCCTTGCTAAATCACACTGTTGGCCAAATGTTTGGAATATCTTGCACCTTGGGATGAATGTTGCTCATTCAAATCCATTAATGCATCCCAGGTCTCATCTAGGAGTGCACAGAATAACCACAGTACAGCAAAGAAAGCCATTTTGGGTTAGCAGAAATGACAGAGCTGCTTGAGACCCTCTGTTATAGTAATGAAGAGCATATGCCCCAGGGGATACACTACCCATGGGGGATCTCACCTCTGGAGCCCAAGGGAGGTGGCAATAAATGCATGATTCAGAAGCAGTGTCCCAGCTTAAGAGATGTCACAAGTCCTTGAATTAGTGGCCTTGCAGCATGATATTTAAAAATCCATAGATTTTCATTTATTTTGTGCTGTCTTGCTTTCGTGTTTGAATACCGTTTCCTGTCCCCATCAGAAAGTGTAGCAGGGGTAGAAACTAAGTTTCCAAAAGGCTTTTAAGTGCAGCATTTAAACTGTTACATTTCTTCTCTAAAAGAAACATAGTCTCCTTTACCTCCCTCCCTCCCTCCCTCTGGGATCTTGAGCAAGCTTCTTGGTCTTCCATCCTAAAAATACAGACAGAAATAGTATCTCCCTCACAGCATTGTTAGGTTAGGAAAAATACTTCAAACAGAGTGAATTTAGTTGCTTTTCTTATTGTTGTTGTTATTGTGATTTATGTAAATGAGACAGAAAACCCAGGCTTCACTTCCCATTCTGACATTTATGAATTTGAATGTTGGACAAGTTACTTATATTTGACAAAAATATCTATAATATATGTTGTTAAAAAAAGAATAAATACACTTTTTAGGTTTTAGGAGCAGAAAGTAGCCATTATATCCAAGTAACCATTTCTGCATCCATTTCTGAGCCAATCAGTATCGTCAGAGGGCCAGAGTCATGCAAATTTATACATTAAATGTATGTAGTTTGAAGACAGGTCCTGGATGCTTTTTTCTTTTTCTTTTTCTTTTTTTGTTAGGGACCATAGATTGAACCTAGGGGTGCTTAACCGCTGAGCCACATCCCCAGCCCTTTTTAATATTTTTATTTAGAGAAAAGTGTCTTGCTGAGATACTTTAGGGACTCACTAAGCTGCTGAGGCTTTGAACTTGTGATCCTCCTACCTCAGCCTCCCAAGCTGCTGGGGTGACAGGCATGTGCCCTGCACCCAGCCCTGGATGCCTTTTGAATGAAGTGTTGGCACATTGCCCAATGATTGAATGCTGTCCTTGGTAATAAAAGAGTAGAATATGTTTCTTTTACAGAAGGGATGTAACAGTTTAAATGTTGTTCTTAAGAGGCTTTTGGAAACTTAGTTTCTATCATTGTTACACTTTCTGATGGGGACAGGAAATGGTGTTTAAACATGAAAGCAAGACAGCATAAAATAAATGAAAACCTGATTAAGGTCAGTAGGCCAAGAAAAGAAAGAAACATAATTTCCTTGAATGCTAATCTGCAAAAGCTTTTTTTTTTTTTCCTTCTTCTAAGTACAAATTACATTCATTAAAAAATCATGTGCTGCCTCCCCTCATCTTTAGATGCTTTTGATGGGCAGAAACTGAGACATCTATCCCTCATTTTTCTATCTCATGACCTCTTTTGGTTATTTATTGGTCTGTCTGTTGGTTGTAGCCATCTTTTTTGCTTCCTTTTTCCAGTTCACTCTTGGAAATCCCCTGGGCCTTCCAGTGCCTTTGTGGCATTAAGGTGCTATTGAATGGAAGGGTCAACACTGAGGTCTTGAGTGAGTCTCTGATTAGCCCAGCTCTTTTTATTTAAAAAAAGTTTGTAACACAAAACAGAGCCATCTCCAAGTAGTGTTTACCCTGAGCTCCTCAGTACTCCCTCTTGAGTGCTCCAGGTTGCCCTGGACCCTCTTTCAGCATCCACTAGGATCCAGCAACCAGCAGGCGAAACCCAGAGCCCTGCCCAGCTCTGCAGGGGAGGCTCTTCTGTCTGGCAGGGCCACTTGGCTCCAACCCATTCCCTTGGGACAATGCTGGCCTCACATTGCAGGAGAGTCTGATTTGGAAGAAACATTGGAGATCTTAACTTATACATAAAATTAGAAAGATTTTGAAGTTGGGGATGAATTAAAATATTTTTAAAAAGAGACTAGATTTGAAAAAAGAGAACAGTTTCAGAGGTGAGAAGAAAAGATGAATGCATTAGGCTGAGAAAGCAATACAGACAAAAGCAGAAGTTTGTGTTTCTGTCCAGTTTAGGAGGTTTTCTGGGCAGTCCCTGGGCCAGGTTTGGAACCTCTTTGTTTCCTCTTTCCTCAAAACTCGGGTTTGCCATATACAACATTGAAAAAAAAATTAATGGCTTTAATATGAATATCCTGTGATTCTTAAAATAATTCATTTTAGTTGAACATGTAGATTGCTTCCAAAGTTTTGCTTTATAAATAATCTTGTAGGGGCTGGGGCTGTAGCTCAGTGGTAGAGTGCTTGCCTAGCATAGCGGAAGCACTGGGTTCGATGCTCATCACTGCATAAAAAATAAATAAATAAAATAAAGTCATATATATATATATATATATATATATATATATATATATATATATAGTTATAGTTATAATGTATATTCTACAAGCTTACATATATGTATATATAATGTAGAATATTTTATACATAATCTTTGCACATCTCTGAATTCTGGAAGGGACAAAGATAGATCATTATGTAGAATGGCTACATAAAAAGAGTACAGATGGGTGAAGTTTGGTATGCATGTTACCAGTTTGACCTCTAAAAACAGTACATAAGCTTACACTCTTACCAGGCTTGGCACTGCTCACTTTTATAAATCTCTGGCATTACAATGACATTTAAATTTTACTAAGCAAAAAAAAAAAAAAAAAAAAAAAATATATATATATATATATATATATATATATATATATATATATATATTACATATATTAAATATAAAAATATTTTGATATTATTTATTTTTATTATTATTATCATTATCTGTTCAAATATTTGGATTTGACTGGCTTGGGAATTTTTTTGGTACCAGGAATTAATGCAACCCTGAGGTATTAACTGCTGTGCCACATCCCCAGCCTCTTTTTTATTTTATTTTATTTTTTTGAGACACGGTCTTGCTAAGTTGCTTATGGACTCACTAAATTGCTAAGGCTGGCTTTGACCTTGAGATCCTTCTGCCTCATCCTCCCAAGATTCTGGGATGACCAGCCTGTGCCACCACATTGGGCTGGCTTGGGAAATTGACCAGAATTTTTTGACAAAAATTTTTTTTGACAAGAATGTTTTGCTTCTGTCTAGGTCACCAGTAAAGATAGGACATATTGACTAGACTTTGTCAATAAAAGAAGCCCACATCTCCTACACCCGGGTCCCCGACCTGTGGTCCTGGGGCATGCTTTTCTCATGGTCCTGGCTTTCTTCTATCCAATGATGGATTTGGCTGGGGAAAGAGTTCTGCTAATGACTTCATAGAAAATGGGTCTACCTGAAGTTCCTGTTCAAGGAGGGTGAGATGTAGGTTGAGATCTTAGGATACCATGCAACTTTCAAGCCCATTCTTCCAGTTTGCATCTGGGTCCAGGTGGCAGACCTCTGTTGCATCCCTCCTTATGATCCTCTATGTTAAACATGAATTACTCCTGATTGGCCCAGCTTTCAGAGGGCTGTCCATTAGAAGCTGTGTCAGACTTCTCATTGGCTTAACTTCCATACTCACTCTGGGGACTCTAGATCTAAAGACCAAAGATTCTAGGTCAAGCTGATCAAAAACACAAAATCAAAAAAGTATACACATTTTCAGGTCATACTGTCCAACCTGTATTTCTAGGGCAGCTGCTAAATATATCATGATGAGTGAGATCCAGATTGATACCCCTTGAATGGAGCTCAAAACACAGGCTTGATATTATACCGATTACCTTACTACCATAGTTTACACCAATTTTTTTTTAATATTATTTCTTTCTAATGTAGTAGGCATTTTTATTTTCCCTCCTTCCTCTATTTTTCTCTCTCTTCCAAAGGAAAATAATCACACAAAAAATATGTAAAAAATGCCTTAACATTGCTGACAATTGGTTCTGTTTTTTTTTCTTTTCTTGTGTCCCAGAGAAAAAATAATTGTATAGAGAAATTTAAACTGCATTAATATATAAGTTAGTTACATGTGCAAACATTTCTTGAACTCTAAGACCAGGGTAATGTTGGTTTCAGTGCTGGGGATACAACAGAACACAGAACATTCTATGGTGGACTGATAGACAGTGCAGGAATGAATTGTAGTAGGTATTCCTGTTGTGGAAGATGAAGCAGAGGAAGAAGGTGGTCACAGAGCTGGAGGTTGCTGTTTCATATAGGATGATTCTTAGAGACTCCCCTAAGTGTCCATCTGCCATGTCCCATTCTCCTTGTAATTATTGTGGAGAATAACTGTTGGAGAGAGGCATGGCAGGAAGAGCAGCCTAGGCAGAAAGAGAAAACAGGGTAGCAGCTCTACAGGAGGAGCAGGCTGAGAAGATAGAGATGATACTACAAACCTAGGCAATGACCTTAGGCCAGCACGGTCCTGGAAGTTGTGGGAAGTGGTCAGATTCTGCATGTATTTTGAAAGCAGAACAGGCTGGGTGTTGGGTGGATTAAATATGTGAGCTGAACAAAATTAAGAGGAAAAAGTATGGCTTAGATTTGGGGCAGAAGCCAATAAAGATGTCTTTGCCACATAATAAACTAGAGAAGCCACATAAGAGTAGTTGACTTTCTCATGAGGTCCTTCATATACAAAACATATAAATCTCCCGATAAGAGGATCATAATTAGTACCACAAAACTAAGAAAAACTTGCACTTGCCATTTGCTGAGCTGAAGAAGCCATATAATAGTTGGCTTTCTCATAAGGTTCTTCATATATAAAAAATATGACTGTCCAAATAAGAGGATCACAATCAGTATCATAAAACTAAGAAAGACTATTTCCATCCCATCTTCCATCTCCTGTTCATTTGGGGAATACATTTGTGGAGCAGAATGGCAGGCTGAACCATAGATGATACCTTCACCCACACTCTCTGTATGGTTGGTGTGTTTGATAGGGGTGTGCATGAGGCAACTTTTGGTGGGGCAGAGCTAGAATGTATGTATGATATGACAGGACCTGCTTGATGTGCAACACAATTTCTATGTGTCCTTCTTTGTTTGACAATATTTTATGCATACAGCCTTTTATCCCCATTTGGTGCTATGTAATGTTGACCTTGATAATGTTGACCTTCATCCAAGCCTTTGATCCTGGGAAGTACTGGAGATTCAGAAATCTCTCCATCCTTCTGCATTATGCTTCCAGGGTTCCTTTCCCTCATACCTTTTGCAAGACTTGCAGATCCCCCCCCCCAAAACCAAGAGGAGACACAGACTCTGGCTTGAGTCAAGGTCAGGCACCGATTCTCTGGATTCTCCTTCCTTGTGTCATGAATGGCCAGCTCAACTATTGGCCTACCCTGGCCAATTTCAATCAAATATCCATGAGTCTGACTTGATGAAACTTTGGTCAGGCTTCTCCCTCCCACATACCCTGAGATGTGGATCCATCCATCCTGACCTAACACTGGAACCCAGAGCAACACCTCCTTAATAATCCTGAGAACTGATGTCAGAGAAACATCCCCTGATCAAGTGTCCAAAGATGCCACCAGCTCAGTGCCTGCCTACTCCCAGCTCTTTCCTCCCTGCCAGACAAGTCTTCCTGTTGACCTCGGAGACATGCACAAACCTTTTAATCATGTTCTCTCTCTAATTCAGTTGGCCCTCTGTCCTCTCTTGCAATAGTCTTTTTGAATCCAGTCTCTCCTTCCCTAAGTCCATATTTGTTCTTCCCCTGAAAACCTTTATTAAGTACTGGATTATACTTGCATGTTGCAATATACATTTATATTCAGCAGATATGAGTTAGGTCTGCCAACATTCTGAATTCCTAGGGAAAAAAAAACAGTAAATAAAACAAACAAAAACATCCTTCCCCATCAGAGCTTATCTTCAAGTTTGAAGAGACCAATAAATAGGTGAACTATTTAATAGGTCGGGTGGTGGATGCTTCCTCTTTGGGAGAAAATCAAATATAGCATGAGAGAGCTGGCTTGTGTCATGTTGAGAGGGATATATTTTTATTTTTAAATTTTTAGGATAGTTCCACATATCAGAATGGGGAGGAAAGGGAGGCTAAATCTCTTTACCTGGAGTCTATAAACAGGAATAGCTGAGGTTTCTGAACACAAGACATGCTCATGGTCAAGGAAGGACACCCTCTGACCATTTAGAGGACTATATATATGTTGTATTGCTATGTTTGAAAGCAAGATCATGGAGGTGAGTGGGCTTATAAAGATTTCCATTTGGCATTCTGTAGGATACATATCAAAGATAAGGTCCCCATCTGTCCTAGTCAGCTTTTTCACTGCTGTGACTAAATGACCTGATCAGAGAATAGCTATAGAGGAGGAAAGGTTTATTAGAAGCTCACAGTCTCAAAGGTCTTAGTCCATAGACATCAAGGTCCATTCCTTGGGGCTCAAGGTGAGACTGAACATCATGGTGGAAGAGTATGGCAGAGGGGAGCATCTCCCATGGTGATCAGGAAACAGAGAGAGAGAGACTCCACTTGCCAGATATGAATATATGCCCCAAAGCCATGCCCCCAATGCCCCCCTCCTTCAGCCACACCCACCACTTCAGTTACCACTATCTATATCAGGAGATTAATTCACTGATTGGCTTAAGACTCTCACAACCCAATCATTTCTCCTCTGAATCTTCTTGCATTGTATCACACATGAACTTTTAGGGAACTCTTCACAACTAAACTATGATACCATCCCAAATATGTTAGGCTCATATTGCACTAGCAATAAAAACAGGTGCTTAGATGGATCATTCCCAGTTAATTCTGGTCATTATTCTCTTGGGGTTTTATTGTTTCAAAGGAATACCATATACCCATCAATTCTATATTTGGGAGTTATACTTTCTAGGGTTTTCTTTCAGGAGTCAATGATTTGAAATGAATTGTTTTGTGGTGTTTTGACAGTGTTTTTTTTTTTAACACTGTAACTTAAGTAAAACATTTCCTTTTCAAATGCTTTCTGTGTTGTGTTTGTCAGACTGTGAGATGGTTTAAATGTTTTTAAACATGACATGTGACTCGACACAGGTTTTGTAGAGGCAGAATGGCTGAAAATCTGAGGGCTTAGAGGCCACAGTTATGAATTAATTGATATTATTCATAATTATTTGGTATGCCTCAACAGACTCATATATCTGTAATTATATATCATAAACCAAGTAAGGATATAAAGAAAAATTATGTCCAGATTTAGAGGCAAAGAGACTAAGTACCAAGGCAACAGTAGCTATTTGGTATTTCCTTTATAAAGCCCAAGGAAATGGCCCAGGGGAAGCCTAGGTATTTTTTTCTTATTATATCTTTCCGAACATATTCTTTCAGTGTCTAATAAATTTCTCATAACTGGCTTTAAAATAACACCACTGAGCCTTCAAATAGGTAGTGCTCAGAACAAAATGGATAAATCGGAAAGCTTATATCCAATCTAGTTGGTTGATCCTCTTGGATACAAATATTCAGAGATACAACTACTTTCTCTCCCCAGGCACTTTGAAAGTAGTTAGCTGACATTTAAACTCACTCTGATGATCTCTCCAAAACCACTCAAGAAGCAGTAACAGGAGCCACCACTAGGATATTATACTGTTTTTCCTACCCAGAACAGACATTTTCAAAATTGGCGCAATATCTGTGTTCTGCACCTATGAGGGTTATATGTTTGTGATGCCTCTCACCAAACTAGAACAAAGCAGAATAAGTCCGCACTTTTGGAGTACTTCAAGTCAATATGTAGACTGCTTAAACGTATGTTGGTATTAATTAAGTAATAATCCAGTTAATATTATCATGGGGGTGGGGGATTCTCAATTTAAACAGAGTTTGAATTCACATTTTTTTATTTTCCTGTTTTATTCTGAACAAGATCAGATCCAAACAAACACTGGGGCTTTCTCACTTCCTGTTCTACTATTTCCCCCTATTTGGGGGACATATGGTCATGTGTAGAAACACACAAAACTCCTTAACTTTTTCCTGTTAACTCAACACCATTGTCTGAATCTCTATGGTTACTCAAGGAATCTGTTGGCAGTTGGATTGCTGAGCAAATGAACGGATAACAATTTTTCTATTTGATCAGCCTTGAAATCATGAAAAAAAAGTGGAACATAACTTTCATATTAAGAAAGCCAATTAGATTATCTTCTAGGCCATTGAGCAATTGAAGAGTTATCAACCCGGATCACCATATGAGGTCTAAGGGTTCAAATATTGACACTGTAGCCTTGGTTCCAGTGTTAATAAGCTTTCTGTCACTGTGACCAAAACACCAAGCAAGAACAACAGAGAGGAGACTCTCAGTTTCAGAGGTTCAGTCCATGGTTGGCCAAGTCCATTGCTACGGGTCCCAGATCTGATGGACATCATGGTGGAAAGGCGTGGTAAAGGAAAGTCACTAGCTCCAAGTGGTCAGGAAGCCGAGAAGGGGCGGGGGGGGGGGGGGGGGGAGAGAGAGAGAGAGAGAGAGAGAATGAGAATGGAAGGAAGGAATCAAAATTAAGATGAAGCCTTCCAGGACACCCCCAGTGATCCTCCTCTTCTAGCCACAGCCCTCCTGCCTACAGTTACCACCAAGTCAGTCCATTCAAAATAGGATGGATTGATTAGGTTATAGCTCTCACTGTCTAGTCATTTATTTCTGAATATTCCTGCATTAACTCAGGAGCTTTTGGGAGGATACCTCATATCCAAACCTTAATAGCCTAATATGACTAGAAATTAAAAGTGGAATTTTCCATTCCTTGATCAATATATTGTGTGTGTCTGAACCATCTGCTTTGTTTTCTAATGAGGAGGATTTAATAAAGGGTGGTCTCTATTCAGTAATGCTAGAGACGAACACAGTTTCACAGGTGTGATGTGTGACACAGGCTACAAACACAGTTGGTGGCCTCTACAGGGGATCACTTTTCTGTGGGGAGTTTTCAAGGGGATGGAGTACATTAAAAACAAACAAACAACAACAACAAAAAAAAAACCCTTGATGCCTGAATTCCACCTGTTCTTGCTAATTGCACCAATATTCAGTGGTTTCTGGTTGGAATGGCTGTTGTTTTCATTGCTGATTCAACCAGTTTTCCATTGGCAAATCCGCCAGGACAAATTAAATTCCGAGCAGTACAAACATCATTTATCTGCTCGTTCATTCGACAACAATTATTGACAGCTTGTTCTGTGTGAAGGTTGTGTTAAGTACTAGGGGGAAAGTTGTAAATAAGTCTCAAACCTAAGGGAAATTTCTCTCTGGTGAAACATATGAACAAAGAACTATTTATAATTGATTATAATATTTCTGTGGATGATATAAGGTCAGATTGTACTTGTGAGAAACACACTTACCTGTCCAAAGCCCCCCAATGGGCTAGGACATACAAGGAACAGGAAAACATTACTTTAATGAAAGTCCTGCAAGATTGGGTGCCTGGTGATCATTGACACACAGATTGGGTACAATCAGTTATTTATCCCCTTAAAGTGCAAGATCCATCCCCCAGTTCCTCATTAGCTGAGTACTGTGGGATGTACAATCTTCCTGAATGTCACCTAGGTTTTAGTGTCTCCTGTTGGGTTATTTAAACAAATATCTTTGGTTTTCCCAACCTCCCTTGGTCCTCCTGTGGTGGAAAATGCCCCTTGGGTTGAGCTCCTTCTGGTACTACACAATTTGTTTCTGTTAATCAAGTCTGACCCTTCTTGTCACCTCCTGTTTATCAAGGGGCTGTGAATTTTTACACCCGGATGTTAATTGGTTATAACTCTTTATTCTCCCCACTAACTGCCTTTCTTACAACCCAAGTCATTTTACCTATAAAACTAAATAAGCTATTCTGAAAATGCACCACCAGACTTTCTATTTCTCATATGCCGAAGGCTCACTCGCCCAGTCTTGGTTAAAGAGGACTTCTCAATATGGTGTCTACGCTAAGATTGGGAGAAGAGGTAGAAGTTAGTTAGGTAAGGTGTGGAAGTGCAAGTGAGCATGTTTCCTACCCAGGAAGATCAATGCGTGAAAATTCCAGAACCAAAAGGGAGCAGGGGATGATCCCAGAGAAGCTGTCCATCACATGAAGACCATGTCAAAGATAACAAGGTTCCCATGGGCAGGGCCTGGTCAGAGGGGGCCTGGCAAAAGTCTGGAAGCAGAGCAGGAATTAGTTCCAGAATTTATAGGTGGGAGAAAAATTCATTAGCAAAGCTTTAAAAGAGAAACAGAAAAACCCTTCAACTTTTTAAAAAATCAAATATTTGTTTAATCTACTGGAATCACAAAATGCAGATGACGGAAACAGAGAGCTTATAGATATTCTATATTTTCCTGAGCCGTTAGGAAAAGTTACTGTGATTAATTACAGTGCCTGTTTGAGTTCAGTCATGCCTCATATTTCATAAGGAGTTCTATCTTTTCTCTGCAGACCCAGCCAAATAAGAGCTTTGTTGATACAATTTCTTCTCACAATTTAAATTTTAACAGAAGTAAAATTGCAATAGCACAATTCTTCTCTCTTCTATTGTAGGAATAGAACTCATTCTTTAAAATTGCAGCCACGTGTATGTAGTGATTTTAGTTAAACTGAAATTATTGCATACATCTGATTCTTTCCATCATTGCTTTCATCATGGGATATGTTTCCTGAGGAAAAGGAATCATTTTATTAGGATAGATTACATTATTATATTTTATGAACTGTTGAAATTCTGATAAATTATTGTTGTTAGTGTATTCGTGCCTAAACATTCAGATCTCTGAATATCTAGGATCTATTGCAGCAAATTCAAGATTTTTGACCACCCAGTATTTACCCAACTCCAGGGACTTCCCACAGTATTACCCTTATGTATACTGTTAGAAATATAACCCTTTAAGTATGATTCTACCTAGTCCTGTCTCAAATACCTGCCATGTCAAAGAAACTTAGTAGTGGTAATCCACAGATAACTTTAAAAAAATCATCTCTTAATCAAAACTGCAAGGCAAAACCACCAGATTGAGCCAAACAACAACAAAAAGGTAGAAAAAGAGAAAATATGAACTTACGAGATGACCCAGAAATTGAAACATGCTTGTGCTAAATACAATCAGTTGTTTATCTGAAATTCAAATTTAACTGGAAATATTTTTTTTGCTTTTGTTTTTGGCAACCCAACCAGAAGAGGATCTGAAATGTGTTCCACTGGGGCCTCTGACATTTCCTTTTGTCTCCTACCCATGTGCTTCACCTGGGCTGCAAGATTTCTCCTTCCATAAGTGCTTCAGAATCGCTCCCCTCCTTTTATGATTAGATATGTGGTATCCCCCAAAAGCTCATATGTGGAAGTTTAGAGGTGAAATGATGGGGTTATGAGAGCATTAACTTAATCAGTTTGTTAACTGATATGGAAATTGCTAGAGAATTTATGGTTGGGGAAAATAAGTCCTGGACAACACCTCAAACAAAAGATTGTACGTGGTAGAACCCATTGTCCAGATTATAATTGTTATAGTGAGAAACTATAAAAAATTGGGTGGTAACAATAGGCAGATAGGGAATAATGGGAAGAGGTGGTCACTGGGGTTGAGGGTGGGAGGTGACTTTGGGGTTTATATTTTGTCCCTAGTGAGGAGCGCTCCCTCCGCCATATAGGGATTGAGATTCTTTGAAACCATGAATACTAAGTAAACGTCTTCTTCTCTACATTTTTTTCTTTTCTGGTTCTTTGTTTACAGGGGCAAGAAAAATTACTAAAACACAACCCTATACTGTGCAGTGTGTCCTAGGTCTCAGTTCCCCTGTCTCTCAATCCTTCTGTATATCAATTGTTCCGGCTCCTCTGCAGGAGAATGGCATGGGACGTGTGCTCTTTGGGAAGGGGAAAGATGAGAGAGCAATTGCAAAGCCCTCTGTAGAGGAGTAGGAGGAATGGAGAAACTAAAACTTCCCTTAATACTTTGTGACCTGTTACCAATGTGGAAGTTCTAGTGCCAGTGTGACTGTATCTTCCATTTCCAAGGCTGTAAAATTTAAAAGTGAAATAAGTTTTGACAAAATGAGAAGCTAATTCTGTGATTATGGGACAACTAGATCAGCTCTGTGGTCGGTAAGTGCTTTCTGATCTGTTCTAAATTGTATCCCATGGCTTTTGCCCTCCTTTATGATCCATATGTGATTCTGAATTTGCTGTAGTGCCTGTTCCTAGAAATCAAAGCTAAGTCATAAAATGACAGTGAATTATGTTTCTAATTGTCAGACAAAAGAATTTACCTATAAACTAAAACACTCAGAATTTACCTGTAAATTAAATCAGTCAGTTAACATTCTAGTTGAGAATTACAGTCAAAGGTCACTAAAAGCCAGAAACAAGGAAGAGAACTGTCAATAAAACCATTTTATTGTTGTTGTTGATAAGAAAAATCCACAAGTTTTTTTTCTAAGTTTTTGTAAATTAGAAAGGGCTTGGACAGCTGATTGTATTTCTATTTCATGAAAAATTTCAAGTTTCTTGGTAGAAAATTGTAATGCTTTAGAAATAATGGCAAAGTCACCTGTTTACTACATTATTATCATTCTCCTAGAGAATTATGGTTGGGGAAAATAAGTCCTGGACAACATCTCAAACAAAAGATTGTATGTGGTAGAACCCATCATCCAAATGGGCAGAAAATAGTATTATTTTATTGTAATTATAGTGAGAAACTGACTTTAAGATCCTTGGTCCCTCTTAATTACCTTGAAGGTGCTTCTTAATTGGGAGGGTCATTTTGGAAGAGCCACTTTAATTAATTCATACATAAAATATCAAAATATATTACTGTTGCAAGATTTAAAACATTTGTGCCAAAATATATGTCAATTTCTTATAGATTCTCTCCAAATGTTTCCAGTTCTTTCTGTCCATTGCCACTACCAAAGAGGAGGACTCCTTATAATCTTGGCTGACTGTGGTACTGTGGTCACCTGCTTCAGCCTCTGCACACCATCCTTTATTCCCATCTAAGATCTCCTTCCCTAATGACTCCTGTCCTCATAGGAGGTATTGATGGATTTTCACTTGTGCTGTTTGCTCATTTCTTCATACGTGCCCACCTCCTTTCCTTGGCTTGTGTAGCGCACCCTTTGGGAGTAGATATCGCTTTCCTATCTGTAGCAATGTTCTCTCAGAAGGCCAGGAGGGTCAGAGCATCTCAGACCAGGATTCAGAAGCCTGGCTCTCACTGTGCATGAATTTGAGTAAGCTGCTGTCTTTGAACCTGTTTCTCATCTGAGAAACTGGGGTCACAATGACTATCTCAGAGAGAAATGGTGAAGAGCAATGAAAGAATTGTAGCATGTCAATAAACAGCACAAGTGCTACATGTTAGCTAATGGATAGAAAATCCTTTAGGAAAAGTCTTCTCCTCACCTCTGGTGTTCCAGGCTGAGATTCCTGAGCCTGACCTTTGAAATGCCTAATTCTCTGGCTCCACCAGACCCCTCCACTTTTATAGCCATTCTATGATGAGATTTCAGTGTTCATTTCTTTGCTTCTTATGCATAAGAAAACGAGCCTCAGAGAAGTTACAGAACAGGCCCAGTTACCTTTCATCACTGTGAAAAAAAAAATATCTAACACCAACTTAGGCAAGCAGCAATTCACATTGGTTCATGGTTCACTCCATGGTCAGCCAACTCTCTATTTTAGACCCAAGGTCAACCAGAACATTTTGGTGGAAGGGTGTGGCAGAGGAGCACAGCTCTCCTCCTGGTGGCCAGGAAGCAGAGAGAGGAAGGAGAAGGGACTACTGGGGAGAAACATTCTTCCAGGGAGTCCCCAGTGACCCACTTCCTCCAGCCACCTGCCCACAGCTACCATTGTCAGTGCATTTAAACCAGAATGGACTAACTAGATCACAGCTCTGTAATCCAATTGCTTTGCCTGTGAACATTCCTGCATTAACACAGGAGCTCTGGGGGACACCTCACATCCAGAGTGCAACACCCAGTTAAATGGCTGGTATGTGTGTCAGATAGTAGTTAACAATAGGTTTATATCAGAATCTAATGTCATGGCTACTGAACTCTTCAAAGAGATTTCCGTCTGGGATGAGCTATTGCTGTACAGGAATACACAATATACTTTTGAGTACCTTTGTTGCAAGTATTTACACCTCAAACCTAACTTTTTTCCACTCTCCCTGCTTCTCCAGTTTCTATTTCAATAACTCTGAGTACTTTCCCTTCCTTGCTGGATAAGTACACACAATTTAAACTTTCTCTACCCTAACTGAGCATATCAGATTGCTCTAACCAGAACCACAGTGGACTGTGTTACCTTGTGTTTTCTCTGGTGATTGATAGGAACAAAACACTGGACCAACCTCGGGAGTGAGGAGCATACCTTCTTCCTCTTTTACACATCCTAAATTATGTACAAAAACCAAAAATGATAATAGATAGTACACAGATACACAAAAGAGAATAATTAAGTTCTGTAGTCATCTTTTGAAATTTGTGGTGTTTTATTGTTTAGGAGGCTATCTGTTTGACTTGGATCCATTTTTTTTTTCTGAACCGAGTTTTATTCTTGAATGTTTAGGTCATGGAAAATAAATTTTCCTCTTCTAAGCTACCATTCTGCTGACTTCTTAGGCTACTCATTTTCTTTCAGTAATAGTGTCTTGCAAAACTGTAGCACAAGACCACAGACTGTTGGCAGGAAGGTGACGCCTCCTGACACAGTACTTCCTTCCCCAGGGGAGCTGCAGTATGGGGTCTAATATTAAGTCCTTTGTGCCTGGTCATCTGGGGAAAACCAGCACCTCCTATGGTCCAACTACAAGGTCCCTCTGGACTCCTCCCCTATGACAGCTCCTGTAACTAAACAGCCCACTTTATCATGGGGTCCTGCAAAGAACTAAGGCAAGCCTCCCATCCTCTTGATACAACAAAGCCTACCTCCAACAGCCCATGGTGATCCATTCTGTTTCCAAGTGCTGCCCCCATTGTGGGCCTGCATGAGATAGTGAGCTCTCCTGAGACTTGTGTGCTGTGCATATGACTGATAAACTGCTACCTCTCATGTACCAGTGTTTGGCCCTTTCCATAACCCACTCTTGCTAAGGGGAGACAATGAAATCAGGATCCCTCACCTTGCCTTCTAGAACCACCCCTACTTCCCTCCATACTACCCCTGTTTAACTTTGAGCAACCACTGACCCTGACCTGACCTGACAGGTTCTCCATTTCTGTTGTTGTTGTTGTTGTTATTTCAAGAATGAAACATACATACAGGAAACAGTGCAGCATGTACATTTTGGGAATTAGCTTATTTTACTCAGTGTAATTCTCTGGAAATTCATCCTGGTTACTATGTGTATAAATACTTCCTTCCCAGATCTCCATCTTTTGGATGTATCATTGTTTACCCGTTTACCACTGAAGGACATCTGGGTTGTTTTCAGTCTTTAGCTCTTTCAAATCATGCTGTTATAAACATTCACATACAAATATATCAATTTTCATATCTCTACAATCAATGTCCAGAAGCGTAATTGCTGGCTCATATGGAAACTGCATGCTTAATTGTTTTTTTTTAAGGAGCATCCAACTTGTTCTGCACCATGTTTCTATCATTTTTCACACACCCACCAGCAACATATTAGTGTTTCATTCTTTGCCATCCTTGCAAGCCTTTGGTATGCTCACTAGTATTGTATACAGGTATATCTTAGTGTGATTTAATTTGAATTTCCCTAATGGTTAATGAAGTTGAGCAACTTTTCATGTGTTATTTATCACCTCCCTATCCTCCTTGGTAAAATGTCCCTATGGTGTATCTTTTTTCTGTTTTCAAATCAAAGTGCATGTTCTTTTCCTGTTGAGCTTAGAGAGTTTTTAACATAGTCTCGCTTCTAGTCCTTGGCCAGATATGAGGTTTGCAAATGTTTTGTCCTGTTCTGTGGGTTGGAAGATTGGTTGAGTCACATGTTTGAGTCTCTGGTTTCACTTATTAGAAATATTTGGTGATGACAGGCTGAATAGGGGTCCCTCCAACTTGATAGTCCCTGGGCAGGGTTAAGAGGCAATGCCTTACAGTTTTATCAGTGTGCCCATTGGAATGAACCCAACATGCAAGGTTGAACACCATATTGCAGTACTGGCCTCCAAGTAGCAGTCACTTGGCCCCTCTGGCCTCATTTCTGTATTTCTTTGATACTCTCCCATCTACCTTTCAGAGGTTGTACCAAAAATATCACAGTAGCACAATAACTTTTAGAATCCTCTTGCCATCTTCCCTTCCTGGCAGTTCTCAATAAATGTATCTCAGGGTTTCTTATTTTTATTTTAAATGAACTTTTAATAGTTTAGAGAGTCTGGGTTTGGAGTCTGTGTGGCCAACTACTGAAATGGTATATGTGTTTATGGAAAATTGCTGAGCTACTATAATCTAAGCTACCTTCTTGGCCATTTGGGGATAATAATAGCACTTATCTCAAGATGTTTGTGTGGGAATAAAAATGAGATGGGCTCCCTGAGTGCTCAGCCTTCGTTCCCTTTCATTTCCTACCTGTGCATACGAAGGGCTTGACAAATACCAACCACCATTGTGGCTGCTGTTATTGTACTAAGTTACCCCAAAGCAGGTGCCTGGGCAGCAGGTGGGGAGGTAATAGTAGGAGGAGTGTGTTTGTTGTGTTATTGTTTTTTAACTTCCCTCAAGCTGAATGTGGCTCTCCATGGATGGAATTCACATTGACTGTTGTTCTGGTTATAATATTTTTCTCCCAACCAGGTGGCAGTTACGGTGCATGTGTTCCGATGTTTTAAGTTATGTTCATCTCACCCATCTTGCCTTCATGATATCTTGAGCCCCAGCAAACTGCTCTAAAATCTGTCCCTTCCTTCTTTCCCTGGTCTCTGAGCTCTCTCTCTCTCTCTCTCTCTCTCTCAGTCTCTTTGGAAGCCTCTTCCATGCTCTCTGGGTAAGTGCTGTGCTAGGAGGGCTGATTTGTTTCTGCTGATTCTGTTCTCATCTTTCTCCCCACCACCTGGTGTGTACCACTCAGGAGCAGATAGAGTGAGCAAGGATGACCCCTTCTCAGAAGCAGTGCATAATATTTCAAATGTTTTCTACTTAAGATATTTGCTTTCTATCACCACCACATACATAATTAGCAATAAACAGTGGGGCTACTTCTAGAAACTACGACACAAACAGCTTTGCAATGATTCCTCCTTTTAAAAATCTCAAAAGAATTTTCCCCCCAAATTACAGCACTCACTACCTGCTTGAACACATAGAACCATTGGCAAGAATTGGTATATTGATGCTTTGTTAAAATTCTCATTCATTTCCCACTCGATTTCTTACATTTCCAGGCTGATTACTTTCCATTCCAGGGATGAATTTTTTTTCCTCTCTACATGGCTGCGTTTGTTTCTTTTTACACCTGTACAATAAGTATTTCTTATAGCCAAGGGGTGAGATCATTAATTTAAAGACAAAATCACAGACTCATGTGGATTTTTCAAAGCAGAAGTTTTATTTCTCAGAAAGTTAAATTCTTCTTCCTTTGAATGGTATTAGAATCATATTGTACTCATTCTTTCCTTTCCAGAACTAACTACTGTGATGCAGGTAATTAAATTAAACTGAGAAGCTCAATTCTTGTCAGCTTTTCATCTTCTATAAATGTATCATTGCAACTGGGGACATAATTTTATTCAACATTTTAGATTTGGTGCAGGTTGCTTTTGGATATCATTTTTATTTGTCATGTAACCTTCTCATCCATTGACTTGCCCCAGAATATGTATGTTAATGAATTGGAGCATGCATAAAGAGTGGCTAATAAACATGTCTTCAATGAGAAATTCATTCAAGCATGAAATGCAGTCCCTGCCTGCAAGGGACTTACTACCTATTTAAAAACACTAGGAATATACAATGATGAAATTGCATTAGAAGAAAAGGAATCAATAGCAATTTAGATTAGTGATGAAGGAAACCCACCATGCAAGAATAATATCCACTCAAATAATGAGAGGATTCTGACAGTTACTGGGGAAGAGAGGGATGCTGTAGGCTTCATAAGCATAAGACATATCTTTTTAATGAGCGGCTATTATGTGTCAGGCATTGCGGTACAAATGTCATGCTTTATATGTTTCAATTTAGGTAAACCCAATTACATGATTGTTTGTAGATCTGTTTTTCATGTGGGATCAATGCTTATATTTGGGTGATGCTGTGTGGGAATTGAACCCAGGGCTTTGCAGAGACCACACAGCCACTCTATCAACTAAACTATATCCCTAGTCCCACTTAGAGACTTTTAATAAATGCTGGTTAGTGACTCAGGTAAAATTTGAAACCAGAAGTATTTGGGTGCAAAGCTTGGCCTCGATTTGCTCCATCATGTTATCAAAATATGCAAATCAATGGAAAGTTGGATTTGATCTGCTTATAGAAAAAGAGTGATATATAGAGGGACAAAGTGGCAGAGAGTTAAGGATACAGACAGAAATAAAGAGAAAATGTTAGGTCAATATAGTAGCAGGAGAGTGGAAGCAAAAAAATATGTATAAAAGTTTGGCATATAGTAATTATATAATTGGTCTAGATCCAATGTTGATCATGCTGACAAATGTGGTTAAGATTGTAGGCTTTGGATTTTTGACAAACTGTTTTGAATTCAAGCTCCTCTGTCTATAAATGATCTCCCTTTAGCAGACTAATAACATCACAAAGAATAGTTGTAATCATTGAGAGCTGGTTCAATTTGGATACAGGTGCATTGGGATGGGGAAATTCATTTCAATGTACAATTATGTGCTCTTCTCTGTTGGTATAAAAAGTATCAATAAGAAGACTTTGGTGAAAAAGGAGTTAATATGTGTGCAAGCATCCACTGCATGTTGAGTGACTGTTTTCAATGTGTTCACGATTTGGGAGCAGGTGCCAGGGTCCTGTGTACCCTGGTAGTGTCAAGGAAGGATTGGGAATGTTGTATGCTCACAGTGATGTCAAGGAAGCACTTTGTGTCTGTGTGCAGAGTAGATTGCAATGACAAAAGGGCACAAAACAGTGAAACCAATGAGAAAGTTTAGTTGTCACAGAGGTGTCCAGTAGCATGGTCCTGAGTGAGAAGATGGGAAGAAAAAGGTGAGATTCCATGAAGCAAAAGTCATTGGAATCAGATACTGCAGTAGGGAAAGAAGGTAAATTTCCAGGGTCTTACTAAATTGCCCAGACTGGCCTTGAACTGGAAATCTTCCTGCCTCAGTCTCTTGAGTAGCTGGGATTACAGGTGTGTGCCATCATGCCCAGCTAAGTGCCCACATCTCACTGGCAGCTTGAAGTGTTAAGTCAGCAATATAAGATACTATCCAGTAACCAACCGGTATGCCATTTATAAGACCCAGTTAGTTAACTACATAAAATGTGACTAATTTGTGATTGTTATGCAAATGAAAGTTCAAAAATCTGGTGATCTTGGTAGATTTATGTGTGTGCTTCATTGTTCTACATCCTAGTCCTCTAATTAGACCATATTTCTCTCCCTCTGTTCAGGAAATAAATCTATTGGAACCTATAGAAATGTGTAAAATCTATGTCTGGCAATATTTTAGTTCAAGGGAGTTCAACTTCTGTAGGCTGAGTGGACAAGCTTAGATTAAATGAAAGCCATGATAGTAATACAGTTTTTTAAGATTACACACACACACACACACACACACACACACACACACACACACATATTCCTTCCTTCCAACAGTTTCCTCTCCTGAGCTTACTTTTATGACATTTAGAAAGAAAGGCTAAATTATTTTGCATTTACAAGTACAATTATGTCCTTAATAATAAGTGGTTCCATTATCATATATTGAAAATCCATATCCCTCACTAAAAAAAAAATTAGATAAAATGCCTACGCAACACTGGGATAGTAATGTCCTATCTGATTTACTAGGACTAAAAATCTAATAAAATAAAGTAAGAGTAACTGTTCAACTTTAGAATCCAAGGAAAAACATGTGTATGAAAGAGACAAAAGAAGAATGTGCACACTCACATGATTGCTTGCAAGTGTACAGATGAAGGGGTGGGAGGAAAATTGTGGAATGAGTTTAGTTGTTATCTGGGAGGAAGTGATTTTATCATTAAATATCTAGAAAAAATAACCCTGTTGTGATACAGTACATTGAATCAAGATATATTAAAAGTATCTCCTTAAAGGTATTTAAAAAGTTTCTTAAAATTAGTTCTGTTACTCAAAGACTTTAAATATTTGGATACAAACATTAATATTTGCATCCTCGACAAAATAAGGAAATGCCAATGACATAGCCGTGCCTCAAAAATAATGATACATTTCCAGGGTGCTTGAGAGGGGGGTGGAGATAAAGTCAAGTTGTGTAGACATCCAGAGGAAGCCACCCCTGGTGACCCAGTGTGAGCTCAGCACTTGGTGGTATGTTTTATACTTGGATCAGGACTGTGCCTTCAGCACCAAGGACAGAGCCTGGGGGCTTTGGGGGCACTCCATAGGGGCTTCTTGAATAAATGAAGGAACTATTCCTCTATTGAAGACTCATAAAAGCCCTGTGCATAAGACACTGCTCTCCCACATTAGAGATGTTAACCTTGGGAACTTGAAGCATAGTAAATAAAATGCCCTGAATCACAGGAAGACATTTAAATACCACCTTCCACCCAAGGTTCTCACAAAGGGCATTCAAAAAGGGGAGAACTCTTTGGAAATGACCTAGTTCATTGTCAAGTGGGACAAACATATGTAGAATAAGAAAATTGGCCAGAATTCTACGTGAGTTTGTTCTTTCAAATGACTATTGTAATTGATCGTATTAAGCTTTGAAATTGTTGAAACTCGTGTACCTCTGATCAAAGCTATAAGATTGGCTAGCATATCAATATTTAATTTCCAGATAACACAAACATTGTTTTAAAAGGAATGTGAGGTGGGTTTTTTTAATAGTTAAATATGAACAGATGGCAAGAATAACCTTCAACTTCTTATGGGTTTCTACATCTGACAGTAGCAAGTGCCACATGTAAGATTCACACTTGACTAGACTGGTGACAATTACAGCTACAGCACTAATGACCTACAAGAAGTGCTGATGCAAAACAAGAGGTGGAAAATCACAATACAAAATCTTATATGCATGCTTAGTTTTGAAAGCGAGCTTTCTATATAGTATAAATTTGCATGGTTTGAAATAACTTTTTTCCTTCCCAAACTATTTATATAGTGTTTGTAAATATTCCAGGGTGCCTTCGAGCAATTAGATTTAACCAAAAATAAAATGAAAGATCAACAAGATATGCTAAAGGCAAAATCATAAAATAACATAATATCAGGATATAAAGAGCAGGCCATATTGTCTGAGAATAGCAATAAATGAGGTGTCTTGTTTATTTAAATGAAAAGTTATTTATCAGTGTAGCACATTCACTACAATGTAGTGCATGCAGTAGAGTATAATATACACAGTAAACTCAACATTGTCAACTTGTTCTCCACAGCATGGATTTTCGAGATTCAGAATTAATATAGATCTAATTTCAGGATAGCTAATTGCAAAGTTTTCAAATAATGATCAACAAGCATTTTTGTCAGATTGAATCAAGGAAGATAAATATATGCCACGTGTGGGTTCTGTTTTTACCTCCACATGCCCTTGGACCCCAGGACCAATGTCACTGTTATCTATTGAAACTGTAGTAGAAGATTAACCACATTGAGTGATATGGCCAGTGCTTTGGTAATTTGAAGTATATAAATTTTATTTTCTAATCAGCTTAACAACCCAATACCACCATGGTATACATGAGAATATCAGGGCTCTCCAGAGAAACAGAACCCAAAGGATGGTAGATGGATAGATAGATAGACACATATTGATATATTCTTGTACATTGTGTAACACAATTCCTTATGATATTGGAATTCCTTATACCTTGTAAGGAAGTGGATAACATAATCGTGTAGAGCAAGCGGTCCCATGGTCTGCTATCTGAGTGCAGAGACCCAGGAGAGCAAGTGTATCATTCCAGTCTGGGTCTGAAGACTTGAGAGCCAGAGCGATGGCTCCAGTTGAAGTCACTTGAAGTCCTAGTTCAAATCCAAAGGCCTGGAACCAGGAAAAGACCATGGTGTCCATTCCAGTTGAAGTGCAAAAGAATATTGTTCCATCTTGAAAATGATCCAGCAGGGACAGTGTGTCCTGTCCCACTCCCCATCTTTGTCCTGTTCAGGCTTCCAACATACTTACAGTGAGTGCCCCACCACACTGGGGGAGGGCAGTCTGCTTTACTCTGTCTACTGATTCATCTGTTAATTTAATACAGAAGCACCTCCGCAGGCACACTAGAAGTAATGTTTCATCTAATATCTGGGCGCCCTATGGCCCAGTCAAGTTGACACATGATATTAGCCATCAGGGAGATTCATAGATGGAAAGTCCTTCATGCAGAACCAGACAGGTGAGTGCAGAGCATGCTCTCACCCCACAGGCTGCTCCCAAAGCACTGTTCCTTCCTCCCATGCTGCATTGATCTCTTCTCAGACAAGGCCTCAGCATAGTGCAGAAACACTTCTAGGATGTATCCCTTGGTCCATCCTGAGCCTTATGATTGCAAATTATATATTTCAGAAAATAAACTGATAGGTGTTAGGGGGGAAAAAAGCAATGGTAACTAGTAGGGGAAGATTGGATCAAAAAGGACTAGAATATGAGTGAAGGGATTTGGAATCTGGACTGAGAACTGTAGGTTGTGGTGATCTAGCTGTCCTAGTTTCCCTGGGTCTCTTCCAGTTGGAAAAGTGAAAGTCTCATGTCCCTGGAAACCCATCAGTCCCAGGCAAGTGGGACCAGGTACCTTACACAGGAAACATGTTGTTGAAGTTGTCTGTGATGGAAATCATTTCTCATTTCCTAACCCATTCCATATGCACACTTATAAAATACGATGAAGTGAATTACTAGAATAATGAAATAAAAGAGGGCAGACAAACTACAAGCTCAAACTTTCATATCAAACTCAACCAATAGAAATTATAAATAGATATAAAAGCATTGCAAATGCTCTTCCTCAGTTGTTTTACTTACCTTAAGGGGAATGTTACAAGTTGTTTGAAATGGACCCTGGTGCCGACCCCATGGATGCAGAGCCAAGGATGTATTTCCACAGCCTAAGAAGGGAAGCAGCCAGATGAGCACTTTTATGTGGCACAACAGATTGAAGGCAGGTTAGACTTGAATTGGGATACCAGGATGGACAGAGGACAGAAGGGTCAACAAGGAGATCCAGTGATGTGAGTACAGGCATGGAGGAAGCAGAAACAGGGCTAATCCTGAACTTCTCATGAAATGACCTCTTGGGCACTAAAAGCTAAAGAAATTGTACACATCTAAGAAATAATAAAACTAAAGGGAGGAGGTAGATTGATGAGAGAATGAATATGCACATTGGTTGTAAACTGCCTGCTCACCCAAGTCCAAGCAACCCTCATTACTAGACCTTAGAGTCTTTAGCAACTCACCACCTCAGTTCTTTTATCAATAATTGGCAATTTCAATCTTATCTATGCCCAGTTGCTGTGACATATAAAAAGATTATATATATATATATATAAACATATGTGCATACATAGACAGGTACCATTTATATATAGAATATGCCGACATGTATTATATAAAATAGTGCACTGTCTATAGTTGTATATCATGCATTTCTATCCATATGTATATGGCTAGATAGATGCCTGTCATTTAGTACTAAATTGGTACATAGCTAGTGGCTATTCCTTGCTTAATACAGATGTTAATAAATTATTTCAGCAATAATTATTGCAATCTCCTTTGAACAATGTGTCTTTGATTTACACAGTGAGTCACAATGAGCTGTGAATAAGTATGATTCCTTATTTAACAGGGAATATTTTCTTCCACTGACTTTCAAGCTCTTCAACACTTGCTGGCATTGTATATGCTGATTTTATGCTTGATTTATCCCACAGTTGTTTGATTCCCTCCAAAACACAATGTACTGTTAGAAAGAGACAGAGGGACTCATAATAGAGGCCACTTTGCCTTTATTTGCCTTGTGGGTCCTTGAGAGCCTCTTCTAACATAGTTACCAAGGTAATCATCTTATCACTCCTGAGCACTTTTTCCATTTTCCTTTGCTTCCCTTTGACCCCGTCTCTTCATGTATTTCATGTCATTCTCCAGTCGTGTCTTATGCAGTCTGTTTGAGGATGTGTTTTATAACACTTTGACCCTGTTGATACCACTCTGGTGCCATTTCTTCTCTGCAGTTGCCTTGTTTTTCTAATACATTCAACACAGGAGTAAAATTTGTAATGGCCATGAAGCAGTAGGATGTCTGAGATATATTATAAATAACAAGAGGAGGGTGTGGACAGAAGCAGGTGGTGGGTGATAGGGAGTGCAGTACCCACTGATGTCCAAGAGGAGAGGGTGTCGGGTCACAGGACCTCTAGGTCTTAGCACAAACTTGAGCTTTCTTTAGAACATTGAGCAAACCACAGGATGGACTGGCACATACAAAGGATCATTGTGGCTGCTGTGCATGGACCAGAGAAAGGAAGCCACATAACCAGGAAAGAGTCCATAGTCTTGCACAAACCCATGACTTTTCTTTGTGGATCCCAGGTATTCAGTACATAGTAGGTCCTTGGGCTTTACTCTATTTTTCTATGGATGATTTGAACCTGGAAGCCACATAAATCCACAGAAAGGTCTGTGGAAGGATAATGAAGCATAAAGAGGTGGCTGTGAGGCACAGAAAAAGTAAACTTGCTGATCTCCTGACTCTCAGCTATGGATTCCTTCCTTTGAAGACCAGCTGCTGCTAGATGGAATGCAGGGCTATGCCTAGAAAAAAATTTAAAAAGTAAAAAGTCTCTGCAACTTTCCAATGTAAAAGTATGAGCACTGTAGTGAGTTTCAGGCTGCCAATGGAATGTCACTTAGTTTAGGAAGGGAAGGAGATATGCACAAAGAACTCTGTGGACCTGACCCCAGCACAGCTGTGGAGCACATGAGGAAACCAGGGGGCTTCCAGCAGACTTCCTAATTTATCTTTTTTTTAGTCATACCTTGGATAGCAGTCCCATTTCACCCCTTTTGACCCTTTAACTTCCTTTTAAGGAACTTTCTCTACCTCTGTGAACATTCCTTGCTTCCCAGCTACACAAGACACCTACACAGAATATCTAAGTCTTGGGATATAATTTTAAAAGTAAATCATTGTGGTTCATGCATGTTTCAGTGTTAATCTGCTAAGAAGTTTATTCAGTTTTTATTTCTCATCCCAGTACTCTTAGGTTGGTAGATTCCTATCCAAATATCATTTTTAATGAAATAGGGAAAAAAGGATTCTATTTAGAACACAGACGTACATGATATAAATCCAATTGCTTTTAGTTTAAAGAACACACTAAAAAATCCTCACATTTTCTATAAGCCAGAAACATTTCCTGGAATTTTTGGTTTTGCGACCACACAAATATGTTTCAAGCAATCTTTTTGGTCTAATTATTTCCCGGATGTAGGTGGAGGAGAGCAGATCTGTGGGTGAGCTTTAAAATTGACTCATAGTACCAGACCACTGAAATTTTTCCTCTGAACAGAGGTACAGATCCATTGAATAAGAAACATACTGCAGAACTATCCATTATTCTTGGCAAACTAAATTATAGTCTCTGCTCACTACTCAAGATTAAGTGGTTTCCTCTGGTTTCAGAAGTGATCAGTAAGAGTGACAGGAAGTGGAAAAAGAGAAGATATCCTGGCCAGTACCTTTGCATTACTAATATGATGGAGTCATTAAGACATGGAGAGCATTCTGCAAACCCCAGAACTGTTTGCAGACAAGTGACATTTTACAAAGTCAGGGCTAGCTGAGTTTCCAGGGTGGGTATGAGGATGTCAAGGGCTTAAATTTACACACCTCAAACTGCTAGCTCTTTCCATGTGTAGTGGTTATTAAAAGTAAGTTCTTAATTTGCAAAAGAATCTCTGCTAATGCACCTGCTAATTAAATTACTAATCATGTAATAATCCCTAATGTTACATTACCTGGAAAATGGAATGACAAGGTCATAATCATCCAAAGCATTACTTTAAAAGACTTGGGGAGGCACGTGAAGTGAGCTATGGCTGGCTGAAGAGGTGAGATGATATGAGGACACGCAAGTGGGCATAGTTCATTAAGCCTTCTTCCTGTGCTATTCAGGAAGCTGAGCTCAAAGAGTCTAGCTCATTTAATACCTGGAGTGTACCATTCAGATGGTTGAACAAATGAGATTCATGCAAGCCTCGTCACCCTATAATTCACATCTCATTTGCTCTTTCCTTTGTACTAACATCTGCTATATCACTCTTAGTATCTGGAGAACTCTTGTTCCCACCCCCTCTGAAAATTCGCAGGCCCTGTTCAGACCCATTGACATGATGCATATTCTGCTTTCTCTTTGGAACTGAAAATTGGGCACCTATAACAGGCTTGTGTCATGCTGAAATGTTAAGGGACACCTTTGCAAATTTATGAAAATTAAACCTAAAGAGGACCAAATACTGCTTTTCCCAACCCCAATTCCCATTTCTGAAATCTCATGTCATAGATGTGTAATTCAGCAAAATGTTTTTTTTCATGCCCACTGAACACTCTCAGAGGAAGGAAGCATCTGGTGTTTCTGATAACCCTATGTGCTGACTTCACAAACCTTCCCCAGGCTTCTAAATGAATCCATGTGAAAGTGTTCAGCCTTCCCATTGTCCTAGGGAGTCACTGACACCCAAATATAGCTGACATGTGGCCTTTCACTCCATCCAAGACCTATGGGCATCTTTGATAAGCTACCACATACTGCAAACTAGTAAAGTGGGTAGCGACTATAGATCTCTTATAAATTGTAATTAAATGCTTTATTTTCTGCAAGGAAAATTTTAGCTCCAAGAGTCTGTTGAACTTCATGGTAAAGAAAGTGAAACATCCCTTTCAAAGACAGATTTTTATAGTCACAATAGTTCTTCCAAGGCTCTGAAGGCATTCAGATGATGGTATATGTGGCCTCCCCAGAAGTGATCACAACATTTATCTATAAGGTCATTTTATTGAAAATAATTTTATGAAAAATTGACCTCAAGGCCCCCCATATACAAATATTCAGATAGTTTGCAATAGTCCTGGTTGTTTCATTTGGCAAATATGATATACTTTGGTCCACAATAATAAGGACCTCTTTCAAGAGTGAAAATGCGAAGACAATTAGTAAGGTGAGGGCCACTGGCTTCAGGAGCTCGATACCTATCTGAGTGGGCAGATGCAAAACCGGTCCTGTGAGGGTTCAGTGAGAGGGGGCCACTCCATGTAGTTCTCCACTGAGCCCGCAGTGATACCAGTGAAGTTCGTGCTGCCCAGGCACAGTAATCTCCCCTTCACCCTTTGTGGAAGGAAGGTGTGTCAGTTTTGCAATGCTGTGGCCAAAATATCCAAGAAAAGTTTAGAGGAGGAAAACTTCATTTTGGTTCATGGTCTGAGAGGTTTAGTCCATGGGTGGCTGACTCCACTGCTCTGGGCCCCAGATAAGGCAGAATATCATGGCAGAAGGCTACGGAGGAGGAAAGCTGCTCAGGATATTGCACCAGGAGGCAGAGAGGGAGACGAAGGGACCACAGGGAAGATGCACCCTTCCAGGGCACACCCCAGTGACCTACCTCCTGCTGCAGCCATACCCTATCTTCCTACAGTGCCCACCCTGTTGGTCCATTCAAACTGGGACGGACTGATTAGGTTTAGCTCTCACAATCCCATCCCTTCGCTTGTGAGCATTCCTGCATCGACACAGGAGCTTTGGGGGGGACACCTCACATCCAAACCTTAACAGAAGGGAAGTTGAAGAACAGAAGTGTGATTGCGGAATACAAACACCTTGGATTATATTCAAACTGAAACTCAGAGGCTGCTTCCTGAAAGGTTTTGTACCTGAATGAAATCCTTAACCTTGAATAAAAATTAATTCAGCAAAATAAAGAGGGACCGGCTTTCTGGGGAAAGGAAAGAACATAGCATTGAGTCATGGAATGGAATGGCATATCTGGAGAAATGAAGAATTTGGATTTTGTGATGGGGTGAAGTGGCAGATGAGAAGAGACTCTCATAACCTATTCATTTCACCTCTAAATTTGTTTGTATCATCCCACACATGAGTTTTGGGGGGACACCTCACATCTAAACTGTAATATGTGGTATAAGCAGGACTCAGCGATATAAGGAATGAATGCAAAGTGGGAAGGTAAGGATGTTTCCAAGGTGGCCACCCCAACCGAGTCAGCGAGTACAGGAGTAGGTTTACAGGGAAACGTGACTCCTCAGTCACTGGTCCCTCTGAACATGTAGACTGTTTGTGTGGACGTAGCCTATACACAAAGTATACACATGTGTATGACATTCTAAGAGGAGGGTGGAGATAGAGATGCTTTCTGATTGACCAGGACATCAGTGGTAGCTTCAGTTGTACAAGTGGACAGTATCCCTCAAGGATTTTGCATGAAGTGAGAGGAGATAAACCCTAGGACCATCACTGTTGAAGGACTGAGCCCAAGAAGAAAAGTTCCATGGCAAAGACTCAGGTAAAGCAGATGGTCAGGCAGAAGGATGAGGGGCAAGGTGGTTTATCTTAGTCAGCTTTTTCACTACTGTGACTAAAGGATCCAACCAGCACAACTAGAGAGGAGAAAAAGTTTATTTGAGGCCTCATGGTTTCAGAGGTTTTAGTCTAGAGAAGGCCGGCTCTATTCCTTGGAGCTCAAGGTGAGGTTGAACATCAAGGCGGAGAGTGTGTCAGAGGGAAGCAGCTCACATCATGGTGATCCGGAAGCAGACAGAGACTTCACTTTCCAGATACACATATATACCCCAAAGCCACGCCCCAAATGCCCACCTCCTCCAGCACACCCACCACATCAGTTACCACTCAGTTAATCCCTATCAGGGGATTAAACCACTGATTGGGTTAAGACTCTTACAACCCAATCATTTCTTCTCTGAACCTTCTTGCACTAAGACGTGAGCTTTTGGGGGACACTTCAACTTCAGACCATAATATGGCTTCTTCTACATCTTGTCTAGTACATCAGAATCATCCAGGAAGCTTGTTAAAACTTCTTGTCTAGAATGGGGTCCAGGAATATGCATTTTTTTTACCTGATTCCAAAATTATGTTCATTTGCACTGAAATGTGAGGATCAATGGAGTAGGCATCTTCCAACAGAAAAGAAGAGTCTGAATATTGATTGCTATGGGGAGAGATATAAATTGGTTCAACTCTTTTGGAAGAATTTTCAGTATCAATCAAAACGTTTGCCCTTTTGACCTAATTCTGATCTCTAGGAATTCATCTCAGAAAAACACCCCCACATGTGCACAGATATCCGAAAGTATCTTCAGAACCACCTTTTTTTTTTTTTTTTAATGGTAAAAGACAGGAAATAGTCTGGATGTGTGTAGGTATAAGAATTCCCAAAGTATTTACTGTCCCTGGCAGAAATACCACTGGAGTCATGGGGAAGACGTCCAACCAGAAGTGGCAGAAGGAGATAGTGGGGGAGTGGAGACAGTGAATGTGCACCGTGCACAGTTTCAAGAGGTCTGTGTAGAAAGGGGAACCCAGGGGGGAGAGTGACAGAGGAGCCTGCAGGATCCCAGTTTAGATTTATTTGGAATGAAAGCAGTTTGAGCATTGCAAAGTAGCAAAGCAGAGCAGAGAGAAAGAAGCAAGAGGCAAGCAGAGAGTAGTACTATCTTCTCCCCATGCTCCACTGTGTCCCAGGAAGGCAATAGAAAGGATGTAGTGCACTCAAAGTGGCCACTGAGTACTTCTCCTGGAAATGCACAGAAGCTGTCTCCATTTATAAACCATCTTATTCTCACACTGGACCAAACAAAGCTCCTATATTTTTTTAGTTCTGGGGTAATAGCCCAAGAAGGAAAGAACAAAGAAAGGATTATCTGTGTTCTCTCTTCAAGGTTTCAGCATGCAGACTGGTTAATTTTTAGTGTGTTCGAGATAGTGGTTACACGGTGCGATCCAATGTAATACATTTTAACTGATGTTGGAATAACAGGGTCAAAGGAACCCTCTATCCATCAGAGAGAATGGTGGCTGGCTTCCAGCGAGACTATGCCCAAAGTCAGCAAATCCCTCAAAGACGGAGAGCCCCTGCTACCTCCAACAACATCCCTGGAGATGCTGGCTAGTTCACAAGTCCTGGTCATGCACTAGATTTCATGTTCCATAAAAACAATCTTATAACAAAAGTTTCTTTTCTAATAATAAATAAGAAGTCATAAAACTAAATATATAGAACTACATGTCTCTATAGTCACTCATATTAACAATCTTTCATGGTAGTATAAAATCACAGCTACATTATTTCTTAATAATACAATATAATTATCATGTAATCATATATAATACATAGTATTATATAATCTGATATATATTATATAACATGATTTTATATATAACACATATATACATTATACATTATATATGATTATCTTATACATAACATATTCTATTATTATAAATTATATATAATCATAATTGTATAGTATAATAGATGAATATATTATATGATAAAATTACATAAACATATAATGATTATATATTATATGTAACATAATTAATATCAATATATTATATAATTAATTGATATAATAAGACTGTATTATCTATGAGTAGCCACATTTGCCTTCATGGGCCCCTCCCTCCCTAAAAAAATATATGTTAAAATATTTTCCCCAACATAAAAGTTCTTTTAAATTAATTTCAAAAAAGGAATTAAAATGCTTCAATGGGTTCCTAAAAGTGTTTTGACACTATCTGACTCTGGTTGGGCAGTCAGGCCTGTATAAAAAAACATAAATAAATGTTACTCTGTTCAAAACATGAACAGTAGAACCACAGCTTCATTTAAATTAGTACTTGCAGAAGATTAAAATATTTGATACATTTGCTTGTGTATTTAGTGTAATTATGGAGGTTTTTTGTTTTTTTTAATGAATGCATTAAATTGTCCACATCTCTCAGAATCTAATCCTAAAAAGGTTGCCCCATGGATGCTTGCTTTATTTCCTCATGAAGTTGAAAGAATGTAATTCATTGAATATAATCTTTTTATACTTCTTAATTTGTTAGCTCTTTTCTGAGGCTGCTATTTTTTTAAGATCAAAGACACCTTCAAGAAGAAACAAAATCATGAGGAAAATGCAAATTAAATAAAGAAAATAGATACCATTGCACAGTCTTTAAATTCATAACAAGTTAATTGTTGTGCTCTATTGACACTCGCGCAGTGCTGATAGGAGAATCGTCTCTATTTAGTGGAGAAGCATCTGGCAATGCCGAATCTATTAGACACAGGAACTCAGGTCCGTCTCCAGGATCCACTGCAGGTTTATACTGGGATGCATATTGCTGCATGGTGTGGTAGCAGAGCAGGAGATGGCTTCATAGCCATTGCTAGAGAAGGAATGAAGAAATATAGACCTGTAATAGAACGCTCATCAATAATTGTCAGAAATGAACACCACGCATGGACATATGAATCTTAAACACAGCGCTGTGTAAAAAATAAAGAGAATGAGATTTGTGCTGCACTATCCTTCATGTAACTTAAAATATAGAATAACACTGAATGTTGCCAAGAATACATATATCTAAATAAATGTTTCCAAGGTAGCATATATCTAAATAAATGTCTAAAATATGGATTGGAAGGACGTTTTGTAAATACACTAGAGGGGGTCCCTGTGGTAAGGAGAGGGAACTGGGAGTGGAGACATACGTATACATTAAGTAAAACAGGAAGAGTGACAGTAATTGACATGTCACGAGTTCTCTAGTATGAGCAGCATAGTTCTGGGCACCCTAAAACCAAAGAGTTTACTTTGGAATTGAATACCATTTTGATGTAGGGGCATCATGACTGTGTATATAAAGCAGTGTTTGCAAACTCAGATGCTGATAAGAGCCATGGAACACCAGTCAGGCACACGCCTCCCAATAAGGTCCATCACTCACCTAGAACTGACTGCTGCCATTAAGAAATGGCAACCTGCAATTGCCAGAACTTTGAATTTTTTAAGAAAAGATGTTGCACTTGATTTAGCGGTATTATCTTCCGATCTTTAAACATTGCTTATGGTATGGTTTTTAACAAGAGAATATAACTAGGAGTCTCCTACAAATATAAAATGAATATGTGTCAAATATTTTACTCAATACATGAGGAACAGGAAGGTGTTAGAAATAGTCCAACGTAGAACCCAAAAAGCAGGCACATTCTAGAGGATCAGGATTGCTAAAAGGAATTTGCTTAGTTTATGTAAATTTACTCCATATCCATAGGGCAATAATAATCAACTGTATCTCCACTGGACACAATTTGCATTTCTATGAACAAGAATCTCTTGCATTATTATCAGTATTCTACAGCTTACAGTGTTGTAGAATAGCTCAAAGACAATGAAAAGCCCAGAGACCCCATAGAATCAGATAACCAGGCAATGCCTAGTTTTCCATTAGTAAAAAAAAAAAAAAGCAACGTTTTTCATGAATTTCTGAGCAATTCATTTCCTCCCTATAATAATGAAGTCAATTTTAAAAAGACATAAAAACTACTGTATGGTACAGCAAACATAAGCAATCTGATGTGCATCTAGGTGCCAAGCCTGGCCTGTTTCTTGTATACTATGAACAAAAAATGTTGAATTCAGTGACAATCAGAGGGTCTATGAAAATTTTTTAAAACCTCTCTATCTTTCCTTATTAAACCTCTCATTTTCCCTCTGTCAGCATCTTTACTTATTTGTGGGCACATGCGTTATAGCTGTAGAAGATGTCAGATAAACAAACAAAAAAGTACAGACAATCAGAACACGTAGAAACATATGATGTCATGCATCTTAAAAAGCCTAATTCTTTGGCCTGGGGTAGTGGCTCAGTTTAGAGTGTTGTCTAGCACATACAAGGCCCTGGGTTCGATCCTCAGCACCACCTAAAAAAATAAATAAGTAAAATAAAGGTATTCTGTCCAACCTCAACTAAAATATATATATATATATATATATATATATATATATATATATATATATATATATATATATATTCTTTCAGCCAAATAAAACCTATCCCAGGAGAGTCAAGCTCTTCTTTGCCAGTGTCACAGTTTGTCTGTCTTGTGACAGGAGAAGGAAGAGGAGGGCCAGTGGTTTGTTCTCTCTCCAGTTGAGAGTGTCATTTGACATCTTTGCCTGTCTCTAATCCGTGGCCGTCCATTGTTGAATAGTAGGCAGAGATTGGCTGCCATGTTTTTAGTTTCAAAGCCACATGATCTTTTGCCGAATTTAAAACTTTGCAGTTTGTCATCTCATCATCTTCCTAAATTTAACTAGATTCATGAGGTTCACCTGCCTTATAATTAAGCCCAATGGGGGTTGCCTTGTCTTTCCAGAATAACTAGCCTCATATAGCAGAGTCATAGATGCCGTCTGCAGTCTGATCTCAGCTTTTTTCCAGAAACCTATTTTGGTATAAATCCTGAAACATGAACTTGAGCTGAGTTAATTGCGGTCTTGAATTTAAAATATCTACCTCATAAGCTTTCTCTCGATGGGGTCATATAATTCCTGTGGACTCCGTGACCTATTTTGTCAGGGCATTAGTTGGGATAGGTAGATATACAATCCATGTACCTATTTCCAGAAAAGCTGTTGCCTTGCCAATGAAATAATTTAACTCTTGTATAGTTGTGTTAATTTGGATGGTGTGACCTGTGGCAGCAGAGGTACTTAATCACCCATACAGAACTCACTATGTCAAAAAGAAATCTCTTCCAACTTAAGGTTTGTTGTGAAATGCACGCCATCCATCTCCCCCAGTGTTTTTGTTTAAATTAGATTCATCTCTGTCTTGGAGAAGAAATGGCATGTAGACAGCTCCAATGTGCTTTTTCAGCAGTGTTCTCATCCAGTCTTAAAGAGCTTCTCTCCTTTGATTTTCCACATTCTGCTGAGCGATGGTGGTGTTTTCAGGGTCATTCAAGGTCCTATCTTTGGTCATTATGAGAAATTCTCACCTGATCTTGCTTTTGGCTTAGAACTGGCTTTGCTTGTGTCTTAGGGATGACAGGATAGCACACCATGGCAAAAATGGCCTTCTCTAAGATGCATTCCTTCCTGGCAGATGCAGGATGGCTCCTGAGATTCCAGACTCAAATTAGAAGGTCTGCCTTGAGCCTGTGTTCTGAACAGTCAAATGAAGTGCTCCAGTGTCATTTCACAGGATCTTGTGTGATGAGCTTGTCTGTGTTCAGGCCAAATGGAGTTCACTGCTTTGGAGGAGTCAGAGTTCTTTATACAAATTGCAGTTCCACCAGAATCTTCTTTTTTCCTGAAAGTTCTGGATGAAAAAATTGGGAAGGTTAAGCAGTAAATGATTTTTAAAAAATCATTTAGTTTTTTACTAGGTTAAGGGAACAAAATCAGTGCGTCTATCTAAAACATAGTTTTTTCAACCCTGACACTGAGGACATTTAGGGCTCAACTTTTTGGACTGCTCCATGCATTATAGGATGTCTAGCAACATCCTGACCTCTGGATGCCAGTGGCCTCCCTTCCCCTGTTGGGACAATCAGATGTATACCTAGGAATTGTCAAATTGCACCCCTCCCCTTAACCTCTGATTAAAATCAGATGGGAGTGTAAAAGGCTCAAGTTGTCAACCTTTATGTCTATGAATTTGATTAGTGGGTAAGGGTCAGGGTTAGGGTTAGGGTTAGGGTTAGGGTTAGGCTTAGGCTTAGGCTTAGGCTTAGGTTACACCTCCTTGAGTAGCAGCAGAGGGAATATAATCATAAGATAATCAACACAATTTATCTTAACTTCAATTTTATACAGATCTGCACACTGTAACAAATACCATGCAGGCCTGCAGGAGCCTGAGTTTAGACCACTCTTCTATTTATTCTTGTGGTTTAGTGGCTGCAGCCAGCTATGTAGATTCTACTCAGATTGGATAATATAATTCTAAGTACAAATTTTATAAGTCTGTTCATGGTGGAAAATAAGTCTTTGGAGAACAATAACTAACTGATTTTGTCTGCATCTTTTTTTCCCCCTCTATTATAAAATTGAAGAGAGCTCTCTTTAAAAGGGACACAGTTGTGAATTCGGTGACAAATAACGAGAGCTATTTGTATGAACTAATCAGCTCTTCTATTAGATTTGCCAATTAGTCTAAATTCTTCCTCATTATAAAAGATTTCAAGAGTGTAAACATTCTCCCTAGTTAAGACCCCAAAGAATGTGAAAGTGAACATTAATGCTGTCTTTTGGCAAACAATGCAGCCCAGCCGTGGTGCCAGCTCCCCTCTGCAGAATACAGAATATGTTTGTTTAAAAATCCTGCTTAACTTTAATTTCACCTCTGGGTGTAGGAACAAGCCATTGATTTAAAGATGATTGAGAATATGAATCAGGTCTGTGCTATTTCTGTTGGTAGGAGGCTTTTTGTCCAGAGACAACCTTGATTTTATGGCACTTTTGTCTTAATTATATCCAATTTGTTAAGAAAAATAAAGATGGTAAACTACAAAGTGAAGATCCAGGGAATTAATCTTTATAGGATTCTGCATTTTTCTGCACACAACATCAGAATATCTCCGAGTTCCTTGGCCAAAAGAAAGGAAAACAGTGATTAGTCTCTGTGGTTACCTAAACCTAAAGACAGGAAACAGTACCTCAATGTTGTGCTTTTTCCCCAAATGAAGCTTGAAGTTTGAAAGCCAAGATCTCTTGATTCCAGGCCCAACGAATCCTTTGCTACATTAGAGAGATTTTTTCTTTTTCTTTTTTTTTTTCAAGCAGGATGTTGTGATAGTTAATCTGAAATTTAGCCCTTTCCCAGGCTGTCCTAACCTTCTCAATCAGCGCTCCTTTCTCACTAATTACACGATTCTAAGAAAATCTAATGAGGTGCTGTCAGATTTACATTGGAATTATTTTAAATGCTACCACAGTTTCCATGGTGACAACATATAAATGGACACAATATCAAAGATCTAGAGAAATGTCGCACGTACACCCACAGTCACTCTCAGATTAGGCGCTGAGAGGGCACCTTGTAAGCTTTTCTTTTGGGTCCTCGGAAAACAGGATTCTCTTTGGTCAACTAAAAAAGAACAAAATAAGATGGGAAGAGTTTAAGTTGGACTGTGGAGCTGATCTTTATTATTATTAATTTTTAATTAGTGCTCAGCAGGTAAGAACGGGATTCACATCTGGTTTCCCTGAGCTTTTGGCTTTCTCAAGGACTTGGCTTTGCTATGAACTTTTTAGTTATTTTGAGGTTTTCCATAGCTCCTGAGGGAAATGCAACAATGTGGTAACTTCTTATGTGCCTGTAGTTTTAAAAATCTAGAACAAAGTAGTTGTGATGCTCAGATTCCAGTTATGCAGGGAGCAGCCACTGTTAAACAGGAGACTGCTTCTTACCTCAGTGGGACTTACAGAGCACAGGGTGGCTGCCTAGCTCTGCTGATAACAAAGCCAGGGCCCTAGGAACCACTGTGGGGTTTTCCAGTTCCTCAGACACCTCGAGGAAGCATTATTATCATCTGTCTTCACCTTTGGGACACCCGCAGGAGAGAGCATGAACTACATCCCATTTCCTAACTTTTAAAGATAAAATTGTTTCTGTAGAAAACAGATGTGGGCCAGGTTGTTCTTTCATAAGGGTGAGGCAGATTAGTTTCAGCAAATACATGGTATGTCTGGTGTCTTTACTGCCTTAATCTGCTCATGTTGCTATAACAAAGTACCCCAAGCAAAGTACCTTATAAATAATAGAAATTTATTTCTTATGGGCTTTAGAGGCTGAGGAGTATAAGACCAACATATCTGTTATGGTTGGGATCTTAAATGCTCCCCAGGGGTCATGCTTTGAAGGTTTAGCCCCCAGCCTGTGGTGTTCTTGGGAGCTGGTGGACCCTTCAGGACGAGGGCCCTGGTAGAAGGAAGTGAGATCATTAGGAGGCATGCCCACATCTAATTACCTATTGTTAAATAAAAGCCTGGAAACTTGGTTAAGTTACTAAATTACCAAAATTTAGAAGTTCAAAAATGCTACAGGAAGTTCTCCTGCAAGGACAAACTGATAACAGGTGGGGGTCTTTTTGTTGTTGTTGTTGTTCTGTTACTGTAGTGGGTATTGAACTCAGAGGCACTGACTTAACCACTGAGCCATGTCCACAGCCCTTTTATATATTTTATTAGAGACAGGGTACTTGCTAAGTTTCTTAGCGCCTCGCTAAGTTGCTAAGGCTGGTTTTGAACTTGTGGTCCTCCTGTCTTAGCCTCCTGAGTCTCTGGGATTACAGGCATGGGCCACGTGCTCCGCTCAGGTGGTTTCATATACAAGAAACTGATAGAAAAATGCTTTATCCAGATTCAAAACCTCCACTTATTTAAGAGGAGTAACTAAGTCCCTCTTGTCCTTTAACAACTAAGATTGTTATTGATAACAAATCACTGTTCATGGGGTTATCCCTAATCCATCAAGAAAAGCTGGATCATTAATTGCTTAAAGATAATAGAATATTTTTAGGGTTTTACATAAATGCAAATAATTCCTCTTCACAGTCCTCTTTCTCTTTTCTGTTTAATCACTGAGCATTGCTGGTACTCAGGGCACCCCTCCAGTTCTCCCTGTAACAGAGTCTTTCTGGCTCTGCTTGCCCTTGCTCTCCTCCTATCAGTGGAGAACTGAAGAAGACTCAGGTCTGAGATGCCACCAGTATTCTGACCCAGAGGCTGGGTAGAGCACCAGTGGGATTGCCTGGATGCCCAGCGTCACTCTCGCACTTGCTAGACATGCATTCTTGGGCACATCATTCAAGGACCTTTTCCCACTGCTTTCCCAGGTGTAGAGTGATGGGGTGATCAGAACCCTCCCCACAGAACTGCTGTGTGAACTAAACGCATTTACAACACCAGGAACGGCGCCAGGGCCCCTGTCAATTGCCTAAGAAATATTAGCTCTCATTATCATTAGGATTGCTATTTTGTTGTTAATGAGACCAGTAATAAGCACTAAGTGCTGCTGAGACAGGGTGCTGGTGCTGTAGTCCTCGGATTATTAACTCCATGAAGACAGGGACCGAGTCCTTCTTGCTAAGCATCACACAGCTGGCCCTCTGTATCCCTGGGTTCTGCATCTGTGAACTCCACTAACTGAACGTGGAGAATAATTGAGGGGGAAAAAGTGCATTTGTATTATCCATGGAGAGACTTTTTCTTATCATATCCCATGAACAACACCATATAATAAGTGTTTATAGAGCATTTACATCATACTAGGTATTATAAGTCATGTAGAGATGATTCAAAGGGTACAGGGGCATGGCATGGGGACTATGCAAATGCCCTGAGATTTTTATAAAAGGGACTTGAGCACCCACAGATCTGGGCAGCATCAGCAGGGGGAACTGGTGCCCTGTGGATACCAAGGGAGGGATCTATTCATATTTATGAATAGATAGATATAAATAATTATAAAGAAAAAGCATAAAGTATAATGGGATGTGAAGAGGTATCCAGAATGAACCTCTCTCCTTGAGAAGTTCTCCTATTAGCCCTGGAAGCACCTTTTTTTTCCCTTTAATATTTTTATTAGTTGTTGATGGATCTTTATTTATTTCTTTATATGCAGTCCCAAGAATCAAACCCAGAGTCTCACACATGCTAGGCAAACACTCTATCACTGAGCCACAACCCCAGGCCCCTGGAAGCATGTTTTGGGGGCTTTTCACCCCAGAAATTCCTCTTAAATAAGTGGAGGTTCTGAATCTGGGTAAAGCATTTTTCTGTCAGTTGCTTGTATATGAAACCACCTGGGCTGGGCACAGTGGCCCAAGCCTGTAATCCCAGAGACTCAGGGATTATTGTAGGGTAGTATTGGTCTATGTGCTGATATTTCCCTGGAAAGGAAGTTCAAGGCTGGTATTCATGGCCCTTCAGGTATTTCATAGAAAGTTTAATTTGTTGGTAGAACAAAGAATACATTGAGCATTGTTCATTGACTTAATTTTTAGAGATTCGATTTATGCGTACACTATGTAAATCTGAACCTTCCTTAGTTTGTCTTCCCTGGTCTCTGGGATCCCTCCATGCAGGCTCAGAGGGCTCCAGGAGGGCCCAGGAACAGTTCTGTAGAGAACACAGGGTTGCCTGCTCCCTGGGCCTGACACTCTCAGGGATGTATGTCATCCAAGGGGCAGATCCGAGGGGGCATCTCGTGCTGGGAATTAACCAAGGTTGTGGGCACAAAGGGTACCCATAAAGAGAGTTCAAGTAATTACACCAGGCAAAGCGTCTGATTACTCTATCTGATCCGTTTACCTTTCCCGTAATTCAGACACAGCCTGAGAGGGCAGACCTGACATCAACCCAGAGAAGCAAATGGTAAACATAATATGGGACATGGCCCCACAATAAACCCGCAGGGAATGGGACTTGAAAACTCATCTCCTAATAGTGTGTCGTGGTGCCCTGCATTTACTTGTCTCGTTGCCTTTTTCTTCCTTGGGCTGATTACTGATAAGGATTCACACACTATAGCAAACGTGTCAGTCACCAAAGCCCCTGCTGCTTGGTAATGATGTCCCAATCGATATCTTAACAGATTTTTTTTTCCTCTTCAAAAGTTAAAAGAAAGATAAGTTTAGTGTACTCAGAGCAAGAAGGAGACAAAAAGTTAGAAAATGGCAAGGAAGTAAGTCGTGTGTGTGTGTGTGTGTGTGTGTGTGCACATCTGTGTATGTGCCTGCATATGTGTGCTTAAGGGGCAAGGAGATGGGGGACAGAAAGCACAAAGAGAAATGGTAGATAAATAGCCTCATGGGCCAGTGGAAAGTTATGATCACCTACTGAGAGAAAACTTGAAGCAAAAACTAACGAGTTGGGAGTCTTTTCACTGGAATATTAGGTATTTCTTTTCTTTTTTTTTTTTTTTTTTGGCACCGGGGATTGAACTCAGGGGCACTAGGCCACTGAGCCATATCCCAGCCCTATTTTTTATTTTATTTAGAGACAGAGTCTCACTGAGTTGCTTAGTGCCTCCCTTTTGCTGAGGCTGGCTTTGAACACAGGATCCTCCTGTCTCAGCCTCCCGGGGATTAGAGGTATGTGCCATTGCACTGGCCAGAATCTTAGGGATTTCTAAGCAAACCCTCTGCTTCTTTATTTCCTTTTCATGGTACGCATCCATCTGCAGGCAGGGATGTTTGGGTGGGGAAGTGGACCCAAGTCCTGTTCCAGAATTGCTTGCTCCAAACTACCCACTTGGGAGTGGCTTTCCTAATCAACAGGTGCCTGATTTTTTTTTTTCTCCCTGAAATTCTGCTGTAGTTGAATTTTATGGTCTTGGCATATGTGAATGAACTTGAGATGTTCCTGAGTGGCCCTCTTGTTCTAGTTAAGGACAGCGTCCCCCACAGCAGAAACTGTGTAGTGAAAGTTGCTTGGTCTGATTGGTGGAGCAATTCTTCTATAAACACAGCCAGGTAGACACCTACACCTGTCATTGGATGGGACCCTGTGCCCCTTGAAGTATTGGTGCCATTGGCATGATGCTCCTGCCTGTGCCCGGACAGCAGAAAGCCCTCTCCCACTTTTCAGTGCTTTGCCATCTCATGGTCAGTGCTGGTCCTTCTTCTGACTCAGATATACACTGCAGGCCATTCCTCATTTCCTATGCTGTGCAGTTTGTACATACAGGGACGGGCCCCTCCTACTATACACTAGTGAACACAGTGGTTGATTATACTGAAGATATGGAAATAAAGTAGGAGTTTGAATGTAAACATTAGATAACTACCTTCATACAATGCCCATTGATAGCCCTCCAGCCAGGGCACTTCCAATAGCCTTCACTCCCAGAAAGACCAGGCTTGCTCCATCTTTCTGACTTTTTTCCCCACCCCTGAGCCTGTCTGGTTTGCATGCTATTCCCCTTCTTTTTTTGAAGAAAAACTTTTCTTCTCATGAGATGTATTTAGACATTGTGAGCATTGGTTTCTGGTCAACCTATGGGATATATACATATGTAGGGTTATCAGTCAACCTTCAATGGAATGACATTCTGATACATATTATAACAGGAACGATCCTTAAAAACATTGTGTTGGTAAAACAAGCCAAACTCAAAGTGACAAAGACTGTGACTCTACGTATACAAGGAAATTACACAGGGAAAATTCATAGAGTTGGAAAGTGGTACAGAGGTGACCGAGGGCTGGGGTGGGAGAATGAGAGGTATTGTTTTGTGGGTGTTAGAGTTTATCCTGAGGTGATGAACAAGTTCTGCAAGTGGTGGGTGGTGATGGTTGCACAACACTGTAGATGTACTTTGAGCCACTGAAGAATGTTATCATATCATCATCTGGACTATAATAAAAAATCATTATAAGTCATTAAGTTGAAAAGTGTTGAACTTGAACTTTACTATTGTTATGGTTTAGATGTGAGGTGTCCTCCCAAAGCTTATGGGTAAGACAATGCAAGAAAATTCAGAGGTGAAATGATTGGATTATGACAGCCTTATCCTAATCAGTGGATTAATCCACTGATAGGGATTAACTGGATAGTAACTGTAGTCAAATAGGATGTAGATAGAGGAAGTAGGTCACTAAGAGTGTGTCTTTAGGGTTTATATTTTGTACCTGGTGAGCAGAGCGCTCTCTCTGTTTCCTGGTTACTCTGTCCTGAGCTGTTTTCCTCCTCGACAACTTTCCACCATGATGATTTGCCTCAACTTGGGCCCAGAGCAATGGAGTTGAACAATCAGAGACTGAACATTTAAAAGTGTGAGCCAAAATAAACTTTGCCTTCGTATAATTGTTCTTGTCAGATCTTTTGATCAAGTTGACTAAAACAACTATTAAAGAAATTGAAATTATTCAATTAATAAATAGACATCAATTTTAAAAAAATCATAGTGCTTACCATAGATGAAAGTTGGGTGGACACTCTAGCAAACCACAAATGAAATGCGAACACACACTTGATGTCAGGAAAGAAATAAGTCAGTAAAAATATGAGAGTAGATGTATGGCTCTCAATCCCAACCATGACCCTTCCTGACTTTTATTACAGTGTTTTGGCAGCAATTAAGAGTATAAATTTTTGATTCAAATTTTTATCTCTCTTAAAAGCTTGAGTGAAGGATAAGATTTTTATATCAATGGTTCATCCAAGTGTTTGCCCTTATTTTTTGTCCCGTGGTTGTTGCTGTCCCTCATACAGTAAATAAGGAGATGAATTTTCAGAGCCTCCAAGAGCTGGTCATAGGAAGTTGGAAGGGTACTGGTCATATGGTTGGAGGTTGAGTTGAATCCTTCTGTGTGTACCATCAAAATATAGCATCTGAAGCTTCCGTTTACCTCAGGGTTCATGTGTATGCTGATAGAAATATATATAGTCCTTCCACAATGACTCTTTTCACTAAACTACTTAGCAACATAGAATGAGAACTAAACTTCATGGTAAGCAATGCACAACAGGCATAGAAAGGTGAGCCCTCGCAGGCCACCTCAAGGTCCTGACTGTTTGCATCACAGCTTTTCCTAACTTTTAATCATTGTCAGAACCACAAGTTTAAAATCTGACCCTTCAGTTCCAGCCCTGACCCTTTCATCGACACTTGGAGGGTGGAACTAAGAAACTCAGGTGTTGAGATCCTACACACAAAGCATAACCTTCCCATTCCTGTCTAATATTTTTGCATAGCAAATTCTTTCCAGCAAGCACTTGAGAATTTGGAGCTTACAGTTGAGAACTTTGAAATCAGAACAAAGAATTGAGCAGATCAGATTTATATCAGCATTAAATAGGTTTGTAGCCTGTTCCAAGGCCTTTTTTTTCTAGAGCCTTTCCACAATGACACAGCATACAGATGTATACCTGTGAGTTTCCAATGAAATATCTGGAATCATTTGTGATTAATGTTCTTGTAGCATCAACTGTCATGCTATAGAATCCTACAAAGATTTTATAAATTGAAGATAAGTTTAATTTCTCTTATATGTTCACAAAAATTTCATCTACTCACTAAGTTCTTGAGAAGCTGAGCACAACTGTCTCAAAACTCATTAAGTGTCTTTAATTTCCAAACTGTTGATTTTGACTCTTTTTGTGTTAACATGGTGAAAAATTAATATAAGACAAAATCTTAACAGCCTTTTCTGCTCACATGAAAATAGAGTTGCTTAAGAATATTATATTTTATATTTGGCTGGGTATGGTAGCTCACACCTATAATCCCAGCGGCTCAGGAGGCTGAGAAAGGAGGATCACAAGTTCAAGGCCTTCCTCAGCAACTTAGTGAGGCCTTAAGAAACTCGGCAAGATCATGTCTCTAAATAATATATTAAAAAGGGCTGAGGATGTGGCTCAGTAGTTAGGCGCCCCTGGGTTCAATCCCAGGTGCTTAAAAAAAATAGTATATTTTTTCCACAAATTTAATATTTGATCCAAATCACTAAATCACATAAGTAATATAAAATAGATGAATGATTTTATTCCTCACTGTTCTGATAAGAATAAGCCTTGTGTATTTTTCATGCATTGTAGACTATACCACTGTCTGTTAGCAAGGTCAGACATCTAAATCCACTTCTGCCTGATAGAACATACTCCATCAGTGTAGGGAAACAAGATCTAATAAGTGTATTTATTAAGTGGTTTCAACTATTCTGAAAAAAAGTAAAACTTGGTAAACAGAAAAAGTAATAGAAGAGGGTTGCTATTTTATATAAGATTGTCAGAAAATATTCCTTCCATTTATGATATTTATTGTCGCTACTAGGTTTTGGTTATCGTACTGTAAAGCACACCTTCCTAAAACTTAAAATGATGACAATCTTTATTTTGCTCATGTCTCTGAACTTGTGGCAGATACTGTGAAGGCAAATTCTCTCTGCTCCAATTCCTGTCCTCTGGGGCCATGGAAGGTTGCTCCCCTAAACTTCAACAGCCAGGTACTGGGACATTGAGGTCTCCCCAGGCATGTGTTTTTAAGGGGTCTCTCCATGTGGTTGTGCCAGCATGGTGGCCTCAGGGTAGCTCAGTATCTTAAATGCCATCCAGGGGAAAGCTGTGAGCTAGTCTGGGAAGTCACATAGCGTGGCCTCTGCATGATCTCTGGGTCACAGCAGTCACAGGCATGCCAAGGAGAAGCAAAAGCAACCCAAGAAGGTCCTAGAACAGCATGTGGGACAGATGGTGTGTGGTAGCCATTGTTTAGCAATGCCAAGGGAGCTCTAATTTATTATGAAAGCAGGGAGCACAGCTCTAACTGAGCAAGGACTGTTGGACTTCTCTCCAAGGTCAAAGTGAGGCTGATACAGATGGAAGCATCAGCTCTGTCTCCAAATGTCTGGAACACTGTCTTAAGATAGCAGTCGTTGCTCTTACCCTCAATACATTCATGATGTTGGCATTTCATGAAAAGTTTTATAACACATTTGTTTTTGCAAGCTTATGAGAAAAATGGACAAGAGTGGATGTGCTTAACTTTCTCAGGAAGAATAGATGAGGGACCAGCTTTGTGGTGACTCACGTCATCCGGGCCCACTTGAACACTGTGCTGCGCTCATGCAGTACCACTTTGAGGCTGTCAAATGCTTCAACAAGAGGTTGTAAAAAGGATAGGAGAAATGATGAGAGCTCAGAGCTCAAGAACACCAGGGGCAGATCCCATCCAGATTGTGGGTCTGAAAAATAAGGTGGCTGCCAGGCATCTTTCCAGGAGAGCTCTGGTTTGTTCAAAAAGGATGGCAGTAGCTTAGGGCACCTTCCTTTCTCTAAGGCTGGGATGGTCAGTTCCTCGCCACCCAGCATTCCCTCCTTATACTTTGTTATTTAACTTGGAGGTCTCCTGTGCATACTCTCTGTCTTAACTCTACCCATCCTTGAAAAGTCCTTAATCATTTGACTTCATCCCATCTTCCAAGACCGACTTTGTGGGGCTGGTGTTGTGGCTCAGAGGTAGAGCACTCACCTAGCATGTGTGAGGCACTGGGTTCAATCCTTGGCACCACATAAAAATAAAATAAAGATATTGTGTCTGCCTATAACTAAAAACTAAATGTTAAAAAAAGACCATCTTTGTCCAACTTCATTTGTAAGAAATGAACATTTTACTCTGGCACGTAGGGGCAAGAATGGATATTTCTCACTACAGAGCATAAACTTCATGAAAACCCCCTTCTTTCCCGAGGGACAGCTATCTCCTCTGTCCTTCTCTTTGACAACCACATGCTCTTATGTTAAAAAAAAATACTGTATTTCTGGATAGCTGGTATTTTTCCCCATTTGCAAACCGAATGACAACCCAACACAGCCCACATGCATGAGATGCCCAGAACTAGGTATGTGTCCTTTCAGCAGGTCTTGGAGAGTGGCATTCACACAGAGTCAGTCAGACTCTAACAGAGTCCTCAGGTTGTCTAGCATGGTCCTTTTTACTGCTGTGCCTAGCACCATCTGGATGCTCAGGCTCCACCTAGACAGCAGATCCTGAGGCCCATGAACATTGGTACCACGCTCCCTGTGCAGGAAGGGATGCCAAAGAAGTCCACCCTGTGGGGGCATCAGCTGTTTTCTAGAACTTCTTCCACCACTTCTCTCCCATGGTCCTTTTACCTGGTCCCATTCCCGCTACTCATTCACCCATATAGTGTCTCTGTCCTAGAGAGAAGCCAGAATAATCCATGGCTAGGACTTGGAGGTACAGACTTTGAGTAGCATTTCCTTTAGTGGTGGCCTGATGATTCCTGTAAGTAACAGCACTAATGCAATTTTAGCTCATCTCACATAAAAAATTAGAACACTCCAAAGAAATACGGATGAGTCAAAATACCCAGAACTGTGTCTTTCTGTCTGCACTTTTGCTGTTATAAACAGAAACCAGCCTGTGAGAGTTTAGTTGATATTTTATATCCCCAGAATATGATATTTGCATGACTATGTGTGGTTTGTATACTTGTATTTGTTTCAAACACCAAGTATTCCTGTGTGAAAAACATCAGTTTGAATGTTCCCTCCAATTGTGTACCTTAGGGACTGCAGTCATTCCTGAACACAATTAATGCAAAGATTTCAGCATCCTGTAGAACTCTGGGGGCATACCTGCCTCAGGTACAAATTTTTTTTCTTCAATTTTATTGGTGCATTATGTTTACACAAAATAATGTGATTCATTGTAATATATTCATATATACACACAACATAATTTTGTCAGTTTCATTGCCCTGCACCTCCCTTTTCCATCCCTTATTCCCTCCCCCTATATTCCCTTTCTCTACTTACTGCTCTTTCTTCTATTTCATGAAAATCTCACTTCCCACCTGCTTTTGTCTCTCTAGTTTCCATGTATGAGAGAGAACATGTGACCCTTGGCTTTTGGCTCCTAACATGATGTGCTGCAGCTCCATCCATTTTCCTACAAATGATCTAATTACATTCTTCTTTATGGTTATTGAAAACTCCTTGATGTATATGTACCACTTTTTCTTTATTCATCTATTTTTTAAATTTTTTAATTGGTTTTATTTTTTTTTATTTCATTTTATTTTTATTTTTTTTACATTCTTTTTTTAATATTTATTTTTTAGTTGGACACAATATCTTTATTTATTTATTTTCTTTTTTTTTAATTTTTTAATTTTTTATTGTGGGTTGTTCAAAACATTACAAATTTCTTGACGTATCATATTCCACACTTTGATTCAAGTGGGTTATGAACTCCCACCTTCACCCCATACACAGATTGCAGAATCACATCAGTTACACATCCATTGATTTACAAATTGCCATACTAGTGTCTGTTGTGCTCCACTGCCTTTCCCATCCTCCACCCTCCCCCCTCCCCACCTCTCCCCTCCCCTCCCCTCCTCTCTCTCTACCCTCTCCACTGTATGACCCTGAGGGTCTCCTTCCATTACCATGCAATTTCCCTTCTCTCTCCCTTTCCCTCCCACCTCTCATCCCTGTTTAATGTTAATCTTCTTCTCCTGCTCTTCGTCCCTACTCTGTTCTTAGTTACTCTCCTTATATCAAAGAAGACATTTGGCATTTGTTTTTTAGGGATTGGCTAGCTTCACTTAGCATAATCTTCTCTAATGCCATCCATTTCCCTGTAAATTCTATGATTTTGTCATTTTTTAATGCAGAGTAATACTCCATTGTGTATAAATGCCACATTTTTTTTATCCATTCGTCTATTGAAGGGCATCTAGGTTGGTTCCACAGTCTTGCTATTGTGAACTGTGCTGCTATGAACATCGATGTAGCAGTGTCCCTGTAGCATGCTCTTTTTAGGTCTTTAGGGAATAGACCAAGAAGGGGAATAGCTGGGTCAAATGGTGGCTCCATTCCCAGCTTTCCAAGAAATCTCCATACTGCTTTCCAAATTGGCTGCACCAATCTGCAGTCCCACCAGCAATGTACAAGTGTACCCTTTTCCTCACATCCTCGCCAGCACTTGTTGTTGTTTGACTTCATAATGGCTGCCAATCTTACTGGAGTGAGATGGTATCTTAGGGTGGTTTTGATTTGCATTTCTCTGACAGCTAGAGATGTTGAGCATTTTTTCATGTACTTGTTGATTGACTGTATGTCCTCCTCTGAGAAGTGTCTGTTCAGGTCCTTGGCCCATTTGTTGATTGGGTTGTTTGTTCTCTTATTGTCTAATTTTTTGAGTTCTTTGTATACTCTGGATATTAGGGCTCTATCTGAAGTGTGAGGAGTAAAGATTTGTTCCCAGGGTGTAGGCTCCCTATTTACCTCTCTTATTGTTTCTTTTGCTGAAAAAAAACTTTTTAGTTTGAGTAAGTCCCATTTGTTGATTCTAGTTATTAACTTTTATGCTATGGGTGTCCTATTGAGGAATTTGGAGCCCGTCCCCACCGACTGTAGATCGTAGCCAACTTTTTCTTCTATCAGACAGCGCGTCTCTGATTTGATATCAAGCTCCTTGATCCATTTTGAATTCACTTTTGTGCATGGCAAGAGAAAGGGATTCAGTTTCATTTTGTTGCATATGGATTTCCAGTTTTCCCAGCACCATTTGTTGAAGATGCTATCCTTCCTCCATTGCATGCTTTTAGCCCCTTTATCAAATATAAGATAGTTGTAGTTTTGTGGATTGGTTTCTGTGTCCTCTATTCTGTACCATTGGTCCACCCGCCTGTTTTGGTACCAGTACCATGCTGTTTTTGTTACTATCGCTCTGTAGTATAGTTTGAAGTCTGGTATCGCTATACCGCCTGATTCACACTTCCTGCTTAGCATTGTTTTTGCTATTCTGGGTCTTTTATTTTTCCATATGAATTTCATGATTGCTTTCTCTATTTCTACAAGAAATGCCGTTGGGATTTTGATTGGCATTGCATTAAAACTATAGAGAACTTTTGGTAATATCGCCATTTTGATGATGTTAGTTCTGCCTATCCATGAACAGGGTATATTTTTCCATCTTCTAAGATCTTCTTCTATTTCTCTCTTTAGGGTTCTGTAGTTTTCATTGTATAAGTCTTTCACCTCTTTTGTTAGGTTGATTCCCAAGTATTTTATTTTTTTTGAAGATATTTTGAATGGAGTGGTTGTCCTCATTTCCATTTCAGAGGATTTGTCGCTGATATACAGGAATGCCTTTGATTTATGCGTGTTGATTTTATATCCTGCCACTTTGCTGAATTCATTTATTAGCTCTAATAGTTTCTTTGTAGAGCCTTTTGGGTCTGCTAGGTATAGAATCATATCATCTGCAAATAGTGATAATTTAAGTTCTTCTTTTCCTATTTTGATGCCTTTAATTTCTTTCGTCTGTCTAATTGCTCTGGCCAGTGTTTCGAGAACTATGTTGAACAGAAGTGGAGAGAGAGGGCATCCCTGTCTTGTTCCAGATTTTAGAGGGAATGCCGTCAGTTTTTCTCCATTCAGAATGATGCTAGCCTGAGGCTTAGCATAGATTGCTTTTACAATATTGAGGTATGTTCCTGTTATCCCTAGTTTTTCTAGAGTTTTGAACATAAAGGGATGCTGTACTTTGTCGAATGCTTTTTCCGCATCTATCAAGATGATCATATGGTTCTTATTTTTAAGTCTATTGATGTGGTGAATAACATTTATTGATTTCCATATATTGAACCAGCCTTGCATCCCAGGGATGAATCCTACTTGATCATGGTGCACAATTTTTTTGATATGTTTTTGTATCCGAGTGGCCAGAATTTTATTGAGGATTTTTGCATCTAGGTTCATTAGAGATATTGGTCTGTAGTTTTCTTTCTTTGAAGTGTCTTTGTCTGGTTTAGGTATCAGGGTGATGTTGGCCTCATAGAATGAATTTGGAATTTCTCCCTCCATTTCCTGAAGTAGCTTGAAAAGTATTGGTATTAGTTCTTTTTTAAAGGTTTTGTAAAATTCTGCTGTAAACCCATCCGGACCTGGGCTTTTCTTAGTTGGTAGTCTTTTTATGGTTTCTTCTATTTCCTCAATCGATATTGGTCTGTTTAGGTTTTCTATATCCTCCTGACTCAATCTGGGCAGATCATATGACTTAAGAAATTTATCTATGCCTTCACTATCTTCTAATTTATTGGAGTATAAGGATTCAAAATAGTTTTTGATTATCTTCTGTATTTCTGAAGTGTCTGTTGTGATATTGCCTTTTTCATCCCGTATGCTAGTAATTTGAGTTCTCTCTCTTCTTCTCTTCGCTAGCATCGCTAAGGGTCTGTCGATTTTGTTTATTTTTTCAAAGAACCAACTTTTAGTTTTGTCAATTTTTTCAATTGTTTCTTTTGTTTCGATTTCATTAATTTCAGCTCTGATTTTCATTATTTCTTGCCTTCTACTTCTTTTGCTGTTGTTTTGCTCTTCTTTTTCAAGGATTTTGAGATGAAGTATGAGATCATTTATTTGTTGGTTTTTTCTTTTTTTAAGGAATGAACTCCAAGCAATGAATTTTCCTCTTAGAACTGCTTTCAATGTGTCCCATAGATTCCGATATGTTGTGTCTGTGTTTTCATTGATCTCTAAGAATTTTTTAATTTCCTTCTTGATGTCTTCTATAACCCATTGATCATTCAGTAACCTATTGTTCATTCTCCAAGTGATGTATGCTTTTTCCTTCCTTCTTTTATCGTTGATTTTCAGTTTCTTTCCATTATGATCAGATAGGATGCATGGTATTATCTCTACTCCTTTATATTTTCTAAGAGTTGCCCTGTGACATAATATATGATCTATTTTTGAGAAGGATCCATGTGCTGCTGAGAAAAAAGTGTAACTGCTTGATGTTGGGTGGTATACTCTATATATGTCAATTAGGTCTAGGTTATTAATAGTGTTATTGAGTTCTATAGTTTCCTTATTCAACTTTTGTTTGGAAGATCTGTCCAGTGGCAAGAGAGGTGTGTTGAAGTCTCCCATGATTATGGTATGGTGGTCTATTAGACTCTTGAACTTGAGAAGAGTTTGTTTGACGAACATAGCTGCACAATTGTTTGGGGCATAAATATTTATGATTGTTATGTCTTGTTGGTGTATGGTTCCCTTAAGCAGTATGTAGTGTCCCTCTTTATCTCTTTTGATTAACTTTGGCTTGAAATCTATTTTATTTGATATGAGTATGGACACTCCTGCTTGTTTCCGAAGTCCATATGAGTGATATGATTTTTCCCAACCTTTCACCTTCAGCCTATGTATGTCTTTTCCTATCACATGCGTCTCCTGTAGGCAGCATATTGTTGGGTCTTGTTTTGTGATCCATTCTACTAGCCTGTGTCTCTTAATTGGTGAGTTTAAGCCATTAACATTTAGGGTTATTATTGAGATATGGGTTGTTGTTCCAGCCATATTTGTTTATTTTTGTTACTAAACATGGTTTGTTTTCCTCTTTGATTATTTCCCCCCCCCTTTACTGTCCTACCTCCCACTGTTGGTTTTCATTGTTATTTTCCATTTCCTCTTCCTGTAATGCTTTGGCGAGGATGTTTTGAAGAGATGGTTTTCTAGCTGCGAATTCTTTAAACTTTTGTTTATCGTGGAAGGTTTTAATTTCATCCTCCATCCTGAAGCTTAATTTCGCTGGATACACAATTCTTGGTTGGAACCCATTTTCTTTCAGTGTTTGAAATATGTTATTCCAGGATCTTCTAGCTTTCAGAGTCTGTGTTGAAAGATCAGCTGTTATCCTGATTGGCTTACCCCTAAATGTAATCTGCTTCCTTTCTCTTGTAGCTTTTAAAATTCTCTCCTTATTCTGTATGTTGGGCATCTTCATTATAATGTGTCTAGGTGTGGATCTCTTATGATTTTGCACATTCGGCGTCCTGTAGGCTTCTAGGATTTGGGATTCTGTCTCATTCTTCAAGTCTGGGAAGTTTTCTTGTATTATTTCATTGAATAGACTGCTCATTCCTTTGGTTTGGAGCTCTGTACCTTCCTGTATCCCAATGACTCTTAAGTTTGGTCTCTTAATGTTATCCCATATTTCTTGGATGTTCTGCTCATGGTTTCTTAACAGTCTTGCTGAGCTGTCTATGTTCTTTTCCAGTTGAAATACTTTGTCTTCATTGTCTGATGTTCTATCTTCTAAGTGTTCTACTCTGCTGGTAGTATTCTCCATTGAGTTTTTAAGTTGGTTTATTGCTTCCTGCATTTCTAGGATTTCTGATGGTTTGTTTTTTATAACCTCTATCTCCCTGTATAGTTGATCCTTTGCTTCCTGGATTTGTTTGCGTAATTCATTGTCGAAGTGATCTTTCATTGTCTGATTTTGCTGTTTAATGTCTTCCTTGATACTCCAGATCATCTGAAGCATGTATATCCTGAATTCTTTATCTGACATTCCATCTGCTGCAGCTGTTACCTCTTCTAAAGTTGCGTTGACCTGCATTGCTTGTGGTCCTTTCTTTCCTTGTCTTTTCATACTGCTTGCGTATCTTTCCTGCAGGTGCCGGCGGCGGCTCTGCTCTCTCCTTATTCCAATTGGGGTGTTGTGGCTACCACGCCGGCAGGTCACTGGGCCTGTTCTGGGAGCTGGCGGCGGCTCTGTTCTGCCCCTACTCCAATTGGGGTGACGAGTGTACCACGCCGGCAGGCCACCGGGCCTGATCCGCCGGTCGGTTGCAGGTTTGCCTACCCTGCAGGCGCGGGCAGCGGCTCTACTCTGCCCCTACTCCAAATTGGGTGACGTGTCTGTCGTACCGGCAGGCCACTGGGCCTGTCCCGCTGGTCGGTCGCAGATCTGCCCACCTTTCGGGCACGGGTGGAGGCTCTGCTCTGCCCCTACTCCAATTGGGGTGTCGTGACTACCCCGCCTGCAGGACGCTGGGCCTGTTCCTGGCACGGGCGGCGACTCTGCTCTGCCACTACTCCAATTAGGGTGGTGTTTGTACCACGCCGGCAGGCTCCTGGGCCTGATCCGCCGGTCTGTTGTAGGTCTGCCTACCTTGGAGGCGCGGGCGGCGGATCTGCCCTGCCCCTCCTACCACGCCTGGGGACCCCTGGGCCTGATCTGCAGGTTGATCACTGGTCTGCTCACCCTGCGGGCACGGGTGGCGGTTCCGCTCCGCCCCACTCCAATTGGGGTCACGTGACCACCACACCGGCAGGGCCTGATCCGGGCGTGGGAGAAGGATCTGCTCTGCCCCTACTCCAGTTGGGGTGACGTGTGTACCATACTGGCAGGCCACTGGGCCTTACCCACCAGGCTGTCACAGGTCTGTTTACCTTGCAAGCGCGAACGGCGGCTCTGCCCTGCCCCTCCTACCACACCCATGTACCACTGGGTCGCGGGTCTGCCCACCTTGCGGGTGCGGGTGGCAGCTCCGCTCCGCCCCCTCTCCAATTGGGGTCACGCGGTCACCACGCTGGCGAGCCGCTGGGCCTGCTCCGGGCGCTGGCGGCGGCCCGGCTCCTCCCCTCTGGCTCGACGACAAATTGAGGAGACTCGGGTGACTGTGCCTCACCCCCCCTACCAGGAGACCAACTGCTTATGTCACCGCTGGTATTGATGAAGTTCTCTCCTCCGCCGCTTTCTGCTGACATCAGATCTCTGCCATGTTGGTATCCTATGCGAATGGCAGCATTTCATTCCCCTTGCTGGGCAACCAAAGCAACGGGTGAGTCCTGACCGGCCCTCAGCAGGACCCGGACCGAGAAGCAGTTTCCGCGGGCTCCTAGCCCCGGGCCAGGGAAGTTCTGGGAGCCGGAACTCGGCCGCTCCGTGCTCGGTGTAAGCTCCTATAAGTGTAAGCTCCAAGAAGCAGTCCCCGCGGGCTCAGTTCCGGTAGCCGGAATTCGGCTGCTTAGTGCTTGGTGTATGCTCTGATAGGAGCAGGGTCCAAGAAGCAGCCTCTGCAGGCTCCGCAGCCCTGGGCCAGGGCGGTTCCGGGACCGTTCCTGGAGCCGGAACTCGGCCGCCCCGCGCTCGGTGTTCGCTCCGATTAGATCAGGTTCTAAGAAGCACCCAGGCGCTGAACCCTAGCAATCTGTCTGCAAGCCGCAGGCGAATTGCAGCCTGAAATTACCTGTTCTATGGCTGAATGAGCTGCGGTCAGTCGAAAACAGGGATGGTGACGTCAGTTTACCAACATGGTGGCTGCTGGCCTCCTCTGTGGTCTGACCGGTGTGGAGAACCGAGATGGACCGCTTCCTTCCCCCGTCTCGAACCCAGAATTCCTTGGTTTTATTTTTTAAATACATAACAGCGGAATGCATCACAATTTTTATTACACATATAGAATAATTTTTCATACCTCTGTTTGTATATATAAAGTATGTTGACACCCAATTTGAGTCTTCATACATGTACTTTGGATAATGATGTCCATCACATTCCACCATCCTTGCTAATCCCCTGCCCCCTTCCTTTCCCTCCCACCCCTCTACCCTATATAGAATTCATCTAATCCTCCCATGTTCCCCCTCCCTACCCCACTATGAGTCAGCCTCCTTATATCAGAGAAAACATTCGGCATTTGTGTTTTGGGGATTGGCTAACTTCACTTAGCATTATCTTCTCCAACGCCATCCATTTACCTGCAAATGCCATGATTTTATTCTCTTTTATTGCTGAGTAAAATTCCATTGTGTAGATATGCCACATTTTTTTATCCATTCATCCACTGAAGGGCATCTAGGTTGGCTCATCAGTTTATTTATTTATTGACAGGCACCTCGGCTGGTTCTGTAAGGTAGCTCTTGTGAATTTCATTGCCATAACGTGGGTATGCATGTATCATAGTCTTACGCTGAACTTACTTCTTTTGGATAGATACTGCAGAGTGGTATAGCTGGGTCATGTGGTGGTTCCATGCCCAGTCTTTTGAGGAACCTCCGTACTGATTTCCATAGTTACTGTACTAATTTAGAGTCCCATGAACACTGTGGGACCCATATCCTCTCCAACATTTATTATTATTTGTATTCTCAATGATTGTCAGGTACAAAATTTAATGGCTAAAAACTGCTAATCATTAGAAATAATATTTTCATGTGAGACTTTTTAAAATAGTAAAGAATACAAAACCTTAAGATGAGCAAAATCTCAACATTTCTAAAGAAGACAAAGTTAACAGTGCTGAGCCATTTTAAGCCCCAAACTGAAAATAAAATAAAACAGACACCATTTTGTTTGTAATTTTCCTATCTTCATCATGAATTTCTTGCATTTTTGGTAATTTTTTTTATTGCACTAAAATATTTGTCTTGATTAGTGAATTGTTTTTGCTCCCTCCCCCACCCCGCTGATGCTCATTAGGTTTTGTACGTGAGATAAGTGTTCTTTCACACCCTCTTAGTCCTGAATTTGGAACAGTGTCCAGTACACAGTAGCTCCTCAGTAAATACTGGTGAGCATTTCACCCTTCCCATCTCTTCCGCAATCTGAGTGTCCCAAACCCTAAAGCTCTAATAACAACTGGCTGCCTACCCCTAACACATCCTCCCTTCTCCTTCCTTCATCTAAGGGAGGGCTGTGCTCTCCCCACCTGCTCTTTGCATTGTAATTTTCACAACTTAAAATTCAACTTCACCCACATACTCTCTTTTTCCACACGTGGATTACCACTTTAATTCTTGCAAAATGTCCAAACTTCAGAAAATTCCATCTGCTTCTTTCTTTCTCTAATTAAACCTGGTTTTCATCAAACACTAGAAAATGTTAAGAAAATACCACTTTGCCTAATCACTATTATTGTGACAATATAACATTTTCTGTTGTTGAGCATTTGAAGTCCTTCACTTCCAGTGTAAATAACAACAATGTCACTTGGACTTGGTGCCAACACTTTTAGACTGAAATCATGGCTTTCTATTCGTAACTGTATGAGCAAGTTAGATGAGTCCATTGTATTTACTACTTGAAGGCTACTTCATATGCTAACGTATTATACATTTATGTGCTTTATTATTGTTATCAATAATAATGTGAGAAATTTAATGAGAATCCCATGGCTCATTTTAGAATCTAGACATTAATATTTAAATCAATTCCATATAAAATCTATCTTGAGTCACATAAAAAGAAAGTATGGATTCTGGAAACTAAGATTTACAATGTAAAGATTTTGGTGCACATTATGTAAGGTAAGTGTAAAATAGGTAGAGATGATAGGCTATGAGATTATAACTATGTGCTATCGTATAACCATTATTTCCTAAATATATCCTGTTATGTCCTCACTCTATCCCGGGGTCTCAAACTCTAGCATATGTTGGGATCTAAAGCAACTGAACCTCTCAAAACAGAGAACAGAATGGTGGCTACCACAGGCTGGGGCTAAGCAAAATGGGGAGATGCTGGCCAAGGGTTCAATGTTTCAATTAAGAGAAAAATGTGATAAGTATTTGAAGTAATGGATACATTCATTTACTTGATTTAGTCATTTCACAGTGTATACATATATCACTTTCTACCCCATATTATATATACAATTACAATTTGTCAATTGTCAGTAAAAAATTTAGAAGGAAATGAAAAATGTAAAGATCAATGGGCCCTTCCCTAAAAGATTTTTGGCTCAGGAGGTCTAGGATGAGGTTGAAGGATTTTAATTTCCATCAAGTTGCCTAATGATGCAGATGTTGCTGGTCCAGGGACCACACTTTGAGAACTATGGCATTAGTCCAGTCTCTGCCAGGGGATTTTAATCAGCTCTTAAGAACTTTGACACCATACCATACCATATGTCTGCACCAGAGAGAGAAATAAAAATAAGACAGAGTTCAATCCTATATTATCATAGCAACCACCAACCATCACAATCATATCCACAGCAAAATATCATTTTAAAGTTTTATGGGTTTTTAATCAGATTTTAATCAATTGTCTTTTTTTAACTTGTGTACATAATTTTTTACTATTAATATTCTTCACATTCTTTACATTTACTATGTAACTCTTTGGGGTCTCATTACCGTTGTGTGAAACCCTGAGACACAATTACAGGAGCAGCTTTTTAAAAATTTTTATTTCTACTTTTATTTTTCCTGTTGCAAACCCCAGGCTTTGATGGTTTTGATTTCTGGTTCCAGAAACTTTCTTGACTTTGACAGGGGCTGTTATCTCCTCCCTCTGCCAACTCTCTCCGAAACTGGATCAGCCTCCATCTGGGCAAAATGCCCTGATGTGGCCAGGAAGCAGAGCAGATTGCTATCCAGAAAACCTTGACCTTTGTTCCTGTAATCAGCCAGAAGGCAGTAGCTGGAACTCTGTCCTACTGACAGAGTGGAATATTCAAAGTCGAATCTAAAGTCTTACTACTCCTTTGAAACTCATATGAGTATCTGGCTGTGCGCATAAGCCTCATTGTGAATCTCAGTGATATCTGTCCAGCATTGCCCTCTAGTGCCTGTGGCCATGATTCTAGAGTCTTCATATCTTCTCATTAGGGTGTTTGAAATTAAAAAGGTAAATTAGAGAAAGGTATCTTTCCACGATTTCATGGCAGACAGAGAAAAAACCAGAAGCAGACAGCAAGACAAAAAAGTTTTATGAGTGTTTTTTACTCCATCAACAAAGTGTGAAAAGCATATATTTGTTGAGATGTTCCTTCATTCATATTAGCCATTATGACCGAGAAGACTTGTCTGTATTTTTGACCTGCCTGAAAAAAAAATGCAGTGTAGGACAGGAGGTTATTCCAATGACATAAGTGAAGCTACGTTTTTTAATTCGTGCTACAAATGCTTCTAGTCTGCAGACTTCTTCTTCCATATATTTCCTTGACATGGGATAAGGTAAGCTGCTTCTTCCAGATATGGTGAAGGATTTCTTTCAAGATAAACTAAAAAAGTTCTGGGTGGTTCTTTAGTTTGTGGTGGGGAGCTTATTACTAATCTTAGAAATGTCTGAGCTATATATTAGAGTATTCCCTTCTTACCTTGAAAACATACACACACACACACACACAGAGAGAGAGAGAGAGAGAGAGAGAGAGAGAGAGAGAGTAAGAAAGAGAAAAAGAAGATCAAAGAAAAAGAAGGAAAGGCCACAACCCTGGTGTTTCATTTTGAGCCCTTTTTTCCTAGACTCTCAGACAGTTCTATGCACAGCATGGCTACTGAAAGTCTCAGACACAGCCCGCCATGCTCATCTGTTGTATGACATGGAAAGTGCCCTCTCTGCCTTGCCCAAAAAGCCAAATTGCAAGTATCCTGTATGCCTCTGACTTTCCTCACCTCCCCAGCTGTATTTTTGGCAATAGAATTCTCGTGTTCAAACTACAGCTAAGTGGGTTCAGTACAGCTCTGGCTTCTGCTTTGCTTGCAAGTGAAGTACAGTAGAATTTCCTAAGCAGATGTGAGGAAAAGTGCAGGTAGATGCTACCTGTCTGTCACATCCCTGCCAACTAAGTACAAGGGATGGTCAGAAGAGATAAATCCTAACAAGTTAATAATGCATCATCTGAGAAAATGAATTTCCTTATGACCTGCCCTGATTTTATAATTAAAATCAATAGGAAATGGTAAAACTGCCAAGGAAATACACCAAAACGTAATTTTAAGTGACAGAATTATCAGTAATGAGTATTTTTCTCTTTCTGTTTTTCTCATAATCTAAATCTTCCACAAAGAGCATATTTAACAGCTTTACTGAAGTATAAATCATATACCACAAAATTCATTTATTTTAAGGAGACAACTGAATGTTAATAGTAAATTAACAATGTTGTTCAATCATCCTCACAGTTCAATTTTGAACATTGCCATTATCCCAAAAAGAAATCTTGTGCAGATTTGTAATTACTCCCTGTTCCCATCCTGAACCTCTGTGAACCAATGATTTACTTTCTGTCTCTCTTTGTGCTCTTTCTTTGTAGCTGACATAATGGAATCACATAACTTGTAGTCTTTTGTGTCTAGCTTCTTTCACTGAGCTCAAAGTTTCCAGGGTAGAGCATGCTATGCCACTTGGTAGCTAGATAATAACCCTGTGTATAAATGTACCATATTTTGTAAGTTTGTTAGTTGATGTACACTTGGGTTGTTTCCACTCTGGCTGTTGAGAATTATGCTGCTGTAAATGTATGTTGTCATTTCCTCTGGGTTGGTAATGAGACATGGAATTACTCATATTGCAAATTTCTGCTTAAGGTGGTGAGAAACCATTAAGTCTTTTTCTTCAGTAGCATGCTTTACACCTCTGTTGCTCCCACCAGCAATATGTGAGTGAACTATTTTTGATACATCCCCAGTAGCACTTGGTGACGTCCTAATTTTTAAATTTTAGCTCTTTTGATATATGTGTGGTGATATCTGATTGTGGTTTTAATTTGTTTTTTTTTTTTTTTTTTTTTAGTGACTAATGCTATTGAGCACTGTTTCTTGTTTTAGGACATTATTTTATCTTGGTGGGCAAAATGGTTTTTTTTTTTTCAAATTTTTAGCCTTTTATTTAAATCAGCTTTTTAAAATAATTTTTTATTTGTTTTAGTTAGTTATACATGACAGCAGAATGCATTTATACACTTAGATCAAACATAAATGGGGCATAATTTATCATTTTTCTGATTATACAGGTGGTAGAATCACATTGGTCATGCAATTATATTATATACACAAGTAATAATATCTGTTTCATTCTACTACCCTCCTTATCCTCAGATTCCCTCCCCTCCCTTCCCTCTACCTAATCTAAAGGAACCCTATTCTTCCCCAGTGCCCCCCCTCCTTGTTGTGAATTAGCATCTGCCTATGAGAGAAAAAAAACATTCTGCTCTTGGTTTGGGGGGATTGGCTTATTTTGCTTAGCAGGATATTCTTGAATTCCATCCATTGACCTGCAAATGCCATAATTTCATTCTTCTTTAAAGCTGAGTAATGTCAGCCTTTTATTTGGGGATAGTTTTAGATTTGCATAAAGGCTATGAGACTGTAAGGACAGCTCGAAGAGTCCTCACATACCCCTTACACAGGTTCCTCCATTACTAACATCATCCAGGGGCACATTCTGTCCGTCACAGCTAAGGAATGGACACTCTGTGATCTCAACTTCAGACTTTGTTCCCATCTCATCAGTGTCTCCACCGTTTTCCCTTTCCTCTGACAAGTTTTATCTCAGGTCTCATGTTGGGAGAGTTGTATGTCTCCTGTGTCTCCTCTGGTCCATGATAGCTTCTCAGCTTTCACAGTTTTTGATAACCTACAGTCTTAAGAGGTATTAGCCAGGTATCCTGATCAATGTCTCCCAGTCCGGGCATATCTGACTTTTTTTTCTCATGATTAGACTTGGGTTATGAATTTGGGGAATAAATATCACATAGACCTTCTGCTCACACTTAAATCAATATTCGTTTTATTATTTTTTGAGTCATAAGTGTTCTTTACATATTTATGTACATGTCCTTTATTAGGTACATGCAGATATTTTAAAATTATATTATAATTATATAATTTATATACATATGCCATAAACCCACTTAAAAAACAGTGCATGGGGTATGTATTAGCCGAAGCAGTAGAGTGAAATAAAATGATTATTTATTCTCTAAATAAATGGAAATGAAACTATCACCTTAATACATATTGTTGTTGAACATACCTTTAGAAAGTCATATGTATCTTCTCCCAGTAGATTTAATCCAGTCAGATTTGCCCACTGGCATTGAAATTGTTTTCTCTTTCCTTGGCTGAGTACCAGATAAAATCAGATTACTTTCGGTGGTCATTTTATATCACACTATGTATCTTGAAATGCTGCAATGTCACTTAGTGTGACTTAATATTTGCATCAAAAGTGCTGGGGAATTGAGAATTTTAGAAAGACCACGAGCCCTACATGTCCCACCTCTCAGACATTCAACCCATCCCATCTCTCTCTCCCTCCCCCTCCCATCTCTCACTGTCTCAGAACTGAATTGAATGCATACACTTGAATTTTTCCAAGTTAAATTCTCTATATGATGTGTAGCAGTATAACAATTGTTTGTACAAAATTCTATAATTCAAACAAATTGTGATTTTGATACATTTTCTGTGGGTTTCAGGACAGAATTGTGCCTATAACTCCAATATTTCAGAATGTCAGAATGTGACCATATTTGGAGGTAGGGTCTCCTCTGCCTCCTTGATAGAGGTATTACAGTTAAAACCAAATCACTGAGAAGGGCCTTAGTCCCATATGACCAATGTCCTTTTAGGAGGAAATGTTAACACAGAGACAGACGTGGGGAAGACCATGCAAAGACATGAGGAGAAGATGGCCACTTAGAAACCAGTGAGAAAGGCATGGAGTAGACTGTCCCCCAGGGAATCAACCCTGATGACCCTGTGATCTTGGAATGTCTGTCTCCACCACTGTCAATTTCTATGGTTCAAGTCCTCCAATGGCACTTTGTCATGGCAACCATAGCATGCTGATATGGTAGGAAAAATGAATTCTCTAGCATGGTTGTTAACTTCCACCTGCCCTGGAGGGAGGAGGTGGTGGGGGGAGGAAATGCATGGAACAGAATCTCTGGGGACACTGATTTAATTGGCATTTGTCAAATTCAGCGTTCACTGAGCTGATGAGTCGCCTTGCTGGACACTATCCGGGGCATGGCTCAGGACACATCCTTGTGTTCTCAGTGGAAGTTCTTTCACCCCTGTCTGGTCAAAATGGTCTCTTCCCTTTTCCTTTCCCCCTCACCAGTCCCCTTTTCCTCATCTGTTGTCCTCTGGTATTCACAGAAATCTATGTCTAAGTGCTTCCCATCTGTCCTCTGGGAGAGTTCATGTGGAAATGGGAGGAGTGGAGAAGATGGGAAAATACCAAGATAATGAGGACTCTTGTGGCATAATGGAAGGAATTTAGTAGTTATGCAGAGTGAGGAAAATACATGTTAAGACTTACAAATACTATTTTACTACATTCTAACATATTTTTGATAACACAAATGCATGAAAATCAGAGTTATACACACACACACACACCTACATGGTTGTTTATTTCCCTTTTTGATGTTCTAATCATTTGTTATTTTTATCGCAAGTTCTTACCACTAGCTAATGGAAATGGTAAAATGGAACCCACTTACAGTATTATGACGCTAGATGTCAAAACACTTTTAATAAGTTCGAGTTTTCCAATAAAAAGTCTCCAGCACTGTACCAGCATACAAAATCATCTTGCAATAGACAGGAACACTTAAAATGTATGCTGTGGTAAGGAAATAACAATGACTATATGCGAAAATAAATCCAATTTCCAAAAATAAAGATGAGACAGATGGCCGTTCGTACATGCAGAGACGACGCAGGCTCACAGACTCTTCTAAACATTGAGCATACTCGAATTTTTAAACACTCACTCCACTCTTCAGGAACAGGCTTATTCTGTATGGCTAGAGCCACCTCAACTAGGAAGGTTTTATTTTAATCATTCAGTAAGTTACATATTGAGCAGACATTGAAGCCAATGCCACAAGACAACGTCTTTAGGGACATGAAGGAGCAAAGGTAATTACCACAGAGTTCTTACTCTCTGATAGTCTAAAGACTAATTGCCACAGGAGAGGAACCGCTGTGGAAAGCTAACTCATGATGGATGGGGAGCTAGAGAAGGGATGGTTGGTACTGTCCAGTAGACAAAGCACAGGCTCAAAATCCAAAACCCTGGGGGTGATAGTGTAACCCTATTTTTTAAAATTAATGTATTGAGACATAATTTGCATGCTGTACAATATGCCCACTGGAAGTAAACACATTAGTGGTTTTCATTATGTTCAGAGTTGTTCAATCCTAGCCAAAGTTGATTGAACCTTTGCATTTCCCTGCCTACAAAAAAATCTCATGCTCATTCACAGCCAAACCCTTTCCCCTCCTCAGTGATTACTCACTCACCATCTATATAGGTTTGCCTACGCTGGACATTTGATTTAAATGGACTCACATAATATGTGATCTTTTGTAGCTGTTTCTTATCACTAAGATATACTATATAGTAATACTTAATTCTTTTTATTGTTGAGTAATATTCTATCCTATGGATGCACCCCATTTTGTTCATCTATTCACAGTTCATGGATGTTGGGATTGTTTCTCTACTATTTTTTTATCTACTGTGTGGCCTGGGACAATTAATAATGATGAAAAGTCAGGGTCTCTATGTAAGTGCCTGGCTTCAAAAACGGATGCTATCCCTTATCAGGAGAAGTGTCCTTGGGCATGTCTCTCGAGTTCCCTGTGCCTCAGTTTCCTTGTGTGTAAGATGGGGATAGTAGTAGTTTTATGTAATGGGGTTGTCTGAGAATTCTATGGGGTAACCCACGTTATCCCTTGAGCACAGCCTTGGTCTATTGTATTACTCCAAGAAGTGGTAATAACAGTAACAGTGATCCTCTTAATATCAAGATCACCATTGGTTTTCTTATCTGTTCATCTTAAAACAGACTACACTTCAGTGGACTATTCTGAGATTAAATAAGTCAGGGTGTGTGTGGAAGCATTTGGCCCAATATCTGGCTCGCAGTAAGTGCTGAGCAAATTTGAGAGAAGAAGCTCAATGCCAAGGGGCAGAACCCACATTGGGAGGATGAGTCTCAAATGACATGCTCTTCTGCAAAGGTCAAAGGATGTGACAGGAGAGGAGGGCTCCTCTGTAAAAGCTGAGCTTCCAGCGATGAACACAGAGGCCAGGATGGTGAAATTAGTTAAACATTCTTTCTTAAATTCTATTGATGACCTGGCATCCAGGGCAGTGACCAGAGGGTGAGGGCCAGAGCAGGGAGTGGGGTGAGTGCAGTGAGCCTGGGCTGGCCAGTCACTGAAGGAAAGGAAGGGCACACATGCAAAGGTCCTAAGTTCCAGAAATGGCAAAGCAGTTGAAAAGGACAACAGAATCTCACTCTGCTCAGAATCATTTTATTTTGCAGAAAAGCATATTTCCTGAGTTTGTTTTCCCTGCCCCACTGAGGACATTGAAAACACCTAATGGAAGAAGGAGGCTGTGTGGCTGGGTTCTAGTTCAGGTGCATTTTCAGATAAGATGCCAACTCCCTGGGTGTGCCCTCTCTGGATCTTAAGTCCTTTGTCTAATTTGTAAAATAAAGGGGTGGAGGAGAAGATTTCACCAGCTCTTCCTAAATCCTGGAAGTTGATCTGCTTATCTATTCTTCCACCTTCTCTGAGTGTCCCAAGGCTTCTTAGCTTCTTAGCACAGCCAATTTGCAGACTCAACTATGGGTGGAGTGTAGCTTCTCTGACCATAGCCAGGCAGTGGCAGAGAAGAGAAGGCAGGGAAAGCCCCCAGCTGGCTGTTCACAGGCAATGTTTTTTAGCATATGAATCCTTGGCTACTCCACAGGAAGGTGCAATGCTGTTCACCTTATGTGGGAGTCAGGAAGTAGATCAAGTGTTCAAAGCTCTTGTTAATTAACATTATGAGCCAGCGATGAGGAAAGGTACCCTTCCCTCCCCCTTGTGGCCTGGTACCACTATTTCTGGTTGCTGCTTTGGGGTCCTATACAGTTTGAATCTTTCACTCCTCTTTGTTGAGGAATCAAGGAGTGCCCTTCCCAGTAAGAAAAGCTTTTTACATTTCAAGAAAAATGAAACCTAGGGGGGAAGGAGACAAGTTCTATGGGACAGGGGAGAAAAAAGTGAATGATGAAATCAGCTCACATGATGTCTTCATGCCACAAGATGTCAAACAAATCTGTTCGCTAGACACAGTCCCTTCTAATTTATTCCAAGAGAGTCATGTCCTACAAAGCAAGGAGCCTAAGGAAGGATTCATACACTCATAAAAAGATGTCAAAGTAGTTTATTGATTTCCTTGGGCCATTTGGTGGAGACTGTGGAACTAATTCAGCTTTCCTCTGCTTGGGCAGAATTACCAGTTCAAACAACAGAGCTGGCCTGTGTGTGTGTGTGTGTGTATGTGTGTTTGTGTACGCATACGCGTGTGTGATTTTAAGACTGTTGTTCAAAGTACAACCCCACCAAACCTAAATGTCCCGGCCACCAGACCATCTCTCACCCAAAGGAACAACCAATCATTTCAGGCACTAAGAATTTAGAAGAAATCTTACCCATACCCACAGGGAAATTTCTGAAGTTCTTTGGCCTGAAACAATAATTACTATGAAAAAGTTACCTAGGAAGTCATTGTTTGCAGAAAAAGCATTCCAGTGTAAGAATGCTCAGGACTTGGATTTGCTGGTACTAATCTCTCATTCTCGGGGAGCATTCTTTCCAAGAGAATTACTTTTCAAAATAAGATTATAAGAAGCTAGGTTAATGGACTAAGTGCTAAAGTTCAGATGAAAGAAACTGTACTTATAAAAAATCTTCTCTGTGGCATGTGAACTCTTATTGCTCCCAAGAGAAAACAAGAATTAATTAAGATTAGCATCTGACCACTTTGCTCTCAGGGCCAGAATATTTTCAGTTTTATCCCAACTCATAAATGTTTACTTAAATCTCTTTACCCTCTCAGGATCTTGTTGCCAAAGGAGATCATATCTCAGGCTTGGTTTCTGTTTTTCAATACTGGGCCATTAAATTCAGTACCAGCTCATTTCTCCTTTGTGGAAATGAGAAGAGGTGGCTGTTGAAATGAAGTTTCATTAAAGAAAAGCATGAAATACAAAAAGAGCCTCCCTCCTCTCTTCCCCTGTGCACGCTTCTCCCCTTCCCTGCACCCTTTCCTTTGTCTTCTCTTTCTTCCTCAGTTATGCATGCAAAACCATTTGGTAGCTAATATAATTGATCCAAATGTCATATCCAGGATCTGGAAAATCTCTTTCTTCATTACTGACTCATAATAAGTTCAAGGGGGACAGGGGACATTCTCACCATTTTGAAACAAGAGAATGAGCTCAGAGTGTAGGTTGCTTCTCCAAAATCCTTTGGTGAGCCAAGATGTGCAGATCATCTCACCTAACTTTATTCTTATTGCATTTTTGAATCAACACATGCAGGAGTTGGGGAGGTAGCACAGTGGTAGCACACTTGCCTAGCAGGTGTGAGGCCCTGGGTACGATCCCTAACACCACACACACACAAAATAAATAAATAAATAAAATCCATATATACTTTAATCTCTTTATCTCATACCACATTCCAAAATAAGCAAATGATATCATTTACATAGTATTTCTCAATCCCAACTTCTGTTGATATAGCTGAATATCAAAGACTGGGTTATTTATGATGTTTTATTCAGCTGATTGTTTGGGAGGATGGAAGGGCCAAGGTTAGGGTCCACATGTGGCGAGGACCTTCTTGCTAATGAGGAGGCTGCAGAGTCTGGAGGCACAGCAGGCATCACATTGTGAGAGCAGGGCATCCTGGAGACAGAGCCACAGTGGCTTTCATAGCTGATCCTCCCTTGATCAGCTCACATGATGTCTTCACGCCACAAGATGTCACATGATGTCTTCACGCCACAAGATGTCGAACAAATCTGAACCCATCAGTTCTTTAATCCATTTGTGGTAACTGTCAAGGTTCTCTGTCTTTGCCTGATGCTGCAAACCTGTTCTCTCTACAAGTACAAAACTTTACACAGTTTAAAAAGTGAAGAAAGAGAGAAACTTCTGAAAATTGTCTAGTCTTTCCACTCAAGCCTTTCAAAATAAAATTTTTGATTTAAACAATTGCATCATGCTAAGTCTCTATTCTCTAAAGTGGGGTTAATACCTACTTATCAATGCTCTTTTCCTTCATAATAATTAGCTCAGATCATGTTGCTTAATTGTTTCTTAATAAGCATTTACCTGCACTGGCTTTCCCCTTATGGGGTTTGGTTTTTCTCCCTCCACTGTATTTCCATTTCTTCAATCAGATGACATTGTTCAGTTTTGCTTTAATTTGTTTATTTGCTTAAGAAAGGTCAACATGGGATGATCCTCATTGTTTTACCTAACTTTCTTCCTGTCTGTACCCATGTTGTGGAGCACTTGGGAAACTGCTGGGCTTAGCTTACATTGTCAAAATCAATTCCTTAATAAATTAATAAGATAATATTTGATTTTAAATTTTTAGCATAACACACGCCTACTACTCATAAATTTAGAAACTGAAACACTTTACTTTTTGATGCATACTTATTTGTGAGTACTCAAAAATAATAATGCAATTAAATATTTTCTCTTTATAATAAGAAATTAAAATTATCATCATAAAAGCAGCACTACAGAATTTCTGAAATACACCTTCTCTTGAATACATATTTTATAAATACTTTTTAAAACATGGATTTTTATGACCATGTGTTTGACAGTCAGTAGATTATGTCTACTCTTCAAATTTATGGTACCATATGCAGTATAATTCACATGCATAGCTCTAGGATTCTGATTAACTTATTATTTTTTCAGGATTAGATCATTTCACTTATTATACAAACTCAGAAACATGAAACATCTATATTTTCAAAAGCTAAACATAAATGAAGAAATACCAACCAACAATTAATCTTATGAATTGCCCTGCAATTTAGATATTTGTAAATAGTGTCAATGAGGCTGTTTATGTCATGTCATAATTGATAATAACCAAGGTGTTGTTTTTTGTGTGTAAAGTTCTTCCCTGTTGATTAGGCAGTGCCTGCAGAAATCATAGATGTTTCTAGAAAGAAGGTGATCATCTTTCTAGAAAGAAAGATACTCCAGGCAGGATAGTTAGATGGGGTGTGTGGAGAGCTGATCTAATGAAGGCCACATAATGGGGAGTTGCTGCAGAAATTATATGTGCAGGTTTTCCTTTTATCCGGAGCTAATCACCAAAGAACCAGAGTCCGCAAAAGCCATCAGATTCCAGGGCAGATGCATGAAGAAAATTGGCAGAACGAGCAGGAAGACGTGCTTCTGTTGCCAAGCAGCCCTGAGAATTTCATTATTAGTCCATCTCTGTTACTCTTAAGATGGAAAGAGGGAGATTATCATTTGCAAACCAAGAGGCTTCTGTGAGCCCCACAATAATTGATTTTCTTTTTCATTAAAATGCTTAATATCTGTTATTCCAGAGAAGTCGAAAGGTCTTTGTGAAGCTTTTCTAGCAGAAGTTATAGGCCCAAGGAAGAGAAGCAATGAAAATTTCACCTGTATGTTCCTTATGGCTGTTCAGTGGATCTTGGCTTTCCAAGTATCCCTAAAAGACGGCTTTGGTTTAGGCCACATTAATAGGTTGGGGAAGGGGATCTATTAAAAAAGAGTGACTCTCTAGAAGTTGGTTCACTGTATGAAGAAGGGAGAAATCAGGCAGGCTAAGTGCAGCAAACCTGACACCCTTCTGCGTGACACTGTAAATCAACCTGAGACTGAAATACATATTTCAAAATTTATTTGACATTTGAGAGCTCCAACTCCCAAACTGCCAGCTTTCCTAAAGCTTGTTTGAATTTAAATTCTGCTGGGAATCCTTCCTGAACAGACTACAGTCAAGTTGGACCTGTCTGAGTGACAGTGCTCTGGAACAGCTTGTTGGACAGCAACATTTAGGTCTTAGTGTGACTTGTCTATGGGCATGGCTTCAGGAATGTATGGCACCATGTTTGATAACTGGGATCCCATCATGAGTCTCAGTGATCCAAAATTATGCTTGGGAGGTTAAATATTCTCAATTAAAGAGGAAAGAGTGGAGAAGGAAAAGACGCCACACAGTTTTGTCCATTCTAAGGGTTCTCAAGACCTTTGCATCTCCCTATGTTTTAATTGCAGTAGGTGAGTATTGACAGCAGAATTTGAAATTGGTGGTGGTTTAGTTTTTAGGGAAATGTTTTCTTTTTCATTGTGATTTTTTAAGATTTTGTTTTATTGCATGAATATTTAATTAACTTGAACATCCCAAAGAACCATAAACTTAATCAAATTACCTAAGTTTGTGCTAACTGCATTCATGATATCATTACCTGTAATGATTTTCATTATGCTCCAAAGGGAACACTACAACTTGCAGGTGGTTTTACACTTGAAGAGCCTTAGGAACCACTGAACTATAAAAACACCATTTCTCCACATTAAGGCTTTTAGCCCAATTAAAAAGCAAACATCATCGGGAACAATTATTATTCCCATTGTCAGTCTTTTACAACCGAATGGATTTGTGAATTACCATTCTATTATTCTCTAGCACTGTGTTTATTTTATAATCACCTTTTCCCCAAAAAACCACAATTAGTTATTATTTAACATTTTTTTTCTAGTCTCTCTCTTTAAACATTAGGTTCTCTACTCTATCTCCAGGCCCACTAAGTGAAAACAGTGAGTCTGGTAAATATTTGGTAATTGATTGGATATATTTGATAGACTAGAAGTTGCTACTGTTTCCTTTCTGTTCCATTTTTCAATGAAGTGACCTTATCCTTGACAGATAGATTGACTAAGTAGCTGTATGATGTATCAAATTCAATGTGGGACCTGCTGAGCAGGAAGGGGTATCCGAATCACAGTGCTACTAATTTTGAAGAATGCTGCTGCAAAGCACAGGAAGCTCCCCAAATCCAAAGCAGGTGTACACAAAAATAGCACCTATTTAAAAATTCATGGCCAGACATCGGAGGATAAAGCAAACTGTGGGGAAAGGTAGAGTAACTAAATTCAGCTCATGATAATTGCTGATTTTGACTTATATCAAACTCTATAATATAAAAGAAGCCTTGGAAAAGTTTATTTCTCTTTTCTTTCTAATTGCTTCTCAGTAATATCAATATTTTATAGTTTATGGAGATACATAAGTCCTCCCATCCATTGGCAGAATTAATTTAATTTTGCTCCACTGAATTGCACTTCCATTCACCAAGTAGCCTTTTTTTATTTTTCTTTTTTGGGGTACTGGGGATTGAACTGAGAGCCTCACACACACTAGGCACATGCTCTACCAAAGAGCCATACCCCAACCCCATTTCTCTTTCTAAGAACATCATTTCCATGCCTTTCTTCTGATGAACTTCACTTAGACCAACCCTTCAGTGTGCTGACATCTGTACTCTTTGAGTTCTCCTCTGTGACTCTCTATCCTGCCAGTAAGATTTTTCCCTCTCCCATTTAAAAGCAGGTACAGTCTCTTGTAATTATTATGATAATGAAGGAGAAACTATGACTTCTAGTATTTTGTTTTTAATTCAGTCTAGATGACTGCTTGTAAGTTAGAGCAGAATGCAAATTTAGCATCTTAAGAGCTCACAGGCCGTGGATTTGCAGACTGACACACAGCAGATCTGCTTATTGACATTTCACCATAGAGGTTTGAGGTGGCTAACAGGCAGCTGTTAGAAGATGACCACAGTACAGAAGCAAGAAACAATAAGCCAGGGTAGAACAATCCCTCTTTAGGCTTAGTGCAGCAAAAGTCCCTAAGTGTGTGAGCTCAGAGTCCTTAGGCTATTGACAAGCTTGTACCCCTATAAGGAATGCAGAATACATCCTCCAACAGAATTGCACCAACTCCCTTGCCTTGATGGACCCCAAACTTGTTTATATATAAAAGTAAAAGCCCTGCTGCACTTGGGGCTCAGACTTTGGGAATTAACCCTCTGGGCCATGGTATCACTAATTAAGTGTGGCTTCCAGATCTCCGTGTCCTGACCCTCATTTCCTGCTACATTTTTGCAGACATTTCTAAGCCCCTGGGGAGTCCTCTAGCTATCCTGACATTGTGGTCTCCTTAGGACAATCCTGGGGTAACCAGGCCCTCAAACCAATATACTTCACAAAGCTTGATGGGTTGGCTATACTCGATGAGCAGGAGCTTTCCCAGGCACCCGTCCATCCTCCAGCCTTGATGGTAGGAAATCCAGTAAGAGTTGAATGAGCTAGAAGGTAATTATGACCCCTGAGAAGTACAGCAGCTCCTGCCATTGGACACCCGACCTAGCAGCAGATTGACCTCTGTGTTCCATGCGACTGTGGACACCTTTGTGCTTCTTTGTTGGCAATGCCATCCTTCCCTCTGTTTTCTGTCACGATCTTGTCTTATGCTCTTTCAATTTTTCCGCATGTTCACCTTCTAAATGGATCTTGTGGGGAAGCTCTCTTGGTGCTGCACATTTCCTTTGGCTTCAGTTTCTCTGCGCTCCTCTCCCTTGGTTGCCTCTCGGACCATTTCAGATCTTTTCAGCTCACCTTTCTGCCCTTTCAGTGAACCTTCTGCTGAACCTTCCTTCAGCCTGGGAAATCCTAGAGTCTGTTCTTCCTGCACCTTGCTGAAGCGTTTTAAGGCATTGAACCTGAAGATGGGAGCTCCTGTTGGTGGAGGGCATTATTCACCCTCCATCCTCCACATGCACTCCCTGGTAGGGGCTGCCCCTCTCCCCTTCACAGTCATGTCTCTTGGACAACATCAACTTCACATAGTAATGTAGAGTAAAGGGCTTTAAAAAAATGCTTCCAGGGGCTGGGGATGTGGCTCAAGCGGTAGCACGCTCTCCTGGCATGCGTGCGGCCCAGGTACGATCCTCAGCACCACATACAAACAAAGATGTTGTGTCCGCTGATAACTAAAAAATAAATATTAAAAAAAAATTCTCTCTCTCTCCCCCTTCCTCTCACTCTCTCTTAAAAAAAAAAAAAATGCTTCCAGGGAAGGGAAAGAATAAGCGCTCAGTCTGTAATATTTGCCTGTGTCTGTGGTATAAATCCTCCCACCAGGGCCAGTTTCAAACTTAAGACCTCACCAAACACAGGCTTGGGAAGAGAAGCATGGAACATGCCATTTGATAGTATTTCCACCAAGCAGATGCAATAGATGTCAACAATCTCAAGAGCACCTGACAGGGGTTGGCAAACTTTTTCTGTAAAGGAAAAGATACTAAATATTTTAGGCTTTGTAAACATTTAGATCTGGGTCATGAATGCCCAATTCTGCTATTATACTGTGAACACAGCCAGCGATGTACATCAATGATTGGATGGGACTGCATTCCAGTAAAACATTATTTACAAAATGCACAGCAGATTGGATTTAGTCTTAGAGCTATAGTTTCCTAAACTCCAGCATCGATATTAGTAAAATAATTAAGATGTGGTGAGTTCTGAGTGCTTATTATCTCTTTTTAAATAAAATGTATTACAGAGTAAGTTAGTAATATTTAATAATGTCTGTTTTAAATATCCATGTTGAAAAATCCTGAGAGTTTAATAATCAGTTGTCATCACTTGTAACCTAGGCATCTGTCAACTCCATGTTCTATGATTTTTCTTTCTGAAAGAGTCCAGATTGCAAGCAAATATTACAATTGTTAAGAGAAAGCTCTTGATGCAGTTCAAATCTAAGCATCTTATTTATTTTGAAATGATTTGTCCTTTCTCATCAGTTCTTGGCTTTGTGGACATATTATTGTCCTCTTGTATGATGTACATAATGTAAGGGTATATGGTATGATTTTCTATTCATAGGTTGATAGTACTTGAGCACAGTGATTCATCCAAATCCCTTAGATGTAGTTAAAAAATAGAGACATTTGTTCCCTACATTGAGGAGTTCTTTCTCTGTAGGACTGAGTTGGAGCATGGCTATCAAAACCTTGATTTCATGATCCAGTGAATTCATTGTGTCCTTGTGGTTGAGAGTCCCTGTCACTGGGCTTGCATTTTGCTGCTTATTTTAGAAGATCTGGAGCACATAGGGAGGAAATAATTCACTGGAAAACATGGCTCTGGTGGGATTTATTAAAAGTCAACCATCTTAGGAGGAAAATTGGCCAACCTAACTTATACATGTTTCTTTGCAATCATTGTTCCCATAATTATCCTTTGTTGCCTACTGAATGCTAGGCAAATGGAAATGGGCCATCTTTGGATTCTGGAAGTATAGCATAAAGACAGATGAGGTCCCTGCCTTCATGAGGTTTATGATTTATTGGAGGATGCATACAAGGGAAAAACAAGCAAATGTATTAGTAGATGATTAGAGAGGGATCCAAGTATGATCAGAATAAATGCAGTGGTGGGTGCTGGATTTGTGTGGACCAGGGCAAGATGCACTCATGTAGCCCTGACAGTCCTCCTTTGGATGGACTAGCCATGCAGCACTGCTGAAAGAAGCTCCCCATTTCCCCATTCAGGAAGTAAAGTTGGCTTCCTCAGTGCAGTATCAGATTGAAGTTGGTTCCCTTATTTAAAAGCTCACAGATTCATGAGCATGGATCAGAGCTACCTAGAGAATTACTTTCTTTGCCTTGTGTGTTTTCCAAAAGTGACTATAGACAGAGACTGGTGTGGGCATGTCTGTTTGTTATGTGTGTCTGTGTGTTTGCATGTTATGGGGGAGGTGGAGCATTTCATAAATGGATACACCCTAAACTTTCTTTTCTGTGGCCTGCTGTCTTTAAACACAGTATATTGGACATTCCTCCTTATTATACACAGACAACCAGATGTTTTTAGGGCTTTTGTAGTAATCTTCTTACTTGGTGATTCCATAATTTTGAAAATGATTTGCATACGGAATGGATGGGCTGATTCCAATCTTTGGCTATTATGACTGCTGCAAGGAGTTTTCTTACACAGTCATCTTCTAATACATCTGTGACTATCTGTAAAATGAATTATTCATAGTGAAATTGTTGGGTCAAAGGACATAAACACTCCTTAACTTGAAAGAGAGCACTAAACTTTCACTACTCTGTGCCATTTACACTCCCACAAAAACTTTGTGAGACTCTTTTCCACACTCACCAGCACCGCTATTCAACTACTGTGTCTTTGTCAGTTTAATAGTGTCATGGCAATCCTATAAGTTTCATGTTACTTTTTTATGAATGAAGTTGATTTTTTTTAAAACTATGTATTCTTTTTATTTTTTTTATTATTTTTTTTAATTTTTTATTGTTGGCTGTTCAAAACATTACATAGTTCTTGATATATCATATTTCACACTTTGATTCAAGTGGGTTATGAGCTCCCATTTTTACCCCATATACAGATTGCAGAATTACGTCAGTTACACATCCATTGATTTACATATTGCCATACTAGTGTCTGTTGTGTTCTGCTGCCTTTCCTATCCTCTACTATCCCCCCTCCCCTCCCCTCCCCTCCCCTCTTCTCTCTCTGCCCCCTCTACTGACATTCATTTGTCCCCCTTGTATTATTTTTCCCTTTCCCCTCACTTCCTCTTGTATGTACTTTTGTATAATTCTGAGGGACCTTCCATTTCCATGCAATTTCCCTTCTCTCTCCCTTTCCCTCCCACCTCTCATCCCTGTTTAATGTTAATCTTCTTCTCGTGCTCTTTGATCCTACTCTGTTCTTAGTTACTCTCCTTATATCAAAGAAGACATTTGGCATTTGTTTTTTAGGGATTGGCTAGCTTCACTTAGCATAATCTGCTCTAATGCCATCCATTTCCCTGTAAATTCTATGATTTTGTCATTTTTTAATGCAGAGTAATACTCCATTGTGTATAAATACCACATTTTTTTTAACCATTCATCTATTGAAGGGCATCTAGGTTGGTTCCACAGTCTTGCTATTGTGAATTGTGCTGCTATGAACATCGATGTAGCAGTGTCCCTGTAGCATGCTCTTTTTAGGTCTTTGGGGAATAGACCGAGAAGGGGAATAGCTGGGTCAAATGGTGGCTCCATTCCCAGCTTTCCAAGAAATCTCCATACTGCTTTCCAAATTGGCTGCACCAATTTGCAGTCCCACCAGCAGTGTACAAGTGTACCCTTTTCCCCGCATCCTCGCCAGCACTTGTTGTTGTTTGACTTCATAATGGCTGCCAATCTAACTGGAGTGAGATGGTATCTTAGGGTGGTTTTGATTTGCATTTCTCTGACTGCTAGAGATGGTGAGCATTTTTTCATGTACTTGTTGATTGATTGTATGTCCTCCTCTGAGAAGTGTCTGTTCAGGTCCTTGGCCCATTTGTTGATTGGGTTGTTTGTTCTCTTATTGTCTAATTTTTTGAGTTCTTTGTATACTCTGGATATTAGGGCTCTATCTGAAGTGTGAGGAGTAAAGATTTGTTCCCAGGATGTAGGCTCTCTATTTACCTCTCTTATTGTTTCTTTTTCTGAGAAAAAACTTTTTAGTTTGAGTAAGTCCCATTTGTTGATTCTAGTTATTAACTTTTGTGCTATGGGTGTCCTATTGAGGAATTTGGAGCCCAACCCCACAGTATGTAGATCGTAGCCAACTTTTTCTTCTATCAGACGGCGCGTCTCTGATTTGATATCAAGCTCCTTGACCCATTTTGAATTAACTTTTGTGCATGGCGAGAGAAAGGGATTCAGTTTCATTTTGTTGCATATGGATTTCCAGTTTTCCCAGCACCATTTGTTGAAGATGCTATCCTTCCTCCATTGCATGCTTTTAGCCCCTTTATCAAATATAAGATAGTTGTAGTTTTGTGGATTGGTTTCTGTGTCCTCTATTCTGTACCATTGGTCCACCCGCCTGTTTTGGTACCAGTACCATGCTGTTTTTGTTACTATTGCTCTGTAGTATAGTTGGAACATACCTCAATATTGTAAAAGCAATCTATGCTAAGCCTCAGGCTAGCATCATTCTGAATGGAGAAAAATTGAAGGCATTCCCTCTAAAATCTGGAACAAGACAAGGATGCCCTCTCTCACCACTTCTGTTCAACATAGTTCTCGAAACACTGGCCAGAGCAATTAGACAGACGAAAGAAATTAAAGGCATCAAAATAGGAAAAGAAGAACTTAAATTATCAGTATTTGCAGATGACATGATTCTATACCTAGCAGACCCAAAAGGGTCTACAAAGAAACTATTAGAGCTAATAAATGAATTCAGCAAAGTGGCAGGATATAAAATCAACACGCATAAATCAAAGGCATTCCTGTATATCAGCGACAAATCCTCTGAAATGGAAATGAGGACAACCACTCCATTCACAATATCTTCAAAAAAAATAAAATACTTGGGAATCAACCTAACAAAAGAGGTGAAAGACCTATACAATGAAAACTACAGAACCCTAAAGAGAGAAATAGAAGAAGATCTTAGAAGATGGAAAAATATACCCTGTTCATGGATAGGCAGAACTAACATCATCAAAATGGCGATATTACCAAAAGTTCTCTATAGTTTTAATGCAATGCCAATCAAAATCCCAACGGCATTTCTTGTAGAAATAGAGAAAGCAATCATGAAATTCATATGGAAAAATAAACGACCCAGAATAGCAAAAACAACTCTAAGCAGGAAGTGTGAATCAGGCGGTATAGCAATACCAAAACTATGTATTAATGCCACTTTTTCTTTATCTCTTCACGGCTCTTGCAATCTTTTCTCCATTTGTTGTTAGACTTGGCCTTGTGATTTGCAACTGTTCTTTTCTACAAAGAAAAAAATGAACTTTAAAAAATAATTTCTGCTGCAAATAGTGTTTGCCTAACATTGACTTTGGACTTCACCCATAATTTTCTCCACATAGAATATAATTCCCGTTAAGTCAAAGGGGAACAAAGCTTCTGTTTTAAATGTTCCTCCATGTTTTATTCTGGAACATTTTTTTGTGTCTTTGATGTCTGATTTTCTGTCCTCCTGGAACTTCTTTTGTTGTGGGAAATAACTGAGTGCCACAGCCACCATTTCTGGGAAGGACAGCCCCTTCCCCTCTTGACATGTGGTGCCTACTTTATCAAATGCTAATGTCATTTTGCATGTGTATTTGGTTTTGATTCTGGACTCTGTATTCTGTTTTGTAGACCTAAGATAGTAGGTTTGAAGGTAGAGAAGAAATTAGAAAAATCTAGTGTTATTGACCTCAGAGCATGATGGATTACCAGAGTGAAAAGGCTGGGGTATTTTTCACTAGGAATACTGAGAACCAGGGAGTGATGAATGATTGAAAGAGAGGAAAGGGTGTCAACATAGAAATGCAAGCCGGTTCTTCCTCCCCAGAGAAAGCTGGCTGGTTGTTGGCATTTGGGGGACCTGTAGGACAGGCAGGTGGAACACACACTGGTTCCTGGCCACCCTGCCTGGACCAGTGGGCAGTAGCTGGTCTCCTGGTACTACATAATGCATGCACATGGCGGCTGCTGCTGCTGGGCACTCACAGGTCGATGTTGAGGTGTTTTTCTTCCAGTTCTGTTGACCTTGAGCACCTGGATCCTGAGGGTTTCTTGCATCTCACAAAGACTTCCATGAACTTATCTATTAGTGTCTCAAACTGTGTCCACTAGGGAGGTAAAGAGACAAGAGACAACCAGTTTACAGTCTCATTGTAAAAACCAAGGAAACAAGACAAAAATCAAAGTTATTTTCTATCCTGTGCTTCCTCTAAAAATACCCAATGAACAAAAAAAAAGGTTGCATTGCGACCTGTGGGGATGCAGCCCACACTCACAGTCAGGGTGGCCTTGGGTGCTAGGTGTCGGTTAAATCCCATGTTCAGGCATGTGTAGAGTCAGGGCTGGCTGTCACAACGGGGCATGTGGTGATGTGACTGTGGCATTGACCACAGAGTGCCCCCCTTGACATTTTTCACAGATGGAAAAATAATCCTAAGCTGGTATAATGTAGCTATGCCTTCAAGCACACAGATCGATGATCTAACCGTAGAGGGTATCCAAACACTCATTTAGATTTCCTCTCTCAAATGGGAATGTCATTTAAATTGTTTACTTTTTTTTCCTAGAAATTGCACACATAAAGGATTTTTTAATTTTAAGTCACCAACTTTATAAACAATAATACAGCCTAAATCAGCATCAAGATCAATAACATTTGCTATGAAACATCTCCCTCCCCACTCCTCCTGTCTTTTATGCTTAGAAGCCAACATTAGTGTTGCCACTGAATTAACAGGAAAAGGCCATTAGTACCCTCCTTATTTAAAAGAATCCATTTTGCTTCCTTTACTTTTGCCACGAGGCAAATAGCTGTAGAATAATTCACGAGCAATTCAACACCAGTGGTCCACACGTAAGGACAAAAGTTAAAAGCAGAGGGGGCTCTGGCTCTTTCTGTTTTTCTCATGTATCTTTATTCCCCCCTCAACTTACCCACTGCATTCACAAGACTGTCCACTGAGGAAACAGGGCACATGGTAGAAAATACCTTATCTGCCCAAACAGAGAAACAGTAGAAGATAAATAAAGAGCGAATTTCCAAAATAGCCTAGTGAGTTCTCTGTGTGTGCCTGGTTATAAATCTTCCTGTTAGGTTACAGTTTTGTGTGTCTGAAGTGTGGTCCCATCTCCTATCAAGAGGAAAGAAACAACCTACCATTCAGGAGCATGTGATAAATTGCACCATGAATAGAGAAAGAGTCTAGTAACAGGGCCCGTGAGGACAGAAAAGGGGTCCTTATCCTATAGGAGGTCCCAAGAAGAACAAATGATTGAACAAATCCTGCTCATTTTTAATTTTTAATTGATTTTTAAAAAATAAATGACAGAAGAATGCATTACAATTCTTATTATAAGTATAAAGCACAATTTTTCATATCTCTGGTTGTATATAAAGTATGTTGACACCAATTCGTGTCTTCATTTATGTACTTTAGATAATAATGTCCATCCCATTCCACCATCCTTGCTAACCTCCTGCCCCCTCCCCTTCCCTCCCACCCCTCTTCCCTATCTAGAGTTCATCTATTCCTCCCATGTTCTCCCTCCCTACACCACTATGAGTCATCCTTCTTATATCAAAGAAAACATTCAGCATTTGTTTTTATGAGATTGGCTAACTTTATTTAGCATTATCTTCTCCAGTTCCATCCATTCACCTGCAAATGCCATGATTTTAATTTCTTTTATTCCATTGTGTATGTATGCCACATTTTTTTTATCCATTCATTTACTGAAGGGCATCTAGTTTGATTCCACAGTTTAGCTATTGTAAATTGTGCTGCTATAAACATTGATGTGGCTGTGTCATGGTAGTATTCTGTATTTAAGTCCTTTGGGTGTAGACCAAGGAGAGGGATAGCTGGGTCAAATGGTTTTGGTTCCATTCCCAGTTTTCCAAGGAATCTCCATACTGCTTTCCAGATTGGCTGCACCAATTTGCAGTCCCACCAGCAATGTGTAAATGTATTTTTCCCCCACATCCTCGCCAACACTTATTGTAGTTTGTCTTCATAATAGCTGCCATTCTGACTGGAGTGAGATGATATTTTAGAGTAGTTTTGATTTGCGTTTCTTTAATTGATAGAGATGATGAACATTTTTTCATATATTTGTTGATTGATTGTATATCCTCTTCTAGGAAGTGTCTGTTCAGGTCCATGGCCCATTTATTGATTGGGTTATTTGTTTTTGTATTTTTTTTTTGAGGCATCAACAAATTTCTTAAGTCATATGATTTGCTTGCTCTTGTATTCTCTCTCTCTCTCTCTCTCTCTCTCTCTCTCTCTCTCTCTCTCTCTCTCTCTCTCTCTCCTTTTCAGTATAACCTGAAGTTTATCTTAGCCACACTGGGACAGTGAAAATGTCAATCATCACCTGCATCATAAATATATCAATTCAGAATGGATTTCCAAAGTAAATAAGAAAATATGAAAAGTTTTTGAAAGGACTATTTTGGCATTCTCAGAATAAGAAAATATTTCTTAAAAAAATACACCAACTGTACAGATGACATGAGATATTAGATTTTATTAAAATTAAATTTGTTTTCTCAAGAAGATGTCATGCTAAGCGAAATAAGCCAGTCCTCGTCCTATCCCACCATCTCTCTTGTGCTTTGTTATGGGTCAATCTGAAGTGAAGCTGTCTTTGGCTCTTATTTTCACTCTTAGCCTGTGTGTAGATGTGATTGAACACATGGTTATTTCAGCAGCTGGGGCCGTGGGTTGTCAGTATCCATTAAAGGAGGGATACAGTGTGCTGGGTCCTTACCACCCACCCTAACAATCTCTTCTGACATATCTAACAATATTTTGCCCCATGCACACTTCCAATGCAAAAATATGTCTTGACTATTCCTGTCGGGTTTGGAGAAACCTATTAAATACATAGCAACTTAGTATTTCAACTAAAACTATTTGTTTTAAAATATACATTATAGTGAAATAGGGGTACCAATAATAATGTGTGAATACTCACTCTTTTCACTCACCCTGGCTTCCAAGGAAGACAGGTTATTACATTTTAATTTAAGCATAAATTAATAAGATATATTATTCTTTGAGCTAAAATTGGTCTTCCTTGAGGATTCAGCTTACAATTTTTACATATTTTTACTTTCTAAGTTGTGGGCATTTATTCTCACTTACAATGATTAATGTGGTTCTACCCTAGATAAATAAATATGCTTAAAAGCACTTATAAATACAATCCCAAGCCAGCTCACCTGTCTCTGTAAAGCAGTATATTTGTCAGGTTTTGTTTTCACCTGTCTCTGTAAAGCAGTGTATTAGTCAGGTTTTGTTACTGTAACCAAAAGTCCTGACAAGAACAACTTAGAGGAGGAAAAGTTATGTTGGTTCACATTTCCATAGGTTCAGTCCATGGTTGGCTGCTTCCATAGGTCTGATCTGAGGAGAAACCGAACATCATGGTGGCAGGGCATGACAGGATGGCTGCTCAGTCCAGGACAGCCAGGAAGGAGAGAGAGCTTGCATGTAAGGGTTGTGGGATAATAAAATCCCCAAGAGTACATCTCCAACGAACTGCCTCCCCAGCCATGTCCCACCTGTCTACAGTTCCTACCCATTAATCGTTTCAAGTTATGAATCCACTAAATGGATTAATTCACTCATTATGTTACTGCTCTCATAATCTAATTTCATCTCTGAAATTTCTGGAGTGTCTGACCCTGGAGCTTTTGGGGATACCTCATATCTAAATACTATCAAGCAGTATCATCAACTGTCCATTATTCAAAGTGATAGAGCACCTTCTTATTCATGCAACAGCGATTTATGAAATATCCCATGTTACTGAAAGTATCTACGGATTCGACTGTTTCAGATGCTGAGAATTTCAGTGAGCCACATTGATGAGGTCCTTACATTTACACAGCTTCTAATGCAGCAGAGGTAAATGGACAGAATATACTTCATTTTAAATATAGCAGTGAAAATACAACAATGTGAACTTAATTCCTTGACATCAGGGGCTGAAAGAAATCTTAGTTTCTGAGATATGCAAAACTGACCCTAATTAGCAATACTGAGCTCTTCCTTGAAAAGATACATTTGATAGTTACCTCTATTGGAATTCTATAGCCCTGCAGGTCTTGTTATAACAGGGACAATGTTGTCAATTATTTCTTTGGATTATTAAATTTTTATTGATGCTTTATAATGATAAATAATATTAGGATTCATTATGCTCTATTTATACATGCAAAAGACATGATTGGATCATTTTTATTCCCCAGGACTTTCCCTTTCCCTCCCCTGATTTGCTTGTTCTCCTCTCCTGATCTCTTTGCTATTATTTGTATTATTTTTAATATTTTATTATTCTCATCATCATCATTATACCTAGTGCATTGTAATTATATGTATAAGCAGGATTCATTGTGGTATAATCATAATAATATTATTTATTTATTTTTTAGTTTTCGGCAGACACAACATCTTTGTTTGTATGTGGTGCTGAGGATCGAACCCGGGCCACACACATGCCAGGCGAGCGCGCTACTGCTTGAGCCATATCCCCAGCCCAATAATATTATTATCATAAATGAACATTTCATTTCCCATGTCCTTCCCCATGTCCTCCCCTCCTCCCTCCTCTTGATCTCCTTCCTCTACTCAGTTGTCGTTACTTACTTCTATTTTTGTAAGATTGATGGCAAAAAAAAATAATCTCAGAAACTCCAGAGTTATACACACACACACACACACATAATATATATGTGTGTGTGTGTGTGTGTGTGTGTGTGTGTGTGTATATATATATATATATATATATATATATATATATATATATATATCTTACATTGCTCATGAGCTCACGGGCTCTATCTCTCATCTTCCTGTATTTCATCGAGTTAACTGTCCTGCCCAGATAATCCTAATTTGGGGAAAAGAGCTATGGGGGCTAAAACAAGGATGCCCCCAGCGCATGGCTTGGCATGCTGATCAGTCAACTTGCTAGCAGTCTCAGAACCAAGATCCATCTAACTCTCTCTGTCCCCTTGATTGCCATCTCTCTTCCTTTCCTGAAGGTCAGGGAGACATTCCCTAAAGTTGCTCTTCTCTGTCTTAAAAGGAAGTTTTTCCAGATGGACAGCAGTTGACTTGAGTCACCCTGGATCTCCATGAGCCCTGGATGCTTCACTCATGGAGCAGCTAGTCATCCCCTTCCAAGAAATCTCACCAGAAGCTCCCGTTGCTCAAAATGATGTTTCAGTTTGAACCATCTGGTTCTTCTCTGAGTCTCATCGTATGCGGGTCCTTGTGTCATGCACAGAATCAATGTCGGTGCCTCTTTTTCCTATTAATCTGTCTATGGTTGGTGAATTTCCACAGACTAACTTATGGATCCTTCAGAAGGCAGAAGAGAGATTCCCTTTTCCCTTACAAGGGGATTAAGGAGTATGATTGCATCGAAAGGAAAGGAAGACCAAGGGAAGTGGGAGAGAGATATTCATTTTATATGAAAGATTAAAGAGACCCAGGGAGGTGCTTTGATTTGTGTTATATTTGGTGGATGGAGGGTTTTGATGAGGATTCTAGAGAAGAGTTTTAAGTGCCAAGCATGAGTGGCTGTCGCAACTTGGTGGCCGGGACAGAGCAGGCAGGTTCTGATGTCATGTGGAGCTAAGTTGGAAGGTCCTCTTGACTTCTGTTGAGACCTGGGACAAGCCAGGCACCAGTCTTTGTAGAACTCTCCTTGGCTGCCAAAATGAGTGGCTTTAACAATGGGAATTGATTTCCTCCCAATGCTGGAAGTTGGAAGTTCAAGGTCAAGGTGTCCATCCAGTGTGGGAGAACTGGTTCCTCCTGAGGGCTGAGGGGAGGGCCCAGCATAGACGTGGCTCCTCAGTTGGCAGAGAACTGCCTTGTATGTCTTCACGTCAACTTCCCTCTGTTGTTCTACACACGGGTCTGCTTCCAAATTTCCTTTTCCCATAAGGATCCAGTCATATTTGATCGGGGCCCACCCATCTAGATTTGGAGGAGACACAGTTCATCCTGTAACAGCCCCACATCAAATCTCCAGGCAACAAGCCTTCTCCTCCCTGCGGTTCATCTTCAACACTGCTACTGAGGTCTCAGCCTTATGTCCCCTTGGGTCATTCAGGACATGTCACTCTGTGCTTCCAGAGCATGCATCCTGTGCCTTTCGGAATCTTACCCTAGTCTACTATCTCAGCTCTGTACCATACCCCCACCTCTTCTCCTCTCATCCAACAAATGATTCATTTTGAAACACACTCTTTATTTAAGTTCAACCCACCTTTCAAACACTCGCACAGTTTTAGTCTTTACCCTGAGGTCTTCCCAGCATCATAAGAAAAGCTGTCTCAGCAGCTTCTCATGGAGTGGAGAGATGCAGGACTTCGGAGTCAAACGCCTGGGCTCTCTTCTGGCTTTGTCACTTACTGGCCACAGGTCTTTGAACAGGCCATCCCCTCTGGGCCACAGAGTGCCTATGACATAGTACAGGGCCATGCCCACCTCAAACATTCTTGCCAGGGACGAAGCTAAGTCACACCTGTCAGGCCCCAGGTGCTTAGATCATTAGTTTCCTGTTTTCCAGGCTGTCCCCTAGTCCTGCAGTTATTATGTTGTGTGCATGCTTCCCTTAGACTCTCATCATCTTGATTTGCTTTATGGTTATTTGTGTGTCTGTAGGAGGTGGTAGTCGAAGCCATCACCATGATTTAACTTGGCTTCTACATTGAATTCTAAAATCACACTGAGCCAAGTTGAAAAGCAAAGGAATTAGATAGAAAGAAATGGTGGTCATTTCATCTTATGCCCACCACCCCATTTGGATTCTCGTAAACTGCCATTGAGTGCCCAAAGTGTAAAAGGCAGCTAAGAATATTACAGGGGTTAGAAGATCTGTCTCCTGTACTGGTTGGATTCTTTATCCTGGATGAACTGAAAACTGATATATTTGATTATTTTCTGGATAGTGAGATTGACTATTTTAGGTGGTTTTGAGTATGGAAAGACGGATGGGTAGGCATGGAATACTGTGCGCTAGCCACCAGGGTTTCAACATTCAGTACCTATTGCCCACACCATCCATTACCCCCTCCACTACCAAAAAATGAAGTGGTTCATTCTGTACGGCACAGCTATCAATAATGTGATCCTGGAAATATACATAGTCAACTAATGGTTAAAGCTCTTTATAAATATTGGCTAATTAGTTAATCAATGATACTTAAGGGGCCCGCTTTCCCCACCACAGCCCCTCCGTGACTTCATTTCGTGTTTTTTATTAGGCAGACTTTCGACTGCCTGCACCACCATTAATGGTAGTCATAAGTCAGGGCCAGCAATGGGATTAACCCAGAGCCCCAGAAGCAATTAATACAGCCCTTAAATGTGGGGGCTGACAAATACACCAGAAACAGCATCTTCCTGAAATGGACTTGTAGGCCTGCCTAAGGGGTTTAGATTCATCTGGAGGCTCAGTTGCTTCTCAATGAGGACTGGAGGATGCTCTTAAATCCAGCATTACCATATGCCAACGGAAGAGAAACATATGGAAAGATTTTTAAAGGAAAAACAGATAACCATTGCTGGATTATTTACTTAAATTCCAAAGAATTCGTGATTTCTTTTAAACAGAAACTTCCAGATAGTCTGTTGTGGATTTTCCCCCCCTTTTGGCTGAGATCTTAACTAGAAACTTGAATAAACAGTCAAGTTTGCCTTTCTTTTTTTCTTTTTTTTTTTTTAATAAAGGAGAGGTTGTTCTTTAGGGTAAAGTTCTTGCTCTGCCATCATCAAGACCAGGGTTCAAATTTGGACCCCAACACTTGGTAGTTACACAGTTTAGTAGTTACAAATACCTACAATGCTCAGTCCTGTCCTTTGTAAAAGAATGATATTGTCTAATTTAAAGAACTGGGTTGCCAGGGTTGCCTGTGATAACTTGGAATCTGAATAATTCAAGGATACATACATACTGAGCATAATTCTCAAAACATGGTAAGTAACCCTTAAATGTTGGTTGCTACCACTTCCGGAAGATAGTGTTCATATCAGCCTTTGCATCAGGTTACTCTATAACATTTAATACAAATGAGAGGCCAGGGACAAAAGGAATTAAATACTAAAGTTGAAGGGAAAACGATTATGATGGTTCCTTATAGAACCTTAAATCTTCTTCAGGACTCTCTGGGTTTTCCAGTTCAATTAGCAGTTCACAATTGCCCTCCATGAGTGCCCGTCCTTTTCTTTTTCTTATTAAGTTGAAATTTATCACAAGCCTTCTATGAGACAAAGGGGAAAAGGATTTTCTACCTTGTACTGCAGCTGAGCTGATAGGGCTCAGGTTTTATATCTTGAGAAAGGGCAGCCCACGCTAGGAACTTGGCATTTGCCATGGAATAAGGGAAATGAGAGTGGCATGATTGGGCATGGTGGATAGAAGGCTGAGAGTGGACCTTTTATTTATGGCATCCAGTGGAGCTTCTGGCAAGAGGAGGTCTCAGGAGCCCCCAGCGCTGGCGACCTGCCAATCCCAGGAGAGGCATTTTAATATTTCACCACCTGTGTGGCCGTTCCGTGGTATGCCTGCAGGATGTCAGCCCTATGTGTTTTCACATGGTTGGTTGTGTTCTCCATGCCTCGATGCACCTAAGCCTCATTTCTCTCATCCCAGATTCAGGGATGAATGAAAGCTGGTACGCTTAAAGTCTCACCCAGAAACAATGTAGGATGGTAGTTAAGAATCTAAGTTCTGGAGTTAGGATGACCTGGGTTTGAGTCCTGTGGATCACTTAATAGTCATACGACCTTTGGTGAGTCACCTACACTCCCCAAAGCCCACCCATGCAGTTTTTTAATAGATATTTATTGAGTGGTGAGCATCACTGCCATATCTGAACCAGAGCTCCATATCCTACAGGGAATGATATTATCTCACCATCTATCTCTTAACAGGATAACTTCACATGGTGACATATGCTATACAAGAATATTATGTGAAAGGAAGAGATGGAGAAAAGTCATTTAGAAAGGAGGTTATGAAAACACCCTCCATATGCTAAAAGAGCTGAAACCTCAATAAGAAGAACTTGGCATTTACCATGGTTGTGTTCAGTGTTATACCAGGAACAATGGACATGGAATTGACCTGATCAGGCATGTAGTCCCAGCAACTCAGGAGGCTGAGGTAGGAGGATCACAAATTCAAGGCCAACCTAGCCAACCTAGTCAAGCCATAGCTCAAAATAGAAAATGAAGAACTCAGTTATGAAGATCTGACCAAAAGGGCACCATGGGCAAATGGATCAATCAGTGCAAAGGCTGTGGAACAGGGGTATATACAGAGAGCTCAAGAAATAGAACATAGGAAGTGTGTGGGGAAGACAGTATCAGGAGGTACAGCCATTGGGGTAGGCAGGGGCTGGATCATGCAGGACATTGCCAGACTCTGAGGCTGAGGTTTCTGTTGCATACCCTGGGGGGAGCTATTGATGTGTTTCTGGAGATTGTACATCCAGCTTTCTCACCTAAACCACCATGGGGTGATATTGTTAGTATGGAAAGTCAAATGAGGCAATGCATGTCAACTGCTATGTAGAGTCCCTGGATCATTTGAGGCCCTCAAAAACTATTTAGGTGGAAAACTTTGGGCTACTATGGCCAAAGGAACTCTCGCCCATCCAGTACATGGGAAAAGCGAACCAAGGGTTAAATGAACCAATGTTGGTAAAATATAGCCAAACATTCTGGAGTCTCCAGCATACAGGGGCTTCAGTGTCCCTAGCTGTTGTCCCTAACTCAGGGTAACAATCATCTTTTCCATTCTTGGCACTGTGGCTCGCCAGGACCAGCTTGTTTATAAGCTTTGTGAGTCAGATGGAAGACTTTTCCCACTGTAGTTTGATACTAATTATGCCTTAATGAAATCTGATGGATTGGTATAGGAAACATCCTGAAGTCTGTTTTCCAAGCAGCATGTCCGAGCCCCACAGTCCTCCCCAGCTAATGGCCTGGGTGTGCAAACACCCCTTGTTTACCTTTTTTGAAATATGGGATTTTAAGATTCATTTTCTCATTTCTACATGTGTCTTCTAATAAATATTTTCTTTGGAAGTGATATAAACTACCCTGGGGATCACAGGGGGAAAAAAATCAAATAATTCTCTTCTTTCCTGCAACCTGACTTTCTGACAATATCTGTTTCTAATGTATTTAAACACATCTTTCAACAGACCACGCTCTGAAAAAGACCATCTCTTCACTTGGATTTACAATGAACTGTTTTTTTTCAAGAGGCAAGATGTTCTCGAGCCTTCCCACTGTCTCTTGAATGCCTCTGTATGTGGGATTAAAAAAAATCCCTTTTTACAAGGAGCAATAAAAGAGCAGAGTTCAGCACAGCTGATGTCTCTCCTAAAGCCCTTAGTTGCTTTGACATTATTTTCGGATAGGTTCAAGCTGTCAGAGCCCCTCTGCTTCAAGACCCAAGTTAGCCATTGTCTGACCAAAGCACATGACCCCAGTGTGATTGTGTAGAGTGTAAATGCCCATTCACAGCCATTGAGAAAAAATCTGCACAGGCTAGCAGGCAAGATGGGTCTGGCTAGGAAGCTCTGAAGTGCTCTGATGTCCTGGTACCTGCTACAGCAGCCATTGGTGTAGCTCTCTTGTTGTTGCTATGACCACAGCTCCAGAAACTAATTCAGTGTTAACCTTTCCAAAGGAAGGGTCACTGAGACCTCTGCACATCAGTATCAGGTGATGAGAGGTTATGGCTGGTATGGGTCCTCAGTGAGTGATGGGGTCCAAAAGCCAGTGATGGGGCATAGACCTTCACTCTGCACTTTCAGAGACAAGCTATTATCACCGACACCAAGGAAACATGAGAATCACAGCTGAAAAGACCAGACTGGAAATGGGATGCTAATTTATTAGTGAGGGATAGCAGATGTAATTTTCATACAAAACTAGAATCTGTATGTTTACATGATCATTTAACATTCTTCCTATGCTAGAGAATTCAAAATCACAATCAGAGGAAAACTTTGTTGAATCACTGCAGAGATAAGAACTATTAAAAAAAATTACCTATGGGTAATTTGCTTCTTTGCAATTTCTTTAGCTGAAAGCAACAGAAATCAGCTCTAGCTGGCAAATGCTAAATACTGATTTAATGAGAGCATATGGAGAAATTCAGAAATGGAAGAGCTGGGGAGCTGGACTTTAGACAGAGCAAAACCCAAAGCAGCCCTGGAAATCAGGTTATGAGCTAATGGGTTGGCATGTTGGGATTCCACTTTTGATTCATTGCCAGTAGCTTTTCTTTCTTTTATGACCCCATGCAAGATTCAACTTGCTGGCAGAGAAAGTTTAACTGAGCTTGGATCAGAGGCCCACTCTTTGGTCATAGACGGTCAGAGACTCTTAACAGTCCCATGAAAATGTTTGTGACACAGGTTATGTCTTGATTTGGGGTTTATGCAAAAATGAATGCGTGGAAATGAAAACCTGAAGTTGTTTGATGAGCATGGAATAAGAGCTGTATGAATAAAAAGGATCTGTATATACACACATACATTTCATATGTGTGTGTATATCCACTGCTGTGGATTAACTAGGTGGTAACTATAAGCAGGCTGGGTGTGGCTAGAGGAGGCAGGTCACTAGGGGTTTGCCTTTGGGTTTATATATTGCCCCTGGTGAGAAGAATTCCCTCTGCTTCCTGTTGTCATGAGCTGAGCAAGTTTCCTCTGCCATACCCTTCCACCATGATATTCTGCCTCACCTTGGGCCCAGAGCCATGAAGTCAGCAGAGCACAGACTGAACCTCTAAAACCATGAGCCAAAATAAACTTCTCCCCCTCTATGTTGTTCTTGTGAAATCTTTTGGTTATTTTGATGCAAGAGGTAACAAAAAACTCTAAGTATGTGTGTGTGTGTGTGTGTGTGTGTGTGTTTTGTGTGTATGCATGTGTGTTTCTATTAGTTTATATTTTTGATGAAGGAACTACCTCTCCAGGGTCAGATATTTCCTTGACATAGTACAATGACTTGCCTATAAGCATATGTTTCATCCAGCCATCCAACCATCCAAGTGACCTTTGGTTACTATTCCCCTCTCTTAATCACCCAGGACCATGCACCAGGCAGAGACAGCCCCTGTCCATACCCCAGAGTCCACCTACTCAAATTGTTCAAACTAGCTAATCCTATACCTGGTTGCCTTTGCTCATCTGTTCCTTTTGAAAACCACAATGAAGTCCTTTGCTTACGTTTTCTCCTTCCTCCTGACCCTGTTAGTGCTTTCCCGTGTAGCCCTCTTTGGTTACCTGTTCAGAGGAAACTGTGAATAAATTTCTTTAATGACTGAAATTTTCATATCTACCTGTATTAAATACCTGATCAAAGTGAATCCTGGGTAAATTTAAAACTACACACACATACACACAAAAAACATTGATAACAAGTACTGTAAATTATACAAACCTACTTCTTCTGCGCAGCTAATGAATCAGTGCGTTGTTTTGAAAATGACATGAACTGTGTGAGAGATGGGTGGCATATTTCTGATGACTTTCTCAGTAAGTTGACAGTGTGCAATCTGGGCTTTCCTGATATCTTTATAACTTGAAGCTGTCAAAAGACACGATTCGGGTACGTACAGTTGTCCCTGGGTACCTGAAAGAGTCTGATTCCAGGACTCCCACGGTTAGGATTTGGATATGAAGTATCACCCAAAATTTCATGTGTGGAATAAGGCAAGAATATTCAGAGATAAAATGATTAGATTATTAGAGCTAAAATCTAATTAGTGGATTGCTCTATTTGAATAGATTGGATCATAACTGTAGGCAGATAGGAAATGACAAGAGGAAGTAGGTCACTCTGGGTGTGACTTTGTAGTTTATATTTTGTTCCTGGCACCTTGCTCTCTGCTTTCTTCTGTTGTGAACTGAACAACTTTCCTATGAATACTTTTTCATTATGATGTTCTGCTCACCTTGGACCCAGAGCTGTGGAATTGGCCATCTATAAACTGGACTTCTGAAACAAGGAGCCAAAATGAACTTTCCCCCTTTAAGTTGTTTTTGTCAGGTCTTTTGGTCACAGCAACAAAAACCAAATAATGGAGAAATTATATATATATGATGTCCTTTAATGTAACTCTTACAACAATACTAGGGTTAGGAGTTATCATTTCCATTATACAAATAAAGAATCTGAGACTTACAGAGGGTGAGTAAATAGACTTTACAGCTATTAAATTCAAATTCAATTTCAGGTTTTAATTTTAGGGTGCAGCCACTAATCAAAGCATGAGTGTCATCCTCAGTACTCAAAGCAGGTCATTTTTGTGATTAATCTGACCATGTGGTTTGGAAGAATTTGGAACTGATTAATGGGACAAGTTTAGAAAAGTTGGGAGATATTGGCCAGAGAAGTCTTAGAATGTTATAAGCAGAGCTTAGTGAGTAATTCTAGTGGGAGCTTAAAAAACCAGAGTGCCAACAGGACTGAGTGAACACTGGGGTTGTCAGGTTTCAGAGGATGGAGGATTCTATTGGAAACTGGGCTAGAGGTCATTCATGTTGCATCCTGGAAAATAAGTTATCTACATTTTGCCCATATCCTGAGATTTTCTGTTAGGGTAAATTTAAAGGTAATGGAGTACTTAGTGGGGAAGATGAAAATTCAAGGCAGGGTGGCATTCAGGTGGTGGCATGGATATTGCTAGTGGCTTTTAGCCAAGCATACTGGGATAATCAAGAGTAGAAAGCATAGTGGAAAAATTTGAAAAAGTTGGAATTTGGCTAGAAAAGTGTATGTAAAACTGGGGTCAAAGAAGGTATGGTTGTTGAAGAGATTGCAGTCACTAAAGAGATGCTAAGTATTTTCCACTGGGATAAGTAAGAAAGATGACTTGAAGTCATATCAGGAATTGGCAAGACCACACCCATCTCATGCTCAAAGGTGTAAAGTAAAATTTACTTTGAGAAGAGGACTATGGGAGCACCCTGCTTGCATAGGGGGTCATGGAGACTTCTACCAAGATTTCAAAGGAAGGCATGGGAGGCCAGGCAAAGTGTAACAGGGTCATAATGCCTACAGGCAGCCCCTGATTGGGCAATGTATAAAGATATGAGAAAGAGGCCAATGCTGCAGAAGAGACCCCTGAGATTAAGAGATGCCAATAATGTGGACTATCTACAGAGTAAAGCTGAAAAAATCAGGCAGAAACAAGCCAAGAGAGGGATGATGTGGGCTCCAATCAGCAAGGCCACAGGGGCAGAGCTATGTAAGTCCTGCGAAGGGGAAGTAATGTTGCCATGTACTCTAGAAGCTGGATTGTTTGTCCGACTCATTTTGGATCTTTCTTGGTCTCATCCTCCTTTCTATGTTCCAATTTCTCCCTTTGGAATGAAAATATTTCCTCTCTAACATTACATGTTGAATATTTGTAATTTGCTTTTGATCTTTACAGGAAAAATATTCGAGTGCTTGTTTTGAGTCTCAGACAAGATTTTGGAGTTGGACTTTTGGCAAAGGTGGATTATGAGGGAACTGTTAAGATTACAAGGACTCTTGGAATAGCACTAAATGCACTTTGCATTGTGAGATGGTCGAGTATTTTGTGAGGCCAGGGACAGAATGTAATGGTTTGGTTATGAGGTGTCCTCCAAAAGATTATGTGTGAGACCATGCAAGAATACTCATAGGTGAAATGATTAGATTACAAAAGTTGTAATTTGATCTGTGAATCAATTCACTTGAATGGATTAACTGGGTGGTGATTTTAGACATGTAGGGTGTGACTGGAGGAAGAAATTCACTGTGGAGGGCATGCCTTGGGGGCTTATATTTTGCCCATGGTGCACCCCTACCCCTGACTGGCTCTCATTCTCTCTGCTTCCTGACCTTCATGAACTGAGCTGCTTTCCTCTACCACATCTTTCCACCATGATGTTCTGACTCTCCTAAGCCCTGATTTACAAAGTCAGCCAACCCTGGCTTAAGCCTCTGAAACCATGAGCCAAAATGAACTTCTCCTTCCCTAAATTATTCTTGTCCAGTTTATGGGTCACACTGATAAAAAGCTACATACCCACTGATGCTAAAATCCATGGATCCACTCTTTACACCCAGAACCTAGAAACAGCCTCTTGTATTCTTTATGTCACCTCTGGGTGACTTATAACACCTGATGTGGTGCAGATGTGTTGTGGATAATTGTTGTATTCTACATCATAGGGAATCATGATGATAAAAAAGTTTGTGCATGTTCAGCAGAGAGGCCAATCTTTAAAAATGTTTTCCATCATAGTTGGTTGACTCTGGGGATATGGCCAACAGCTCTGGGGATATGGCCAACAGCTCCTCCTAAGATCTCCCTATGCCGGTTTCCCTAATATTCTCCTTGCTTGCTCACTTCACCGGCAGCTGTCAACTTCCCATCCAAAAGCAAATGGGGCGACTCACTATCTTGAGCAAAGGGACTTTCTCAGGAAGTAGAGAGATAATTTTAGGAGAAAAATAATGAGCTGTGCCTCAAATGTCACTGAGAACAACACCCACAGAACTTACTATCCTGTGGCCTTTTCAGATCTCAGTGCTACCTTCAGACACTGACATCTGATTAAGCTCACATAGTGGCACAAGGTTCAGTGCCAGGCCTGGCCTGAAAGAGTTAATGTAATTTCCAAAGAACCTCAGCTCACTCCGGGGAGTAGGTCTGGTGCTGTGGTCCCTGTTGCCAATGGGTTTCTGTTCCTCGTCCTTTTAAAGAGGCAAAAACTGGATGCACACATGTGCAGGGACTGCATTTTTTAGGGATTCTTTTACTTTAAAAAATCTCTGCTAAACATTTGCAGGAGTGTGATCACGGATGGTGCCAAATGAAAAATGGCATCAGGGGCTTCAGGGGAATCTGCACATTCTGAAGTTGGAGCCTTTTAAGTTTCTCCTGAGGGTGATTCTAAAGCAGAGGAAATAGTTAATTAAAACAAAAAGGACCTTGAATTTTGTGAAGGTGCTTCATGTTGCGGGTGGAGATTTTTCTGGTGTGTGTTTTCTTTCTTTCTCTCTCTCTCTCTCTCTCTCTCTCTCTCTCTCTCTCTCTCTCTCCTTTTATTGCAGAGAAGCAGCAGACCCAAGTCCAGATTATTATGTATACACGCACCAAGCATCCGTGAGCAACACTGCAGTCCTCTGGGCCCTTCTGCCATTGGAATGCTTAAGAGAGAGAGAGAGAGAGAGAGAGAGAGAGAGAGAGAGAGAGAGAGAGGTTTGCACCTCATTCAAAGAGTTGCTTACTGCTCTGGGAGGCTTGCTGTGGTCTTTTCACTGTTGAGTTTTCTGCAGAATTCTTCAACAGGCCTGATGGTGAAATCTTTTTGAACCATGGAGGTGAGCAGGAAGGACCCTTGGCTCTCTCTCCCGACACTCCTGTGAACTGGCCACTGCCCGTCACCATGAATACCATCACTTTCCACCAGGCACCTAGAGGGCTCGCTTAGGGGAATTTTCCTGGAGCAATGAAGCTTTTGGGCAAATTGCCACACATCTGAAAAATTCTGTTTGACCACAAAGCCTTTTTCAAAACCGGCAATCATCCCTCAGCCTGGTTCAAAATGAAATTAATATCTGTGATCATGGCAGAAATTCATCTTAAAAAAAGGAAATTTCTGAAATGTGGGAGAGGGAGGGAGGAGGAAGGGATTTGAAGGCTTTGTGGCAGCAGCCAGTGGTTCATTCATTCATCCAACAAACATTTACTGCATTAGTATGAAGGGTCAGTCCTGTGGCTGGCTCGGAAGGAGTATTTGCCTAAAGCACAGTTTCCGTATAATTTTATCTGGCTCATCGTTAGGAAGAGAAAATAGACTAATTGCAAATGTCATGTAGCTTTAGTGGGACTGGAGCTAGACCCTGATCTGGGAACCAGACACATGGGTGTGTTTAGTCGACCCATGGTCAAAGGCTAAAATAGATTTGCAGAGGGACTGGGGAGCATTCTGGCAAAACATCGTGCCAAGTTCCTGCTGAGTCTAGGAATTTCACGTGTTCTCATTTTAATTCATGATAGGAACACTGGGCAGTGGACCCCCTCCTTATTCTAATTCTAAGGAAAATGAGATCCGAAAGGCGAAATGATCTCATTCCATTCAGCAGGACACACTGAGCACCTACCATGTTCCAGGGATGCAGAGCAAGAGACCAGACCTGTCTCCGAAGACCTTGCACCCTAAATGTGGGTGGGGGAATCAGATAGTGACGACGTGGAAAATGCCACACACAGGGGAGCCCTCTACATTCACACAGGCAGGTGGACCAAAATAGTAATTTCATTCCTGATTAGCTATAATCATTTGCCACATTTCCAGAAACTTCTCAGACTCCAAAGCCAGATGCATTCTAGCATGCCAAAAGGTTCCCCAGAGGAACTGAAAGGACATGGTTATTGCCTAGGTTTTCTCTGGTCTTACCCAGTCAGGTTGCCCTTGATGCTTCGTTTCACCCAGTGCAATGTTGGGAAAACTCAACAGTGAAAGTCAGGCATGACTTGCCCCAGGGGAAGCTCGATGATGGATTTCTGGAACCCTAACTTCTCTTTCCTTTCATAGCATGATTTGAAATCTGGGGCTCACCTCTAATTTTGTCCAGCACAATTTTCTTAATTCTGCACACTCTTAACAAATGTATGTACACATCATTGTTCAAGCATGAGGGGTTACAGAGAGTTTTATACTCCTGCACTGGTAGCCCATCAAATCTGAAACAGGATTGCAACAGTATGCTAGTAATAAAGAGACATTCACCCTAAAGGGCTCAGGAATGATAGAGGAGGTGTACACTGGCGCATGTGGTAGAAAGGGAGTCCGTGATCTTTGTTCCTGATGTCAGCACAGTTAGGATATTTCAAGTATACCTTTACAGATCTATTTTGAGAAAAATCATCATTTTGGAATTTTTTTTTTTTTTTTTTTTTTTTTTTGCTGGTGCTGGTGATTAAACCCAGGGCCTTCTGCATATAAGGCAAGCACTCTACCAACTGAGCTATATCCCCAGCCCTGGAATGATTTTTTTAAAGAGGTTATAATACACTTGTGGTCTCCCCATTTATATTGAAGTATTGCTGTACCGTATCTCAGAATGTGACTGTGTTTCGAGGTGGGGCTATGGAAGAAGGAATTAAGGTATACTGTGTCTGGGCATGCAGTCTACAGATCTGCAGCCCTTAAAAGAAAGGGACATTGGGACACAATATGTATAGGGGGAGACCTGTGGAAGCAGAGATGACAGGATGGTCATCTCTACACCTAGGACAGAGGTCTAGGAAGAAACCAACCCTGCCCACATCTTGTGCTTAGACTTCTGGCTAACAATAAGCTCCTGTGTCTATAAGCACCTTGTCTGTGGTCCTGTAGCGTGACAGCCCTGGGAACTTCATGCAAAGGTATAATAATGACTCATCCAAGTTTAAAATGAGTACATGTCATAGCTGATCCTGAGAAAACCCAAAAGGACAGACACAGGTATGGGCCATCAGGAATGTGGAAGTGAATTGACAAACGTACATCAAGTCTGCAATATCCACAATTTGCATTTCTGTGGATAAGACTCATTTGCCTTACTACTAGTATGCTACAATTTATAGAGCTATAAAACAGCTGAAAGACAATGAAAGGCAGAGATAGCCCAGAAGGATTTGCTAGACAGGATACCTGGCAATTTTTATTGCCCATTCAAAGGCTTTCCAAGTTTTTAATGACAGACAAGCTGCAGGCACTAGGAAACCTCAGAGTCTTGTTGCTTTTTCCCTTAAAATGGTTGTAATGGTGTAGCTAAGAGTTGTCCCCCGAAACTCGGGAATGTTCAGAGGTGAAATGGTTCGATTCTGAGAGCTGAAACCTAATCAGTGAATCAAACTATTTGATTAATATTTTAAATGGATTAATGGGTAATAACTCTAGGTTGGTGGGATATGGCTAGACATATGCCCTTGGGGATGATGTTACCCCTGGCTCCTGGCACCCATGATCTCTGCTTCTTGGATGTCCAGAACTGAGCAGCTTCCCTCAGCCACGCCCTTCCGCCATGATGTGCTGCCTCACCTCCTGCTCAGAGCTTTGGAGCCCACTGAGCATGGGTGGAGTCTCTGAAACCATGACCCAAAAAAAACTTTTGATCCTCTAAGTTGTTCTTGTCGGATATTATGGGTCACAGTGAGGGAAAGCTGACTAACTCAAAACTGAAGGGGACATAAGTCTCTGCATGGAGCTATCTTAGATTCATCCAGGATTGCATAGCTCCTCCCATCATAGGACTTGGTTTACCTGGAGTGGGGGATGCTGAAGATGGAGAAGAGGACCCCCTTCCCTGTGGCTATTCTCTGAATTCTGACACCTAAACTTTCCGACTCCTCCCCCAAACTAGGCTACAGGGGTAGAAAAAAATGAGGGGAGATAGTTCTGCCACTTTCTCTCAGCACCAGGAGGGAGACTGGCCTCAGGGCAGAGCCTTTTGAAACACAAATTCCCTAAACTTCTGCAACGCAAAAGTCAAGAATTGTCTTTCCCTATTTCCTTTGCCTTTTTTCCCCACATACCTCCTGGAGAGACTGCAGGCAGGCTGCAGATAAAGAGGAAATAGTAGACAACTGAGAATATCCCCTGGCTCCCTGGTGGGTGAGCTCTGAAGACACCTACCTCTGGGCTAAGCAATCCCGCTTCTCTCTCATGTGGTCCTCAGATGTGTCCAGTTCCTAAGTGGAGACTATTTTGAGCTCTGTTTTTGTGGTAGAAGACCTTGTCTTAAGGGAGGAAACTTTCAAATTAAAGAAGCAGATGAGGAGCCCAGTTTAGTGTGACATCTAAACTCCACATTTTAGCCTCTGTTGCCCTGGCGCTGGCCTCCTGGTGAGAGGAGGCAGCCTGTGAAGGAGCCCCAGGCATGTTCTCTTTTTCCTAGGTCAACCTTCCTGCAGTAGAATCCTAATTCACTTCCATGCTTCCAATTGACCTCTTCTTGAGTGTGATTATGGGGAAAAACACTGAGAGATGTTGTTTGGGTTTTTCCTTGCAAAGCATTAAACCTTCTCCAAACCTAATGGCTCAGAACCAGTGATTTGTCATCCCTCAGGATTCCATGAGTGGGCTGGATGATTCTTCTGTGGGTTTCTGGGTCACTCATGTGGCTGTTTTCCACTTGGGAGTAGAGAGTAGGGGGTAGGCCCCAGGGGAGCCTCCCTCATCTGTCAAAGGTCAGGATTGCTTGTGGAGTTCCGCCCTAGAGTTCTCTGTACTCCTCAGACTTCCACACTACATGACCCCACTCTGAGGAGGCTGGCCCTTTGGTGGAGGGCTGCACTCACTTCCTATGGCATGGCAGAGGGGCTCTAGGAGAGAACCAGAGGAAACTTCCAGACCTCTCAGGTAGGTGTACCCCCCACAGCTCCCACAGTGTCCTGCTGGTCAATGCCACACTTCCAGCTAGTAGTGAATTTCTAGAGGTCCTATCTGCACTGTTCATGGGGAAAACCCCTTTTACAAGCCTGTCTTGCTCATTCTAGTTGTATAAATCATTCTCAGAAGTCAGTTTCAGTGACTTTCATCCAATCGAGAGTCTCAGTGGCTCCTCATTGCATGTGGATCAGGTTCTGACCACTTCCTCTGATGGTTACTCCTTCATGGTAATGATCTTACCTCACTTCTCTCTTCTATTTGCTTCTTCTCCATCTCTCTAGACACCCCATACTTGTTCCCGATACTACAAGCTAGAGAGAATATTTAGGATAGCGTTCCAAAATCCAACAGAGAATAAAGTACCTTTCATGGTCTTCCCAGAACCACAATGATTGGAACTTTATGGGATCAGAGGAATCAAACCAATTGTTTAGGGCTATGCAGACACACTGATATTTTTTTCTGAACAGAGCACTTTTTTCAACAGTTATAACTTGGTTGGTGTAACAATGTGGTCTCTGGTGGTTCTATGCCAGATTCTGCTTATTTTAAAATATGCTTCAGCTGGGCAGTAGGGTGTGTGCCTATAATCCCAGTGACTCAGGAGGCTGAGGCAGGAGCATCACAAGCCTTGGGTGACTTAGTGTGGCTCTGTCTCAAAATAAAACATAAAAAGGGCTGGGGGTGTAGCTCAGTGGTAGAGCGCTCCTATGTTCAATTCCTAGTACCCTGAAAAAAATATATATATATATTCATAAATATAGGTATATACACATTTGTCTTTCGTATATGCTTTGCAGTAGACACACATCATGTACATAACTCTCAGAAAAATACCCATGAATAGTTGCAACCAAACATTTTCAAGCAGCCTTTTCTTTTTTAATATAAAATTTGGTATAAATATTTATTCATATGTCAGGTCATTTCCATCAAAGTTATGAAGTGAAGCAGACATTTATCACATTTAAAATGGTGCTTCTCCACATTTTGATTTACATAACGAACTTCCTCAGAATGCACCATTCATGGACACAGCACCTGAAAAGCTATTTAATGATGGTAAGTTTTCTTTAATAAATAAGTCAGATTTGTCAAAATGATGTATGTTAAACAGTATCCTTAAGAAATAAGAGAGAGAGAAAGAGAGAGAATAGAGATGACTATATTTCACTCTTTTTATTCTTGTCTCCACTGCCTTAGTATTTTTAGCAAGTTTTCCCAAAACAGTCATAGAACTTCCAGAAAGTATGCTTGAAATTGGGCCATTTTTCTTGTAAACTGTGTTATCATTCATCATGTGTTTGGGATACTGTTCACAGTGTTGTCTCCCTGCTTCCATCCTTGTCACACAAATGATCAGCACTGATGATGAGGATGTAGGGAAACATTCACAACTGCTAGGTATTATCAAGGGCTAAAAATTACCAATCTTACCCAATTCAGGCAGGGTCCCCTACAGTGGCATTCAGATCCTTGTTTTACCCTTCTCAACAATGTTTAAGTATATGAACTTTGGTATGATGGAATGAACTGTTTCCATTTCCCACACTAAGAGATCCATACCTCCAAGAGCATTTCACTAGATTGGGATGCATAAGCACCAAGGTTTTAAAACACTGAGGTAAGGTATAATAAGACTTAGAAAGAACTCAATCATGGCTTTCTGTGTCTCTATGTATTTTTTTAATGAAAACCACATCAGATGAGTTCTTAGATTTGATTAAAACCAACACAGACCAGGTTGGATTTCTTAGACTTCTTTGGATCATAGACTATGAAAATGCATAGATGCTTAAACAAAGAAAATGTCACTCCAAGTTCTCAGGGTTTTGTGGATCTTCAGAATCCTTGGACCTTTAGTATCTGAAATGAAGAACTCTTCATAGAAATAATCTCTGATCTAGTACCTGCTCGTGTGGCTACCTCTATTTTGTGTCAAATTTCATAACCCCGTTTCTACTTAATCCACCTTGGATTTCTTCTGGTTCTTCAAACATGCCAAAGTCATTTTCATCTGAGGCCTTTATCCTTCTTCTTCCTCCAAACCAGCATAATCAGATCTTTTCACGGCTGGCTTTTTATTATTCAGGTCTCAGCTCTAATGTCACCCATATAAAGAGCCCTAATTCTAATGCCACACTCTCAGAGGCATGACATTAGAAGTTTAGTAGATTTTATTGTACCCTAGTTCACACTTAAGCATATGCACAACCATGCCTGAGTGGGGGTGCCCATGTGGACACACAGAGGCATACAGACTGCTGTATTAACCCATGTTAATCCTTGCTTAAGTTTATCATCCTGAATGCAGGTGCCACATCCATTTTGCTTACCACTAGATCACTAGTATCTGTAGTAAAATGTACAGAAATGCACAAAGTAAATGTATGGTTGAAAGAACAAGGGATGAGATTAAAAATCAAAGACTTGAATCCAAACTTTTAATTGAAATGAATTTATGTTCCTAAAAGTGGCATGGTATATATAATTTTCTGTTTAGTAAATATTTATATGAAATTTTAATATCTTTGTAAACCTGTGGCAAGTGAAAGTAAAAATATGACATTGAAAAAAAAAGCCTAAACAGGTGTAATCCACAAAGAGATCAGATGTTTGGGGAAGTTTTAAATAGCTCTCCTTTGTTCTTGGCTCCTGAAATTGTTCACGTTTTGAAGGTGATCAAAGGTGCCACGTTCAGGAGGAGGAAATTCTTAAGAGGAAGGTGTTTTGACAAGGACCATACCAAAAGACAAACAAAGTGCATGGTAAATGAGGTTGCTTGGATTAAAGATGGGATACACACATTTTGCTCCATGGTGATGAAATGAATTATTAGAGACTTTGAACACACAAGGCAAATAAATCACAAGATTTATCACTCCATACCTGCTGTTCTCCGCATGTCCATTTCTTGGCACCAGAATTGGCATCTGGGAATTGTGTGTGCTAGATACAAAATAAATGATTAACGTGCTATTATTAAAACTCAGTGCCTTAAATTCAACTGCTGCTTTGCCAAATTGTTGTCTGAATGTCCATCTCATAAACTTCCTGGAAGTCTTTGTTCTGATAATAACTACTCTAAAATCTTACGATTTGTCTCTGATCTCTAAGAGCTGATTTTTCTCCCTAAAGATTAATACTCCCTAAGGGTAACTAACCCCAGCCAGAATGCACAGCCATTTTCTGAGCTGAAGTTTGGATTTTCCCAAAGTTAACTAGCAATTCTTGAAGGTCCCAATCACTCGATGCCTAGCAAAAAGCTTTGTGACTAATAGATGTTGAACTGAATTGGTTCCTTCAATTATTTGGAGCATTGTGCTGATAAGGCCACATTTATTTATAAGTCCATTCTCCATGGGGCTAATTCACATTGCTGTCTTATGTTCACAAATTAAATTCCTTGACCCAATCAGTCATTTCAAAATTGAATTTAATTAATAAGAATAGAATTCTGTTTTTTTATTCCCAGCCTTTATCACAATAACTGATTCTTCATTCATTCTGTGTCCTTTTATTGTGTATCTGACTCCCTGATTAGAGTGTTAGCTCCATAAAGACTGGGGTCATGGCTGTATTGTTCCCTTTTAAGTGTGTTGGAGAGAGTACCTGGCACATAGAAGGCCATCAGTATGAATTTATATGATAAATGAATGAAATACATTTAGGCAATTTTTATTTGTTTAGTCACTCACAAAAATTGCCTAAGAGTGTTTCATTAATTATCATATAAATTCATATATTCAATCACTCACTGATCCAGACCCCACCCACAGGTAACTTACTAACTAGTGGGAAAAGAAAGCAGACTAGGTCTGGTAGGTGCCGCATTGAAAGTACCAGTAACAATTCGAGGCACAGACCTAGTAAAATACAAAGCAGAATAAGCAAGCCAAGGCTGACCAGGGAGGACAAGCTGGAGAATTAGATTTGTTCACCTTGTAATAGGAAGCCACAGAGATACTCAAACAGCAGTGTCAATACACCTGGTGTCTCAGAAGCATGACATTCCCAGAAATGCAGGGAGTGGCAAAGGGAGAGAGCACTTGTTCCAAAGCTGGCGAGGAACATGGTATTTGGTGTGGTCTTGGATTCTAATTCCATAGTAGATATGTGGGTCCAAGCTTACCATTGCCCATCAAAATGTGGTTCCAAATGAGAGGTTGTTTAGAGTTGCCACCATTATTGTAAAATACAAAGGTATAGCCAGGATTGAAAATAGATGCTCTGTGTCTCTGTTTGTGTTGGCTTTGTACTGAGTCAGTTTAGCTGATTTAGATGAATCTTTCCTAGAATTCCCTTCCCTGTGTCTTGAGCCTTAGCATTAGCTCTGGGAGAAAATTCACATAGTATTTGGTCAGAAGAAGCAAAAGAGGAGCCACATCTTGATAAATCAGTGACAAAACAGACATAAGCCAGAGTTGTGTGACAGATCCCAGGGAGCTTGCTGAATCCCATCTGGCACGCTATTGGCCCCTGCACCACAGGTCCCTTCCAACTCCTCTTAACACTAGAAAAAGCATAGATGAGGCTGCAGGAGACAGCTGCTTCTGCACCACATCAAGGATGGAGACTCCTCCACTGTCGTCATGCTCACCCAGGTCCATCTCTCCTTCCTGAATGCCCAGTCCACCTGACCTACAGTGAGGCCACACCCAACACTAGATCTAGAGACAAAAACCTGAATAGATTTCTGCAGCAACAAGGATGGCTGTTAATTCAGAAACCTGGGAGAGGAGCTGGGGGATTGAGAAAAGACAGATACACACACACACACACACACACACACACAGAAAGCTGGGACCAGGAGGGACACTATCCTCTGATGGGGGAATAATGACCCAAAGCTAGCTCAGCACCTTTATTATATAGGTTTACCATCAAAAGAATTTTCTGTGAGAAAGTTTCTTCAAAGCATTCAGGATTGAAGATCAAAGTACTACACAACCAATTATAATTACCAACTTGTGCTCATAATTCTCTATCCCTGCAAGTTGGTTATGAACTCAGGGTCAAGACTTATAGTCCTGTGCATAACAGAGAACCTCCTTTATTTATTTATTTATTCATCCACTCATCCATTCATTCATTTATTTTCAGAACTCCCTTCAAGCAGGGCATCACCATGGTAACTGGGCAGTCTTAACCTGCACCTTTGCACAGGAAGTTCCAGTGCAGGAGCAGCTGGTGCAATAGTACAATCAGAGACAGTGATTCAAATCACGGCTCCTAACAGATATCTCCCTCAGCTCCCTCATTGTGCAGGGACTGACCCTGTGATAAATCCCTCATTCTACAGCAGTGCCAGCAGCTAAGTTCCCCTGATCAGATCATGACTGATCAATGACTTCTTCATTCTTCATCATGTTCATATTTCCCAGAATTTATTGAGCCCATCTATGTAGGAATTCCTATGCCAGATAGCATCTGACATGCAAGAGCTCATTCAGTGTTTGTAATTATGCCATGAGGCATAGGTACTGGTATCAGTCCTAATCTACAGATAAGACATGGAAGTTGAATAAGGGCAATAAGTAACCAAGATGTGATTAAAGAGAAGCTGCTGTGGTTCAGATGTGGTTTCACTGTGCACACCAGGAGTCCACAATGACTGGAGTCTTGGTCCCCAGGGTGTTGGTATTGAAAGGTGCTATGGAACCTTCAGGACCCGGGGCTTGGTAGAAGGTCCTTGGGCTACTGGAGACATGCTCTCAGAAGGTGTTCTCCAGTACCCCTTGAGTTCCTGAGAGAAGGTTGTTGCAAGAGCAGCCAGGCCTCATGTAGCTCTCTTTGCTTCCTGCTCCAGGTCCAGTATTCCTCCTGTTGCACCAGCTCCTGCCTCTGCTCATCTCCTCAGAGTGACACAGCAGCATCCAGCAGTCCTCGCCAAGGAGCCTGCATTGTACCCTGAGTGCTGCACCTTCAGAACCGTGAGTTCAATGCTTTTCTTTTCTATATAAGTAGCCCTTGCCAGTGTTTCATAATGAAAAAATCTAATGAGGAGCAAATCTGGTACTTGAACCCCAATTGTCTACATCTTTTCGGCCAGTGTCTGCACCCACACCTCAGGGAGGCAGTGGCTCAGGCTGTGAAACATGGAACCAGCCTCCTGGGGTTGAACCCAGCAGCACCCCTTCTCAAGGGTTACTGGAGGCAACCAGCCTAATCTCCCTCTTTCAGTGTCTTCATAGGTGAAAGAAGGGAAGTGCTTGTGTGGCACAGGTTTGCTTAGAGCTAAATGAAATGATTTATACAGAATGCTTACATGAGTGCCTGACAAATGCAATTGTTACTGCACATCCTCCTCCCTGGTCCCATTGCTGCATTTCAGCATCTCAGGGCTGTCAGGTTGCTCTTCAGTGTACCAGTTCTTCCAGTGCCAGACTATGTATTTAACCCAGCAGAGCCTGATCTTCTACCTCTGCCCCAAAGTAACTTACTTCATGTCTCCTTTCCTGGGATCCCTGCCATCTGCGAGATGCATGAAGGTGTCAAAACACTCAAAGGAATCCACCTTTGTGAATATATTACCTGGTTGAATTGGGTGCTCATCAAGAAACCTAATGCCTTGATTTTCCATGTTTCTATTTAGGGCATGACAGTTATACATAATACTGGGGTTCATTTTGACATAGTAGTACATGCATGAAAATAATGGGCTCCATTTCAAGTTCCTTAATTTTTAACCTGGTTTAAAAGTAAATGATATCCAGAAGTCCATCTGGAGACCAGTGCTGATGGCGGGAATGTCAAATAGGGAAACAGATTTGGGTAGTTATTGTGTTTCATGTGTGTGCTGGGTGAGTTATTTGTCTGCTGTTAGCCCGTTGATCCATGGAACCACCTAGTAGAACTGAAGTAAGTAAGTGTGTCAAGTAAGTGTGTGTGGGGAGCACAATCCTTTCAATCCTTCTCCTTACCCAGCTTGGTAGCTCCTCTAATGTCCACCCAGACGTTCCGTCAAGCTTTCCTTGTTCCAATTATGGTAAAACCTCACTATTATAGGAAAATCTTTCCCCCTTCTTGTACTTTGTATCTACATAGATGTGTTTTCATTCATTTTAATTATTGTCACTATATTTTGTTTTTGTTGTATTTCTGCCCTTTTAATATCAATTTTCACTTTACATTATATGGCTTATTATTATGTGAGAGGTATTAATCATGAGCCAATGAACAAAGTGCATTGCTTTTTATAATGTAGGCCAAAGATCAATAGTCATTATTCTTGGATCTTAGACATAAGAAACCTGTAAAGAGATCACCTTTCAAAATTCTAGCTTTTACATTTGAAACCAGAATTGATATAAATCAATCAGCATAAATGAAGAGCCATGTAGAAACATGGGTACGCCCGCCTACCTAGAGTTCGCATATAAGTGATCTTTGCATAATAATTCCTTTTCATGGCTTGACCTTGTGCTATAATTCTGAAAGTCTCATAAAACTGAAGGGCAATTTGCAATTCACAAGAAAGAGAAATATGGAATTGCATTTAAAACAGAGAAAATAAGAGAGCCAGTGTAATTGTTTCACTGTCTTCCAAGATACAAAAGTGTTAAATGAGGCTCTCAGTGGTGCCTCTATTTATCACACGCAGAGACTTGCTTCCTCCCTTGACCCTCCTAAGAAAGATTCTAAGAGGTCACAATGCTGAGTTTCTCTGTGATCCTCATTATCACCTCACTGCAGTTACATTTGAGAAATAGAATCACTTGCTCTTTTCCAAAGTCTATTTGCTCAACCCATTGCATGCATATTTAAAAGGAAAGGTGGATTTTAATTTTCATCAACAACAGGTATTTATCAAGTTCCTCAACTGCTGAGATTTTGTTCTCTAGGAAATCAAATGACTTTAAGGGTAATGAGAGAAGCAATGTGGAATGGACTTTGTGTGTGATTGTGTGTGTGTGTGTGTGTTTGTGTGTAAGTGGCCTCATAGTTTCAAACTAGTTAAATGCATCCCTGTGTCCATGGAACAGTACAAGCTTTAAGTACGATCCTTGGATGAAGTTTTCTGGAAATATTGTAAGATCTGTCCACCTACAGTGTCCTTTGGGAGTCAGATTGGTGTTCATTGAAATCTCCTTTAAGAAGCATTTCCTGCCTGCCCTGTGTGCAGCCCTAGTGCCTGTGACCCAGTGTCTCTGTGGCTCCTTGGCACAATGCACCATCCTGTGGCTCTTTTGCTGTTCCCATGCTTGAGTCTTATTGAGGACATATCCTGAGTCTGTCTTGTCCCAGGGCCGAGCATGGTATGTGGCACGTGGTCAGGACTTAGTAAACATTAGTGGACCAGATGCAAAGTTGATATTGATATGACAACTTAAAAAGATAAAAATGCACTTTCCTTTTTTTTAATTTTTTTTTCTGTTGGGTGTGGGCATCACAACATAGGAAATGTAAAGTCTCCTTTCCCTTTGAAGGATAAGCTTCTGAAATCCGAATCACATTTGTAATTATTTTACTGGACTTATGTATTGATTTGCTATTGCTGCGTAACAAACTAATTAGTTTGAAACACCTCGCCTTCTGATCTCACAGCTCTGTAGGTCTAGTCCAGGCAGGATAGACTAGATGGGGGTCTGTGCTGAGGGTCTCGGAAGATCAAAACCCAGGAGCTGTCTATGTTGGACTTTTATCTGGAAATTGTAGGGAAGAAATGCTTCCAAGTTCCTTCCAGTTACAGCAGAACCAGTTTCTGGACAGACATTTCGTCAGACCCATGGGTCCCACCTCATTCAGCAGGGAGGGACTACAAAGTTCATTTGATGTTCTTCTTAGAGTCTTACCTGCCAAGACTTGCTTCAGCAGCAAACAAATTATATGCATACGATAGGCACTTGATAAAAGCTAAAGAATAAATGAATAACGGTAGAAGCCCTTGAAGCCAACACAATTAGATGAAGATATGTGGCTGGAGATATGAGGCCTCCTAACTCCTGAGGCTTCATGTCCCTTTCCTGCTTCCCATAAGACCTCAGTGGAGGGACCCGTCTCCAAGCCTTTGAAACATTGATGCTCTTGATGAGTGGAGAGAGAGGGTAGGGGGAGAAGAGCAGAAGAGAGAAGAACAGAAACTAATAGGTTTCATTCTAGAACATGCCTCCAAGTCTTAGGAATGGTGTGTTCTTGACTAGAGAGTTTTGAGAGAGAACTGCGATTAATGGATTTTATTCTAGAACATTTTGATGATAGTGTGGTAGAGACACAAATTGGCTTTGTAAAGTTTTATTTCATTTTGGAAGTGTTAGTGATGAGAATATTAACTGATTCTTACACACACACACACACACATACACATACACATATATACACACACATGTACATACCCATATACATGCCCACATACATAATATGTATATAATATATATATATATATATACACACACACACACACACACACACACACACACACATATGTTAGTATACAGACACTGAAAATATATGTCATACTGCACTGTGTCAAACATCATTTGCCTTTTTTAATATACAGACACTGAAAATATATGTCATACTGCACTGGGTCAAACATCATGTGCCTTTTAACAATGTGGCACTGAGAACACAGGAAATATTATCCCCACTATTAAGTTTAATGTCACATACAAATGCCACTTTTAGCCTTGGAACTTACCCATTCTGGAGATATTTAAGTTGGATTTGACTGAAATAGCTCAAATCGGGGTGAGAGCTGTACCAAATGATTGGGAAAATATTTTGTGGACTCTAAGTAGTGGAATAAGATGGCTCGGTCAACTTTCCTCCCTAGCCTTTATTCCCCAGCACCCAGGCCAGGCACCATCAGAGTAGCTAGCTGTTGTGTTTCACAGGTGGTCAGCTGCCACTGGGCATGGAGGTGCTGTTCCTAGATGTCGCTGGATGCTAATCCGTGGTGTGTGGTTTGTACCTGGCCACAGAAGGCAATGGGTGCCTGTGGGATGTAATGGGTTCAAGATTCCCTGCTCCACAGACCTCAGTGGAATCAGCCCCACCCCTAGTAGCCAGCTCTCCATGCCACCTGCTGCTGGGACTTTCCCTGTCCTGGGCCTTGGCACTCAGCAGGGTACTCAGTTTCATCATCTTCTCCCTTTCTTCCATTTTCTGCCTCTGTTCGGCACATCATGTGGAGAGTTTGATAAGCTGAATCTATAAAGAGAAGATAATTGTGTTTCCAGCATAACATTAAGTGGGTTGGCCTTCTGAGATCAAGAGAAATCAGATAATAGGTCTAGTGGAATTCACAAATACATGTAAAATCTGTTTTGTCTTGTTTTTTCCTGATGTCATGGGAAGATCCAATAGTGATCAAAAATTGGAGGGCTTTGTGCAAGCTGCAGGACATGCTGGGGGTTGTAACTATGGATTAGAAAATACCCCTTTTCAAGGAACTTATTTCTGAGCAAAGAAAATAGGTACTAAATGTTAAAGCATTTTACAATTTGTCATTTCAAGGGTGCAAAGTGCTTTGAAGAAGAGGTACAGCATCCTGTGAAAGCAGATGAAGGGATGCTAACATGGTTCAGGGGAATTGAGACACATTCCTCAAGGAAGTGATTCTTAAGTTAGTGGTCAAAAAGAGTCCAGAGGGAAACATACTTCAGAGAGAGGAAACTTGGATCTTCAAGGTCCAACGTGTAAGGCTCTCACATCTACAAAGGGCATAAAACAATGCTAAAGTCAGTGTGGCAAGAGAAGAGGAGGTGAGATGGCAGTGGCACAAGAGAGGGCTGGAAAGAGAGATGTTAAGCAATCCAGGAACCACTACTTTGTCCTAGGAGTTTGGGCCTACCTCTTAGAACCTCAGAGCAAAATTAGTCAGTACAGACTAGGTTAGGCTGCAATAACAAAGTCACCCCAAATTTTTGTGATTTAACATAAGAAAAATTTTTTTTTACCATACTATATGCATGGCTCATGTGGGTAAGCAGTGGATATGTGCTCCACACAGCCTTTCAGGGACTCTGTCTTTTTGTGGCTCTAATCTAAACTACTAATCATCTTAAGGGTAGGATACAGTTTCAGTTAGAGTGATACCACATTCATTCATATCTCATTGAGAGAACTAGCCACATGGCCATGATTAATTGCAAGAAATCTTCAAATTGTAGGGGAGGAAATGGAATATTTGACAGGGCATTATTGTCTCTGCCAGAGAAAGCATCAGATGGTTGTAGACAAGGGATAAATATCACCCAATTTTCCAAATGAGTCCTAGGTAAACAAGAAGTCTGACCAGTACAGTGGCATTTCCTTGCAGACCTGGTTAATATCTGACTAATAACTAACATCTGGAGTAGAGCAAAGAGGTCTTTTCTTTCTTTCCTTTTTTAATTCCTCAACATGTATTCATGGTCAGAAAGGCCAGTGCAAACTGTACCATGTCTGTGTGAGTTAAAATTGGTGGATTCATCTTACCAAATGGGACCTTGTTAAAGCTTGAGTTGCTACACGGGGGTACATTGCAAAGACTGTCTTCCTTCTTGAAATGCTCAATATTTTAAATACATAACCTTAACAAAGACAGAAAAAGCATTCCACTGAAATTTTCAAATTATCTGAGCTAGCAGCAACACCTCAAGATCAAGACAAGTTGAAGAACGGCATCCCAGAGCTGAGGTACATTAGCAGAGGAAAGAATGAAAGGGTCCTGCATCGGGGTCACCAACCAGCTCATTGTGTGAAGGCAGAGTGAGGCACGTCCAGCTCCATGGCAGTAGGTGTGAAGTGGACAGTTGACCGCCGTACACCAGCCTTCAGTGCCATGTGAATGAAAAGCACCCCAAGCTGATCTGTGAATGTCTCAAGATCAAGACAAGAAGCCCGAGTCCCACCCCAGCCCTCCAACTGGTCACACTAGAGCTGAAGTATTATAGTAAATAAACTGTTTTACTCAAGTTTGCATCACTGTGACCAAAATACCTAACAAGAACAATGCAGAGGAGAAAAGGTTCATTTGGGGCTCACAGTTTTAGAGGTCTCAGTCCATGTAGGGTCAAGGTCATTGCTCTAAGCCTGAGGTGAGGCAGCACCTCATGGGGGAAGGGCATGGTGGAGGAGCCCTATTCCATTCACGATGGCCAGAAAACAGAGAGAGGAAAAGGGTAGGGGAAGGAACAGGCACTGATCCACAGCACCCCCAGTGGCCCACCTCCTCTAGCCACACCCACCTGCCATTCAAACTCGGATGGACTTTTGAGGTTCCAGCTCTCACAGTCCAATCACTTCACATCTAAATATTCCTGTATTAACAGGAGCTTCGGGGGACCCCTCACATCCACACCATAATACAAACATTAACAAACACATAAAAACAAAACAACAACAACAAAAACCCTGGAATAGCTAACCAAGGAGGAATCCGGTGGCAGGGTGCAATGCACACATTCTACACTTGGGCTTATAGAATGTAATTACTTAGGTGGGAAAGTGGCCAGGAGAGAGAAGTTGGGAAGAAGTGTGAAGGTGAATGAGGGTGGCTGGAAGCCAAGCTGGTGCGAGGTCACAGCAGGAGAGCCAGCCTGGTGAGGAGACGGGAGATGGAATGAAATGAGATGTGGCCGGGAGCACAAGGTTGTGCTTGGGACCGAGCAGCGATTACCTGTAATCACTGAGCAGCTTTCCGTGGGAGACGATGACATATCTTTGACCTTAAGGTAGAGGAACAGGGCCAGTCAATGCAAATTAGAAGGAGGTGGACATGGGCTTAATAGTCTAACAGCCAGACTGCCCAAAGGAGCAATAAGCAATGACAGAATAAATTCCCCATTGCCGGAAAAATTGGAGCAGAGAACAGTTGATAATAAATAGTTGGTCACATGGAAACAGGTGCTTGCAGACGTTGTGCTGAGGCTGACTCACCCAGCATCATCCAGTGTTCAGGAAACCAAAGACACAGACACTGTCGTTTTGTTTCATGGACAAGGAAACTGGGGCTCAGAAAGGTTCGGTAATTTGGAGGAACCAGAACCAAGTCTCAGAAGCAGACCGTTGTCCTCATCCCTATGGAGTTTCCATTTTGGGAAAGAAACCTCCCGAGATTCGAAGGTCACAGGCAGAGAAATCCACAGTTTTCCTCAATTTTGAGACTTCCTGTAAATGGGGCTAGGACTGGCATTTGGAGATGCAAGGAGAACAGATTAATTTGGGCCAATCAAATGTCATCCATTTAGCAATATTCTGCCATCTCTCACTTGCCAAAATGAAATGCCTCCCGGGAGCTTCTCCATGATCTGCTTTATCACATGTCCCTCTGGTCAAGAGCTTCTGATTAAAGCAGAGCTTTGCACCCTCCATGAGGAGGCCCACCCTGTTCACATCCTCTGCCTTCTAAGGTGCCCCCCAGCTCCTGCTCAAGACTCTCTTCTGCCCTGACTCCCTGTTCACCTTCACTGTGACCCAACACCATCTCCTGACCCTTTTCCAGTTTTTGCTTGGTTCTCTTCTCATCCTGTGGGCCATCCTGTGGAAAGGCTCAGCCCTCCTGACCCCTTGCATTCTCCCAGCACGCCCCGTGTCCTGCCCTCTGTCCTCCTTCCACAGCATGTGACTTCTCAAATGCCATTTGGTTCCCCCTCATAGGGATGTCATTTGTGATTGCCAGTCTCCACAGCTGTGTGTTTTCAAGAGGCAAGGACATCTACTCTGGTTCAGTGATATGTCACAGATCCTTGAGCGTAGCTGGCACATACCAGGTACACACCAAATAGTTGTGGGATGAAGGCAGGATGTAAACTTTGCCTCCAATGATCTGAGAAAGAAGGTCTGGAGAGTTAAGTCTGAGGAATAATTTATTCCACCATCCATTCTCATCTTCCCAGACTATTTTTCTCAGCTTTTTCAATGCTGTGACTAAAATACCCCACCAGAACATTGTTAGAAAAGAAAAAGTTTATTTGGGGGCTTTGGTTTCAGAAGGTCTCATTCCAGAGACATCCTGCTCCATTCCTTGGGGCTTGAGTTGAGGCTGAACATCATGGTGGAAGAGTGTGGCAGAGGGAAGCAGCTCACATGATGATCGGAAAGCAGATAGAGACTCCACTCAACAGATACAAAACATATACCCCCCAAACATGCCCCCAATGCCCACCCCCTCCAGCCACACCCTCGCAGCCTTCAGTGACCACACCGTTAATCCTACTAGGGGATTAATTCACAGATTGGTTAAGACTCTCACAACACAATCATTTCTCCTCTGAACCTTCTTGCATTGTCTCACTTGTGAGTTTTTGGGGGACACTTCACCTCCAAACCATAGCACAGACCATCTTGGTCAATTATAAAAGGGGAACAATGGCCACCATGGACTAGTTTTTATCCCCAGAGCAGAGGTCAGTTAGTATACCTGTTTTTATAGAGTCCAGTGGGAGACATGGAGGTTTTCCCAGGCTGTGCACACTGTTAGGCCTGCCCAGTGCTGCCACTGTAACACAGAACAGCTACAGACCCTGTGTGAATAACGGGGAAGGAGGGTGCTCCAGAAAAACTTGATTGACACGAGCAGGTTGGGCGTGTCCCCCATCCATGGCTTGTCTAGAATTGAAAGCTGAATTGATATAAATGTGAATATTGTTAAGCCTACAAATTAGTTAAGCCTACAAATTAGTTAAGCCTACAAATGCTCAGTGCATGCTGCCTGTGTGCCAGAGACACTCCATCTCTGAGGAATAAGGCAAGATCAAATTAGACTGGGCCTATCTTTACAGTGTAAGGCCGGAGGGGTGATCACAGAGGTGAAATGCACTCATCTGAGGCCCTGTGCTTGCTCCTACCCACTCTCAAAAACCATTAATCTCTTGGAGGAGGGACAAACAAGGGTCCCCTCCTCAGTAGACACATTTGCAACAAAAGTTATAAGAAATGTCCAATGTGGACAAGCTGAAATTTGCAACAAGGAGACCAGTATTGGTGAGCCAGAAGCTCTCAGACTTCCTCCTGTATGAAGCTCTCTCTATGTTTAGTGTAAGGAGCCCAGGTCTGTACCTAGCTTCTCTCATTCTGCTGCTAAGTTCTGGAGTGACAGAATCACATCATTACCCCTTTCTGGGAGCTATTCTTGCCATTTATAAGTGAACAGATTAGGCTAGGGCCAGACTGGTTGCAATCTTCCTCAATGCAGCTTTGGCAAACACAGCACACATGGCAGAAATAGTAGAAATTTATCATCGTATGTTTTGTTGCGGAGCCCAGACTGAGCATCAGAATCCTACTTAACCTTAAGTTTCAGGTGACGAGACACAAGTACTGAGTGGGCACTTGAGGTGAAACAGACATATTTGATACTCATGGATAAGTTGATCTCCAGGACTCTTCATTTCTAAAATTAAATATCTTCTAAATAAGACTTTGAAAATAAAGTCAAAAAACATCGTAAGTCCTTCTCCATATGAGCTGAACTTGGGACATGTTCCAAATTCATCCCAGGAAAACTCTCCTTTTGTGTAAACCTTGCAATCTAGGTGGGCTGGCTCAGAAGTTGCCTATTGTGATTTCATGTGTCAGATCTCAAAGTTGAACATGTGAAATTGGTGGTGGTATGGGGCTCAAAAGTTAAAATGCTTATCCACGTGGTAATGAAAGAAATTGTATAGAAAAAAAACAGTGTCCACTAAAGAAAGAATCAGCAAGCAAGTGAACAGGGATAAGGCCACCCTGTTTATGAAATGATTGATACACAAATAAAACTGGGCATTTTCCTTTATTGTCTGTTCAAAGTAGCCCATGGACAGCCTTATTTATTTCTGGCTGGTATGAATCCCAAGCCCCAAGGGACCCTTTTGACCAGCCACTGAGTTCTCCTGGAGAAAAGTGGGCTGTTTATCTGGCCACTATGCTCCAAGAGAAAGTGAATAGATCAATTTTAAGGGCTATCTGTAAAGTTGGTGGCCTTCTGAAGTAATCAAAACCAGGGGGCAGAGCACCCTGCATTGCACCTTAACATGATCAACAGCTTTACCTGGAGATTCCAAAGGCAGAGAGAAACTTTTGGTTTTTGAAGTTCATGTGCCCTTGAACCAAGGAAGCTGACATCTAGAACGGACATCCCTCAATTCCTGGAATCAGGAATACTCTATTCTCTCGCTGGGTCGAAGGTGCAATTCCTTCTATATATCATCCTGTACAAAAATTCACTTTTTATCAATCTCCTTCTTGATCCTGTTACCTACCCACCCCCCCCCCGCCACTCATCTTCAGGCAGCACAACATGGTGGTTAAGAAATTTAGAGATGGAAATTGCCAATGACTGCCCTGACTTCTCTCTGAACACAGGCACTTGGCTTAACCTCTCTGCTGTTTTCCTCTAGTACAGTGGGGGAATTACATCATATCAGCCCGTTTGTGCTGATAGCGCTATTGAACCTGGCTCAGCAAATGCCAACTCAGTGATTTAAAAAATTAAAATAAAATGGGCTCAATGATTTCTTCATTATGAAGATGAATCCTTTCAGTTTTTATGAATTTTAGTTAAAGCAATGAGAGACCTTTGCCACTCCCAGTTCCTGAATTGCCTGGCTTACTTTAATAAACAGAATGTAGGTGTGCCCCTGCCCAGATCTCTCCAACCTTCAGGGTTGGAGATTATCTTTGATAGATGGGCTCAGAGAAGCTTGATGTGCGATTCTATGAATGCAGAAAAACCATGAAGTTATTTCCAAGTGACTGAACTTGGCATTCTGACCCTTTCCTTCACAAGCTGGGGAAAGTCATAGTACCTCTCAGGGTCTCAATTTTCCTAGTTATGAACTGGATATCATTGTGGGGACTCAGCTTTTTGGCCCTTTTGACCAAAAGACCTGGCAAGAAAAACATAGAGGAGGAAAACCTTATTTGGCGTTCAGGGTTTCAGAGGTTCATTATCGTCCAATTCCGTGACTCTGGTCCCCAGGTGAGGCAGAACATTATGACAGGAGGGCCCAGTAAACAGCCCCCTTTTCTCCAGGAGGGTATAGGGGAGGAAAGCAGCTCAGGATGTGGCAACCAGGAAGCAGAGAGAGCTCTGCTCACCAGGGACAAAATATGATCCCAAAGGCACGCCCCCCAGTGACTTACCTCCTGCACCCCCACCCCACCTTCCTACTGTTACCACCCAGGTAAGCCATATCAGTGGATTAATGCTCTGATTAGGTTAAGGCTCTTGCAGTCCAATTATTTGACCTCTGAACCTCCTTGTATGGTCTTACACATGAGCTTTAAGTGGGTTCACTTCACAACTATAACAGGATCCAAATAGATGAGGTATCATATACCCATGTGTCTTGTATTAATGCCACTGTTATGGCTCTTCTGCCCCATCCCACCAAGCACAGGATTCTGGGAGGGAAAGTGGGGGGCTAGACTGGAACAGTAGCTTCCACCTTATTCCATCCCCCAGAATGTTCTTTCTAGATTTAGACCTGTTTCCTTCTCCTACATAAAGCCCAGGAATAGACACCTTCAGGAAAACTCCATTCCCCACAGACACCCTGTAGAGGCCACAGCCTCGTCCTCACCAACAGCCCCAGCCTCCCCATGCTACCTGCACAACCATGGGCCTCTTTACAACAAAACCGGTTTTCAGTTAGCACATCCTAAGTACGTTCCCACGATATGGACCTCACTTTATTATTAAGGAAAGTCTACATATCCCCAGGAACGGGGCCCAGTTAATAAAACCTTGAAATCCAACAACTTGGCCCTAAGTCTCCTGGTGGCAGAGGAGTAAAACAGGAAAAAAGCAAATCTGCCTCCTCAGTCTCAAAACATGTTGGTTGCTGCCAATAGTCTCCCTTTGTCGTCTGTAGGAACGCCAACCTGTAACTTACAAATGCAACTCCTTTTTATTTGGCATGTCAGGAATTAAACTAAATGATTAGTAAAAGACAGTTCAGGGGGAAGGATATGATTCTTGCATCTGAGTCAGCTGAGCACTTGCTCTCTGTACTGTCCCACCTATCACAACACACGTGCCAGTGATGTAAGTACTGCACACTGATTACCAGGCTGTACTGTAGAGGCTAAAGAGAAGGTGTAATTTCCTTTAGAAGAAGTCCAGTATGGGCCTCAAGTGGCTAAAATCAACATGTGTGCAGCTTCCCCTGGCACATTGGCTTACGGCCCCTCCCTTCATCTTGAAACCCAGGTTACCTCTAAACTTCAAATCTTACCAGCCCCTCCATTCAGCATTTCTTCTCCCAGTCTCACCCTTCAGCCTTAGTCTTCCACTTTTAGGTCTTTGCCACTGCTTTGGACCTGCCTGCAGGATCCATGATCCTTTTAATCTCCACTGTAAGATCCGCTGAAGCAGATCTATCCGCACCCTGAAAGACTGTTGCCATATACAGGACTTATTCCCAGTTTCTGAGATTAGGTCATGGATAGCTCGCCATGGGAAAGGGGTGCATTGTTCTGTTTTCACACCTCCCAATGGTTTTAGTAACAAATCAAAAGCTGTTTGGAAGACCTCTTTTAGCCAGAATGATCTCAATTGATACTCCTTAGAAATGCTCACAGAGGACAAAGATGGCATCATGGACAAGGGACCTGGGACATTAAACACAGGTTTAGTAATTATTCCTGCAGGTGTGACCTCTTGTGGCAAGCATTAGGTACCTGTTGTAAGCAAGTTTTTAAGATCACTTAAAAGGCCGCCAGTTATTGGAGAGTGTGGTTTTGTTACTATTGAACAAACATAAACCAACTCTTCTCAGATTATATGAATGAGTACTTGGGGCTTGGGATAAAATTTCCAGAAACAGACTCACACAGGGATTTGAAAAGTCTTGAACAACTTTGAGAGAAATAACAATGTCAGAAGTCTTCTTTAGGTAACTCAAAAATTAGGTCCCATAATGAGAAGGACATTGATGTTCAAAATCATCAGTAAGAGAGAGAATAAACTTGTTTTATAAAATGTGAAAGTATAAAAGCAATTCTTCAAATTCAAAATATTATATTATTAGAAGTTATTTAAATATGAATATAGTTAAACTAAGTAGGTTTTGAGTTTCAAAATTATGAATAGACAAATAGTCCATACTTATTGTATTAGTCAGGTTTTGCACTGCTATGACCAAAAAACCTGACAAGAACAGTTTTAGAAGATGAAAAATTTGGGTGGTCATGGTTTCAGAGGTCTCAGTCTACAGAAGGCCAACTCCATTACTCTGGGGCTGAGGTGAGGCAGAGCATCATGGTGGAAGGGTATAAAGGAGGAATGCAGCTCAGGATACAGCTATCAGGAAGCAGAGATATCTGTTCCCCAGGTTCAGAATATAAATCCCAAAGGCACACCCCCAATGACTCACCTCCTCCAGCTACATCCTACCTGTCTACGGGTACCACCCAATTAATCCATATCAATGGATTCACACACTAATTAGGTTAAGGCTCTCATAATCCAATCATTTCACCTCTAAACTTTTCTTACGTTATCTCACACATGAGCTTTTGGGGGAGACTTCACATCTAAACAAAAATAGTTATAATTTAAAAATTAGAAGTAGGCAAATAATTCCATTTTAAATTTGGAATTTAAAAATGGAAACACACAATTGGAAAACGTACATTCACTTGACAACTCACTGAAATCTGAGGATTGCCTAAACCATGGTAACTAGCTCTAACAGTTTGAATTTATTTCTAAACTATCTTTCTAGTGTACATTTAGCCTAAAAAGAGTGGCCATAGTCAAAAGACACATAGCCTGTGTCCTTTAGATTCAAGAAATGGTGTTGTGGAGATAGTCTTGTAAATTTCCATTGGAAGTTGCACACAGGATGTGATGGGATAAGAAAAATATCCCAAGACAATCCAAACCAGATTTTCATGTTCCTTTTTTATGAGGACAAAAAAATATTATCAAAAATTCATATAAGGTTTGCTGTCCAAAGAAAATAGAAGATACACTAGCTACCAGCATCTAAAATTAACATTCAACTCATTGAATATTACACTTCCTTCTCCCCAAACATATCATGGGCGGTACTCTCTTTTCCAAGCCAAAATTTTAAAGAAAGAAGAAGTCAAGTCATTCTAATATCACTAGATTGCCTCTAAGTCTTAAGTATGGACAATTAGAGAAGAAACTTATGGTAGGTACTAGAAATAGTGGGATAGAAAGACCCAGAAGGACTTGCTCAGGCAGCAGTGGCATGGTCAGATGCATGATGGTGTATTTCTGTGTTACTGACCACTCTACTTTCTAGAAATTCAGGTCTTACTTGTTCAAATTCAGCCATGCTGAATGATATAGAAAAAGACAGATGGTGAAAACCACTTGAACTTTGGAGAAATTCAAACTCTTGAGATTTAGGAAGTTGTGTGAAAAAGCAGAGTCTGCAATTTGGGAGAGTCCCTTCATCTTTCTTGCTAATTCATGGGTAAAGGCAATAATGCATCCGTGATATCTTGAATGTGAGAAATTTCTTTGGAAAACTGAAGAGAGACAATATCTGAGTGCCTTCAAACACTGGGCAGTCAGCCCACATGGATGAGGGATTGTGGGATTCATTCAGAATTAAACAGTTATAGATCTACCGATGCCTCCCCTTATGATGACTGACAGTTCTATGAACAGATACCTCTGGGTTATGTATAGCTCCTTGGCTCTTTATTTGAGATTCTGGTATTTTGAGAGGCAGAGAAGGTACACAAAGATGTTTTATTCCATGCACCACATTCAAGCCCATCCTCAACAAATCCTAGTATTCATAAAACTTAATCTCAGTCCCTCCATTTAAAATGCTGGGTCTCAACTTACCTCAAGGGAGAAGATTTAGATGTCAAATCAAATACCACATTGCTACTTGCTTGCTGGAAACAGTGTGGCTGCTGGAAGACTGATAATCGTCTTGAGAATGTTGTATTTTGTTATGCTTCATGCCAAAAAAAAAATTAAATAGACCAATTGAAAAATGAAGCTGTTGCAGGCCGCTCTCTGTGGACTCCCTTAAATGCAGAAGGGAAAATATCAAAAGCAGCAAATTAAATTCAAGATAATCAGGCCTGTGGCTTATCCTCTGTGGAGTCTCTAATCTAGCTCTGCCTAATTACATTCCTTGTAAGGCCTATTATTTTTGTTTTCCTAGTCCTGGATTTTTTTGATTTTTTTTTTAATTTTTAAGTTTGGGGAGTACATAATTTAATCACCATCTCTTTATGTTACAAAATGTCATGATTTTGAAAAGCAAAATTTCATGAACTATGTAGTGTCAATCATCTCCCTTTATGAGTGTGTTTGTCATTCATTTTGTTTAAAACAGGCTTGGGGGAAATATTCTTTATTCTGAGAGCAATTGGTTTCTAAACCATATATCTACCTTATTTGCATGAATATATAGTTAATGGGATGTTGATACATGTGGGAGTGGAATTGTGCTCTCTCCAAATGTGGCTATTTTATATTCCAATTATATCCTTCCAAGTAGCTAAGCAGGATTATATAGGAACCTTCACACTCAAGCTCCAAACTTACACATTCTCACATTTTAACACTTGCAGACAAGATTAGACTTCAGATTTTGTGCTTGGCCTCTCTACTTCTCCCATTCTTTTGAAGTCCAAATAACACAATAATTAACACTCCTTGGATGCTTCCTTAGAGTCCTGGAACTATGTATAATTCATGAAATGACCCAGCCTGGCAGCTCTGATGACCTCATCTAAAAATACAATAGAGAAAATAAAAAACAAATGTGACTGGAAGGAATATGTTCTCCCAGAATCAGAATCACAAAACTATTTACTCAGCTCCCCCATGGACAAGACCCTATGCTAGTTTTTGCATAACAATGAACTCCAGCCTGACAGTGTAACTGTGGCTGAGCACCTGGAAATACTATTTCAGCCATTCTGTGTAAGCCCTATGCTGAGGATCCATTCTTGCAATCCAAAGACATCTAAAAACTCCTTTTATTTTCCTCTCACTTATTATAGGATGGGCATACACATATTTAGTGAAAGTAATCATTTTTCTTACACCCTGAGAATCTCACTCACCTGAATTTCCACATGCCCTTCCATGTCATGACTCAAGTCTAGATTTCCTACTCTCCTAAACCCCTTTGGTAATATGGGCCCCAGAGATCCTTATAAACTATCTGTGGACACTGTGTACTGTCTAGCTGAGCATCCAACTGGAGGGGAGCTGGTTAACACAGAGGCTTCATATTTTTCTTCTCAAATAGCATTTTAAAATGAACTGTCTTAAAGGTATGGAAGACTAGAATATGCTACCCCAAAATAAGAAGGGTTATTGACCCCATTGAGAAGAAACAGGTGCAGGAAGGATCTCCACCTTCCTTCTGCTAGCTAAAAGAAGAACACAGATTTAAAAGACAGTTTCTCATTCTCACCCTACCAGGGGGACAAAAGATGTACCTAGAGAGCACTCCAGACTCTGACCCGCCCAAGGTGGTCCCAGAAGAGTCTGCATTAATAGGTTTATAACCTCATTTTCTTCTGCCTTCCCACAAGTTGCCAAAACTACAGACTCCAAGTTCTTTTTCTTTGTCTTGTGATTTCTCTAAAAATGTCCTGTTCTTTGTTGAAGGTGCAGCATAAGCTGGAATTCAAAGTCACTTTGCTGAGTCCTACTCATTTCCAGGGTTCCTCCCTTATATCTATTGAATATTCATGTCAGGGAGCTTCTGATCACTCTTGTCCTATTCATCTATTTTCTGCTATAGTTAAGAAACTCTAAGGGTTGAAAAAAAGTTATATATATTTTTCCCTTACAGAGGAAAAAAATAACTTTCTTACACAGTCAGTCTATTTGAAGTTGATTAGATCATAACAGCAATAATTCACTTTTGCTCCAATCAGCACCATAGGTAGAGGGTGAATTTTCACCCTTCGATTTTAGACTTGGAGGTTGGAACTCTTCAGCAAGTGGAACATTAGCAGATGAGATTGGAACAGGGCTTGAAATGTGTGTGCAAGATTGGCCTGGCCCCGTTGAACTCTTTTTGCTACACGAAACATGTGCGAGTGATTCAAGGGGGAGAAGCAACCCAGGGAAATGGCATAGGACCACCCAGCAGCATCTGGCTGAGTCTAACCCATGTCATTCAAACCTGAGCTGACCTGGGGATGTGAGGATGGGAATTACCACTTGTGTGCCACTGAGCTTAGTGTGGCTTTGTTGGCACCATTTTGGGGAGAAGGATAAGAATGACTACAGCAAGTTTGAAAATTTTTGTACAAGAAACTGACCATGGCTACACTACTTCATTTTAAAATCAGTTCCAACCAGGAACAGTGGTGCACACCTATAATCCCAGTGACTCGGGAGGCGGAGACAGGAGGACTGTAAATTCAAGGCCCATCTCCACAACTTAGCAAAGACCTTGTCTCAAAATTTAAAAAGGACTGGAGATGTACCTCAGTGGTAAAGTGCCCTGGGTTCAATCCCCAGTACCAAAATAAATAAATGAATGAAAATATAGAGTTCCAAAGATTTATATAGCCACAACCAAAGGTGAGTCTCCATTAAGCATGCAGGTTGAAATGAATAAACACCAACTGATTTCGCCATATGCATCACTTTAAAGATTCAGGGAGACAGACATCAGACTCAGTCACATGAGTACCTTTCCACTCTCCAGACACTCTAGGCCAGGATATGTTAATGGTGATCCACAGGAAAGACCCAGATCTCCACAGGGAAAAAGTGCTTTCTTGGGGGGAGATATATGTCAAATACACACGTGACAACTACAGTGATGCCACCATATCTGGCAAAGGCACATTGTATCAACCAGAGTTCTCCAGAGTAACAGAACCAGTAAGATGGACAGGGAGATATGCGAGAGAAACTTGTTCTGGAAGTTGGCTCACAGGAGTGTGGAGACCAGGAAGTACCACTGTATGCTGTCTGCAGCCAGGAAAATGAGAAGAGCTGATTGTGTGGTTGGGTTCAGTTCTGAACACCTAAGAACTGGGGGAGCCAGTGGTGCGGCTCCCACTGCAAGACAGAAGGCCTGAGAGTCAGAGGTGGGGAGGGGGTGCCTGTGGAAGACCCCAAGTTGGGAAGCTTCAGAACAGGAAGCCCTGATGACAGAGGGCAGAAGATGGATGTCCCAGCTGAAAGAGAGGAGAGAGAGAAGAGAGAGAGAATGAATGTGCCCTTTCTCCTCCTTTCTATTCTATTCAGGCCCTCAGAAGACTGGATAATTGGGGACTGACACTGGTGAGGACAGATTCTTGTTCAGTCTACTGATTCGAAGACCAGAACAACCCTGGCAGACTTATTCCAGAACTACCCCGAAAGACACACCCTAAATATCCTACCAGCCATCCAGATATCCCTTAAGCCAAGTCAAGTTGACATGTAAAATAAATCACCGTAAACATCTTGGTTCTTGGACAAAGTTCTTGGAAACTTGGGTCCATCAGAAGAATGTGTGTGTGTATGTGTGTGTTTAACAATATTTCACTGTTGTATTTTAAGGAATGGTAAACTATAGACTTCTTGGAGTCAAGGCCCAGGCCTGATGCTTCCTTTGATCAGCTCTCTGGTCTTGAGTAACTCAACCTATGGGGCATTGTTGCTTATACTTTGAAAATAGAGGTAATATTTGTGCTTCTTACTTGAAGAGTTTAAACCCCTAACCACCCCACCACCATGTACTGCCTCAAATGTCTTAGCATTTCATAAGCACTAAATATTGAGCTAAAACTTCCTGAATTATGTCATTTATCTCACAACAGCCCCATGAGGTAGTATATCATTAGCAAACGATATAAAAGAAACAAAAGAAAATAAAAGCTAATTAACTTGCCCAAGTCAGACTATTGGTAAGCAGTGAGTCTAAATTGAAACAGCCAGACTTGCCTTGACCCTGAGCCCGAGTTTCTAACCTCAATTATTACCCTGCAATGAAGTCAAACATGCTGAGCAGCTTTGAAAACTATGTAGTATATATGAACATAATAGATTATTATTATTCTCCATAAGCTGGATTGGATTTTTATCTCCTAGTAAATAGCCAATCATCAACTGAGTCATTCTAAATTGAAAATGTACAAAAAATTATATTTACTTAGCATGATCATCTGACTGCAAGTTCCAATTACACAGGAAGAAAGATAAAAGTACACAGAGAACAGGCAGGAGCTTCCAGGTGAAAGAGGAGACAGTAGAGAAGCAACTTCAGAAACTAACTGTGGGCATTGCAAATAAGCAAGAACCAGTCATGAGATTGTGGCTGCTAAAACTGGATCAAAGTTCTATTAATGAATTTGGTAATATAAACTTCTTTGTGCATGGTGACATCTGAGGCTCAGCATTAATTAGAATGTGTTAAGTATAACAAGTCTAGTTTAGAACAAAAATGAAGTACAGAAGTTATGCCTGCAGTTATTTTGAAAACTGAGAACTGTTCCCCTTGACACCCAACCATGATGTAGTGTGTTTCTAAAGGCTTGGAAGAGAAGTCATTGATTTGTACATGGGACCACAAAAATGTTCAGGTCAACACATGAATGTATTGCTTCATCATTCATGTGTTGACCTGAGCATTTTTGTGGTCCCATGTACAAATCAATGACTTTGATGCCTTCTGCCACATACTCCCTGTGATCCTAACAAAGCCAGTTACTTTTCAGGGGCAGGGCATGAGTCTGGACAAGTCTACTAAAGCCATGACCTGTAAAGTAAGAGCACTAACATTAGGATGCTCCCTAAGAAAAGGAATCCTCTGGTAGCATAGAAATACCTCTGCTTCTTAAAGATTCACCACATGTATTAGCATATTAGTCTCTGAGAGATCATGGGACCGTGATTATATGTGTTCAGCCAAAGAATGCTCCATGTAAGTCATCATATAAAATCACATGCAGCAAGGATACCGAAGCATGTTTCATGGGCATGTTGTGTTAGGAAACATTAATTATACTGAATAGAGGAAGGAAATCCATTTTCCAATAATGAGGAAATAAACACAGAGACCAGTTTAACAGGGCTTCAAGCACCTAACATGCTGACTTCATAGAATATAAGAAAGAACAAGTGTAAGTAGATATTACAGCAACAAAGTGGCAATTGCTAAGTAGAAAGAAATAAAAAGACCCTCGGAGTGAACTGCTGGAATGGGGGATGTGGTTAGGTACAGGTTAGATTATTAGGGAGATCCAGGGATGGCTGATGTCTCATCATGTGATAGGGAACTAAGCAAGAGAAGCCACAGATTCCATCTACTCCAATAATTGCTTACTTATCTGTACGTAATGTTCTTTCTCTTTCTATCCAGAAAAACTCCAATCTTCAAAATAAGTACTTTATGGAATAAAGATAAAGTTAAAAAATATCCATGGTGGTTCATAAAAACCAGTTGGAATCATTATCAAATGTTTTAAACATAAACCAACCAAATGAGAACAGAGAAAGGCTCAGTTCTCCTATAAGTTCACTATAGCAAAGGCATCAGGTGCCGTGGCTCATGTTGGACTGAGACTCCAAAGCACGCAGGAGAAGGGAATGTGATGTAGCATGGAAAAAGGAGGGCTTGGCTGTGCCAGGATGGGGGCAGCCAGGGTCATGTGCTTCCCCTGCCACAGTTAAAGTGGACAGTGAGAAGGAATAAGCAGAGCAGTGGAACCCATTGGTCACAGATGTCGGGGACTTGAGTGCCAGGACAGTGTTCAAGGTGGTGAGATGTAACTGGAGTGTGGATATATTTTGAGCCTACAGAATTTCCCAACAGAGTAGATCTGGGTTTTGACAGAAGGACAAAGGCAAAGATGATGGAAGTTTGGTCTGAGAAACTAAGTAGGCCCAGAAATGAGTGGAGATGTAGAGGCTGTGGGCAGAGCAGGATTAGTGGGGTGAAAATGAAGAGCTCAGCTAAGGACACATTTAGGTTTCGAGGGGTCAAATGTCCCAATGTAGAGGTCAAGAGGCATTTGCATCTGGAAATGAGGAGGTCAGAGTCTGAGCATCTGGGCTGGCAAGGTCTAAAAGATTGAGACCCTCTCATCTCCTGTCAATCAGATGACAGATTGTGTGGGGTCTCAGAAATACCTTGCTCTTCTGTGGGGCTGTCCATATTACTTCCAGGATGCTGAGGGAAGGTATTGTCAAGGTCTCAGGACTGGTAGGTATTGGAGTTCAGAGCTGTGTTTGTGTGCCCAGGATACTGGAACAAGCACCACAGGCTGGTGGCTTCAACCACAGACTTTATTTCATCACAGTACTGGAGACTGAAAGTGCAGGATGAAGGTGTCCCCAGGGAAGGTTTCTCCGGGGGCCTCTCCTTGCCTTGTGGATGGTATCTTCCATTATGATCTCGCTTGACCTTGTCTCTGTATACCTGCTCCCTCCCTGGTTGCTCATGAGAACATGCAGCTAGATTGGGGCTCCAATTTAACAGCCTTATTTTACCTAATTATTTCTTTAAAGGTTCTGTTTGCAAATACAGTCAAATTCTCAGCCACCAGAGGTTAGGGCTTCATTATATGAATTTGAGGGGGTAGTAACAGTGTTCACCACAAGACTCGAATCCAAGTTCATTACTATTCTCACCGCAGCAGTGAAAGAGCCAGTCTCAATGGCCTCTCCTGACCTCCTCCTTTAAAATGACAAACCCCACTCTTCCATAGGGCCCTGCCCATTATTTTTTCCTTTATTGCTTCTTTTTCCATAGCTGTCATTTAAAAATATCACATATTTCCATTTATTTTGGATGTTGTCTCATTTTCCCCATCACCATGTAATCCACCAGGACGGGGATTTTTCTCTTTTATTTACTGCTGTATCTCTGGCACACAGAGCCTCACATGATGCAGGTGTTCAATAAATATTTTTGATTGCAGGTATGGATGTGTAGATGCATAAATAAATATAAGTAACATATCTTAACCCACTTGAGTGCTGGGACTAGATAACATTCACTTAACAGACCAAGGGTAGAGTTATGCACATTCTGAAAACAGGGCCTCCATCTGCCCTGTCATATAAATAATCCACACAAGAGAATGGGCCATGGCAACATCTCAGAACCACCGTGTTTTGTTCCATTACTGGCTTTTTTTTTTTTCCATGCATAGTACTTGGGCTTTCCAGACTGGAATCTTCCTGCTTAGAATTTATGCCTGTTGTATCTCTGCAGGGCAGCCATCAAGCATGCAATGTCACCAAATAGAACCATCAAGAAACAGTTGCTAAATTAGCAGGAGGAGATCAGATTCTGGAGCCCTGCTCCCAGTACCTGACTGCAAAATTTGCCTGGAGAATGAGAACCTTTGGTGGTTTGGAGAGCATGCCTATTTGTATATGCCAATCTCAAGTGGGATCGCCCTGTGCTGAGGAGAAAAGTTTTCTGAAGTACAATACTGAAATGACTTCTTCCATCTTTATGCAATCCATCTTGTCATGCAGGCTATAAAAGAAAAAAAATAGGAAGAGAGAAGAAGAGGGATTAGGTGGATATAGCAAAGCAAAAAAAAAAAAAGTGAAGTGAGAAGCAGGCTCAAAGGCTTGCTGTTCACCCAGGAACAGAAAGGCAGGGCCATTGTGTCTGCAAATTGCCTTCTGCTCTCTCTCCTCTGTGGGAGACCCACATGGCCACCATAGAGTGCTGCATGCTGGGTGCCTTCATAACAGGAAGCAGGTGCTTCAAGGCACCGGAAAGGCTAGAAGTCTGAAAACTGGGTGTGAGAGGGCCATGTTCCCCTGCATCCCATCAGGGAGTCCTGCCTTCCCTTCCTGGATTCAGGAGCTCGGGGTGCTGACAGGTTGGGGCATTCCTTGACCTAAAGCTGAGTGAATTCAGTCTCTATCTTTGTCATCCCAGCACCTGCTCCTAGTGTCTCTGTCTTCACGTGGCCACCTCCTTAAGGGCCCACTGGTCATACTGCAATAGAGCCCCTGCTTCTCATTCATAACCTTGTCTGAACTCATTACCTCTGCCTTAACTCCAAGTAAGGTCCCATTCTGCAGGACTGAGCATTAGCACCACAACACATCTTATTGGAGGGCAGGGAGAGGACAATTCACCCCCTCATGCATTCCTAGGAGATACAAGGTAGAGAATCTTAGAAGTAATTATTTTTTTTTAACCATTCATTACATATTTTATTTGGAAATGTTTACACAAGTACGGGGAAACTAAGATTTTGAGACAATGGATGTTATTAGATTATCATCAGTTTATTATAAAAGACACATGGAAATTATTTACATGATGAAAGATCTCAGAACTTCAGTGGAATGGGCAGCTTCATAGGATGCCATTTCAACAGTGATTTGTTTCAGTCTACATACTTTTCAAGAATGTCACCATCTCTAAATAAGAAATAATCCTTGTCATCCAGAACTACTTTGGTGCCTCCATACTCTGGGAGAAGAACTTTATCTCCAACTTTCACACTAACTGGCTGAATCTCTCTACCCTTTCCTTTAGAGCCTGATCCCACAGCTACTAAAAAATATGGAACGCTTCACAAATTTGCGTGTCATCCTTGCGCAGGGGCCATGCAAATCTTCTCTGTATCGTTCCAATTTTAGTATATGTTCTGCCGAAGCAAGCACAGAAGTAATTAATTAACTAGCTGGTTTCAAAACTTCCTTATACAGAACTACAGTCAGACTTTTAAAGATCTTTCATGAATCCTAAATTTCAAGGTATGAAACACTGGGGACTTCTGGGGACATGTTGGTTTTTAGAATTACTGTCAAGAACAGGAGTGGATACTAGAGACAAAGGGGAAAAAATAAAATCAGGAGAGGTCGGGAAGGACCCTGTATGAGCCACTTTTCTGTCACTATCACAAATACCTGAGATAATCATCTTTTATAAAGAGTAAAGGTTTCCTTTAGTTTATTGTTTTAGAGGTTTCAGTGTGTGATCAATCGGGTGGTGCCACTGCATTTAGGCCTCTGACGGGGGTGTCAGATGGTAGTGGCAAGAGCATGTGGCAGAGCCAAAGCGTTTACCTCATAGCCAGGAAGCAAAGAGAAAGAGAAGGGGGCCTGGGTCTCACAGTCCCAGTGACCTGAAGACCACAGGTACACCCACCTATTAAAGATTTCACCTCCTCCCAATAGCACCAGCATGAGGACCAATCCTCTGACCTGCAGGTTTTGGGAGAACATTCACGATCCAAATTATAGCAGAACCCTGATAAAACCATGTCACGCAATGAGAATGATAAATGCTGCTCAGCTCTGTGGATAAAAAACAGATTGAGAGAACCAGTCAGACAGAGCCTGGGCTATCCAGCTTGTGGGTTTGGGCAGGAGAATACCAAGGGAGGTCCCATCCAGCTGCCTTCCCCTCCTCTTCTGAACTGCCCTTCAGGTGATCCCACACCTATGTCTTCAAGTCAACCGACCTTCTCATTCAGTAGGTGAAAGAATCAGAAGCAGAAATGCAACCCCATTCCCCCAGAGTCCCTCAGGCATTGCTGAATTTGCTTCCTAACTCCTATGTCACTCTGCATCCCCCAGCGTGGAGACAAGGTGGAAACCAAGAACAGGTACAGGTATGCAGCTGAGGCCACCCACCTGGGTGTTATCTGTCTATATCTACATCATATCTATCTATCATCTACTTACAATTCAGTTCAATTGCTCTTTCAAACCCTCTTCCAGGAAGCAGAGAACTTGTTTCCATCAATGGAGTGTTGTTTCAAGGGTTTATTGCCTAAGCCGCCTCACCCTGAGGTGTTCTTGGATGATGAGGAGGGGACTCAAGGCGCTCAAGTCACCTGGCTATGTGGGCTGGTGCAGAAGTAACTGCATGACTGGAATTCTTGGAAGTCCATTCTTCCTTTCCCCACCTAACCGGGTCCTTTCAGCTATTTCAGAACCACTGAAATAAGAAAAATAATCTATTTCATCTTGAGTCAAATGAACTCAGAGATAATCCTAGGTGATGCCCTGATGGTCTGTCTGGATACCCCTGCTGCCAAATCCACTTCACCCTCCAAGGAAGCTGAGTTGGTAAGGGGGCTCTGTGGCCTGTTTGCCAGGGTGGAGCCGCAGTGGGGAAGCATAGGCCTTCTAAGTTCTGGCATCCCTCCAAACTCAGCTGAGGTTTCCATCCCACCTCCCCAGGGATTAAATCCAGGGCTGCTTCTCAGGGGCAGCAGGAACCATGGTGGCAGTCAGGAACTGGAAAAACACCTCCCTCCATCATGCTTCTCCTGCACCATTGTTGACATCATCAACTCTGCAGGACTTTGGGGCTAAATTTTTTTTTCTCTGCTTTCCTGCTGTGCCAACTCTCCTCTGAGGTAAAGGAATGCTTTCCAGTGTTGCCTGTGTAGGGAACACAGGAGGATTAAAAGGAATAACAGGGAATGAAAAACACATGTGTCGATGCATTAAAATACCAACCCCCCAGCATGAACAGGGCGGTCAGCTAACATCTGCAAACCATAAGCTAATTTCCAAATTGTGTTCTGCATGGATTCCCCCCCCCTCCATTTTCATTGAATGGAATCTTCCAGAGAGCAGCAGCTTTTATCACAAATTAAATGAGATTATGAATAAACAACTTGCAATACAGCACCTAGAATATGGTAATGTTTGAGAAATATTAGTTGTGTTCATACAGTTATTGTTATTTTCTCATGGGCTGGTACTGGCAACTGCAATATTTGAAATTCTCCTGGACAGTTCCGTACAAGCTGTCTTTGAACTCTTCCTTCCCTGTGTGAAAGGTGACTTGCCCTGGATTCTGAAATCTTTTGAAGTCAGCCTTTTTTATCTTTGTCAAGGGAAATGCATCTGAGATAACGGAAAATTACAGATAGGACCCATACAGAATGCTTGATTTATCACTGGCAAAAATAAAAGAAGAAGAAAAAGAAAGAGGTTGAATTGAATTGTGATCATAGTAAAATACCCGAAAGAAAATTGCAGTAATGAGCTAAAAATCAACTCTCCACAGGTTACTTGGGGAAAACCTTGAGGCAACAAACGCAGGCAACCTTCTCTTTTTCAAATGCATTGCAAGGTGATGTTTATGATTTATTTTGTCATTTAATTTCCCTTCCATCTCTTGGCCTCGAGCCGCAGAGGCTTCAAGCCTCTTGGCTGGACAATCAGGATTTTCTTTCTTTGCCCATTATTTTCCCGTTGGCAGCTTTCCCATCCTAAGAACCGATGAAAATATGCTTCCTCCAGAGGCTCCTTGCTGCCTCGGAGAAACCTCTGAAGGGGTTTGGGCAGCTTCTGTCAAAAGAGAGATCTAGGGGAAAGTTGAGCTGGGTTTCGAAATTGCACTTGGGTGGTTTCTCCTTAATTGCATATGCACGCTCTTGGTAACTGCAGGAAGGCACTCTTCAAAGTTGGGTCTCTTCAAAGATCTCACAGTGCTGGAGGGTGTTCACCAAGACTGGGGATCCCTGCTGGGATTCCTCCACTGAAAGGTCATACAACTAGAAAGCTTGTTTCCTTTTAAGATGCCACCCCAGAGAGCAGCTTTTATCACATTAGACTAGTTCCTACTGTTAAGGGGACACTAGGAGCATCAACTTGAAAGGGAGCCTTCTCTTTTGCATACCATTTTGGGAAGGCTCCCCATTTTATTTTCTCCCAGGAGGCCCTCATTCTACCAATTTATGCCCATAATGCAGTCAAAATTTGCTGTTTGATATTCACCTATTCAAACGCCTGCTCTAAATTGGAATAATTACCAAGATCTGTATTGTTCGGAAAGAACAAACGTAAAATATTATACGGTATTCTCCCCTTATCATCTGCAGCTTTATTTTTTACTGTTACGGTTACCTGAGGTCAATGGCAGTCTGGAAAATATTAAGTGGAAATTACCAGAAATGAGCAATTTGTGAGTTTCAACTTGTACCCCACTCTAGGTAGTATGATACAATCTTGCAGTATCTCATTCTATCCTGCACAGGACATGAGTCAGCCCTCTGTTGAGTATATCCCCATTGTATACCTTACCCACCCATTAGTCACTCCGTAACCATCTCAGTTATTAGATCAACTGTTGTGGCATTGCACAAAGTGCTCATGTTTAAGTAATCCTTATTTTATTTGTTAATGACCCCAAAGCACTAGAGTAGTGATGCAGGCAATTCAGATATGCCAAAGGCAAGTGGTAAAGTGCTTCCCAGAAGTGAAAAGATAAACATTCTCAATTAAGTCAGAAAAACAAAAGTCACAGGCTAATGTTTTTAAGAACTATGGAAAGAGAAAGAAAGAATATGTGGAGCATTCTGGTATATTTGGGGTTTCAGATGTCCACTGAGGCCTTGGAATGTATCTCACCTGGATCATGGGGGATTCTTTACAATGACTTCAGTATTATGCTTGATTTTGTGTTCCAACCCATCTGGTGCATTCCTGTTCCTGGGGACATGAGACTGTTTCCACTTACTCCCCAGCATTTAGTCATTCCCTCAAACATGTAAGAAACCCGACTCAACCTCTTCCATATGGGCAGCACCTCGCTAGGCTTAGAGGATGATCCGTTAGCAATAATAAAAACTGCATCTGAATAACAGAAGATGGAGAGATGGAATTCACCATTTCCCAAACTCTAAGCATTGATTTTCTTGAAGTAGGTCCTTATTGGTAGTATAATGTATTGCTCCTAATTCCTACAGTAATGACACGTTTGTATGAATTATGTAGTCTTATTTTTCCCCCAAGACAGGATCTGTTTTAGTCAATGTTTCTCATGTAAGGAAATGCTAATCAAAACATTCGTTCTTACTGGACCACGGGGAGTAGGCATCTTGAACTGCAGACATCGAAGAGGAGCCTGATTTAACTTCTTGCTTTCAGGTGTTCCCTGCGGAGGGTTGGTCTCTGAGCCTCTCATGGAGAGAGTGTGAGTGGTGCAATGTGGTTTTATCACCTCTGATTTTGTTAGCTGAGAAATGAGGAAGATCAAGTAGAGACATCAGGAATGAAGCAGGATGGTCCAGTGCCACTACCACATCCCTAGCAAGCCTGAAGTGACGGTGAGGACTGAGGGCTTTGCCAAAGAGAGGGAAGACTGCCCATGTACTAGAAAGACACCAGATAGAGCTCCAGACCTCAGTGCTAACTTGCTGGCGTTCAACAATGTACGCTCCTACAGCTCTCTTGCCCGGGTGGACTTTGTGATAGATTTGTTTCTGAGTGAGGGAAAGGTGGCTTGTCAGTAATGACTGATAATCTCACAAAAAGTCCAGAACAGACCATGGTGACCTTGTCTATATTCACAACCCAAATACTAGTTATTTAGCTAACCCTGGGAAAGTTATTTTACTCCTATGCCTCAGTTTTGTCATCAATCATATGTGAGGCTTGATGAAGAGCACAGCATTCACCACAGAAGGTTTTGTGGGGTGTGTGAGCATGAAGTGAGATAGTACATGCAAGAGACAGAATAGCTCCTGACACCCAAAAACCCATCATGAGCATGACCTACCTGCTGGATGTTAGGATTGCCTGACAATTATTTCCAACTCTCTGCCTTTGGAACAAAGTCCAGTTGAATTTCCTGGCTACCTGTGGTTGGGAGAGGTCATGTGACTAATTTAGGCCATTGAGTTGAGAGCAGATGTGAGGGACTCACTTCCAGGCAGAGCTCTTGGTTACTGAAGACTCTACAGAGTTCTCTTTTTCTTTGCCCTATGATGTTCCACTTAGTGGTAGCTTCAGCCATTGGATCCTAGAGTAAAGATGGCAGAGCTGAGCTCCCAGCCAACTCTTGGTAAGCATGAGTGAAAACAACCCTTTCTTACCTTCAGCAATTGATATTCTAGAGGTTCCATCCTCCTGGATGGAGCTCTAATTACAGAGAGAGAAAAGTCAAAATGAAACTTCATCCTAAGTGTGTCAACAGACAAGTCAACATGCTCTTTGTCTAAATGACTTTACTGACATGTAATTCCTATACCATGCAATTCACCAACTTATAATGCAAAATTCAATTTTTAAAATATGTTCATGGATATGTGCAACTATCACCATAGTCAATTTTAGATAATTTGTTTCACCTTGGAAAGAAACACCCTACCCTTTAGCCATAGCCACCCAATCCCCCAAAACCCAAACCAACACTCAGCAACCAGTAATCTGCTTCCTGTCTCTATAGATTTCCATATCCTGGATACTTTATATGGCTCTCATAATATAATATGTGGTTATTGATGGTTGGCTTCTTTCATTTATCATGTTTTCAAGATTCTTCCACATTGTAGCATGCCAATATTACTTTTTATGGCTGAACACTATTGTATGGGTAAATCATGTTTTGTTCATTCCTTCACTGATGGGCTTTGTGTTGTTTCCACATTTTGACTATTATGAAAAGTGATGATACAAACATTCATGGGAAAGCTTTTCCACAGACAAATGTTTTCATTTTATTTAAGAAATTCTCAGGCATATAGCAACTCTGTGTTTGATACAAAAGGACCTATTGGACTACTTTCCAAGGTGGCTGCATTCTTGCAGGTTCCAATGGTTTCATATTACCACATCAGTTTGCATGTCCAAGACAGTGAATGAGAGTTCTGGCTTGTCCATGTTCTCGTCAACACTTATTATTATCTGAATTTTTGAGTCTAGCAATCTTAGAGGGTATGAGGTGGCATCTTATTGTGGTTTGATTTTGCATCTCCTTGATGACTAATGATGCCCTGCATGTTATCAGTCATTCATATCTTCAGATCCTTTGCCCCTTTTATAGTCAGCTTTTTATTATTGTTGAGCTGCAAGATTTCTTTATATATTCTGAATGAGTCCTTTTTTGGATACTGAAACTCTATACCCATTAAACAATAACTTCTGTATGTATGTATGTGTGTGTGTGAGTGTGTGTACACATATGTGTATAAATTTTGCCTATACATTAAGCTTTTAATGAACTCTTAGTTTGCTTTCATATTTTCCCTAATGTGACTATTAAAAATATCTGTTCAATTCCTGATTCAGTTCTTTTGATTATATATTCAGAAGAAGAATTACTAAATCATGTAGTAATTCCATGTTTAACTTTTTAAGGAACTACTCTACTATTTTCTGTAGTGGATACATCATTTTACATTCCTACCAGCAATGCACAAAAGTTCCAGTTTCTCCCCATCTACCAATACTTCTTATTTTCTGATTTTTTTTTCTTGTGAGTATATATTTATTTTAAGTCATAGTAATCCTAACTGGTATGAAATGGCAACTCATTCTGTCTTTGATTAGCTTTTCCTTAATAGTCAGTGATGTTGAGACTCATTTTATATGATCATTAGCCATTTGTATATCTTTGGAGAAATGTCTACTGAAGTTCTTTCTCAATTTTTAAAATCCACTCTTACTTTTTGAGTTGTAAAATTCTTTATATTTTCTGAAATTAATTTCCTTATCAGACATATTTGGAAATACATTGTTTCATCACATAGGTTTCTTTGGGCTCTGTTAATAGTATCCTTTGATGAACCAAATTCTTATTTTCATGATGTCCTATTTATCTAATTTTTAAAAAATATATATATCATATCCAGAAATCACTGAAAAATCCATTATTATAAGGTTTTTCCATGTTTTCTTCTAAAACTTAATAGTTTTTGCTTTTACACTTAGGTCTTTTTTCCATTTTGAGTTCATTTTTATACGGTATATATGCTTCATATCCATGAGAAATATCATCTTTTGCATGTGGTAATTATCTTCCCAACACCATTTTAAAAGAATAGCTGGGTCATTTAGTAATTATATATTTAACCTTTTAAGATTCTGTCAAGCCATTTCCCAGGAAGGAAGTTTGGTTTTGATTTTTCATTCTTACCAGCACTGGATGAGAAATCCAATTGCTTTATATCCACTTGATATTATAAGACTTTTTAATTTTAATTGTTCTCAAATGTGTGTATTGGTGTATCACTGTAGTTATAATTCACACTTCTCTAATGACTAATGATGTTGAATGTACTTTTGTATGCTTATTTAGGATCTGTATATTTTCTTTTATGAAGAATCTGTTCCTATTTGTTGCCCATATGTTAAGTCAGTTTGTTTTCTTATTTTGGAGTTTTGAAATTACTTACAGAGCCCACCATCCATATCCATGAGTTTGGCATCTGAGGATTGAACCAATCTTAGATCGAATATATATTTTTAAAAATTCTCTGTACTGAGAATTCACAGACATTTTAGGTCATTATTTCCTAAGCAATGCAGTATAATAACTGTACCTAGAATTTACATAGAATTAGGTATTTGAAGCAATCTAGAGATAATGGCCTGTCATCTGTAATGTGTATTTAGGATCTATGTGCTTTATTTGCAGATTTTATACCATTCAACATAAGGGGCTTGAGCAACCATAGATTTCGGTATCCCTGGGGTTTCCTGGAACCAATTCCCCAGTGAATACCAAGGAAAACTGTATATTCTGGATATCATTTATCAGATATATGCTTTCTAAATATTTTCTTTCAGTCTGTGGCTTATCATTTTATCCCCTGAATGGTGTCTTTGGAAAACACCTCTTAATTTTTGATGATGTCACTCGATCAATTTTTCTTACAAAATTTTCTTTTGGTGCTGTATGAAAGGACTATTTGCCAAATGCAGGAACAGAAAGAATTTCATGGTTTCTTCTAGAAGTTTTAGGGTTTGCATTTGATTCTATGTTTTATTGTGGTTTCCTGTATGTATGTATATGACACAAGTTGAACTTGTGTACATGGATATCAAATGTTGCAGCATTTTTTTGTTGAAAAATTACTCCTCCACTAAACATCAATTTGCTTCTGTTGAAGATGAGTTGTCCATATGTGCATGGGAGAATTTATGAAGTCTCTGTTCTCTTCCACTGATTTTTGGTCTTGCTTATTCTCTCAGTACACCACTCAGTAACTGTAGTTTTTAATAACTGTTCAGGGCAAATAGAGTTATTTTTTTCTTTTTCAAAGGTTTTTGGTCTATTCTAGGTCCTTTGCATATATCTATGCATTTTAGAATAATTCTGCCAATTTCCAAAGAAAAGACTACTGAGACAATTCATTGGATTTCCAATTTTTGAAAGAATAATATTATGTCTCTTAAACATGTATTATCATTTTTCTATATTAAATTGGATATTATGGTCTTGCTGATCTGTTTGCATGTATAGACTATTCCTAGTTGTTTAAAAATATTTTTTCTTTTGAGTTGTAGATGGACACAATGTCTTTATTTTATTTATTTATTTTTATGTGGTGCTGAGGATCGAACCTAGTGCCTCAAACTTGCTAGGCAAATGCTTTGCCACTGAGCCACAATCCCAGCCCCTCATAGCTTGTCTGATAATTCTTACACCTATGTCAGCTCTGGCCCAGTTCTGATTTTTCTTCCTCCTCATAGTCAAATTTTCCTGCATGTTTTCATGCCTGGTAGTTTTTGATCAGAGTCCAGACACTGTGAACTTCATCTCTTTGGATGCTTGGATGTTTTACTATCTTATGAAAATTCTTGAGCTTGACTTTGGTATGCAGGTCAGTTTCTTGGAAATAGTTTGCTTTTGTTTTTTTCTGTTTTAAGTTTGATTTTTTTTTTCTGTTTTACTTTTCAAAGATTTGTTAGGAAAAAAAAAAAAAGCAGATCAGTATTTAAGACTAATTTTGCTTTTTGCTAAGACAATACCTTTCTGAGCACTCTACCCCCAAAATGCTGTGAATTCTGATTTTTTCCAGTTTGGTTGGAGAGGACTGACTCTCTGCAGCCCGGTCTGGGTGCTGAGTGTGAGTTTTTCTAGTCCTGTTGGGGGATGGGGGTGCCTTCCTCACACGCATGTGTATACCAGCCTCTAGAGGATCTGGGAGACATCCTCCAGGATTCTTAGGGTACTCTGTGCGCAGCCCTTTAACCTCTTTAACCTCGGGGACTCTGCTCACTGCAGAGCTGGTCTCCCCACACTGAGCAACGACTCTTCAACTCAAAGAGTCCTCCAGGTGCTGCCTCAGTCCCGTCTCCTCAATGCCTGGAAGCCCTCTCAGGTCAGTTAGGAATGCTGGTTACAGGGCTGATTCTGTATTTTTCTGTCTTTTGGAGATCACTGCCCTATATGGCTTCATGTTCAGTGTCTGGTAGGGGATAGGCAGACACTATATATAAATATTTAATAATATATAACTTATATATATAACTTATATATTAATAAATATTAATTATATATTAATAAATATTTCAATATATATATTTTTGTGTGGTGCTGGGGATTGAACCCAGGGCCTGTACATGTGAAGCAAGCACTCTACCATCTGCGCTCTATCCCTAGCCTTAGTATATATTTTAATTGACACATAGTAATTGTCCATATTTATGGGGTGCAACATGGCATTTCAAAACATGTACACAATGTGTAATGTTCACATGAGAATACTTGGCATATCTGTCACCTCAGACATATTGTTTGTGTGTGTGTGTGTGTGTGCGTGCATGTGTTGGGAACATTCAAAATCCTCTCTACAAGATATTTTTAAAAATTGGATTAATTGCTGTCAATCATATTTATCCTATGGTGCTATTAAACCTTAGAAGTTATTCCTCCTGTCCAGTTGCACACTGTAACCATCAACCATCCTCTCTCCATTTCTCCCTCATCAAATTGGAGCCTTTTAAAATTTGTTTCAACTCTTGATTCAGGGCATCAAGAAGATCTGAATAATTGCATATATATATATATATATATATATATATATGTATGTATGTATATATATACATATATATATATATATATATGCATATGCAATATATATATTTTTTTCATGGTGGACTATGTTAATGTGGTAAGTTTGCCACTTTTGCACCAATTAATCTCCAAGTTGCCTGCAATTCCAGCAGAACTTGAGAAGAGAAAAGGTTTGTTTTAAATGTATGTGTCAGAATGCCAAGTCTTTTTTGAACAGGTAAGTCATTTTTGAGATGAAGTGCAAGGAGGAGAAACATATCTCACCAGATATGAAGATATACACCAAACTAATAGAGGTAAAACAAGGTGGTGTGGCATAGAAATAGACAACAAAATCAATGACCACAGCAGAGAGCACAGAAAGATGGTTACAGAGATGGGGACCTCACACAGGAGAAAGGCAGCCACATAAAGCATTTGGATATGACAGATTGGTCAGTGGAGCTGAGAGGTATGTTCTCTATATGGAGAAAGATAAAGCTGGTTTCCCAACACTTCCTATGTACAAAGGTAAATTATAAATGATTAAACCTAGGTATAAAAAGTTAAAGGTAATAGAATCAAATGCTGCAAGCATTTCTGGGATGGAAGATCATCCCATCCAGTACCCTTAAACCTAAGCATTAAGGTAAAAAGTAACTGAGTTAGCCGTTAAGGGGTGGGCAGCAAAAGATATTTGTAATGGGTAACATTGACCTGATGACAGTCAAGAATATTCAAGGAACTCTTGGGAACTAATTGGGAAAAGACAGACTGTTTGTCAGAAACGTGGATGAAGTTTATGAATTGGAAATTTGTGAATGGAGAAAATCAAATGATAACCATTATATGAAGACATGTACAAATTAACATGATATTTTACTCCATTCAGATGGGCAAACATTAGAAATAACAATATCTTTGCCTTAGCAATTACATTCCTAAATCTTCAAGAGAAATTTGCTTACATGGCCTTGTGCTAGTGTTTCAACAAGGGGTGATTTTGTCCCCCAGGGGACATTAAAGAATGTCTCAAGATATTTTTGATTGTTTAAAATGGGAGTGTGTCCCTGTAGTATGCTATTTTTAAGTCCTTTGGGTATAGACTGAGGAGAGGGATAGCTGGGTCAAATGGTGGTTCGATTCCCAATTTTCCAAGAAATCTCCATATTGTTTTCCATATTGGCTGCACCAATTTGCAGTCCCACCAGCAATGTATTAGTGTGCCTTTCCCTACATCTTCGCCAACACTTATTGTTGTTTGTCTTCATAATAGCTGCCATTCTGACTGAAGTGAGATAAAATCTTATAGCAGCACAATTCATAATAGCTAAACTGTGGAACCAACCTATATGCCCTTCAATAGATAAATGGATAAAAAAATGTGGCATATATACACAATGGAATATTACTCAGCAATAAAAGAGAATAAAATCGTGGTATTTGCAGGTAAATGGATGGAGTTAGAGAAGATAATGCTAAGTGAAGTTAGCCAATCCCAAAAAATCAAATGCAAAATGTTTTCTTTAATATAAGGAGGCTGATTCATAGTGGGGTAGGGAAGGGGAGCATGGGAGGAATAGATGAACTCTAGATAAGGCAGAGGGTTTGGAGGGGAAGGGAGGGAGGATGGGGTTATAAATGATGGTGGAATGTGATGATCAGTATTATCCAAAGTACATGTATGGAGACACGAATTGGTGTGAATATACTTTGTATACAACCAGAGGTATGAAAACTTGTACTCTATATGTGTAATAAAAATGATAATGCATTCCACTGACATATATAAAAAAAGAAAATGGGGGTTTATTAATTTCCAAAGATAAACTACCCCAATCTCAGTGTTTTAAAGCCAAATGATTTCACCTGTATTCATCTGTTGATGGACACACTTAGGTAGGCTCGACACCTTGGCTATTGTGAATAATGAGGTAATGTAATAATGAACAAAGTAAAAGACAACCTACAGAATGGGAGAAAATATTTGCAAACCATATAGATGATAAGGGGCTAATACCAAAAATATAGGAGTAACTCACTCAGCTCCATAGCAAAAACACAAATAACCTCATTCAAAAATGGCCAAAGAACCCTGAACAGACATTTTTTCCCCAAATGGCCAACAGGTATGTGAAAGGGTGTTCAACCTCCCTGATCATCACAGAAATACAAATCCAAACCACAATGGGATACTACCTCAGACCTTTCGGAATGGTTGTCATCAGGCAGATGAGCGATCATAGTACTGGCCATGGTGAGGGAAAAGGGAGCCCTCTGTGCTGTTAGTGGGGATGTAAATTATGAAAGACAGAAGGGAGATTCCTCAAAAAATTAAAAATAGAATTATTTTATGACCTAAAAATCCCACATCTGTGTGTATTTATCCAAAGAAATGAATTGTGTAGTATCCATAGGGAATGGTGACCTGCATACCGCCATTACAGTAATCCAGCATTCTTTATCATTATTATTATTACTATTAGCGCTGTATAGTTATACACAGTAGCTGGGTTCATCCCAACAAACACAAGACAGGCTTTTACTTTTAAAAAGCAATTTATTTCCAACCCAGCCTGGCTTAAGTCAACAGGATGCTAAATTTCTCGGCAAACTCCCTGTTATCTGCTGAAGAAATTTAGGCCTTGAAATGCTGATAAGAAGAACACAAGTAACCCTGAAGTGGGTGATATTTGTGACCCTTACACAGATCATATTTCAGAATTCAGGGAGCTAAAGATAATTCTCCCCCTAAACATAAAATCTGCCATAATAAGTTCCAATTAGAACTGGTAAGCATGGGCCAATGTGACTTAAGAGATGTCATGGCAGTGGGAATTTGAAAGCTTAATGTTATCCTGCTGTCAGTCAAAAGTCAGGAAGTGGACCTGGGTGGGACTCTCTGGAAACTTCTCTGGGAACCCAATAAAATTGGAGGGCAGGAGAGGCATGCTGTCCCTTTTCTCTCTGAGAGGACCCATTCTCTCCCTGGAGAGTGTCCCCTTTCCCCCCTTCCCATCCCTTTTAATAAACTCATGCCTGTTACTCTGAGCCACATGTTTTTTCTGATTTGATCATAAGAATTGGGGCTTAAAGGGAAGCCTTCATGCTGCCTCAGTCTCTCAGAAGGAACCAGCCCTATCATATTTTGAAAGCTACTGATTCTTATATGTTGACCAGTTCTTCTGTCATTCCAAAAGAAAAGCTCAATCCAATCCACCTTGCTTCACATTGGCTAGAAAAAGGCCTTGTCTTCAAACAATTTTTTTTAATAGCTAAAACCTGCTTTGGTTACCAGTGGCAGAACATAGAAACACTCTGTCTCTCTTCCTAAACAAAAATTTGCCAAAATCAGTCAACATAACATTCCCTTAAGACACAAAAAGACCATACAATCTCCCACTCACCATGATACTAAAATGTTTTTAACATTTACTACTGTCTTAGAAAATAAATAAATTATCTAAAGGACAAAAACAAATAGTTCATTCCCCAGCATTTTTATATCATGGTGAGAATACTCTCCCCCATACATGCCCAACCTCCCAACCTGGCCCTGGAGACCTCTGGAGAGGCCAGAACCCTTGAATTCTAGAGACACTTTTGTTGATGGGAAATCACTACCCTACTCTACCCATATGGCATTGTTAGTTTGAGGACCATTGAATACTGGGACTTTCTCCAGTTTATCACAATTAAACACCTGTGCTAAATAAGGTGCACGCTGCACTGTGGATTTAAAGCCATGAAATGGTAACCATCACAAACCCTTTCTTGGGGTAAATGGTGTGAGGGCCCTCCAGATGTTGTTTAAAGGTAATGTCTGATACGGAGAGCAGCAAGGCTCTCTGGAGGCTCTGGCGATGTTGGGGACGCCTCAGGCCTGCGTCCTCCATGTCTCTGACAGGGCGGTGACCCTGTGTTTAAAGTTAAATTTGGAGCTGCTGCATCCCTGCCTGCCATAGCCTCATTTTCATATTGCAGCAATCCCACTATATGTTGCTCTAGAAAAAATTTAGAATTTGCACAGGGAGTTGCATGAGGATTAAGATTGATGGTCAGACTTGATTGAGTCCCAGCTCCATCATTACTAGTGGTGTTACCCTGAGCAGGTTAGTTAACATTCTGCCCTCAGTTAACAGGTTGAGGAGGAGGAGAAGGAGGAAGGGAAGGGGGAGGAGGAAGGGAAGGAGGGGGAGGGCTCTGTACCCTGTAACTGTGCTGAATTTGCTTACTATCTCCAATAGAGTTATTTTATATGAATTATTTAGAAAGTTTTCTATGCTGAATATCTGTGAATCAAATGGCTTTGTTTTTCTTTCCAATCTCAAAGGCTTTTATCTTTTTCTTTTCTTTTTTTTTTAACTGCCTAATTGCTTTGACTAATGTCCAGTAGAGAGTTAAACAGCGGTGACAAATCTTAGGGATAAAGTTTTCAATCTTTTCATGAAAAAAAGTATATCATTTTAGACACACACACACAAAAAAAACCCCAAAAACTCATGGACTTTTTTGTCAAGATAAACTAATAAAAATTGGAGCCAAACCCATTTATGGATTTCTTCTTAAAATACAAAGCCACCACTGACCTCTTCATGATATATGTAGTGGAAAAGTAATTCAAAAGAGTAAGACAGAGAAGAGAGCTGAGCCCATCTTCCCTAAGGGGAAGAGGAAGATGGAGCAGTCACTGGGAGAGAAGGATACCTGTGGCCTCTGGGACTTGAAGTGAGACAGCTACCTAGAGATGGGACCTGGGGAGAAGGCTGCCTATTGCCCCCATAAACAGAGCCAGAAACTCAAAATCAGAAAGTCCTAGCCCCAAATGAAAGCAGGATACAGATTCTAGTTACCACTAAATACAGTTAGCAAATTATGAGCTACACCCATGATAAAATAAACAGCAGCCTTCCAGAAGTCCCCATTAATTGAAGGCTTAGCATTTTAGAAGACAGAAGCAAAATGGAGAAGGAGAGAAGGAAGCATGACCAGTCAATCTGACCTATTTTAGTGACGGTCAATATCTGATTACACAGTAATTGTAGACTTTGTATTTATAGCTTCAATTTAAAAACATTCTTAATAAATACTAGGGACTGGCCAAGGTTTTCTATTCATTCTTACAATGAATATATGAGAAATGCATTATTGGCTTCATTATACAGAAATGAAAACTAAAATTCAGTAAGGTTAAATGTTTTGCTGGACCTACATAGTGAGTATGTGTTATAAATAGAATTTGGGTCTGGAATGTTTAATTAAATGTGATAATTTCAGGACATGGTGCAAAGGAGAGTTTTTATGTAAGTACATGTTCATATTGTATGGTCAGAACAGTTAATACCAGGCTGCAATAACAAATAGCCCCTGCATTTCTATGATTTAAGACAACACTCTGCATCTTCTTCACTCTGTAACCCAGATTGATGGATTATCTAACTTTCATGTCTAAAATTCAGTCATCCCTGATGCCATATTACCTTCCCTTTCTCCCCCCACCTCCTTCCCTCTCTCTCAACAAATTAATACCTCCTTGAGCATGGATGAATGTAATTTGCAAACCAGCATCTATTTGACTGACATTTTGGAAAATAAAAGACTGTATATGAAAGCACTTTAAGCATCTGAACGGCAAGAGTCATATCAGATTCTTGATATTACAATAGCAGAGCTTCCTGTCATTTCTAACTGTCTAGTTTCAATATAAAGCACCCAAATCAAAAGTAAAAATAAGACTTGACCACAAGAAATTTTCCAGGAGAGTTTTTATTAAAGTTTTTATTAAAGGGCAGAAGTTCAGCTTAATCTTCAACAGAATGAAAGATTGCAACCCATTACACTGTCTAAAAATATATTGAATTTGGTTTTGACACGTGGGCAAAGTGAATGTTGGTTCTGTGTGTGCATGGATGAGGCCTCTGGAGGAGAGAATTAAAGACTGTCATTAGTTGTCACACTGTGTGCATAATGACCCACCATGTTCCTAACCCATAGCCATGATAAATTATTTGTGGTTCTCTTCATCTGTCAGGATGCTAGTAATGTGCCATGCATTTAACAACTACATTTGCATATAGAAAGTATCATTGACCTTTGAATTTCAAAGGACAAAGGCTTAAAAGGACACTCATTCCAAATAAACCATTTAACCGATCCAATAAAACCACATCATCATAAACACAAGGTGCCAGCCGTTCCCAAGAAAAGAAGTCATCCCAAGTGGGACAGACTCCAATATGATTTGGAAACCAAGAGAAATAAAACCCAGTTTCTCTTGATTCCTCCTTTAAGCCTATTGGTTTGGTGCTATATTTAAACATCAAAATCGATAATCATGGTGAGATGGTCCTTTAAACTAATAGAATCTAGAGATATGCTTTATCCCTTGGAGCCCCGTTTTCGGGTGGACTGTGGGGGATCTGTCCTTTGGGTCCACTCTTCTCCCTTCAATGCTGAACAGCCAGAATGAAAAATCTGCCTTCGGTTTCCTTCACAGCCAGCTGACTCCTGAGCCATTTGCCATCTGGGTTTCCCTTTGACTCTTACAATGGCATTCATTTTCTATTCCTTTTGGTTCATTTGTGCACTTAATGAGCACTTGGCCGTGCGCATCAGGCATGTCCGACCCACTGAAATGGGAGGAAAAACTCCACCGGGGCGGGTGTCCCTGGCCTCTTGCACTCTTGGGAAGACACAATAAACACGAGGACAAATAAATGAAGAGAATGATTCCAGAGAATCTAGGTGCCAGAAAGAAAATAAAACAAATGTGCTCAGGTGGTGGAGAAGCAGGGGGTAAGGACATAGAGCATCAAGTAGAAGTTTAGGAAGCTGCTCTGGAAAGATGCTATTGTGTTTAGAGGCCAGTGATGGATCAGAGAGGGTGGGGAGCAGAACCACAGGTGAGACCAGGAGCCTGTCCCAAGCTTAGCTTTTCCTGAAGCTCAAGAGCGCCTCCCTGTGTGGGCCAGCCTGGCGCTCCTGCATCCTGAGTTGACCTCCCAGAGAGGCGATGTTAGAGGCTGGAGAAGAGCACAAGTTCAGGAGTCTGATAGAGGGGGGCTGAGTCTGGGTTCTGCTCTTGCTGTGAGCCTCAGTATCCCCACTGGTTAAATGAGGATGCATTTGTCAGGGCTCCTCCAGCAAAAGGAGGGCAACCCAGATTAGGTGAATCTGCAAGTCTTCTTTGAGAAGGGCCTAGTTAAAGAGGTGTGGTTGGGTGCCGAGGCGGCCAAGGCATTGGGGTGAGGACTGGAAGTCTATCTCCAGGACCCAAAGGACAAGGTGGGGAGACCTCACCGGGACTCCAAAACAGAATTCTTGCCAGGTCTACCAGGGACAGGTGGTGGGTTTTGTGTGTGTGTGTGTGTGTGTGTGTTTAATGTTGTTCCTGGATGTCTGCAATGTTTTCTGATATTAAGCAGTGGTTGTCCTTATGTCTGGAAAACAGTAGGTGCACAATAAATGTCAGTCTCAAAGATGATAGGGACAGAGATGACAACTCAGCACAAGCCTGTCACCAGTGTCTGCCTGTAATAGTTTTTCTTCTCTCTTTATAATATACCGCTTTCAAAAGTTTCATCTACGATTATAGTTTGAACCCAAACATCTAAAACGTGCATGGCTTTCTTATTTTCCGTATTTTGATTGGTGCTTTATAGTTGTACGTATTGGTGGGATTTGTTATTCCGTATTCGTAAAACCACAAAATGTAACAATATAATTTGGCCGATACCTTTCCCCAGTGTGATTTCTAACCTACCTCTATATCCTATCTTCTGTACTTTTCTTCTCAAGTTCCCAGTGATTCATCTATGCAATTAATTTGTAGATGCTCAAAACTCAGCCTGTCCTCTCCCCTAACCTGCTTTTTCTCCCATATCTTTTGTTCTATTACTGAAAATAACAATTAAGTCCACTCTCTAACTCTCATTGGTCCCACTGCCTCCTGAGCCAAGTTCATGTTCCATCATTTCCCGGCGGTATCTCCACATCCGATTGGGCCTGTTCAAAAGCAGCCTGAGTGATCTTTTTTTTTTAAAAAAAGCACATCACTTCAAGTCATTTCCTACTTAATACCCTTTCCTGGAGACAGTTTAAGGATCTGTATTTTAAATAAATTATCCAGTCTGTAAGCCCAGTGACTCAGGAGGATGAGGTAGAGGGATCACAAGTTCAAAGCCAGCCTCAGCAACTTAGCAAAAGCTTGTCAAAAAAAAAAAAAAAAACTAGAGATGTGGCTGCATAGTTAAGTGTACCAGGGTCAACCCCTATTATCTGCTCCCAAAATAAATGATATCCAAATGACTGCACATTGAATGCCACTGGTATAGTCAATATTTCCTTTGCCAGACACTGAAATAGCTGCCTGATGGATTCTCTCCGGAGTTTGTTCTTCTTTCTTTCATTTTTCCCTCTCTCCCTCCCTTCCTCCTTACTTCTCTCCTTCTCTTTCACTTTAGAGGACAAGCTATGAGGTCAAACGCACTTGAGTTCAAATCCCACCTGGGATTGTCTTACTTATAAGGAGAACTAGACTGCATATTCTTCACCTGGAAAGTCAGGATAAAATATCCACCTCCCAGGATCGAGGTTGAGTATCTTGAGTATTGGAGAGGAGGCTATTCGTGTGGTGACTGTCGTCAGGCCTGGAGCACCGCAGGGTTAGGAAGTACTAGCTGTTAGTACTTCATTATGGTTCTCTTGTTGCCAGTGGTTATCTACTTCTTCAAAATTAACCTTCTTTAGCTTGGTATAAATATGAAATCCTTAACCTGGCGTTAAGGGAGTGCATTCCCGTCATCTCTGCCTTCCCGTCTTATCTTCCCGACTTGCCGTCCCCTTACACACGCCTGCCCTTCCCAGAATCCCTGCTCCACAGCCAGCTCAAGCCCTGCACAACAGAATCAGGCCCTCCTCTCACGGCCTACAAAAGGGTACCCTTGTATTAGTCAGCTTTTTGTTACTGTGACAAAAAAGACCTGACAAGAACAATTTGAGGAGGAAAAGTTTATTTTGGCTCATAGTTTCAGAGGTGTCAGTTCATGACTTCCTTGCTTTGAACCTGAGATGAGGCAGCACCTGGTAGTGGAATGTGTGGAGAAGAAAAGCAGCTCAGGGCATGGCAATAGGAAGCAGAGAGAGAACTCAGCTCAACAAGGACAAAATATAAACCCCAAAGGAATGCCCCCAATGACCTACAACTCTCATAATCTAATCATCTCACCTCTGAAAGTTCTTACATTGACATCTAACCTATAATACTCCTTGTACATCTGAGATATACGTGTGTGTGTGTGTGTGTGTGTGTGTGTGTAGATATCCTATTTCTCCTATTAGACTGTGTGCAAAAGATACAAATCATACTTTAATTACGCAGGGCCCAGATTCTTACCTAAAATGCATACAATTTAAGAAAACATTATTGCTTTGTTAAGTGAGGGGATTTAACAAAGAATGAATCTTTCTCCTCCCTTTCATCTCAGGAAGTCTAAAAGGTTCTAAGACATACAGACTGAAATTCTAAGAGGTTCTCACAGAGGCAGACTTAAAACCAGGCACAACCACAGGAGGAGTCTAGGAATCACACATCTTCTGTTACTTCAACACAAGGATTTTAATCACATTCATATGTTGATGGTGAAAGGGTCAGATTAGAAAAATCGCTGTGAAAGTAAATTGGAATATATATCAGAGCCTAAAACGTCTGACATAAATATAACAACACTTTTAGGAATCCAGTTGAATAAAACCATCAGACATGCAAATTGCTGTGTTATTTATAATCAAGAAAAAGTAGAAATAATCTAAATGTCCATCAGTGGTTGAATTGCTAAATAGTGATTCCTTTATTAAAATATTTTCATTGAGTCCTCCTGTATGCCTAGTTCTATGTCAAGCATTGTGTAAACACTGGTAAATAAAACTCGGACAGGATAGGCGCTTGTGTCTACTAAAAATACTCACTTCAAAGAATAATTTTAAATAGAAGTAATGTTAGTGTTTGCTAAAAGAATAAATAAAACAGAAGATACGTTCCCTAGATTGTCATTATCTGATTCCATGCATTTTATTTTCTTTTAAAAATATGCATGCTTAGAGAAAAACAGAAATATATGTGGACAAAAATTGTAATGAGTTTCTAGTCTGCAGTCTTAATATAAAACCTTCTGTATGCTTTACTTTTATATACAAATATCTATCTATATATTAATTTGTAATTTATTTCTTTTATTGGCACTTTATAATTTTATATAATAGTGGGATTTGCTATGTCATATAGTTACATATATATAATTTGATTAACCTCATTTCTCAGTACCTTCCTTTTCCCTCCCCTCCTCCTTCCATTGACATCTTGTTCTATGAGCTCCCTTTATTATTATTTTATATACATATGTAATTACATGCATGATTATAAACACATAATTATGCATGTAATTATATAATCATATACACACACACACACATCTGTATATTACTCATTGTGGCGTATTCTTACATAGGGCAAAACTTGATAGATTTTAATCCCCAGTACTTCTTCATGCCCTCCTCTCTTCCCTCCTTCCCTCCTTCTAAATCCTCTTCCTCATTTTTACCAGATCCTCTTTTTCTTCTCTCTCTTTTTCTCTTCTTCTCTCCCGCATATGAGAAAAAATATTCAACCCCAGGTTTCCTGAGTCTTGCTTATTTCACTTAGCATGATGTCCAGTTCCATCTATTCCCCAGAACAGAACATAATTTCATACTTGTTTATGACTGAGTAAAACTCCATTTTGTACATAGGCCACATTTTCTTTATCCATCTATCTGTTAAGGGTGCCTGGGTTGCTTCCCTAACGTGGCTATTGTGAGTTGTCCTACTATGAGCATTGATGTGCCTGCATCACTATAGCATACTAATTTTGGATCTTTTGGATAAATACCAAGGAGTGGATACCTGGTCATGTGGTGGTTCCACTAGTAGTCTTGACCCTTGAACCACAGTTTGCATTCCTGGCAGAGCACCTTAAATACACACGTACAGAGATTCTCAAGTTTTGGGGTACAGAAGACTGATTGAGGAAGTTCCCTGAAAACTCAGCCCACCCACCCCAACAGTTCTCCTGAGAAGACATCTTTAACTCACATCTTTAAAAGCACTTCTACAAGATCCTTTGGTTGGTTGGCCACATGTTGACCCCTCACTGGAACTGACATGAAAAATCAGAAATGTCTGGAAAGTATGTGCAGAACTCCAGATTTGCACACAAGAGTGAGGAAGGCTGTGACCAGGAGCTATGATGCCCTGCCACTGCCCAGTGTCACCAGAGTATCACCATATCAGATCCTTCACAGAGTACTGTCATGGGAAAAGATCAAATGTACACTCAAAAGTATTTTTTCTATCATTTTCATACCACTATAAAGTCAAAAGTGCTGTAGTCCAACATTGTAAGTCAGCCACTGTGTGTGTATTGCTCTCCTCTTCCACCAAGGGTGACAAGCCACCTAGGGCAAAAGCCAACTCTATAGTGACCCAATCATGGCTCTGCAGTAGTATTCCTCAACGTGGGGTTCCTTAGTCCCAGGTAATCTCTGACCTAATGGTCTCTTCGTAACTCCCAGTGAGAAGTTTCAGGAATTTTTAGGAGAGGTCAGTAGATTTTTTTCACGTGCATTTCACCAATACAGGATTTCAAGCTTATTTGTGTCAGACACAGAATTTCCCTTATGCTGTAGTCCATTTGCATGTTCTGCCAGGATGGTTCATCAGTTCATCTCAGCCGACATACAGTTAATTCTTAAATTTGCATTTTATACTCATTGTCTATGTGATATTCTTATTTAAAATATATATAGATATGTGTGTGTGTGTGTATAATCCCAGTGGCTCAGAAAACTGAGGCAGGAGGTTCACAAGTTCAAGGCCAGCATCAGCAACTTAGCAAGGTCCTGAGCAACGTAGCGAGACTCTGTCTCAAAAAATAGAAAGGGCTGGGGATGTAGCTTGGTAATAAATTGCCCTTTGGTTCAATCCTCAAATCCCTAGCACCAAGTAAAAACCATTTCAGGTTATAAAAAGAGGTTCATTGATGCATAAAAGTAGTTATTAAACTGGAACCTAAACAAGTAAAACTTAGAAATCCAGCCATTCTTAACAGAGCCTGGGACTCCAGGGCAAATCTGTTGTATGAAAGGATATTATGCTAAGAAAAAGGGGAATGTTAAGTAATGATTTCATCCAAGTGATAATTTGTAGATAATAAGCATAAAGATGAATATCTGAAGAACCGCATGTGATTGGGCTAGAAAGCTCCTTGAGACTTCATCAAACTTCACCCAGTATTGGAGTAAGCTGAGGAACAACAGTTCATACTCTCTTCAAAGCACAGAGACGTCTCAGTTTTTCCTGAATAAGCTCAAAATCAAGTCTTCCAGTAAAAAAAAATTCATGACTTCCCTTGTCAGTGGGAGAAAGAAGACCAGAATCACCGAGACAGGTTTCAAGGTTGCTTTCATCTTGACAAAACGCAGGTACCAGTCACGCGCGCGCCAAGGAGCTAATGAAAGCAGCTGCCTTGCTAATGATAAATAGCGTGATCAGCGGCAAGCAGCCCGAGCTCTTGGCAAAATTCCTTCATCAAATAACACTGATGGATGTTGCGAAATATCAATGGTGTGCATTGTGGAAGAGCGATTCCACTCCTGTGCATTGGTTCTGAGATATTTCACTTCAGACTCAGCCATGCTCCTGATGGAGAGAGGATGGATCTGCTGCTCGGGGCCCGAGTGTGATGCACCAGTGCAGAAGAGCTCCACAGGCTTTATCCTGTGTGTCCAGGCTACAGGCAGACAGATTGGTTTGTTGCTTCACAGTTCTTTTTCTTCATTGCTGAGCAACTTAGAAAACGTGCTGTTGGAGTCAACTTGGTGGAATCCAACCACCTGCGCGGAGCAAGCTTGAGCTCTGCTTTGCAAAGAGGAAGATGTGTAACTGAACACCAAGCCGTGAGACGTTCTGATCACCAAGAATGTGTGGTAGAGAAGAAGCATTTCTACTGACTTCAATTCATTTAAAAAAAAAAAAAAATTCTGCAAGTGGTGACATAACAAAGGGAGAATGGATGTAACAATTTCCTCTTTTACTGTGAAATATGCTAGCTTTTAAGAGAAAGTTGTTCGGAGAGCAATTTTGAGATGAAAGATGATATAAAAACACTCTTTTGTGATATCAATAATAATAGTTGAGGCCCCGTTTCCATGATTTCAAGTTGTTTGCTCACGTAGCACATCTCAGAAGTAAGTTCAGTACTGTACATAAACTGCAGGTACCTTAGCATCTGCTAGGTTTGTTTTTCCTTTTAGTATATCATGTTAAAACTCAGATGTTAATAAGTCAAAACTGTGATGCAAACAGGTCGACCCCAAGCTGTTTCCAATTTAGGTTATTTTCCTCACTGATCACCAAAAGAAGTTAGGAGTATATGTTAGGATGTTTTAAAACTAAATGCAAATATAAAGAATAACATATTTTTTTCAGTATTCAAATAGAATGAAACACGGAACTAAGAACACATCTTCTGATATTCCCCAGAGTGAATAACTGGCTACACAGCTTTCTTTCTTTCTTCTTTTCCTTTTTGTTTTGTTTAGGGATTTTTGGTGGTTTATAGTACTGGGGGTGGAACCCAGGGCCTCATGCATGCTAGGCAAGCACTCTCCCCAAATTCTTTTCCTGCTGTGTTCGTGTTTTATATACTGTCTAGAACTTCCAGCCATAAAATTATTTTTTGCTATCATTTAGGAAAGCAACGACTATGATCTGGAATCTTGGGTGAGTGACACACACCTGTCATCCCATCTACTCTGGAGGCTGAGGCAGAGGGGTTGCAAGTTTGAGGCTAGAGTGGGCAATTTAGGGCCAGTACACAAGGTCCTGGGCTCAACCCAGGAGGTAAACTCTAATAGCTGTGTCATCCAGCTGAATGTAGTGTTCTAAGAGACTGCGAGCAATGTCATTCATTGATCTTTTAACATTATTTTTTCACGGTCATGGGTTCTGATTTATTTACTTCTATTTGTTTGCTCTTAATGTGTCAATAATAGAGTGAGAATTGAAGACACAGGTCTTATTGTCAGTCCCATCATTGATTAGGAAGTGAAGTGAACTCTCTGGAATCCAAGTGTTCAATTATAAAATAAGGACAATGATATTTCTCTCCTTTATGCTCAACAACTTCATCTAGCCTCTTTTCAAGTACCTCCAAAATCTGTTGTCTCTACGTATAATGAATGAGAGCAAACTTTGCTCCAAGCTGGAAAAATGTTAGAAGACATTGAGAAGACTTTGCACAAACAGCCAACTGGGACTGACATGATGTGGCTGAGAATATCTTTATTATGGGCACAGCAAGATGTCAACAAGCTTAGACACCTTCTATGAAGGGGCAACTACCCAAGCAAATTAGCATTTTCAAAGGTCTATTGAAGAAAATCTGTCCTTCCAGTCCTCGGGTATTTAAATTCCTTCTAGAGCCAGATGGACCTAAAAAATCAGCCACCTGTTGATAGCACTTAGGCAAATGACCTCCAGGATTAGTCACCTTCTTACTTCTCTAAGCAATCCATTTCTGAGGTTCCTACCTGCACAATTACCACATCCAAGCCAGTTTTTCCATACAGCATCAAATGGTATTCTGAAGATTAATAAAATAAATTAGGGGAGTCTTTTGAGGAACCTCCATACTGATTTCCATGGTGGTTCCAGCAATTCCACTTCAGGTATGTGCCCAAAAAATTTGAAATCAGGGGGTGAACAGATTATACGGGTACCCACATTCACCAGAGCCTATGCAAATGGCCAAATGGGGGCTGGATTGCAGCTTGATGGTAAAGTGGGTGTTTAACATATATAAGACAATGAAAGAAAGATGGTGTGGGGGATTCACCTCCACTTTGCCTATCTGGTGCCCGAGCTTTACGTACATAAAGCCCTGATGAAGACTTCTTTTAAAAAGGAATAGCCAGGGGCTGGAGTTGTGGCTCAGTGGTAGAGCACTTGCCTAGCACACATGAAACCCTGGGTTCCATCCTCAGCACCACATAAATATAAGTAAAATAAAGGTATAGTGTCCATCTACAATTAAATATTTAAAAAAAAGAATAGCTGTATGTCTCAACATCAGCACAATGTAGACACTGTGATTTCGGTGTGCACATTTTACAGAGATTTTAATGCAACCCTTACCATGAAAACAAAGCCAAAGGAAGAGAAATAAGTAAAACAAAAAAAAAATGAGGGCTGGGACTGTGGCTCAGTGGTAGAGTACTCGCCTAGCTTGCACAAGGCACTGGGTTTGATCGTCAGCACCACAGAAATGTAAAATAAAGATATTGTGTCCACCTAAAACTAAAAAATAAATATTTAAAAATTACCAAAAAATAAATAAATATTTTAAAATATTTTTAAATGACCAAAACTTAATTGCAAAGAACTTTATAATTTATTGATTATTAGGATAGGCAGAGATGGATTATTTTAATAAGGTAAATTCTGTAACCAAAGTACCACCAAAAAAATGACCACACTGATCTTAAACAAAGAACAAGATTAATACAAAGCTACATATAATCCAGAAAAAAAATACTGTCATAGAAACAGAAGTGGTTACTGAGAAAGAATTGTATCCTAATTTCAGTTCAAAATTCAAAGCATGAGATCAATCCATGCATTTCTATGGTTCAGGAAAAGTTTTAGATTTGATAAGAACACATCAAAATCAAACCAAAGTAGGAACAAAGCTTGAAAAAAAAAATGAAGTCAAAGTGACGAAATAGAAAGATGTTGAAGGGTTTTGTAGGGTTTTTTTACCCCCAACTGTGTTTGCATAAGCAATGCTTTAGATTTTGTACTAGTTCATACTTTCTTTTTCTTGGAGAGAGAAATGCTTTTTGGAAAAGGAGAGTTCTTCCTTTATGTAGACGAGTGCATGCACACATCCTCAGTGTCTATGGGCAAGGAGGAACAGTCTGCCCTTGTCCATAGATGTGAATTAAATGATTTATGAACCATCAGTGGCTAATTTATTTCTTATAAGTTCATTATTCCTATTAATTTATTGATTGCCATTTGTTGCAAATTACAGCTGTATGATTATTCTACTTTAATGTAAAATGTTTATTTTTTTTTTTAAGAATGGAAAAGATGTGCCTAGGTTTATGTTATTTTTATTGAAATTGTGCAAAGTCAAATCAGCATGTAGTAGTACGATTAAAGTGCAAAGACTTTCCCTGGTGAAATGGCCCTCACCATTGCACAGTTACTATAGACAAAAGCTCTCATTTGTCGCAGATTTAGTCAAACAGTTAAACAGAAATAATGTGTAGACCCTGCAAACATATACACAAGCATGAGCATACACACACACACACACACACATACACCATAGAATTAGACTAACGTGTATTTTATTAAAAATACTAACTTGTGATTTCAGTGTGCACATTTTACAGAGATTTTAATGCAACACCTACTAACTTGTATTTTTAATAAAATGTATAATAAAGTCATAACATTTACACAAGTATATGGGTCATAGAGCAGGGAGTTAATATTCATTAAGCAAAAGGAGAAATAAGAAATAGACATAAGAAGAAGATAATCCTATTAACTTACCTGAGTTTATCACAGAAGAAATAGAGACATGATAACAGTTACATAAATTCTTGTGTCTTCCTGACATACACAAAGACATCTACAGAGCACACACATGTACATAATTTGATGATATAAAGGGAGAGCATATGTGCTTTAAAAACTCCCATAAAAATTGTCAAAATGTTCTTATAAGAGATCACAATCTCAACACTTTGCAAAATGTACAAATAAAGTGTAAACTCTGATGACAGTGAAATATACATAGAATTGAATCATTAAATCACACACACACACACACACACACACACAAAAACCTGTGAATGTTTAAAAATACAATTTATCTTAAGCAAACACAGGCTCAAAGGGATGTGAGGTATGGGTGGAGGTCTATCTTTCAGATTAGAAGCCCCTCTTCTAAAGAAACAGAGGCTCTTTTTATGTAAAGTTAAGGGAACACATATTTGGTGTTTCAATGCTACATTAGATAAAATGTTATTTTATATAATGCTTAAATTTAAATTCCTGATGTTTTCTTAATTCCAGAAAATTGAGAATTTTAGTGTGGCTTTTTTTTTTTTTTTTTTGTAAGTGGATGGAACTGGAGAACCTGTGGAAACTAGAGCAAAATAAGGGGACAAAAGGTGGAGTGGAAATCCCATAATAATAGAAGAGAAATCAGTGTGGTAGAGGAAGGAGGTTGAGGGGGAGGAAGAGGGGAGAGGGAAAGAGAGAAAGGGTGGAATGAAACCAAACTTACCTGAGTATAAGTGAATGTCACCTTTATGTACATCTATAAAGCACCCTGTGTACATCTATAAAACAAAAAGCAAAAACAACTATGAATAAATAGAAGGAAGACCAGTATAGGAAAGGGAAGTGGGGGAGAGAGGAGAGGGGAAGCACTGGGGACTGAAGTGGAGCCAATTACATCCCATGTTTTATGACTTGTCAGAATGAACCCCACTATTATGTGTAACTATAATGCACAGATAAAAAATTGAGCCCCCCAAGAATTTTAGCATGCCCAAAATGACCAAGATAACTTAAAAGACAATGACTAGGAGTAATATGCAAATGAAAAAAAAGGAATCATATTTTTAATGTTAAAAATACACCTCTTCATTGACAGGAAACGCAATTCCATAGTAAATAGGCAAAAGTTATCCAACAGAAAATCATATTCAAGGAAATGTAAATAACAATTGAGTCAATAAATGTATTTAGGGAAAAGTGAGAATGTCGTTTTGCTTATCCAGTAAGAAAAATCAAAGATTTATAACCTTAGGGGCTGGAGAGGATGTGGAAACGGAAATTCTTCTCCCTGGGTAAGCCGTTAAGCCAATGGTCAACCTTGATTCTTTCAAAGGGTATAATTGAAGTAGGAGGAAGGAGAATACATAAAATTTTTACATCTAAAATGAGCACACATTGATTTGCAATGTCAAAGTCCAACAATATAAGTTTGATTTAAATATTGTATGATGGAGGTGGATACTACTTTGTCTCAGATAAAAAGTTAGTGAAAAGAATGAATTACTCATGACAGAGAAGGAGATCTATCCATCCAAATGTTTCACGGAAAAATAAATGACCAGAATAGCATGTGATAGCATGTGCCCTTTTAGAAAATATAGTAAAAAGTACAAAATTTTGTTTGCATGGGATATAAAAAAATTTGAAGGTGACCTGAAGTGTTCCAAGGTTTCTGCTTTTCTGGAGAATGGCCTTGAAGTAAGTTAGAAGAGAGAGGAAGAAAATGGGATGGTTTCCTTCTTACATTTTGTGCTTCTTTTGTTTTATATTAAATACATACTAATTTGTATATGATAACATGTAATAATTCTTTATTGTAGAAATCATGAAAAAAACCTGTGAGCCACTGCTCTATTGCATAATACAATAAGAAAAACATTGACTCATTAAAGTGAAATGACAGTTGAACACTCCAAAGAATAAAAACAAACCCCTAAGAAATAGGCAACCATAGCTGGGTGTGATGGTTATGCACACCTGTAATCCCAGGGGCTCCTGAGGTTTGAGGCAGGAGTGCAGGTTCAAAGCCAGCCTCGGCAACTTAGTGAGACCCTGTCTCAAAATAAACTATAAAAAAATGGTTGGGGATGGGGTTCAGTGGTTAAGCACCCCTGGGTTCAATCCCTGGTAGAAAGAAAGGAAGGAAGGAAGGAGGCAAAGTAGGCAACCATGAAAATAAACATGAACAGAGAAGAAGAAGAAGAAAATCAGGGAAGTAAGGTGATGATTAATCCTGCCACTATGATTCTTAATATTTCATTAATAAATCAATGGTGATTGTACTGGTAGCAATAATAGCAGTAGTGATAATTCTGGAAACCGTGATTGTAAGAGACTGAAAATGAGAATGTCAAACACTGCCCATTTTCACTGGGTTCATGTAGGTTGATCATAATTAATTTATTGAATTATCTTAATTATCCCAAATGACAGCATGCAATCTAGGCACAGAAAAATACCAACAAAAAATTTAAACATATATGTAGGATATATATATATATATATATGTGTGTGTGTGTGTATACATATATACATATATATGTATGTATATATATTATAAAAATAAGATATATTACATATGTATAAAAATTATATAAAAACTTTGTACAAAATTGATCTTTTTTTGAGTTATTTCAGTTTTTTTATAATGAAAGTAATACAAGCTTATTATAGAATATTAGAAGAGAACAAAGAGAAATTAAACCTTCACAGGAAACACAATTCCATAGTAAATACGCAAAAGTTATCCAACAGAAAATCATATTCAAGGAAATGTAAATAACAATTGATTCAATAGATGTATTTAGGGAAAAGTAAGAATGTCATTTTGCTTATCCGGTTACAAAAATCCACAAACAGTTAAGCTGAATAATTTCTTCCATTTTGCTTATGCCTTTTTGCATAATCGAAATCATATTCTTTATATAACTTGGCATGTTATTTTTTCTAAATATTATAATAAATGTTTCTCTATTAAAACTATCATTTTACATGTTTTGATTTGCATTTTTAAAAGTTTTTATTTGTTTTAATTAGTTGTATATAACAGTAGAATGCATTTATGTACTTTGATATATCATACATAGATGGGATAATTTCTCACTTTTCTGAGGGTACATGTTAAGGAATCATGTTGGTCTTACAGTCACATATATACATATAGTAATAACGTCTATTTCCTTCTACTATCTTTCCTATCCCCACATCCCCTTCCCTCCCCTTCCATCACTTCCCTCTACCTAATCTAAGGTAACACTATTCTTCCCTAGTGCCCCACTCCTTGTTGTGAATCAGCATCTACATATTAGAGAAAACATTCAGCCTTTGGTTTTGTGGGATTGGCTTATTTCACTTGGCATGATATTCTCGAATTCCAACCACTTACTGGAAAATGCCATAATTTTACTCTTCTTTAAAGCTGAGTAATATTCTGTTGAGTGTGTATACCACATTTTCTTTATCCATTCATCTATTGAGGGATACCTAGGTTGATTTCATAGTCTAGCTATTGTGAACTGAGTTGCTATAAACATTGATGTGGCTGTGTCACTATAGTATGCTGATTTTAAGTCATCTGGGTATAAACCAAGGATTGGGATAGGGGTGTCAAATGGTGTTTCCCAGTTTTCTGAGGAATCTCCATACTGCTTTCCATAGTGGTTGCACCAATTTGCAGTCCTACCAGCAATGTAAGAGAGTACCTTTTCCCCACATCCTCGCCAACATTTATTATTGCTTGTGTTCTTGATGATTGCCGTTCTGACAGGAGTGAGATGAAATCTTAGAGCAGTTTTGATTTGCATTTCTCTAATTGCTAGAGATGTTGAACACTTTTTCATATATTTGTTAATCAATTGTATTTTTTCTTCTGTGAAGTGTCTGTTCAGTTCCTTGGCCCATTTATTGATGGAGTTAGGCCCATATCTTCACCATATTAGTCTAGGATTTGACTTCCTTAACAAGATTCCTAAAGCACAAGAAGTAAAATCAAGGATTAATAAATAGGGTGGATTCAAATTTAAAAACTTTTTGTCAGCAAAGGAAACAGTAAAGTGAGGAAAGAGCCTACAGATTGGGAGAAAATCTTTACCACATGCACCTCCAATAAAGCATTAATCTCTAGGATATATAAAGAACTCAAAGCTGATCCTATTTTTAAAAAAAAGTATTTTAAGTCTTTTGGGGGGAGGAGGAGGTGAGGCTGAGACTAGTGACCAGCCACCTGTGCTCCTCCTTTCCTCTCCACCTTTCTTCTATTTTTTTTAGGGGGGTTGTTTACCAGGGATTGAACTCAGGGGCCCTCTGCCACTGAGCCACCTCCCCAGCCCTATTTTGTATTTTATTTAGAGACAGGGTCTCACTGGGCCTTGCCCTTGCTGAGGCTGGCTTTGAACTCGAGATCCTCCTGCCTCAGCCTCCCAGGCCTCTGTGGTTCCAGGTGTGAACCTCCACGGGGCTTTCTTCTTTCCTTTGAAGGGAGTTCTGCTGGAAGACACTAGATGCCATGAAAGCAGGAAGGAAAAGATGCGAGAGAGCGCTCACTGATCCTGCTGATCCCCTAACAAATCTCCCCTCTCTGTGTCTTTCACCTGGGAGGTGAGACAAGCTGGCCCTGGTGCCAGGCCTGCGCGGGAACTCCAGCAGCCTGTGCAGTTGGCCACGCAGGTGTTTGGTTTTATTTTAAAAGACACCGGTCAGCACACGGAGGAGGCAGAATCCCACTCCAGGTGTGGTGTGGCTTGGGGAAGCCGGAGAACACAGTGGCGCTGGTCCCCTACCTTGCACTCAGATCTCCCAGGCAAGGCTGCAGGGCCTCTCTGGGCTCCCAAAGCAGTGCCTTCTTTCCACTGTTGAGGAGGTGCACGTGGCCCTGGTTGACCTCACTGGGAACCAATGCCTGTATCTTCCACTGTCTGGCAATGCAGTCATTCCCCAAACTCTCCTGGAAATGTCCTGAGAAGGGACATTTCCTAGGGGGCGAGCCCTGTGTTCGAGATTTGCTTCACCTTAGTGTTTTCACATGACAGGACGCTCTTTCAGATTGTATTTGAGTTATGAATTTTGCCCTGTTTCCCTTAAATCCGAATAACAGAGGTATTTTTTCCCCAAGGTGGACTGCCTTATTATTCTCTCATTATCATGTATTCATCTCTTTACTCCCTTCCACCATCACTGATTATCATATGCTCACTCGGTGTTTCATCATGGAGAAAATATACAGCCTCCGGAGCTTGGCACTAGCTGTGAGTTATTGGGCAAATTGCTTAACTTTTCTGTGCCATCCGTAGGTGGATTTTTTAGTACCATCCTCACAGGATTGTTGTAAGAAATGAAAGGGATCTTGTGGGTGAAGCACCACGAAGGCTCCTGTCACATTGCCGCTTTGACTATATGCAAGCTCTTCTCGTGCATTCATTCAAGAGGTTTTAATTTAGTCTGTTTTCTGTTGCATGCATTATCACGCATGCTGTGTACATGTCAAGAAACAAGACGGGGATCTGCTTTTGTAGAATTTATACTTTATGGAGTTGAGTTTGAAAACATAAAACAAAGAAAGGAGCCATATGGTCTTTCAGACAGTGGGGGTGACTGGCATGTTCTGTCACCATAGCCTGGCTCCCCCTGCCTTCCCTTGCCTTTCAGAAGAGCCTCCCCTGGCCACCTCCTCCATGAACACGTCTTTCCACAAGTCACGAAGTCTGTGCGTCAAGGAAAGTAAATGCTGCAGGTGCCAGAACCCCAGAACCAGTGCCCCAGTGGCCCTGGCCAGCCCAGGTGCCACAGGGCTCCTCCCCATCCATGGGCAGCTGAGGTCCACGGGAGTGGCCTGCATCTGAGGGTCAGCCAAGTTTTGCTGTCATGGGAAACCAAGGTCTTACCCATGTGAAATTGGGTGAATGGTCCCCCTGCATATGCTGGGGAGGTGGGGGGTCTACCAGGTAGGTGGTGAGGGTACGAGTAGTGCTGGGGACAGGAGTGATGTTTTTCCACTTGAGATCTTGCCCGGCCCTGGTGAGTGGTAGGTAGGATCAAGCCTAATGGGGACCATGTGGAGGAGTGGAGTAAGGTAAAGTCAGAGGAGTTAAGGGACATCCCGGAAAGGAGGTAATGGAGGAGTGGGTCTTGCCAGGTTGAAGGAGCAGCCCTCAGGGCAGTTGGTGCCTGAGGCCAGACCCCGGGGATTCAGCCAGACTGCTGGGGCATGGCAGGAGCCATGGTCCTCAGCATGATGAGCCGGAGGAGAGTGACTAGATGTGAGCTCAGGAAGGACCCAGAGGCCAGATTAATGCAGGTCCGAAGAGTGTAAATACATGGGAAAGCCATTGGGGCCTCTGAGCAGGGCATCAGCATGATCCCCTCCATGTGGACACTGGATCTAACAAGCACAAGGGAAAATGGGGATTTTGACTTGGGAGGAAAGAGTTTTTGTCCGAGGGTTATCTGCTGCAGAGTCTCCCTGGAGGTGATCTAAGGATGCAGGTTTTGAGGTCCTGAGAACCTCTGTCCCTAAATAAAGCATCAGGATGGTAGGAAAAGGGAGCTGGGAATCTCTAGGCGATTTTTATGCACCTAAAACCTTAAGACCCCAATGAGCTTTCTTAACACTAATAGAGCTGCGTCCATGTTTGATTATATGAGTTATAGCATGATGAGTTTTTTTTTTTGTTTGTTTGTTTGTTTTTATGGTTTTTAAGAAAAAAGGCACCTGGTGTGGAGGGGTGCACCTGGTGTGCACACCTGTAATCCCAGTGGCTCGGGAGGCTGAGGCAGGAAGATCGTGAGTTCAAAGTCAGTCTCAGCATGTTACTGAGGCAACTCAGCAAGACCTGTCTCTAAATAAAATTTTAAAAAAGGGCTGGGGATAAAGGCTCAGTGGTCAAGTGCCCCTGGGTTCAAACCCTGGTACAAAAAAAAAAAAGAGTTAGAAAGGCTTTAATATCTACCCACAAGTAACAAATTCTTTAATTGGAATTTTTAAAACCTTCCCTGTGCAAAGTCAGGAAAAGGGAATAGCAATAAATAAGTTGTCATTTGCTTTCAATATTTCAAAATATATCCAACTGAAGTCCTATATCAGACAATAAAAATACTTTGCAGAAAAACTAAAACATCACATTATTTGTTTTGTCAGAATTCCATGAATGTTGTGTGCTAAAGCTGGTCATTTTAACATTGTTCCTAATTTCCTATTTGCAATTCGTTGTCTTAAAACATGAAAAACCAGGATGGGGGTATAGTTACGTAGTAGGGCAATTGCCTGGTATTCACAAGGCCCTGGATTTCATCCTAGATGTCACAAACAACAACTAAAACTTCAAAAATCATACTCATTGGCCATAACTCATTGGCTGACATTAACTTTAGATATGTGGGTTTGAATTTTGATGGTGCTTCTTACTGTATTTCACTTCCTAAAGCCTCACTATTTGTGTCTGTACAATGGGATTAGAAGCAAATTGTATTTTATGTTGTGTGTATATGCAAACATATGACAAATCCCATCATTAGATACAACTATAATGCACCAATAAAAAATGTGGAAAGAGAAAAAAATAAGATTATAATAAACCCTGTTCTCATAAATTTTTTTTTAACATTAAATGAAATTCCTTAACATGCTTGGAAAGTATATAGTAATGTGCTTAATAATGGAAATGCAGTATTATTGTGATTTAGTAAAGGCATTTTTCTTGGTAGGCCAAATTCTTTCACGCTGTGGAATATCACTGCAGGAAAGACACAGGATAATATTCCCCAATTACTGGGCATCCCAGGGTGACATTTTACTTAGGGACATGATAGGATGGGATCTAGGTTCCCTGACGCTTCTTCCTCCACAGATGTTGCTATCTCACAGTTAAGAGTTCTTTTGGATGCACCTTGGGGAAAACTCTCCATTCAGCACCAATTTCCACATCTTTCCTGAGATCAGTTCTTTGACTTTATGTAACCAGAGACACACTAGGAATTTCACTTTCTCCATAAGTATGATAAATGATCCAGAACCTACTAGTCTACTGGGAACTAAATTTGTAGTTCAGTGATGACAAGGAGGACCATTAACTTTCTCTTTGGTTACCTCTTACTCTTACTCTGCATGATTTGGCTGGTTAGCTGTGAAGGAAAGATGTGACTGTGCATGAGTTCTTCCCAAAGAAGATTTCAGCCAAGATTTTTTTTCCCTACCTAAGGTGTCAGCTGTGCTCTTTGGATTTTCTGCAAAAGTATCCTTCCTAGATTCTCATTCTGAGCCTGTTGAGGCTTTGACCATATGCAAAGTGTCAGGCTTCAGAGAGTTCCTTGAGGACTTCAGAGATGTCTGAGCAGTGAGGAATTGTCCAGAGCCTGTCTCAATGTGAGGTGCAGAGTTACATAACAAGGAACTCTCTGGATGCCCAAGGCACTCCAGCAACTTGAAAGATGTCACGTAGCTTCAAATTGTGAGAGGCTGTGGAACACTGGGCTGTGGCTCAGTAGAGTCTGTCCTTTGCATGTTCAGGCTATGCTGGTGACAGTGTTCTGAGCGCCCGCTTTCACTACTGAATCACTGGGACCTGTCTGAATAATTCATCCAGGATGCCCAGAGGGTGACCAGAGAGCTTTCCTCCCCAGGGCTTTACCCCTTGGTGAAGCTGCTGGCAGCACTGCAGTTGTGTTTTGGGAAAGGCACCTTCAGGGACAGAGTGAAGGGAACCATCATCTGAAGACCATCTCGTGAAATCATCTGTCAACTTCTAGGGACCAGCTTCCTGGAGCTAATGTAGATTAAAATGCTTCCAGGGAGAATTTTAAGGAAACTGTACATATGACTGAACATTATAATTTCCCTTGGATTGGCAGGTAAGAAACAGGAAGCTAAAAATCCCCTGCCTTCAGTCTTTCTTTGGGGTCTGGAATTCCTTTGTAAAGTCCAGAAAAGAAACCTGTCTTGATATGAGATACATCTAATGGTGCAGGACTTTCCCCACCACAGTGGCAGAGTGGGTCACACAGAACTCACACACTTTTTGACAGATGAAAGACTGAGTCATCCATACAATAGCCAATGCATGCTTTTGGATCCAGTTATAATCATAGCTATAGGTTTCGAGCTAGGTTGCTTCACTGATAATCGTCATAATCACCCCATTTTTACAGATGACTAAATGGAGCTGGAATAAATAGAGTAATTTACTCAAAATCACCGTGTCAGTGAAGATGGATGATTGGAGTTGGACATGTGTCTGTCTGATCGAATGCTTTCCCACTGCACAATAAGCCAAAGAAAGCGGCTCCCGAGAAGGCAGTGTTGTGGTTTCCATGGGAAGTGTTCCCCCAAAAGTTAACGTATGAGAAAATGAAAGAAAGTCTAGAGGTGAAATGGTTGGGTTATGAGATTCTTTCCCTAATCCACACATTATCACCTGATAAGAATTATCTAGGTGGTAATCATAGACTGGTAGGTTGTATCTGGATGAGGTAGATCACTGTGGGCATGACTTTGGGGTATATATTTTGTCTCTGGTTGGCAGCATATCTGTATCTATCTATCTATCTATCTATCTATCTATCTCCAACTCCCACTTCCTGGTACCATGTTTCCAGTTTATTTCCTCCGCCATATTCTTCTGCCATGATGCTCTGCCTCACTTGGGCCCAGAGCAATGGATCTGGCCATCAATGGACCAAGACTTCTGAAACCATGAGTACCAAATAAACTTTTCCTCCTTAAAATTGTTCTTGTCAGGTTGTTTGATCACAGCAGAAAAAAGCTGACTAAAACAGACCGGATAGACAGTTCTCATCTTGCTATTCTCAGGGGCAGGAGGGATTATATAAATTCTAGATTCAGCTCTACCACTGAATAGTAATCTCTTGGCCAAGTCATGAAAGCTTCTGAACTTCCACTTTGTTGGTTCTGGAGTGAGTCTTCTGGGTTCTCTATGAACATTAAGTCAAAGTGCTCTGGAAACAGAAGCACCATGCAAATGTGAGGTCCTCTGACTTGGGTGAAACTTAGGGAGACCTGGCCTCAGGGCCCTGGAACCACTTACCATGAAAAGAAGGGTTTGTTTTCTTCAAGATACATACAATCAACTCCACCAGAATGACTACACCTAAAGGAGGGTCCCTCAGAGGGACTGAGGCCCTCAAAGAAACAGACTAGAGGGTCCCTGACAGTTGTGCCTCAACTGCATGGTCAGTCCTGTGCACTAGGAAGACTTCTTTGAGAAGGAGACAGTAAGTCTTACTAGCCAACAAAAGTCTCAGAGGTGGGAGGAGATTAATCACTTCCCCCTTCATAACAGATGTGGGTAGGATGGGGCTAGAGCTTCTCACCAGCAACCAGGATGGAGTAAAGCTCATGTGCTTTGTTAAATTCTGCCCCATTCCTGTGCTTCCTGTCATTGTTGAGTCCTTTTTGTTTTGCCTCAGGAATTCTTAGCAAATCTATCAAACTGAAAACACTTGCCATTGTAAGAAATTAAGTACTGTATTGTTCTGCCCGTACTGGGAATCAGATTGTGTAGATAACTTGGAATAGATGTGCTTGGTTTCGAGAAGAGTTTGAGCAACCGAGCTAGGCAGAATCCCTCATAACTGATATATATTGTGGATCCAGTCTGAGAACTGAGTGGATTGTGAAGCTGGGAATCAGAAGATAATATTACCATCATCATCACTATCACTATCACCACCATCATCACCACCACCACTGTCATCACCATCATCATCACCACCACCACCATCATCACCATCATCATCACCAACACCATCATCATCACCATCATCATCATCACTCCCACCACTACCACCATCACCACCATCATCATCACCAACACCATCATCACCATCATCATCATCACCTCCACCACCACCCTCACCATCATCACAACCATCATTACCACCATCACCACCCTCACCATAATCACCACCATCATCACCACCATCACTACCCTTACCATCATCACCAAGACCATCATCATCACTACCATCATCCTCTCCCACACCCTTAGAGCACTTAAGTGTGACATGAGCCATCCACTACAATGACAGCTAAAGACATATTATTTTACTTACTATTTACAACAATCCCATATTCTGCATAAGACATCTTTGACAAGGAATGTTGAGTAACTGACACAAAATTATACAAAAGAGTCAATCTCTGTATCAAATTTAGACCTACTTCATTTCTAGGCCTTAAAGCAAAACTTCTATCTTACACTGAAAATGCATCTTAACACTGACGAAAGTCCAAATTAAGGTATTTTGAGGGATTTTTATAAAAAAGAAGATATTAACAGATTTAATGCTATAAACATTAAAGCTACTATAGTTCCCTAAATGTATCATAAATGAAATTAAAAGTCAAAAACAAATCAAGAAAATATTTTAAATATATATATGCCAAAAGATTGACTAGTATATGAAAAACTCTTAATAAGAAGGGCATTTAAAAATTAATTAACAGATAATAAAAAATAAATTAAATAATTAATAAACATATATATTTAAAATGTATTCATTTCCCCTGATAAATAAATGCACATTAAGTCACTAATAAAACATGGATTGAATGGCCAATTTATAAACTATTAAAAACGGCAATGTACCAATCTTGGCAAAGATACAAGGGAAAGGCACTTTCATGATTGGGTTTGTAAAAGGAAGATAATTTTATTATTTATAGCTAAACTCTGAAAATACCCAAATTGTTTAGCATAGTAATTTCACTTATAGGAATATATCTGAAGTAAATTTCAAGACTGGGTGCTGTGACTTAGTAGACAATATTCTGAGCACAGTGGTATTTATAATGATGCATGATAGTTAAACTAGAAAAGTGAGGAGGTTAGCTCAAGAATATGGTACACAGGACTTGAGTTTTAAAAATACCTGTGCACAGAGAAGACAGCAGGAAGCACAAGCAAAACGTGGGGTCCTTTGCATTCTGTGTATTTTGCACATTTCCAAACTGAACACACTTATCTTTAGAAATAAGAAGGTATACTTCCTTTGAAAGGAGGCGGTGTGATATGGAAATGTTTTAAGAGAGACAGGAGAAATGCATTACTTGATGATGAAATATCAAAAACAGGGATCTTTCCTTGAAATCGTGAAAACCCTCTCTAGCAATATTACACATTTATAAGAGGAAAAGATGAGAAAGTAATCATATTTTATACATGAAATTTGCTGTCGTCCGAGCAATCAGAAATAATGAGAGAGTCCACTGGCTCCCGCGGGAGAAGGAGGATTTTGTTGGCTCTGTTGTGCAAGGAGCTGGAGCTCAGGGCTACATCCAGGTTCAGAGGGAACTTGTGCACAAGTAGCAACAGTTGACAGTAGCTGACATGTGACCCATATACTTGGTTGATCTACTATAATAGACTCAGTGTCTTATTATTATTTTAAATTGCAGTAAAGAAAATAGAACATAAAATTTACCATCTTTTTAAGTAGGCAGTTTAGTGACATTAAATATATTCACATGGGAGCAACAGAGTTCCAGAACTTTCTCATCTTGCAAAACTAAAACTCTGTACCTATTAAAAAACTTCTTATTTCTCCTCCTACCATTCTCCGGCAAAAAAAGAAAAAAGAAACATTCTGCTTTCTCTCCATGAATCTGACTATACTACATTCCTCAAATAAATGAGATCATCCAGTATTTTCCTAACCTACCTGACTTATTTAACTTAGCCTAATATTTTCAATTTTCATCCATGATGTAGCATGTACAGGACTTCCTTTTGAAGACTGGGTAATAGGTGTAGCCCACCTTTTTTTAATACATTCATCTGTCTTTGAAACTGGGATGGTAATTATTCAAAAAGAAAAGAAAAAATATAAAGTAACCCTTATTGTTGAGGATAGTGTGTGGCAGTTGCACACTTGTGCATCTCTGGGAGGAATGCAAAATAGAACGCTTACTATGAAAATACAATACAGCTGTTCCTCAAAAAAAAAAAATACAAATGGAATCACCATATGGTCCAACAATTTGACTACTGGGGGGGGGGGTATAAGTGAAGAATCAGAAGTGGGTTCTCAAAGAGATATGTATGTGTTCATAGAGCATGATTCCCAAGAGTCAAGAGTTCTTAATAGAACACTGTGACCATGATGTGTAAGTTATTTAACACAAAGGTAAAGTCCCTGAAGAAGTCGGCATCCAAGTTAGCTTGAAAATGCTGATTTGAGATGCATGCAAAATAATGAAAGAGTGTTATTACATTGAGTGATTATCAAAGGAGGAAAGTGAGAACATCCCCTTTGGAAAGAGGGAAAAAGCCTTCCAGGCAAAGGAACAGAATGCAGAGAGAATGTGGCGTTTTCCGAGGTCTGCAGTGAGGTTCAAGTATTTAGCTCTGTACGGGGTCCTCTGAATTGTCTCAGTGAAGCCCGCTTTTCCCCTTCTCTGAGCATCTGCTGCTGCTGTTTCTGACCTCAGGCCAGCTGCAGTCAGTGCCCCCTCCTCCATTAAGTCTTCCCTTTCTCACCCACTGAATGTTTTATTTAGCAGATTATTCTGAGAGCTGTTTTAGGTTTCCTGAAGGCAAACCCCACATAGGCCATTTTCCACAGGCCTGCCAGATATGCCAGAGCAGCCACACTCCCAAGAGACCTGCAGAGAGCTCCCAGACACCCCTCTGCCCTTACCTCCTCCTTTCGTTTGCATCCTATATCAGTGTGGCACATTTCCTACAACGATGAGGCAGTGGTATCATTATTCACAGCACCTGGAGCTTACATTAGGGTCTGTTCTTTGTGTTGTACAGTTCTACAGGTTTGGAGAAATGTTGAACCCCACATATGCACCCTTACAGTATCATCCAGGATAATTCCACTGCCCTGAAAATCCCTGTGCTCCATCTACGTATCCCTCCTCTCTTCCTCAAACCCTTGGCAACTACTGATCTTTTTACTGTCATATCAGTTTGCATTTTCTAGAATCTCATATGCTCGGAATCATAGGGTTGATAAACTTTGTGGACTGGCTTATTTTTTTTTTTAGCAATATCTCCATTGGGTTTTAAAGAATTAAAATTTACACTCAATATATCATTGATAGTTCCAAGACCTTCGCAAAGGCAGGTGCCGGGTGTTTGCTGGTGGTAGCAATTCACTCCACACCTCTAGGGGGTGTGACTCACATGGACTTAATTAGGATAGTGTTGTAGTCAGCTTTTTTTTTTTCCTGGTGTGCCAGCAAGAACAATTAGAGGAGGAAAATTTGTTTGGGGCTCAAGTTTCAGAGGTCTCAAACCATGATGGCCAATTCCATAGCTCTGGGCTCAAGGTGAGGCAGCACATCATAGTACAAGGGGGTGAGAAAGGAAAGCAGCTCAAGATATGGACACCAGGAAGCAGAGAGAGCTCTGTTCTCTAGGGACAAAATATAAACCCAAACACATGTCCCCAGTGACCCACCTCCTCCATCCCGCAGTTACCACCCAGGTAGTCCCCATCAGTGGGTCAAAGCACTGATTAGGTTAAGGGCCCTCATAACCCAATCATTCCACCTCTAAACTTTATTGCATTGTCTCACACACAAGCTTTTGGGAGACACCTCTCATCTAAACCTTAACAGATAGTCCTCTGTGAAGGTGTGACAGAGCAACCTGGTACAAGCAATAATGAGACCTCAGGTGATTGTTTATTTTCCAAGTACGATCTCTCATTTATCCCACTGATGAAGTGACAAGCATTCTTAGTGCAAACTCAATTTATTTCTGTTTCCTTCTAGTGCACTCTCGTAATCAAAGGACTTTCCAATCATTTGAAGATTTCTTTCTCTCTTTGTTTTATTTTGTTAAAATCAGAGAAAATGAAAAGTTTGCCCTCAGACCCAGAATTTGTGCTCAAATCAAACATAGAGTTAGATGTTCATTTTGGAAATTGTACTTGTAAATTCTTGGTAAGAATAGTAACTTGGTTTCACAAAATTTCAGTCATTCATTAATTTATTAGCATAGATACTAGGGAATCAAAATCAATGAGAATCAGGGGAAAGATTAATTTAAACCTGTGTCATTTGACTCTTGTATGATTTTGCTTATTTCAAAACGTGATAAGTTCAAAGATAACAAAAACTCATTTAAGAAAACGTGAAGACGGCATTGGGTATAAACTTCAGATGTAGAAGGAAATTTTCCCGAAATTATCAAGTGTGTTCATCCCTGGTGTGCTTATCTGATCAAGACTTTTTTTTTAATGTTCCTACAATAGTTTATAATTATTGTAAACATTTAAATCGAGTTGCTGGAAGGTTTGGGGCAGTCTATCTTATGAAGTGGAATACTTCTGGTTATTCCAAAAGAACTATGACTGTGAAATGCTATCTCCACATGTTTTATATGGTAAGTGGAAATTTCAAAACTTTTTTTTCAAATTGGAATTGCCTATCCCAGTCAGGAATCCTCTCACCCAAGGATGATGACCGGGAACCCATAAGGACAGTTTCCTGCTGTCCTCAACACCTCCCTTCTGTCAGCAAATGCTCGGGATTTGTTTATCTTTAGGACTCCAGCCTTTCATGAATACTAAGGCTTATTAATTCCCTTCTGCCTTTTCCTACCTTTGTCTTCTTTAATCTCCTGCAATGTCACTTTCTTGGTGAAACCTTGTCATTAAGAATCATTGTAAATTTCTAATGTTTGAAACCCAGGAAAACCGTCTTCAGTCTTATTCTAATGAAATAATTTCCAGTTTCAGCAGCACCCCGCTTTCTGAAGGCCTCTCTCACCCCTTATTTTCATGCATTCTCTTACTGCCTTCTCTCTCTCTCTCTCTCTCTCTCTCTCTCTCTCTCTCTCTCTCTCTTTCTCTTTCTCCAGCCATCTCTTCATTTCTTAGACATGTCCTTTTCCCCATCACCTCCTTCATCAAAGTCACCAGGCTGGTGATGCCTGTGGAAAGCCCGGTGCAGCCCCTCTTCAGCAGCTACCTGGCCCTCCAGCTCCCCTGTCGGGGCATCCCCAGAAGGCCAGGGGTGCAGTAAAGTGATGATGGCATTCACTTACTCATTCGGTGTAATCACATAAACTGGACCTGGGATAGACATGTAGAGTGGCTTAAACAAGATTGTGACAACCTTGACCTTCATAGGAAGCTTTCGGTTTGGTGGAAAAGAGGATGATAATGTGAGCAGGTGGCTCAGCGTGGGTGGAATCCTGACTTGAACTCACAGGCAATGTTTGGCTTCTCTTGCTCCCAAATCACTCCAGTTCTTCTTTTTGCTCTATCTGCTAATGGGATCTCCAGTCTTGGTGAGACCCGGGGAAGGAAAAAATGAAGATATCTTTAACTCCCCTTTCTTACTTGTTTTGTGAATCAAATGACTCCCCAGGTAAATAACTTCGCTGGATGAGGCTCTCACAGGTGTCTGATAGATTCTCAACTAGATCATTGCAGAGTCTCTTCATTCATTCTCACCTCCCAACTCATCTAGGCAATTTCATCTTGGCTGTCAATTTAATAGTCCTGAATTGTCACTCTAAGCAACCATCTTCCTGCCCATAAAACTCCCATGACCCTGCATGAGTCACTAAATTCATTAAAGCCCTCACTCGCCATGGACAGCCACGTCCCTTTCTTTCTTTCCCTGTCTAATGGCTCTGCCACTCCACACTCCAAAGGGCAATTCTTGGACCTCGATGTGCATCTGAGTCATTACAGGTGATTCCATGTGGAGTCCTACTCCCTTCCCCGCTTCGAGGAGTTTCTGACTCAGCAAGTCGAAACGAGACCTGACTACTTGAATTTCCAGTAAGTTCCCAGATGCTGCCGATGCCAACGGTGAAGGAATTGTACTTGAAGAATCACTGACTGAGTGTAACTGAGTTTCTCACCCTCCCCTGGGGTATGCCCATCATTCCTCCCAGAAAAGTCCTCTGCCTCCTGCTCACCCTCCACTGTCCTCTCCCTCCATAGTGTGATTTGCAGGCATTTCCTCAGTCCTCATCTAACCCCCGCTCTGCTGCCACCTCCCTCTGCCCAGACCCCTGCAGTACCCCCTGAGGTCTCCCTGCTTCCTGCTCCTGTTGCTTAAACACATATATTTCAAGGGGATCTTTGAGTCTCATCAAAAATACAGTTAAAAAACAAAAAAAATAACTACAGCCCATTTCTTTTAAAAGTGGAAAACATATGGAACCAATACACCATTCTATTTAGAAATTTTATACAGGACTCCAGTGAAATAGAAATGAACATTTCCCATGGGGTTCATATATTTCTTTCTTGTTCATACTATTAACATGAATCTGCAGTTAGTGACAAAAATCAACTCCAAAGGATATATTTGGATATAAAATCTGTAGCTAAGAAACAACTAGAAAGAAGCATAGGGGAGATGGTTTAGAACACTGGAATGGGCAATGGGCGAGAATTTTTTTTGGAACATGACCGCAAGAGTTCAGGAAACAAAAGTAGAAACAGACAAATGGAATCGCATCAAACTTAAATCTTCTACGCAGCCAAGGAAACACTAAAGCGGGTGCAGAGACAACCCATGGAACAGGAGAAGGTATTTACTATGTATGTCTCTGACATGGGTCAGTATCAAGAATATATAAAGAACAGCAAAAACTCAACAAGGAGAAGATAATTTGGTTTTTAAATGGACAATGGATGGCAGTTACCAAGAATACAAGCAACAATAAGTGTTGGTGACGATGAGGGGGAAAAGGCACACTCATCCACTGCTGGTAGGACTTCAAATTGGTGCAAACCACCTGGAAAGCAGTATGGAGATTCCTTAGAAAACTTTGAATGGAACCACCATTTGACCCAGCTATCCCACTCCTTGGTCTATACCCAAAGAATTTAAAATATATAAATGTTTATAATAGCTCAATTCACAATGGCTAAACTGTGGAGCCAACCTAGATGCCCTTCACTAGATGAATGGATAAAAAAAACTGTGGTATATATACACAATGGAATATTACTCAGCCTTAAAAAAGCATGAAATTATGGCATTTGCAGGTAGGTGGATGAACTTGGAGAATATCATGCTAAGTGAAATAAGCCAATTCCAAAAAACCAAAAGCCAAATGTTTTCTCTGATATGTGAATGCTGATCCATAATAGGGAGACAGAGGAAGAATGGAGGAAACTTGGATAGGGAGAGGGGAGTGAGAGAAGGGGAGGGGGCATGAGGGTGGGCAGGATGGTGGAATGAGACAGCCATTATCACCCTATGTACATGTATGATTGCACAAATGGTAGGACTCTACATCGTGTACAACCAGAGAAATGGAAAGTTGCGCTCCATTTGTGTCCAATGAGTCAAAATGCATTCTGCTCTCATGTATAACTAATTGGAACAAATAATAATAATGGTCAACAGTTCTAAATAGCCATTTCTCAAAAGAAAATGTACAAATGGCCAAACAAGCACATGACAAAAATACTGCACGCCAGTAACAACCAGAGATCAAAACCACAGTGAGATCTCACTCACCCTAGGAAGAGCGGCTAGTATTAGAAAGACAGGAGAACAATGTGGATGAGGCTGTGGAGGAAAGGAAGCCTGGCTCACTCTTGGTGGCCAGTATGGCCCAGTTGAGGCCATTCCCAAGAAAATTAAAAGTTGAATTGTCATCCAGGAATCCCACTCCTGAGTATGTGTCCAAAAGAAATGAAATCCACGGGTCAAAGAGATATGGGTACTGCCATGCTCCTGACACTACTATCCACAGTGGCCAAGAATTGAGAATATCCTTAATGCTTATCAACTGAGGAATGGATAAAGAGAACATGTTATATATGCACAAAGGAATATTATTCAGTCATAAAATAGAGTGAGATCTTATCATTTGCAATAGCAAGGGAGTACTGAAGGACACTAAGTGAAATAAGTCAGGCACAGAAAGACAAGTACCCCTCAATCCCACTCCTGTGGAATGTAAAAAAGTTGATCTTGTTGAACAGAGAAGTTGAAAGCAGAAAGTGGTTACCAGAAGCTGAAGATGGTGTTGGGATGGGAAGGGAAAATGTTGACACATGGCTACTAAGTTGCAATTCGGCAAGACGTTCTGGGTTGCTGTTGTCATCACACTGTAAGGCACCATGCATTTCAAAAAGCCAGAAGAAAGGAATTTGAAAGTTTTTGCCATCAAGAATGGATAAATATTTGAGGAGATGAAGTTGTTTAACCTGATTTAAACACCGTGCAATGTACGCACTTATTAAACATTAAGTGGTGCCTGGTTAATGTCTACAAGTTTTTTTTAACGTTTTTGTGTATTAATTAAAATTTTAGAAATAAAACCATACAATTAAAATGTGATATAAAAACCTGGTTTTCTTATCAATTGTTAAGCAATTGAATTCTTCCTTGTTTTACTGATAAAGTGTCAATCCTTAAGAAAATCGGTTAATCATCAGGAAAATGCAACTAAAACCTGGTGGATTACCCCTGCTCATTCACTGGGGTGGCTATTATCAAAAAGAAAAGAACAAGCACAGAGAAACTGGAGTCCTCAGACCTTGCCTGTAGGAGTATGAAGTGGTGTGGGTTCTTTGGCAATCAGTCTGGAGCTTCCTCAAATATTATGAGGTTGAGCCCCAGTTATTTAGTGACCAGCAATTCTACTTTGTCAGATATACCCCAAAAGAACTTAAAACACATTCACACAAAACATTGTATATGGATATTCAAAGCAGCATTATTCATCATACCCAAATGCTGGAAAGAATTAAAATGTCCATCAGGAGATGAATATACAAGTAATATGTGATACAACCCTGTGACGGGAAATCATTGAGCAACAGAAAGGAACAGAATACCGATGCACATTGAGACGTGAATGAAACGTGAGAACACCCTAAGCGAAAGAAGCCACCTACAAAAGACTACATACTATAGAGGATCATATAAAATCCCCCGAACAGGCAAAGCTGTATAAAGAGAAGTGCATCAGCAGTTGCCTAAGGCTGAGGGGTTTGAGGAGAAGTGGAGATTGAGTGGTAATGGGATTTGGGGCTTCTTGTGTGGGGGAGAAAATGTGGTCAAATTTCAGAGGCAGTTACACAACTTCGAACATACAAAAACCATTGCATTACACACCTTAAGTGGGTCAGTTGTGTGATGAGTGCATTGTGTCCCCATAAAGCAGTGATGTTTAAAAAATCAAATAGGCATGACCTTGCAGTTTAGGGACATCTCATGGGCCAAGGTCAGGTGCAAGGAAAAGAAAGGGACACATGGAAAGGAAGACGAAGCTGTCCTTCAGCACAATGGACAGTTGTCAGTAGGCATCCCAATAAGTGGATATCTCTCCACCCCTGTGACCCGAGCCCAGCCACATTTGGGGTTTTGACCCAAAGACAGTCAAGCGTTTCTCTCTGCTCTCTAATTCCAAGACTTGCTGACATGAAAGCATTTCCTTAGAACTTTCCTATTACTTTCCTTTCAATAATCAAACCCGTAACAGACCCAAGAAATGATATTCAATTTCTGCCTCTGCATATTACCGAGAATTTGGTTCTCTTAAGTAAATGTAGAGTAGACTGAACTTGGGAAATGAGGGAAAGAATCTGCCCCATGAAAAATTCATGTTAAATAAAACTCATGAAAACGATTAGGTTGTATATATTAAAGAAAGATATTAAGAAGTGCTTTGCAGATCTTAGCAATGCTTTCCAGATCTTTGAAAGGATATTGTGTTTATCTTCTGAATATATTTTATGGAGACTCTCTTTGGTTCACATATTTCCATAGTTATGATATATTTTAAAAACATATCATAACAGGAGTCCTGTGTTATCATCGCCAGAAGTAGTTTCCTACTAATAGTAAAATATGTACGTAGCCTTTGAGGGTTATAAAAGAAAGAAGGAAAGAAAGACTCTATTTGTTAGCTCAAAACCTGAGGTTGAGCCCCAGTTATTCTGTATAAAGAATGGAGCCTCTGACTGTTAGTGTCAGATTCCCCTGAAATTCACCAGAGCTATTGGTGGATAACATGAGATGTGCAATCACCGTGGACCAACTTAATTGCAATCCAATTTTATGTGCCTGGATGTACAAGAGCAAGTATTAGACAACAAGAATTTGCAAAACAAACAAACAAAAGTTTATATTTTAAAATAAATATATTCTAGCCCACCCATAGAACTCTTCTTCCCAAAATCTGGTGCATGACTTAAAATTCCCTATGGTATAGGAGAAAAATGTTGAAAAGTTCATCTAATTTTTAAAAAAATTTTTTTAGTTGTAGGTGAACATAATATCTCTATTTATTTATTTTTATGTGGTGCTAGGATCTGACCCAGTGCCCTACATGTGCAAGGCAAACGCTCCACCACTGAGTCACAGCCCCAGCCCTGAAAAGTCCATTTTAATGTTAAGCCTAAATGATTAGAAATTAACACTGAGTAATATCTGAAACATTAGATTGATAATATAGTAATACAATGTTAATAAACATACATATATACATGTACATGGTATAAAAGTTACAGGTAGACCAAGACATCTACTGTGTAGGCTGTAAGCTGCGGACCCACAAATGGAACTGGGTAGCAGAAAAGGGTTTCTTGACTTTCTTGGTGTTTAAAAAAATGAATTACTTTCCAGCACTTAAGAATCAAAAGTGCCTGACTGTTCCCCTGGAGATGGCCCGCATGCTCTCTTGAATGTGTATTCCTTGCTTTACCCCAAAGGCATCTCTCTTGAGATTGCCCCCATTCTCCCCTGAATATGCACCTGATTTCCTCTATAAATCTGTTTATGCCTTCAAGAAAAAAAAAAGAAATAAAAAAAATTCACATAAAATCTGTGTTTCTTACTGATCTTCAGAACTAAGAACTGGGAACACTGAATTCACTGAATTCAGATACTGCAGTTGGTATTGTCAATATCTCTCTTTTGCTGTACATGGTCTCTCTGGGTGACCAAATCTCAGTACATCCTGCCTGGCTGGTTTCACTACTCTGTCTTGTCGTACCTGCCTGGCTCTGGTACACATTTAAGTTTGCTCCAACAATTGTTTTTAGACCAAAACCTACAAGCCAAAGCCTGTAGCCCAAACAGGCATGAACAAGAGCCCTGATCATAAATACAAGCCAGCTCAGCCTCTGCTGAGAAAACCCTTTGGCTGCATTTCCCAGCACCTTTTCTGGTTAGGTTTGACCATATGATTGAATTCCATCTAATGGAAGGGAAGTTTGACCCCCTTTTATCTTCCCATATTTAATGTCAACTGTGTGATCGTGGAGGCCGTGGTTCCCACCTGACCTTCAGTAGCAACTTGCCCTCCCCGCTCCTGCACTAGAATCAGATGCTAAATTAACATAACTTTAAACCACTGGTATTTGAAAAATTATCTTAACAATTCCAAGATAGAACTGTCTCTTCATCTGTTTCCATACTCTTCCTCCCAAAAAATCCAACTCTCTTCTAAAGAGGTTGTTTTCAATGTCCCGATTATGGTATAATTAGCATTTCTGTGATAGTTCCTCACCCTTCACTCCAGGCTTTTACTCACTTTTGGAGGATGTGTATAAATCTGAATGCTTTTAGTTGAAGTATCAAAAAGCTCAGGTCAGATTAGGTGAATCACAAAAGAGAGGTTTTGGCTCCCATAATGGAAACAGCCCTGAGGGAGGGCGGGATTCAGGTACAGCTGAATCAGGGCATGGATGACTCCCCTGCAGGCCTCTCACTGTTGCCCTTGAGGCAGCAGGATGGTGGTAGTAGGTCCTCTGCCTCACAGGTGCACCCCACATCCTCTGGAGCAGGAGTGGCATTCTCCTTCACTCTTCCTGGTCTAAGTCCTCAGCTTTATTCTCCTTGACCCATATAATCACATGTCCACCCCTAAACCAATCACTGTGGCACAGGAGTGCCCTATGGGTGGGTGTTCACCCCTGAACCCACACTTGGGCAAGAGAGAGGTGCTCATGCCCTTTGTTCTATGCCACCGTGCTAACTGGTCACTACCTCATAGGTGGCATGGCAAGTGCTTAGCAGGGTGGGAAAGAAAGTCCTCCACAGAGTGTGTGGGCAAGAGGCAGGACCTGTGTCCAAATCCTTAATAAGGCCTTATCTTTTTCCAATGATTTCCAGTTTTCTAATACTTTATAACTGTATGTTTTATCATACATGAGCCCACTAGTGATTCTTTAGAATATATAGCACATATTTGGCTATTCTTTTTAACAGGTAAATTTCAGTCCCAGGAAGGTCCCAGGATTTGCCCAACTACACCTGAGTTAGTGGCAGAACTAGCATTCGAGTCCTGTAATGTTTTGCTAAGTGTTTATTCCACTGTACAAGAATGCTTCCTCTTTTCTTCAACTCTTTGAAAGAATATCACATGAAGATTGTGTTGTAATTGGGTTTCTAGTTCAGAAAATCAAAACTGCTACAAGGATAATTGCTCCTATAAAGCCACCACTGTGGCTGCTTTTTATTCTAAATTGTGTAGTCTTTGTGAGTTCAGGTGGCCAAATACACTTTCAATTAGGCATCTTACCCCTGAACACAAAGCTCCATTGAGGCACAAGGAGGAGCCTCTTCTTCTTTATGATCAAATCCTAGGGTTAAAGGTAAACATGCAATTACAGTTAGGAAAGAAAACAGGCTCTCATTGTTTTATGCTCCTCAGAGAAGTCGGCACTGCAAATTAAAGGGACTGATAGTCTGACTGGATATAAGCATAAGCATTGATTAGAGTGTTATTGCTTTACAAGTTCATTGCCGTTGAACAGCGAGAGCGTATAATTACTCTTCATAAAATGCGGCGCACAGGAAGCAGAGAGGGACATTGCCAAGCCCATGTATTTAAATTATGAATGCAGAACTCATTTTCATGTTTTAAAAAAAAGGCATCATGATTCAGTTTCTTAATCATTTCTAAACAGAGATAAGGATTTGCCAGAATGAGAGAGAGAAATGCTTTCATTAAGAATAACATTTCCATATTCAATGTGGAAACCACTGAACCAGGGCGCTATCTTTGGAAAATTAATTTGTTCATAGTGTGTCATTCTGAACCACAACAATGACGACAACAACAACAAGAAGCCAACGAAAAGGTTCATTCTACAGGCAGTTGAAATAATAGTTTGAGGGACAGACTTAGACTTAAGACATGGAGTTGGAGGCAAAAGGTTCTGGTTAAGCAAAGCTATTGAACACAAAATTGTTAATAAATTACACAGAGCTGACTCAATCCCAGGAGTAGTGACAGTATGTTTAGAAAGATGCCTAGAAAAAAAAGTTAAGAAATCCCACATCCACTGGAGATCTCTTATGCAGATGCATGACTCAAGTTCCTGCCTAACTCCCCTATCAAATAAAGCCATTGGTCCACATTGATCCCAATTATCATGGGGTTTATAATAATTATCCACTGTTCAAATGGATATTTCCCTATTTTTGTTAAACAAATGACAATATACAGCATATACAGGCAATGTAAACTTTTTATTTTATTATTTAAAGAATAGTAACTGAGTTTTAAAAGTCTTTTGGGTCCGAAATGCTTTCTCTCTCTCTCTCTCTCTCTCTCTCTCTCTCTCTCTCTCTCTCTCTCTCTCTCTCACTCTTTTATCAGTCTATAACATTTTCATTAGCCGTTTTTGACACTTAGAAAGTCATAGTGATGTTATATTTATAGGTCTTTCTGGGAGGGATAAAGAATGAACTGTGTATTAGGAACTCTGTCTCCTTAAAGTTCTTTCCCTTCATTGATGTGGGATCTCTGGCTTGCAAGAGCAGAAACAGATTCTGACTAACGTACTGAGGAGTGGGTTGGAAGTAGGAGGGCGCAGCTTACAGAATCGAATGGGGACTGGATGCACTGTGGTCCAGAGCATTTTGGTTGCAGGAACTAATTCATATTGCTAGACATGAGAAACTGTCTTTCCAGGGGTTTCTGTCTTTGGGTGACTTCCCACAAGTCAAGTACCCAAAGAGAAATTCCCTTTGGCCTATTTTGGACTGGCCTTTGGCAAAAGCAAGGCAGGGAATTTGGGGGCAGTGTTTTAGCTTTTTCACCGCTGTGACTTAAAGATCTGACCAGAACAATTGGAGAGGAGGAAAAGTTTGTTTAAGGGCTCACGGTTTCAGAGGTCTCAATCCATAGACAGCAGGCTCCATTCCTTGGGGTTTGAGGTGAGGCTGAACATCATAGCAGAGTATGTGACAGAGGGAAGCAGCTCACATGATGATCAGAAAGCATAGAGGTCTCTACCAGTCGGATAGAATTATGTACCCCATAGTCACACCCCCAATGAATCACCTCCTCCAGCTACACCCCACCTGTGTCCAGTCACCACTCAGTTAATCCCATTTCTGATTTGGTTAAGGCTATAACCCAATCATTTCTCTTTCAAACCTTCTTGCACTGTCTCACACCTGAGCTTTTGGGGGACATCTCACATCTGAACCATATCAGGCAGGGAGTCCCCATAAGAAGGCAATGATAGGAACGTGAAATGAGGGGTTATGATTTCCCAAAAGGAGTCATGAGTGTCCCCCAAGAGCCCCAGTATGGAAGGGTCCGTACAATCCATTTCTGATTTCTGATTTTCTTTTCACCCGGTTTATTGCAGAAGGTATGTGGTGATTATTGGTTTATTCACATATTTGTCACTTAGTCATTTATTGGGAGACAACATTTATTCCTAATTGGGGACTGTTTGCTGGGAATTGCTGAGAGTCTGAGCAGCCTTCTTCAAAGGCATAGACACTGTGTGAGTTGCAGCCTCGCTGTCTTCAACATGAGGACATAATGGTTAGGGAATAGCGACTTGCACTGTTACTCTGTCAAACAATGGGAACAAAACACCAGCTTTTGCTGTTCTATTAATAGACACCTTGCTGGGGAATGTATTATTTCAAATGCATTTGGTGACAGGTAGATTGCACGACGCTTCTCTGAACATGAACTGTGGGGCAGGCCCTGCACAGGTGCACTCGCCTGTAGATCCCACACAGGTAAACAGAGTTGGCCGTTGTCTGGCCATCAATTCTCCATTGGTCCCCATGGGGACAAAGTACCTTAAAACAATAGGCCCGCCTGCCTGTGCTGTCATTTCAGGACAGAAACTGGCGGCTGCCTCCTCGTTTCCGCTCAGTGGGTCAGAACCACTATGAGCTATTTAAAATATTTTAAAAACAGTAGGACAGCCCCCAGATCAATCCATCCGTCAATCAATCATCAGAATTTACATAGTGTTCTCAGGAGCAGCTTCCTGGAGTGCTTTACAAAGCAGAATAAACTCCAGGAGGGCCAAACCCAAAAGCCAACCCTTGTATTAACACGAATCTCTATTTTGGTAAAGAGTCAGTCTACTTTCAGAGAGAAGAATTGTAAGATTCTGCCAGATACAACACTCTTTCAATATAATCTATTATTTATTGCCAATTACAGACAAGTGGTGGGCAAAATAATATAGCTTCAAACGATTCCTCAGTATAAGAAACCAGAACCATCTTCTGCTCATTCTTTTCCATTTTATTTATTTATTTATTAATGGCAACACCCTCACTTTCTTGTTTATTACCTTTTTTTTTTTTTTGGTACCAGAGATTGAACCCAGGGGCACTGAACCACTGAGCCACATCCTCAGCCCTTTCTTATATTTTATCTATCCCTGAGTTCCTTAGGGCCTTGCTAAATTTCTGAGGCTTGCTTTGAACTTACAATCCTCCTGCCTCAGCCTCCTGAGCCGCTGGGATTACGTGTATGCACCACCACGTCTGGCTGTTTATTACCTTTTAATTTTTTAAAAAGTTTTTAACCAACTCATGATATCTGTCCATATTTATGGAGACCAGTGTGATAATTCTTTCCATGTGTGAAATGTGTAATAATCCAATCTGGATAAGTAGCATTGCCATCTCCTCAAACATTTCTCTGTGTTGAAAACCTTCAGACTCCTGTTTTCTAGCTATTTTGAAATATGTCATAGAGCTTTGCAGGCCAGAGTTACTCCACTGTGCTGTGGAACAAGAGCCTGCTCCTCTTCTTCATCTTCATCATTACCTCCATCCCCTTCCACCTCTACCTGCTGTACATTTTCCTCCATCATCATTGAGAACTGTTTTGGCCTCTGTTACTCTCAGTGGGTGTGAAAAGGGTCTTCATGCTAAGCTGAAAATTAACATGAAGGGAAGGTGTCCCTGGCATCACAACCTAACACCTCTATGGGTGTTCTCAATTCCTTTTTCCAATATCAGGAACTCTGTTCCTAGGATCACCTTCCTCATAGAGAAGTGAGAGGCTCACCCCTCAGTAGTACACCCAGAAGGAACAGAGGGATGCCAATCTTTTTTGCAGGAATTAACAGTACATTTGCAACCAGGCAATGAGAACATGTCCTTTTGCCTTTAACAGGGGTTGGTCCCAGGGCCTCTGGCTCTAGTAAAGTAGTCATTCTGGAAATCAGTCATGCAGTCAACTATTGCCAGTGGCTACTTGGACACTACATGGGAAGAACTGAGTGACCACAACAGAAATTCAGTGACCCACACAGCTGAAAATTCTTACTGGCCTTTGGAGGAAAAGTGTAACATCGTCTAGACTAGGACTCTGCTAAGTGCTGGAATGGAATAAAAGCAAAACAGTGAGGGTTAGGGTTACAGAGGAGACACTTAGTAATTGATAAAAGATGGAGTTGGTGAAATATCAAATGTATGCAGTGTTGGATGCATTTATATAAATAATTCTGAGGAAAGTTCGGCTAGTGACATTTCATGAAGGTCCAGGAGGGAAGTGGACTCTGTTGGGGGAGCAGGATTTGAACCAGAATATTGAAGGCCATGAAAGCAGCTTGGAAGACACGTGGTCCCGGAATTACCAGAGGCTATCCCACAGGCCAGGGTCAGGCTATGCTGAGTTTTCTCATAATTACCAGTTACAAGAAGAAAACAATCACACATGACTCAAGATTTTAAGCAGGTCTTTCCCTCTATCTGCCCACTGTGGACCACACGGTCCACATGTTGCATATTGTAGGCTAAATTTATTCAACTTAAGAAGCACCTCCTTCATACATTTGTGTCAGGATAGGATTTCCTTTATGTTTTTATTTCTTTTTCATCATGAAGTGACATTGGAAGTTGAGAGTGCATGCTATTTCTGCAATTGTTTGCACCTTCACAAGGCTACATAAATCTTGACCAGGTGGGATTTTTAAATATTCTTTGTGCCATGAAATCCAGGAGTCTGGGGGCTACATACTGGGTAGTTTCCATTCAATGCTTTGGTATCTTCTCTGTCAAGCCCACATGCAGCTGATCTGCAGAGAGCTCTGCAGATAGCAGGAGATAGCACCAATCATCGTGGTGTCAGGGCATCTCTCCAGGGTCTAGTTCAAGTGAAAGAAGACAGAGCTACACCAGGAGGGGGAGGGGGGCGCATCCCTGGCCATATGGAAGCCAATTCCTCTTGTGACCACAGAATAGGCAGTTTCTCGGGTCCATGCAAGGGATGTTCGCAGTGCTGAGTTCTCAGCCCACTCAGGCAGGACCATAACTGTGGCTTCCCATCAAGGACTCTTCTGAAGTCTTAAATGTAATTTCCAGTGTGGAGTCATTTGTCATTCATACTGTTGCTTAGCAACATCTGACATTACTCTGTCAGGTTACCAGGGGAACATAGCTCAAGAATTAACCAAAAGGTTTAGTTCTTACGCAGAAGGGAAAGGGTCCTGTTAACCCTCTCTGCACAGTTGTCTTCCAAGACCCTGGAATGGCAGGCTGAGGGGACTTCTTATCCTCTAGGGTTCCCAGGGAAACTGAACGGCAGGGTGTCCCATTCAGACAAGAGGCTAATACTGACCCTTCCAAGTCAAACCCAGGAGTTCTGAGTTGTGCTACAATGAATAAAAATCCACTTGAACAACCACCACCCTCTCGTTCATAAGGCCTCTTCCTCTGTGAGTATCCCATCATTATAACGAGCACCTGACGACAAAGAGAAAAGGTGTATTTTGGTTCATACTTTTGGGGGTTTCATTCCATGATTAATCACCCTATTGCTTTTGATTCTGTACAACAAGACCCATCAGGGTGGGGCATGACTGAGCCATGCCTCTCCCCTCATGACCAGGGAATAAGAAAGAGGAACAGGCCAGGGTCCCACAATCCCTGCAAGGCAGAGCCCTAATGGCATGAAGACCCCTTAAAGGGTCCCCTCTCCTTAAAGGTTTACATGCTGACCAGGTCTCTCTTCTCCAGGCTGAGGTTGAGGCTCATGGGGTTTCATCTTTTTTTCCCTGAAACTTACACCTGGATCTCTTGTTTTAACTGCCCAGGGGTCTGAAAAAGAGATCTGCAGGAAATCTTTCTAAATACATTCCAAACAGCTGCAAGTTTCATTTAAATGTCATTTTAAATGCAAAAGGGACACAGGTCATCATCCTGTGACACTGCTTTGGGACAGGTCAGCCTGGTTTCTCATTAGCATCCATGGAGGTTGAGTATGATGTGTACAGCACAAAGAGCAGGGACAGCTTCTCGGTTTTCATACAGATCACTTGACCCCCTACAGAGGTAGCTAATCTAGAAATTGAGAAAGAGATTCTGTCCCCCTTTTCCTCAAGGGAAAACTAGTGCTCCAACAAAGATCTGAACATTAAAACTCACATAGGAAGGAAAGTAAGTTTTCCTTAAGAGGACTTTTGAATAAAACCTACCTCTTCAAGTGGATTCATAGAGGGGAGGAATTCTGAAAGAACATTAAAGAAAAATTCTGCTCTTGCCGGTTCCTCAAGGTAGCTGATATCATAGCAGTAGTGTCTTTGATGATTTTTCTTTTGCTAATAAATTTTTAAACTGGAAAGAGAAATTGGCTTCCCAAAAATGAGCATCAAGCCTGAGTTTCTGCAGCTAGAATCCTGATTTGATTCATTGAAAACACACACTCAGTCCAGAAAGGGCTGGGAATGAATAGGAAGCCTAGGGGCCACTGTCACAGCCCTGATGCCTGGAGATATTGATTCTCACAGAATGAATGGGTTTGGTGGGCTTGCATTTCAAAATCGCAAACTGATATCTTCACTATCCATGCACAGTCAATTTTGTCTTAAAGTTAAGGAAAAGAGTAGAGGTTTTTTTAAAGTTAGTTTAACATTTCTCACTTATCGTCCTGCAGTTACTCTGGAAATAAAAACAAACAAACAAACAACAACAACAACAACAAAACACAAAACAAAAAGAACCCACAATACCCACAACCCAGGAATAAAGAAAGGAAAGGATACAAAGGTGGCCCACCATGACCATGGGTTTCCTATCTACAGTTTCAACCGACCGCAGATCCAAATTATTCAGAAGAAAAAATTCACCTATATTGAGCAAGCCCCTAATTGTGTGTGTGTGTGTGTGTGTATTCCCTTAACAATACAGTAGACCAACTCTTAGCATTTGCATTCTATTGTTTTTTCAGGGTGGAAGCGTTTGGGTAGGGGTATATTGCAATTTTAGGTAAGATGGCCAGTGAAAATTGCTAGGGGAGAGAGGCAGGTCTAGAGTTCTGAGGAAGGGAGGGAGCCGGCCCCGCCAAGCAATCAACACATGCTAAGGTCCCACCACAGGAGCACATCTGGCATGTTCCCTGAACAGCAGCCAGTGCCACTGTTGCAGAGTTAATGGGACAAAACCTGATAATAAGGTCAGCAAGGGAAGTTGGGGGTGTCTGGAGAGGCATAATGAGATTTTGGCTTTTACTCTGAGTATAATGTCAGGCCATTGTCTCTGGATGGTTCGGAGCAAAGAGGAGCTTGTCTGGTGTAGGTTTAAGCCCTGTCTGTCTGGCCACTGGGTTGGGATTGACTGAAGGGAGCAAGGGCAGAAGCAGGGGGAGCAATTAGGAGCTTTGCCATAGTCTGGGGAAAGAGGATGCTTCTCTGTCATGATAAGTGTTTAAGCACAAGCAAAACAAAAACCCAATGCTGTGAGACTGTCTGGATCTTGAAAACCTGGAAGAAAATAGTTAAAGGGCATATTCCTAAACAATTACACTGGTTATTCAGTTGGTTGGTGTCGGCTCCGAAATCTTTGAGTTTTTTGCATTATTTTTCTAATCAAGCAGAAAGGATTTGGAAGCAAAGGACCACACCAAGATGGTGATTTTGCACTAACTACCACTGGGGCTTTGTATTTCCACAGATCTCAGCTTCATTTTCTTTCAGAGACTAGTTTTCTCTTCCTTCATGGAGACAACAGCGGAAAATATATTACAATTGCTTTTTCAGAAAATATACATTCTTTGGCTAAGAGTGAAGAATCCTCCAGCCAAGATCACAGCATAAGAGCTGGCTAAACACAGGTAAAGTCCAGCAGGTTCTGTGCTGGGATGCTCGCCTGTGGACACCAACAAGACATTATCTTTTGTTCTTTCATCAACAAGAAAGTATTGTTTGCTACCTCATTTCTCCTGCTTGAGTCCAGAGGGACCATTTTGATGGTTTATCATGTCTGATAGCCAAGAATATTGCTCTTCAACCAGCAGCCGAATGCATTTTATTTATTTGAATAAAATCGCAGAGTCCTCTTGTCATTCAAAAATAACTGAGTGTTTTTATCACCAGCAGTGTTTTACATTGATACTTCTGAGCCTCCAAGGGTTTGTAGACATACCTCCCTTTCAGTCTTATTAGAAAACTATTCTATTTTCATTTCTTTTCTCTGCTTAGTGATGAGAAAGTGGGTAAGAACAGATTTCTATAAAATATGAGTTAACAGAAGAAAAACGTGACTAATTTTTTAAAAAACAGAAATTCTGTGCCAAGCCCTGTCTCCTTTCAATGAACTCTAAGGAGAGGTGGTTGGATTAGCTCAGGGAGCTCATTCACAGGGGTGGTAAATGGAACTTCCTTTCTAATGGCAAAGCCCAGTTCTGAGCTCCCTTCTATTGACATTCTTCTGATGAAGAGTTGAAACCTTATTGAAAACGAAGCATAAATTAGCTTTTGATGTGAAGAGTATGTATTCATGCACTATTATTTGCCGCAGTCCGGCTGCAGCAAAATAACAGGGGGTGACGAGCAACTTGTGTACATTGATACAGCAGGAGTGGGAGCCATTTATTGTAGGACAGGAGGGGTATATATACATTCCACACAGCTTATCTTAATTAGCATAAACTAGATACATTCGTCAACCAATAAGGAATCTCCACACTTAATGGCTCACTAGCGTTACTTCACAAACCACTCCCTCTGGCAAAATGCTAGGCGCCATCTTGCCTTGTTTACAGACCCTAACAATTATTTGTCTCAGGGCACTTTTCCAGATTCAACCATGGGATGATAACATTTTCAGGAGAGGACAGGAATGGTGTGTGATCTTGATGGTAAAATAGTGACTTTGGATGACAGCTGTGCTAAGCACGTGACTTGTGCCACATTGTTCCCACAACACTCTGAGGAGAAACAGACTATGGTTACTGTCATTTTGCAAATAAATGAACTATTTTTTTTTTGGTACTGGGAATTGAATTCAGGGGCACTCGACCACTGAGCCCCATCCCTAGCCCTATTTTGTATTTTATTTAGAGACAGGGTCTCACTGATTGCTTAGTGCCTCACTTTTGCTGAGGCTGGCTTTGAACTTACTATCCTCCTGCCTGGCTTGGAACTCAGGATCCTCCTGCCTCAGCCTCCCAAGCTGCTGGGATGACAGGCTTGTGCCACCATAACTGGCAAATAAACTAATTTTTCGAGGCTGTTTTAAAGGAATTACATCACTATTGTGATCTGGTGATGGAGGAGATCAGGTCAGCCTTCGTGGTGGCATCTTCTGAAATTGTCTAAAAGTTATTTTGACATTTTGAGTGTCTCTTGTCCCTTGAGCTCAACTAAGATGAATTGATAAGCAATCCCAGAAAAGGGGCAAAGCTGACTTAAAATGACATCCTGGCCTCAGATGCACCTGCTTATCTGGACAAAATGTTACTGATTAGACAAAGAACCAAGTTCTAGGCCATCTTGGTTCCTTGTACTTCTGTCATTTTGAGGAAGTCTCCTTATATATCTGAGCCTCAGATTCCCTCAACTGAAGTCCGAGAAGGTAATCCCTTGGGTCAATTTCAATTGTGGTTCAAAGTAATAACTTGATTTCCTTCTCCAGAATTTGAAGCTTAATTAAGCTCCTCAATGAAGGTTCTTAGCTTTCCATGTACAAAAATTCAATGCATCATGGGAACTGGGACAACGCCTTTACTGAACAACTGCCATATTGATAATTCCATTTGCTCAGGGTAATTACTGAAGAATTATGTGAGAAGGATCTTTGCCTTCAGTTGTAGTCAGCTTCATTCCTAAATTCATCCAAACAGGCATTCTCTGGGCATTCTTGTCCAGAGTGAACTAATTTCTATTGAATGCTTTAATATCAAATACAGGTTGCCTGCTCTCCATATCAGTGTTCTCTTAGTGCTTAGATTTGAGGCATTCTATGAGCATCATTTAGGAATCTTTCTGATGTAATAGAAAATTTGACCTAAAGGGGTTTAAGCTCAAAGGTCCATATAACCAAAACATCCCAGTAGAACTCACTCTGTTGGTTTAGGATGCAAAGACATGATCTGTCCATATTGCTGAGCTGGATGCCCTATCTTTGGTGATGCAAGGCCCATGCCAGCTCTTGACTCTTCCCTTTAAAAGGACAAGAATCTTAGAGTAGTTTGATTTGCATTTCTCTAATTGCTAGAGATGATGAACATTATTTCATATGTTTGTTGATTGAAAGGCACTCTCATACAGTGCTGGTGGGACTGCAAATTGGTGCAGCCAATATGGAAAGCAGTATGGAGATTCCTTGGAAAACTTGGAATGGAACTACCACTTGACCCATCTATCCCATTCCTTGGTTTATACCCAAAGGACTTAAAAACAGCATACTACAGGGACACAGACACATCAGTGTTTATAGCAGCACAATTCACAATAGCTAAATTGTGGAACCAATCCAGATGCCCTTCCGCAAATGAATGGATAGGAAAACGGTGGTATATATACACAATGGAACATTACTCAGCATTAAAAGAGAATAAAATCATGGCATTTGCATGGATGGAGTTGGAGAATATAATGCTAAGTGAAGTTAGCCAATCCCAAAGAAACAAAGGCCGAATGTTTTCTTTGATATGAGGATTCTGACTCATAATGGTGATGTGGGGTGAGGTTGGGAGAAATGGAGGAACTTTAGATAGGGCAAAGGGGAGGGAGGGGAAGGAAGGGGGCAAAATGGTAGGAATAATGGTGGAATTAGTTAGACATCACTACCCTAGGTACATGTATGAAGACATTAATGGTGTGAAAATACTTTGTGTACAATCAGTGGACTTGAAAAATTGTGCTCTATATGTGAAATATGAAATGAATTGTACTCTGTCATGGTGTATAACAAATGAGAATTAAAAAAAAATAATTTAACTTTTTTAAAAAAGGAAAGGAAGTCACACATTGCTCCTAAAGGCCACACTATACTTCTCCCTGGCTCTGATAGGTTCACATGACCTTTCCTGAACCAATCACTGTGGAGAGAAGCCTGTGATGTTCTGATTGGTTGAACTGAGCCACACCTCCCATCAGTCCCTAAGGGAGGTCTAGGCAACTCTATCAGAAGCACCTTGGATGAGCACTTGGGGTGAGATGGTCCATCACAATGAAAAAGCATACATCGAAGAGAAGAAAACTAAATAAATGATGGACATCAAAAATAATGCAGCAGCTATGTTTAATAGTGGCTTACAGGATGCCATTTTTCCCTATAAGTGAGTAAAATCATAGTGTTCCAAGGGGAGGAAAAAGATTTAGAAAGACAACCTTTCTTTCAACTCTCACTGGTAAGGAAAATGACTTCTTGAAGAGGCCATATATTTGGGGCCACAAAACCTTAACCTGATTTGACTCAATATAATTTTAACATTTGGTTCATGGGATTTATAGAACACATGCAGGGAAAGACATAAAATATCCTGCTATCTCTCTCTCCATTACTCCTTCAACATCTGGAGAACTTCACATAAGAAGAATTTAAACGTAAGTCTGCAATATCAAAGCTTTTCTTTTCGTTCCCCCAAGAGGGCCTTGAATGGATATTGGCTTTCTTTTTAATGGCCCAGACCTGCAAATGGGTAACCATTTCCATCTGCATTTATCCATTCGTCATTTCATCATTTCCCCCTAATCTATTGTATTCTATGACTGATTATCAGAACTGGATTGAAATCTGTTAAAATGAACATAGGGAAAATAATGAATCCAGGTATGTCATTTCTACAGGACATAGAGTTAGAAAAATGTAATTACCACTTCAATCATCACCTCCGTTTTATTCTGCCAGATTATCTGCCAATACTGATGTCATAGGGATGTATTTTTAAAAGTACAAAATAAATCCAACCAAAAGTCAAACAAAAGTGACACCACATCCATGAGCATGCAAGAAGGCCCTTGTATTACTAAAATTAGCATATGCCATAAAAGAGGGCTTGGACTCAGGCTTGTTACCCACAGGTTGCTCAGAACATGGAGGATCCGAAAGGCTTACAGCCTGGATCTGGAAATAGAGCACGGGCTGAGGCTGTCAGGCTGCTACAGGGGGAGACCAGGACCCCAATGGGCCCTCGTGTCTGTCAGGGATTGCCTCCGGAACCAGGAAAGTCAATGCCAATCCAGGCAGTTTCCCTGGCAACCAAGGGTAACCCACAGGGCCTTTTCAGGCTTTGGAACATTTTTGGAGAGCTGAAATAAAAGCATCACTGTGAAAAAGCCCCAGAGGGAAACGAGTAGGGGCTCCAAGTCAAGACGGCTTAAAAGCAAGACTGCGCTTGCCGTGTGTCCCCGCTACTCAATCCTCTTCTTCCCTGCCTCTTTCCTTCACTTTATCTAGTTACTATGACATCTGTAGTTTTCATGTTTTTCAAAATTAGGGCGCTCCCCCACCCTGGTATTAGTTATTAACTCAACATGTTCTTTCTAGCTGAACAAATTCCTTTTGCTCATACTTTCAAAAATGATACCAAAAAATTCCTGTGAGTAAGTGATCAGAATTTAGTATATTATTAGTGAAAGAAGAAATAAAAACTTCTTGTTTAACCCTTGGCTACATTTCCCCACAATTTGCCTTCTAAAATACAAAAAAAAAAGTGATAGGTGATAGGGGCCTTGCTCTCTTTGCACTAGATTTTCATTCTCCCTAAGTGTTGTCCAACTTGAAATCCCTGTGGGATGTTGAGGTCCTTGGAGAATATGACCCCTGGCAACGCAGTCACCAGTCGGTAATTTAGAGTGATGCTTAGTGCTTGGTGCTTGGTGGGCTACCCTACTGTCTGCTTTTCTCCTGGCCTCTCAAATATGCTACCAAACCCAGAGAGAGAATTATTTGTCAGCTTTCTGTTGCTATAACAAAATACCTGAGAAAAAACAACTTACAAGGAGGAAAAATGGATTTGGGCTCAGGTTTTCAGAAGTTTCAGTTCATGCTCACCTGGCTCCGTCACATTAAACCTGAGCTGAGGCAGAGCATCATGGTGGAATGGTGTTGGTAAGATGGAGCAGTGGAGCTACTCACCCTGTGGCAGTTATGAAGCAGAGAGTGAACCATGGCCAGGAACAAAATTCACCGTTCCTAGTCCTACCTCCAGTGACCCATCTCTTCCAGCTAGGCCTTACCTCTAAAGTTTTTATCCCCTCCCAATAATGCCATTATCTGGGGATAAGCCCACAACATATGAGCCTCTGGGAGGATATTCCAGATCATGAGTATCATTAATATACTGAAGGCTTCCGTGGTGTGGACAGTAGCTTCAGCAGCTGTACAATAAGCCGCTCAAGTTCAGAGGCTCTGGACTCTCACAGGTAAGGTCTTGGGCCTCCAGTTTCTAGCTATGTGACTCTAAGTAAGCTTAACTTTCTTCTCTTATATATGATTTCTTCTATAAAATGTGGTATTATGGCAGTGTCTACTCTTCTGATATTAAACATTGTTTTTACTAAAAAATTTGTCCCAAATCAAAAATTTAGCCTGACCCATGGCTCCTAATGGAGTGACTGTATTTTCTGCCTTTCCTACCAGTTAGCTAAGGTCACAGAGTTAGTGTGGCCAGTGGGTGGAGTTTGAGCAAAAGGGGTGCAGCTCTTGGCCTTCACTTAAAAATGTTGAATATGTCTGTCTCCTACTCTCCCCTCTCTTTGCATTGGCTGGAAAATGCTGACAACTGGAAAATTCCATTTGGAAAAGGGGTTTCTTATAGCACAACCATAGTGAGGTAAAGAGAAGCTCTTTCTAATCTGCTAGCATTCCTTTTAAATGTTTCTATAATATGCATTTTTGCACTTTTACATTTTTATTCTCAACCTTTCTTTGTGCTTATAGTGAAGGCTCTCTCTTGCAAGCATTATATATTTGAGTTTCTCTTTAAATCCTGGGACATCTTTGCCTTCTAACTGTAATATTTAGACTATTTACCTTTAACCATTGACATATTGGGGTTTATATGTATCATGCTGTAATTGTTTTCTGCTTTAACTCAATTCCTCATGTTCCTGACATCTATTATAGTTTGATGTCAATATTAGTTTGCATGTTTATTGCTCTCCTGTTTGCTATTCTGGACAGATCATGTGTTTTGGCTGATCTTAATAATAAAGTGAGTCAAGCGTTTGCTCATTTTAAACCCTCTGTTGAGCATTTCAGATGCATTCCTTTGCTTAATTCAGATATCCGTTTGGTGATCCCCCTCCTCAGATCACTTTGTTCTGTTCTGGTTTTCTTGAAGATCTACCCATGTCCAAGTAGGCTGCCAGTGACCATTAATGGTGATAGGTCAGCTGAGGAGCCGATTGAAGAAGGACGTGCATGTGAGTTTGTCACTCAATTCAGCCAAAAAAATGTGTGTAAATATTGCCTGTCTGGGACCAAGACTAATCTCCTCCATCCTGATGGGACACTGAGAGCTGATGGTGAACTGCCTACTCTGTGTTTATGGGCCTATCCTCTTCCCATTAGCTCTGACATGTCTAGATTGCATGGTGTTGATGCATCTCTCTGTCTCCTTGGAAACACTGACTCTCAGCAGTCAATCTGATGACATCTCCTCTTATGTGACCAAAAAAAAAAAATGCATGCTTTGGAAGCTCTGAAACTGAGATTAGTCATTATCATTTCTTTATGTCTTAGCAGGTTCGGCACACATGTATTTGTCTAATGTGTAGCACATAGTTAGATGGCCTCCATCTCACAGCGCAGACACGCTTGATACACTTCCTGGCCTTGGGATCCAGACCAGACCACTGCAGCACAGAGTCCATACTACAGGTTGGGGATGACAAGATGACTGTGTTCATCTGTGTGTCAGCTTTCCAAGAGGGCATTAAATTTCTTACAGTGATGAAATCACAAAAAGAGACATCAGTGGGGGAGATGTTCGGGCATATTTCTGAAAGATTAAAAAACAAGATGATGAGGGATGCAGATTGGAGGAAATATATACACCTGCACAGGGTCTGTGGCTGGGAAGGGAGACAATTAACAGGACCAGAAAATGTAGAGAACGAGGAATAGTCGTTATCAGAATGGAAGATATGATAGGCCCAGAAATAACTGAGCCAGACCACTTCCTTTCCCTGACCCCTGCATGAAAAATTGTGTCTAGTCAGAGATTTATTTATATTGGAGGAAATGAAGACTCAGTCTAAAAATGCTGAGAAGTAGATCCACAGTATGGGTGTTGATATGCTTTAGTAAATACTTGTATATTCTGATATCTAGGAACCCTGTAATAGATGAGGAGTTGGGTCCTTATCCAACCAACTTCTAGAAAAGTCTATCAGCAGCAAGCCTGCTCACGGGCTTGAAGCCACCCATTGCCCCCACCTTAAGTTGTAATAATCACTCAAGGGGCTGAAGACCTTTTGTAAAAGTTTGCAACCAAAAAGCAAAGCCAAGGAAAAAGGAAACTATGATTGTTTGAGTTAGCTTTTTCACTGCTGTGTCTAAACAATCCGACCAGAACAACTGTAGAGGAGGAAAAGTTTATTGGGGGCTCACAGTTTCAGAGGTCTCAGCCCATAGACAGCAGGCTCCACTCCTTGGGGCTTGAGGTGACACAGGACATCTTGGCGAAATAGAGTGGCAGAGGGAAGCAGCTCACTCGGGGATCAGGAAGCAGAGGGAGACTCCACTCCCCAGATACAAGATTTATACCCCAAGGCCTTGCTCCCAGGGACTTTCCTCCTCCAGCCACACCCTACCTGCCTTCAGTGACCACCCAGTCAATCCCGCCAGCAGATTAATTCACTGATTAGGTTAAGGCTGTCATAACCCAATCATTTCTCCTCTGTTTTGCCACACATGAGCTTTCCTGGGACACATCCAAACCATAACAGTGATAATACAGAACAAACAACAAAAAAATAAAAAAGGAGCTCAAGATGAGATCATCCTCAATCACCTGAATGGGCCTAAATCCAATGATAAATGTCCTTAGAAGTCACAGAGACATTAAAAACATGTAAATGGTGGGGGCAGCTTGGAGTGACAAGGTCAAGGAAGCCAAGGGCCACCTGAAGCCACCAAAGCTGGAAGAGAGAAATCCTCTTCTCCCCAGTCCCCCAGAGGCAGCACAGCCTGCCAACGCCTTGGTCCTGGATTTCTGGCCCGGGGAACTGTGAGAACATAAATGCATGGATTTTTAATTCACCAGCTGGTGTGGATTTGTTGCAACAGTTGCAATCATAATCATAATCATAATCATAAATTTCATTAACTCATGCAGAACATTATTAGAATATTATTGGAAGATGTGCTCTAACAAACTGGGAAAATAATTTAAGAAAGTGGAAGAAGTGGGATCTAGGATCCAGGATAGTTCTAACCTAGAAGAAATGTGGGAATTCAAAATGACAGTAAGCAACAGGCCTAGAAGCCACGGTGTGATCAGGAAGGCCAGGAGAAAGGTGCTCGTAAACTTGATGCCTCCCGTGAGACACTGCAAGAACATGAGCATGCACTGTCAGCAGCAGATGAAAGAGGAGGAGGAGGAGGAGGACAGACAGCCAGTGGGAAAGAACGAACCCTGCCAAAGGAACGCAAGGCAATCCAGTGCACTATGCGGCTACATAGCAAGTATCTATAACCTTGCGATAATGTAACTGCTGTTGTTAGTTTACAATTTTGAGAGCAGAGTGATCTGTAAAGCAAGAAAGTCTTAACTAAAGCTCTAAAAAATCACAAACTGCAGCAACCAGGGCTGGTGCACCTAATAAATTAGGAAAATAGAAGGGCTGGGGGAGGTGGACACAGAAACAACAGAGGTGATCATAACTATGTGGTAACTAGGGAGCTCATATGCAATTTTTAGGGAACACAATGATGAATAAAGGTGATATGGTAATGCAAAGGTTGAGATATTACCAAGAGAGACTAAAAATATCAGCCTTAATTAATAATCTTCCAGGGAAAGGGGATAGAACACTGTATTATTGAGTTAAGTTCTCATCTGTCATATTAGGCAATCTATACAGAGTGTCTAAAATTGATTAATCATGAAGTGGCTACATTGACATATTTAGCAATATAACTGAGTAAGCAATAGGAAATAAAACCAGAAACAGTTAAATAAAATTTGTTCCTTCTGTGCTGCAGCATTTGCACTGGATGACAAGAGGTGGCCAAAGGACTGTATTTATTCAAAGCTTTAAGGCACTATTTTTGTGGTCATTAACCTTGTCCATATATTAATTGCAAGTATTTAATGTTTTTATAAGCAGTTTTGAGCTTTGACCTAGGATGCACAAAGCTAAAAAGAATGTCCCTTCAGCATCTGCGGTGACAAAACATCAGCTAATCTGCCAATTCACAGCTTTCCTTGAACCCATCATCGAAGAGCTGTTCCAGCTCTGAAATTTAAAGAAACACAGATGCACTCAAGAAGAGACAGAATCTGAGCACTTTCTCAGTTGTGGCAGATGTGGGAAGCCAGCCAGTCACCCAGGAGGCCACGGTGGCTGACTGGGCCAGTGAGATAGTGCAGGACCCCTTGAGCCTCAGGACAGTTCACACATAGCCCTTGCCCTGATGCTCCAATGTGCTCATAGGAAAGAGGAAATCAGGGCAAAAGCCCCAGGTGGGTCTCTCTCATGGGACCAACCTGGAAAAGAGGACTCAGCCTGGCTGAGAAAAAGACAAATCCCTCTCCCGAACTCCTTCACCTCTGTCTCCCTGCAGAAGGAAGCCCTTGGCCACTGAGAGAAGCAGCAGTCCTGTCACCTTGCTCACACACCTGGAGACCCAGTCAGGCGAACCTTCTAACTGAGGTTTTGCTTTAGTTGTGTTTGCCATTAGCCCCAACAAAACGCCTTTAAAATTGATTCCATTTGAATGCATTTTGTCCTATAATACACTTTTTCCGTAGGGAGGTGTGAACTGGACCTCGTGGCTAAGACCACCGAGCAGTCATATCCTAGGAAGGTTAAACATGTAGTTAAAATGACAGTATCACACATGTCTTAGAGCAGTTTCAGTGTTACCTGCATTGCATATTCACTTTTTAAAATGGAGGGTGGGGACGGGGTCCCTGTGTCTGAGGGCCGACAGCACCTGCTGCTCATCCTGCTGGGTCCTGTATCTGTGTGCTCTGGTGCTGAACATTTTGACATATGGCTGATTTTAAAATGAAGATTTTTTTTCTCTCCCCTAAATTTCTATTTTGTGGCCCAGAAATCTTCACTTACTCAGTACTTCAAGTGAGGACGCTCCCTGATCTGCCTTAAGCAGTGGTGCCCTGTGTCTTAAAGTATATCCAATCCTCTTGCATCTCTCTGGAGAGAGACAGGCAGAAGCCAGGTTCTCCACTCATGGCTCTTTGCTCCCACCTCTTCCCAACCCTCTTGGCCACTCTCTGCTTCTGGCCACTAGTAGTTAGCAGAAGGTCCCTGCTTCAGTACAGAATCGTCTCTCTGTGAGTTGAAAACAGCGCTTAACCAAGGCTGTTTTCTGATGGGAGACGCATCAGAGAGCCTAAAGAGTTTTTAAAGGACCCAAGGTGTCTTCTTAAAAATGGAGGTGGGGGGGGGGAACTTCTCTTAAATTGCAACAAAGTTTTGCTTTTCACAAATAAAACAGTTAAAAATAAATAAAATAATATTATAAGGATAGGCCAAAGTTAGAGTAAGGAGTTTATTCAAAAAACTCTTAAAGCTCCCCAATCCTTTAGTCACTAAAACTTGACCAAAGAAAGAATTTAGATTATTACATTTTGCACAGTGAAAAGTGTCAGCATTCATTTTTCCCATTTAAAATACAAATATATTCTTTTCATATTTTTTTATTCAGCTGCTGACAGTGAACATGACGGTGCTCAACAGTATTTAAAATTTGTCACTGAAATTTCTCTCACAAAGACTTGAAAATATTTAAGAGAATAAAGCTCTGGGTAACAGAAGGAAAGGGCTGTCAGTCATGTGGGCTGTTTAGCCTGTATGAGGCCAATTTGAACATAATGGGAAAATAATAATCATTCTGGTAACTATTGTTCATCGGAACTTATTAGATTGGCATCTATACTTGGAACTTTCTCATCTTATATTTATCCACAAAGATTCATTGAACAGTATTTTTGTGCCATATCCTATAGGAGGAACCAAGATACACTAATGAACAGAACTGATAACATTTCCTGACCCTGTGAGGGTTCTGTTCTGCACAAGAGCACTGCCAGGGAGGGTTATAAGAGATCTTGGAACAAGAAACGCGGATACTGGAAATGAGAGTGATCTGCCCAAGGTCATGCAGCTTCTAATGATGGAGCAGAGATTGGAAGCCAGGTCAGCCTCACCCAATCACTAGTCGGCCCTGCTGTACTTAGTGTGCACTGTCTAGCCCCACACCAGCCTTGGTAATGAGAGAGAGCAAGGATGCCTACCGCACACAACAACATTTTCAGCTTCAAAAAAAACCTCAACAAGTACACACAAATACAGCTGAAGTGTCTCCCTGAGGATAAGGGCATCCCTGCTGCAAAACCTCTGCTGCCCTGTTCTCACATCACTCCAAGGCAGCCTGGATGAGAAGTCAGTGGGAAGAAGAGGGAGGAGGGACCTGCTTTCATGCATCTGCAGGATCCCATGAGAACAAAGGAGAAGCCACAAAGAACAGAGCCTAAGTCTCTCTGTCATCTTAAGACGGTCACCTTAAAGTTTCCTGTCTTTCAAAAGCTTAGAGAAGTTAGGAAGCATCCGAATGGGTGAAGCTATCAATTGCTTTTCTTTCTTTCCTTTTTTTTTTTTGTTAAAAAAAAGGTCCATTATTTGTTTCAATTAAAGCCACCAAAGGGAATGACATTGAAGAACAATGCTATTTATTTCAAAGGTACCCAACACCCAATTTTGTAAACAATCCTCTCAGTGAGTTGAATCAGCTTGCCTTAAAGTCAGGGGAATTTAATGTCTAAATCCCTACCATCCACTTTAAAACATGCATTGGACAAGAAAGATGTGAGATGCTCTCTCTGACAAGATTTGTATAGATTTTTTTTTCTCCCAGGAGGAGAGAGAGATGCTTCCTTAAAATCATGCCAACCCAGGAAAAGTAAATATTCCCTCACCCTCTTCCTCCTATAAAAGCAGAAATACTATAAATATTTCACTTCTCTTCCAAGGCCAGTTAAAATTTGCTGGATATAATTCCACAGAAATTAAATAAACTATAACTCTGGCTTTTCAAATATCCCTTCTGAAAGAACAGTCAAAATGGTGCCCTGTCTTCTTTATTCTACTAGATAGGTATTGCCCATTCCCTCAGGAACTTCTCAGGAGGTTGCTGGTTTCTAGGAACCAGGACAAGCCAGATGAGAGCTGGGACAACAAATGGTATCCACAGCTGGTCATACTTGGTAGGCCCAAATTCCTGAAAGAGTTGCTTTAGCCAGACTTGACTCTAACAAAAATAGAATACTATGGACTACTGAAGATGATCTTGTCAATGCCCTGTTATTTGCTATTTCATGATTTAGAGAAGTTGAGTATTTATCCAGCAAAAAGTGAGGAGGCCATGGGCTGGGTTTGTGGCTCAATGGCAGAGTGCTCGCCTAGCCCGTGTGAGGCCCTGGGTTTGATCCTCAGCACCACATAAAATAAATAAAATTAAGGTATTGCATCTGAGTAAATCTAAAAAATAAATATTAAAAGAAGAAGAAGAAGTTGAGGAAGCCAGGGTTCTGAGGCTGGAGAGAGCTAGATTGGAGTGTTTTTCCTGCTCTTTGCTATATATATCATTTTAAGCAAATTGGAGAGTGTCTTAAGTCTTGGTCTCTTCTTCTAGATGATGAGCATAATTATACCATCTATTTGGTTGATAGTGAGCAGTACTGTTTGGTAAAATAAAAACATGGCATTATTCTGGCAAGAGGCAAGAGGCAAGAGACGACTTAGAAGTGCATTTGAAGTATAATCAGACACAAATAAAGGGAGAAGCAAATGTTGATGGCAGGTGAGGAAACGTGGATTTGGTCATGAACAGAGGCAGTGCAGGCTCAGCAAGCACCCCGTGAGGCCAGGGAACGTAGGCCTCTGCAGCACGCATGGCAGGCAGCTGTGCTCCTGGCTGACTACCTGCTTGGTTCCAGGACCTTTCCTGCAGGCTGGGAGCTCAGCTGAAAACAAGGCACACTGAGTTTGGCATTCATGCTCCCAGGGAGCTGAGCAACCAACTGGGAAAGAAGTATCAGCAATGAGTGGTGGTGGGGGGGGAGAAGCAGGCGGAATTAACCAGGAGAGTTTACATGGGACAGGAAGTGCAGAGCTTGGGGGAAATGTGCTATTTGAGTGCAGAGCCCACCAACTCAGTGCCCTTCTGACTGGCTCTTGTCCCATCAGGGAACCTGTGCTATCCAGCAGCACAGGCAACCTAGGATTAGTGAATGAACTTACTCACACAGCTTGAGTTCACGCCCCATTTATTCATGCTGAGACCTTATGCTTGGAGGGCAGAGTTCAAGTTGTGCCCTGGCAAATTTCAGGCCATCCCCATTATGCTGAGACATGAGGTTTACATCAGAGGTTTCTTAAATTTTTCTGGGCATTTGGTGCTTTGTAGCCCGGTGATGCCCATGAATCCCTGTTAACATACCATTTTGAAATGACTGAAATAAAATACATAGAATTTCAAAGAAATCCAGTTATAGTAAAATAGTTATTGAAATGTTTTAAAAAAAAACAAGGTTATAATATTGTATGTGCTTCTTTTTAATGAATAAAATAATAAGAACTAGCTGCAGGTCTGTTAATCCTTGTAATTTCAAAATAGCATTGAGCTTAAATGATTATTGGAGATTTCTGGAGCCATTGTGTTCTGATTGGGCAACATGGTAATTGTCATTAGTGACAAAGTCAAAGTTGCTTCTTATCCCACTGTGACTTGCTGCCAACAAAGGAACTCTGCAATTCTGTTAGAAGTTGGTGAAAATAGCAGTATCTTTTTTGCCCATCTAAATGTGAAATCCATCCACACGGAACCATCTCCATGAACTTGGATCATGTGGATCCCACACTAAGCACTCTTCAGATGCAGACAATTGTGAGGCAATGACAGAGACAGCCATCACCACGGTTTCAGAGATAAATTAAGATCTAATGTCCCCCTACCCAATATTCACTTTAGCTAAAAAGAAAGACAAGTGACCTGGATGATTCTGTTCAAGCTGCCATAATGAATATCACAGACTGGGCAGTTTCAACAACAGAAATGTACCATTTTCTCCCAGCTCTGGAGGCTAGATGTCCAAGGTCAAGGTCCCAGCACAGTTGGTTGCTCCTGAGACCACTTTCCTTGGCTTGCCTGTGGCCACCCACTCCCGGGGTCCTTGTCTGCCTTTCTTCAGTGGGTATGTGTCTGGCATCTCTACTTCTCATAAGGTCACTGGTCCCACTGAGTTAGAGCCGCCTGTGACCTCATTTAAACTTAACCTTAAAGGCCTTCTTCCATATACAGTCACATATGTGGATATAACTGGGTGATTCAGGTCATATCAGGAACACTGGGAGGAGGCAGTTAATAGTTCAGATCCAATCACAAAGTGAGATTTTCAAATCTCCATAATGTTTGTTTATACAGTGATTTTGGCCTTTATAAGTTATTTTTTTTTTTTTTGGTCCAAAGAGTGAACCCAGGGGTACTTAATCACTGACTGACATCCCCAGCCCTTTTTATTTTTTTATTTTGAAACAGGGTCTTGCTAAGTTGCTGAGGCTGGCTTTGAACTTGTGATCCTACTGCCTCAGCCTCCCCTGTCCTGGGATTACATGTGTGCACCACATGCCCCACAGTAAATTAATTTTAAGCAGTAAAGTATCAGGATCATTCTGACACTTGATCATTCTGATCATTCGAACCTACAATTGGTAAATGTGGCCTGTTCCACTCAGATCTTTCAGTTGATCTCCAGCTTCTCTAGTATTGGACACCCTGAGCCCTAATTTCCTCCTCTCATAAAGTTACAGTGACCAAGGCAGAGTGAAAACTAGCTCCATTTACAACAGCAGACTGGCCTTGCTTTGGTAGAGACTGAATTAAATACCTAGAACCTTATCCCATTATCCCAATTATTCTAACATTACCACACCTGTCAATTTTCTCCACTATTGTCCTGAAGGGAGCAAGGATCTACGTGGATATATGAATATGCTGTAATATAACATGCATGGCTAGGACAGGGCTGCACAAAACACAAAAATCATTTTTGGAAGAAAAGAGAAAATAGGGCTGGGGATATAGCTCAGAGGTGGAGTGCTTGCCTAGCTTGAAAGAGGCCCTGGGTTCAGTCCCCAGTATTGTAAAAGGAGGAAGGGGGGGGAGGGAGGGAAGATGGAGGAAGGAAAGAAAGGAGAAAATAACAGAAAGTTGATATTTGTGAAGATGGTTTATCTTCTTGATTTCCTTGTTCTAAGTTTTATTCACACTGGAAGAGAGGATAGAAGACAATTTGTTGTGCTCAGTCTAGAAATCGATGTGATCTAGACATTAGGAGTAGTTTCTGTTGGGACCTTCACAGTACCATTCCAAGAAACAGCATTTACCAGACTCTTTTATTGATTTTATCTCAACTTTGCCTGAAACCTGGGGTACATAACTTTACCCAATTTTCTGGGTAAAATTTGACAATAATCACCTAGTACCACACACAGGCCCTCCAATCTACGGCCAGGAAATGTGACTTGTCATATGTCACTCTTTCTTTCTTTCTTTTTTTTTTAAAGAGAGAGAGAGAGAGAGAGAGAGAGAGAGAGAATTTTTTAATATTTCTTTTTCAGTTTTCGGTGGACACAACATCTTTATTTTATGTGGTGCTGAGGATCGAACCCAGTGCCTGGCACATGTCAGGTGAGCGCGTTACCGCTTGAGCCACATCCCCAGCCCCCGCCACTCTTTCTTGCAGTATGACTCTACGCTAGAATTTAGCCCAGTACTGAGGACAAAGTGCAGCCATAACTTTTAACATTTTTACTTGAAGCAAATTTCAAATTTATAAGATACTTGCAAGAATGGTATAACAACCACTGTGTAGCTTTTATTCAAATTTACCAGATTTAACATTTGCTAAATAATTGACTTTCTTTTGTATTTCTCTGCTTGTGTCTCTCTCTCTAAACACACACATACATGCATAAACCTGTTTTATTGTAACTTTTATTTTCTATAGCATGTGAAAGAAAGTTGCACTGAATTGTCCTGCCTAGAAAATATTTGTTTTCCCAAAGAGCATTAACAATGGGTAAGTTTCTAGAAGCACTTAAAAGTGCATTTAACACACACTATTTGCCAAATTGTGGCAATTCCAAATCGGAAACAATTATTATTGTGCTAAATGATAGAAATACTGCAGGAAGAAGAATGAGAGAGAGAACTCATATACATTTGGCATAGCACTACTTACCATTTAGAAGTAGAACATTTTCTTTGATGTGGTCTTTTTTTTTTTTTCATGACCTAGGAGTGTGTTCTGAGCTCAAAATGCACCCTGGTTGCCCTCACATTTCTCTTGGGCCATCCATCCATCCATTGGATGTCCAAAGGTACCTCACATGCCCAGGCAGCTCTGCCTCCAGACTCCCCATTTCCTCACTGTCACTAACTTGATGTAAGTGTTTGGGGTAGGGAAGGGGAAGCTGATTGACCTAGTTTATACTAAGGTGTGAAAGGCCCTCTATATTCTCCAGGACACTAGCATCTTTCATGAAGACTTTATTGATGCACATTAGTCTCTCTGTGTCAAAAATTGAGGGACTATCTAAAAATGAAAGGGAGGAACAAAGGTAATGAGGAGAGGTACTTTGCAGCTGGACACGGCCACGCGCCCATGGACATACTGCCTTTGTCATTAATTTTCTGAAACTTTTGCTGCTATTCCAATTTTCTGTTCTCTGGATATAAATCTTAAGGGAAGGAGTGAGAGAGGACGGAGGAGGAAGGAAGGAGGGAAAGGAGAAAATAGCAGAGAGATGATATTTGTGAAGATGGTTTATCTTCTTGATCACCAAAATATTTGAATGCTGAAAATGGACTAATAATTTTGCACTTATATAAAGCAATAGCTTCTAAATAATTATCAAATATTTGTCTAAAAGAGAGGCTGAAGTGATGTATGAAGGCAAAATAAGGAAATCAGGTGGCTCTGTCAAAGCACTGAGCCTCTTGCATCATACCAAGGTGCTCAGCTCAGGTGCCACGTTCACATCCTCCATCCAGCCCAGTGGATTGACCAACCTTCCCAGATAGGACTCGTGAGGTCACCAACTGTCAATCACTGTGACTCCACTGTGCCCCTTGACTGTATCTGTCCATTCTGATCATAACCCCAATACACACAGACACACACACACACACACAGGCTGGATTATTCATTTTTCCCTGCCCAGCACATTCAGCAGAGGTTCGCGACTTTCAACCCCTGTGAGATGCCTTTTGCCTGGTCCCTGGACCATAAGGAAATTTGAGTTGAATGGCAGCTATCAATGATGAGATAGTCAATGGAAGCATTTGCATTGCTTTCTGCTTTTGAAAAGCAAAAGGTGTGTTGAGCCTGCACCCACATTTTTGTTCCTTAGGGACACTTAATTTTTCTTGCTCTGTAGTAAGAGGTTGACACATCCAATTGCAGCGTCCCCAGAGACCTCTGAACCAGGCATGCACCGCTCCTGCACAAGTGATGGGCTCTCGTCCATGCCCTGCCTGCTCCTACAGGTAATCGGGCCTGCAATCCTGGCACTAGCACCTCCCCAAGAGAAATCCTAGTAAGCATAGATTGTTTTCCATTATTTTAATTTTCCAGTAATATTCTTTTTTAATATTTATTTTTTAGTTATAGATGGACACAATGCCTTTATTTTATTTATTTATTTTTATATGGTGCTGAGGATCGTACCCAGGGCCTCACATGTGCTAGGCGAGCACTCTACCGCTGAGCCACAACCTCAGCCCCAACCAGTGATATTTTTTTATTTTAACACCTCAACAAATTGGCCATTATTTATTCTCATTGTGTCTCATCATGTGATGCCCTGTGCCATATTTTGATGCAGCAGGAAGAACCTCACCAAATGCTCAACAGAAGCCAGTGCCATGTTGTTGAGCTGCACAGCCTCCAGAATTCTTGAGACAAATCCACCTCTTTTCTTTACAAATGGCTGAGTCTGTGATATTTAGTGATAGCAACAGAAAATAGACTATGACAGGGATTATGAGGACAGTTACATAGGGAACATGCTGGTTCTCAGCCTCCAGAATTCTTGAGACAAATCCACCTCTTTTCTTTACAAATGGCTGAGTCTGTGATATTTAGTGATAGCAACAGAAAATAGACTATGACAGGGATTATGAGGACAGTTACATAGGGAACATGCTGGTTCTCCCCCTGCTACAACATTAGATTCTCTTCTTGGGTTCACATTGTGCTTCTACTTAGAGCAATTCAAGCAATCAATGGAGCAGGAGCAGTAGGAAGAAAATCCAAATGCTAGTCTTCTGTCAAACACAAGCTCTCTCAATAACCAGTTGCAATGAATTAATCAGATCACTTCTTAACTAAGTGGGGATCTGCCAACTGGCCCTCCCTTCATGCCCCCTTGCCCTGGTGGAAAGCTTGCTTTCCTCTTCCTGTTGCTTGTATTAAATGGGCAATTTTCAGAGGAGCATCTCCTGCCAATTATGAATGAGGAGCAGCCTTGACTTCTGCAGATTGAATTTTCTAAATTGCTTTTATTCAATGTGAGAGATGGCAAAGGGAAAAAAATTAAGAGCATCCCAAAGAACAGAAGTCTTGTCATCATCTTGCTTTACCTGGGTGATTGTGAGTTCTGGGCCTGGATGTAGTAGCATGGAATAGCTGATGACCCTCCCCAGGTCTGCACCCTCCCCAGGTCTGCACACTGGCCTTCCCAACCCCCATCTCTAGTAGAGAAAGGTGTGTTGCCATCTCTAAGACTTCTGAGGCGCTGTGAGGGTGACTGAGTTACAACCCCCCTAAGAGTGAAAGGTCTCATTGCAGAGTCATTTCCATCACTCTGAGCCCTATGTTGGTCACCCAGAGACGCAATGCTGAGGATGCCCAGAGGTAAACCTTGAAGAACCTTTTTCTCAACTTTTCATTATTTATTGGGTGGTGACCAATTTTCTTTATCTTCCTATTTTTTCTTTTTTCATTTTCTTTAATAAGAAAGGTCAAAGGCAGGAAAGTGATCCTTGTTATGCTGTGGTTTAAATTGGTTTACCATACCTGATTGCTGGCTAGCATTTCTTTCTTTCTTTTTAAAGAAGAACGGATGATTTATGGGACAGAATTTGACAGAGTATCAAGTTCTGCTGATCTACTTGGATAAGAAGGCTTCATCTCCTCCACATATATAAATCTATTTTATTTTGGCATATGTTATTTTTAACATAATATCATTATGAAATGAAAAAGCCCAAAAGCAAATACTTCCTAAAGGCTTTCATGGACCTTGAACTATGCTATACAGGCAGTTGAAGTGCATTAGCTATGTCTGTGATGCTAGGGATTGAAGCCAGGGACCTACACCCCTAGCCCTTTTTATTTTTTATTTTGATATGAGGTCTTGCTAAATTGCTGAGGCTGACCTCCAACTTGCTATCCTCCTACCCTGGCCTCCTGAGTAGCTGGACTTACAGGAATGCATCACTAAGCCTGGCTCTAGAATATGCTCTTCTTACTAGCTGTTTCCAGGTCTCCCCTTTTCCATTTGACTGTGAACTTCTCTGGGGCCCACTGAAGTGGCCGAATGCCTAACAGCTCCCACAGAACCTGACACAAAATAGATAGTCTGTGAGCACTGATAAAATCAGCAATTGGCCCTTTTGTGTCCTAAGAAGTAGAATGAGTGAAAGTGTTTCAGCATCACCCGTCATTCCCCAAAATAAGTGACATGAAATGGTGATAAGCAGGAGAAGGAGGAAGAAAGTTCAAGCTAGACATTAAAAAAAAAATGCTAACATGCTCTTTGCTTTTGAGGTTCGTATCTTTACCTTTGTTGGCATAGAAATAAGGATGTGCTGTAACTTACTCCATTACAGCAGTAACGTTTTTGGAGGACTCCGATGCACCAGTCACTAGGATATGTTTGTGTCTATGGTTCAAACCCAGGGTCTTGCATGTGCTAGACAAGCGGTCTCCCACTGAGTCACACCTGCAGCCCCCAGAGCTAACACACTTAAGCTTCTGAGAGACCTGTCCAGTGCCCAAGCAGTGTCATGCGAGTGTCTGAAAATAGCCAGAAGACTTTGAATGTTCTTGCCACAAAGAGATGACAAATGAATGAGGTAGTGGATATGATCAATACTTTGATGCGATTACTAAATTATGTATGCATGCACCAAAACATCAAACTATATTCCAGAAGCACCCATAGTTATTATGTGTCCATTAAAAACAAGATAATTAAAATAAACAATAACAACAAAGTAAGAAATTGACTCCAGGCTTGCAGAATGTTCAAGTGACTTCTAGAACGGCAGGCCAAGAAGATGTTGTGCAGACTTGGCCACCTGGAAAGTGGCAGTCACCCCAATTGCCCCTTCCCAGCCATTTAACTTAGCAATTTAGAGAGGAGGTGACATCAGTGCCTCTGGGAGAGTTGGGCTGGCGTCCATCAGACCATCTTACTTTGTTCTAACAAGAAAACTTCACTTTTTCTGTCAGACGATTACATTATTTCTAGACTGATGTGGAAGAGGAAGAGAAATGATCCATATTTTCCAAGATTTTAGAATAAACAAAAAATCTACCAGCATCATACTTGTGCTATTCAAAAGACACGAGCTTATGATCACATTGTCAACAGATGTCCACAGAGTATTTCTTAAGAAGACACTCCACATCCTTTTTTTTCCACTAATATGCAGAACATGGAACTCTGCCTGGCATTTTGAGGTCTGGCATGCACACTTAGAAAAAGATAGGTCTTTGCCATCAAATTTTGTGCTATTGATTAGAAGGCGCCAGATACATTAATAGCTACCTACCTTCCGCACATAGAATGGTGAAGCTTCGGATGGGTCGCGTCCAGCAGGGGCCAGCAGCACTTTCCTTGGCTCCATGATGCATTAACAATCCCATAATGAGCACACCAGCTGTCAGACATGGGAAATGTTAAAACAGGGAACAGAACATGTTCAACAATGCAGTTAATGATTTCCAGAACGTGCTTGCCAAAGCCCGCTCGGCACCCTGAATCATGCTAAGCCCTTGATTTAAAACCTTCTCTGATTCCTAATTACCTGCTGGATAAGATCTTCACTTGTGATCAGCACTAGGTGGTGGTGAAATGTGGCAATGTTGGAGTTGAGATTCTAAGGTCACACATGCTCTCATTTATCTGCAACATACTGGGTAACATACTGGGTTTCCTCACTTGTACATGAGGGCAAACCTAATAACTTCTCACAAGGTGTGGAGAAGCTTAAACTAGATAGTCAAATACTCAACACATAAAAACTGCAGAAATATTGGTGGTAGAGGAAGGCATAGTGGGGGCAACCGAGCAGAGATGATAATTCTAGTTCTTGGGTTTTCTGCATTCACATGAGATTGTGGGGAGCCACTCTGAGTGACCACACCTTCCAGTCCTAAAGCAGAAGGCTCTGACCAATCACTACATCTTGTGGTGACTTGGACATTGTCCTGCTTGGATAGCAAAACCAGTCTTCTGGGAAGGCCTACCCCTGGGGTTGAGCTACACTCACCTGTTCTTTTGTAATCCTACCCCTATGCCCTGTTTGGGATAGAATATTCCATGGAAGCTCCCTTTGTGTGTCTTCTTCTCTTGCTCTGCCTTTGAGCATGGCCTTCTTAGATGTCAGTCAGTCTGCTGACAGCAGACATCAGGAGGCTAGATTCAATCCCCTGAAACCTGACCCCTTGCCTGTTTGAATGGCTTCTCCCCGATAAAAGGGCTCAGCATGTTCTCTCTCTCTCTCTCTCTCTCTCTCTCTCTCTCTCTCTCTCTCTCTCTCTCTCTTTCTCTTCTCTTCTCTCTCTCTCTCCTTTTGCGGACCCTTAAGGTCAGAGAGCTGTCACAGGACCCAAAGAAAAAGGTATCTCTGACTCTTATATAGTTATTTCATGCATCCCAGTTCACCTGGAGTGACCCTGAGTGTTTTAGTCCTGAGAAATGCAACATGAGATGTTTCATTAATGCATTTGTGTGCATGTGGGTATATATTGCATACATATTTACTTATTCATATATCTGTATGAAAATAATTTTAATTGCATTATTATCTTTTTCCATTTTTTAGTTGCTATAAGAAAGTATTCAAGGCTGGGTATTCTATAGAGAAAAGAGGCTACTTTGGTACCCAGTTTTGAAGAGTGGAAGTCCAAGATTGGGCATTCCCATCTATTAGCCTCTGGTGGGAGCTTTATGACAGCTGGCACCCCAATGGCAGGAGTTTGGGTGAAGGAGGTCACACAGCGAGATGGAAGTCAGGGAGATCCAGGAATTAGGCTCACTCTTTTGATGTCAACATATTCTTATGGAAACTACTTCTTCTGGGAGACCAGTAGGAATCCCTTCTGAGGGATCCCCACTAAGGACCTCATTGCCTCCGCTCACCCCATCTCTTAAATGTTCCACCCCCTACCATCACCGCCACCCTACAGAGGAAGCTTCCAGCAGGTGAACCCTGGGGGACCCACAGAAAACACATTCAAATGGTAGCAGCTGCCCAGCTTGAAATGACACCACTTCTATAGATTTGATTTTGGACAAATTGCTTAACTTTGCCTCAATTTCTCTTCCACAAACTGGAGACCATTGGCACTAGCTCAACAGGGCTCTCTGAAGGATTAAATGGCACGAAACGTGAAATAACAGTTAGCTGGTAAGTGCCCAGCAAGTGTTAATTTTCCAAAAATAATGCCTTTTGAGAAATGTCTTTTGAAAGATAAGGTATCTTTATCACTGTAGTAGGAAAAATTATTATTCCTACTACTTCTAATTCATAAAAATATTTGTTTCCTGACTGTCCTGGTGGATTTGCTAAGTTCTAAGGAATTTGAGAGGCAACCCTGAGAGGAGGCACCGGCAGCTCTCCATGAATACACAATTTCCATAGTGCGTGAACCTTGTCATTTAAGGCCCAGAAGCTCTGAGTTATTATTATTAAAGTTGAAAGTGTCGAAATCTACTCTGTCACAGTCACTTTCAATGAAAACTACAATTTATGAGAAGTTCCATAAAACCTGCTTAATTCAACATTTATGAGAGACACTGGAGATAAATGAAAGGTGTAGAAATAGAAACCCTTCCAATCAGTCATTTTGTCAAGAATAAAGGACAAGAATGACGGTCATGCATTCAGATAAGATGTGCATATAAATAATCTACTAAAAATAAATGATTAAATATTTTTATAAATTTCATCAAAATAGTCTTAGGCCCATAATAGGAAACTTAATTCATGGGCACCCAAGAAAGATCAGGGGTGCCCATCATTTAACACACCTAAGCAGAGTCCAGGTGAGGATCTGGAGAGCGACACATAGACATTCCAGTAGGAATAGAAGAGGGACAAGCAATCTGATTTCACAAGACTGGTGCGAATTGCCTTCTCCTGTAATGGCCACAGGAGTAGCAACAGTTAATTAAACCCCTGGAGGAAGTCTTACAGTGTGCTGTGTTGTTGGAAATGAGTTAATACTGAGGCACAAAATCTACACTGGCAAAGAAGAGATTAATTCTATTGTGAGTGGGTAGATCCCAGATAAACCCTGGTGCAGGACGGGCAGATGCAGGAAGCTGGGCCTTGACTTGGCGGGATGACTGGCGCTCCATGGGGGTGGGAGTGCTCCCCCTATAACACGGGTCTGGTCTGCATAGGGAGCTAACGTAAGCACCAGAGATGGGCCTTTCTTTGTACAGATGATTCCCAACATGTCCTGGTCCTACTTGCCATTTTTTGATTATGATTGTGCAAAAGCAATATGTGTTCAGTCAAAAGTGTACTTTGATTTTTTTGAATTTTCATCCCGTTCAGGCTAAGATGTGATACAATCTTCTCTGGTGATGCAGGGCAGCTGACATTCTAAGCCCACCATGGGATGATGAAGCCCACAACTGCTACTCTACGGGTGTATGGTGCTGAGCTAGGATGCTCTGTAGGGTAGCAACATTCAGTGCATGTTTCTCTGATGATATTTTCCACGTGCCATGGGTTATCCATACATAATTCCATTCTGAGTGGTGGAGCATTTGCTGTATCCCTTTTCTGAGGAGCATTGGGGACGATACATTGCTCGAGGAGTGTATTGATAAGTCTCCCAAGTGAAATGACTTCCCTCCCTCAGGTCTTCATGGGGTGAGCCCAATAAGCATGTAGTGCTCAGTGTGAGGGTCACCAGCCCTTCCCAGCCAGGCTGCCCCTAGACTGGAGGAGCGTGAGCACCTGGACATCTCTGAGCATGTGTCCTCAGGCATCCATACGTTTAAATCCCTAGGTGACTGCAATGTGCAGCCAGGTGGAAAGCACTGCCCAGTCCTTTCTTGATGGAAGGCCTCTGCCTCATGCTGCCCATTATCTCCCATCTCCTTTCTCCCAACACACTGAGATGTGACCATGTCCAAATTTCCAAATACGAAATATGAAATATTTAGGTATTACTCACTGAATTACTCATGCTAAATTTTTGGATTTAAAAAAGGTTACTTTGGGTTTGTTTGCTATAATTTGAATTTAAATAATTTCTGTGACAGTGACCAAAGAACCATGAAATTTCATTCCATATCACTTTTATACTAAATGGGCAATGTTGCATATGTATTTATGGGTCATCTCCTGGCAGCATTCTCTGTACCTGCCCACCATTTGCAATCCATTGGCTGACCCCCGAATAGATAATAGATTAATTCTAAGTACCAATACAAATACTGTTTTTGAAGTTTTTATTGATTAGTTTTAGTCAGCTTACATACTGCAAATGTCAATTGTCCTTACGGTTCTTGCAAAAACCTCTGTAAGTAAAAGGAACAATTTCCTGAACATGCTGATTAATCTCCACTGACCAACAGACAAGTGGATTTGTGATGTCACATTAACAGGTGGAAGTGCTGATAATGTTTCATTTCTTCTCCACTTTTGCATTGATGAAAATGAGTTCTCTGAGTAGTTTTGTCTCCGTACTTCCTGCATTAATAATCTTTATCATATTTTTTCTAGCCATTTTTATTATTGTGCACACCATTTAAATTCCCAGGTTCCCTTGTCTCATTTCTTCATGAGTATCAATTCAGCGTCTCTGCTTTTTCAGGGAATTCAAACCACTCTGTTAGGCTTACTTCTTTTAGGCATTATATGAAAGATTTTTAAAAGACCATGTTCTAAAATTAATTTGAAATAAACCCTTTAAACAACCATATTTTGTGATTTAAAAAAGATTCTGGCATTTATAACTAAAGTTGTAGTTGAAGTTGTTAGTTGGAACTCAGGCTTCCTATTTCTCTATTATCTTTTCATTCAACATTTATCTATGACCATGCTCCTTATCTTTTTTATTTTCCCATTAGTTGATTTCCCCAGTCCACATCTGTGGGCAGAGAAGTTCAACTGGAATTAATAGAAATGTCAAAATTATAAAATAATCCTCAGTAGCTCATTGCTTTCAGCAGCATATAATACTCCCATTGCGTAAATAAGTCTGGTATCAGACCAGTGCATGCTTGGCAAACACATCTCTGCTTGCCTCTGCTGCGCCCATGACAGACATTGCTAATCAATCCTGGGACCCTTCATCAACCATGACCTTTGACTCTGTATGTGAGACAGGCATAATGAAATAGGATTCCTTTTAAGGCCAAGTGGGCAAACCTTTATAAATTTAGGAAAATTATTTGTAATTAGCAGAAAGATTACAAGTGTAGATGAATTTAAATAATTTTAAGAGGCTTAGAATTCTTTGAAATCCTATAATATTCTGAGAGCATCTTTTTGTGGTCCAGAATTGCAGACTGGGACCTATACCTAGCACCAAAAAAAAAAAAAAAAAAAGAAAAGAAAAGAAAATTTTCATTCTGAAGCTAACAGCCTAAAACAGAGATGGGTTTCCCTTTCAGGGCTTTATGAAGTAGCAGCCAAATAGGCTTGAGTTCCTCCCTTCTCCCCCCAACCCACCCCTGCCAGGGGTCAGGCCAGCCCACACCTTCCATAGTCCAAATGAGCATTTGACAGGGGGCTGTTAAACCTCAGCCTGCGAGAGAGTTCTGTGGGCTTTCTCTCCCTCCCTGTGAGAGAATGCAGGAGCAATGCCTTTGCCATTCAAGGAAGCCATGCACAGAATCTGGGAGGCTATAGGAAGAGAAAGACAGCAGATGGCCTCCTCAGCCTCCTGCTTCGGCCAAGGAACCGCTGTACTGCCTGGAGCCTCTCTAGACAGGACAGAGAGCATCAAAGAAAAATGACAAGGCAAGAAGCAGGATGTGTCTAGCATGTGCAAGGCCCTGCATTTAATCCCCACTATTGGGGGAAAAAATAATGGAAAAAGGAAAAGAAAAGGAATCCCAGTGTATGAGGGATGAGGTGAGTCACTGGTGGCATAAAGGAGAGGAATTTGATCTTCTGCACCAGGGAACCACCCTGAGGGCAAGAGCTGGAGGACCCTGGCCATCTAGTAAATATCGTCCAGGGGAGGGCCAACCAGGGGGCAAGGCCCTGGCTCCACTGGGGGTCTCTATGCAAGAGGTCAACTTCAAACTAGAAAGGGAAAGCGATAAACCACAGTGGTTTAGGCTTGATGAAAAAAAAAAAAGGTGATAAATGGAAAAAGAGAGAAACGGTTGCAGGCAGCCAGGGGCAGGCCTGGCATTGCCCTCCGGCTACCATGGGGGTTCCTGCAGGCTGGTGTCTTCCTTAACTGGGCCAGGAATTCTCTTGCTGCTCATAAACAATTTCATAGACACCAGCATCACATAAGGCCACTCCACAACCTTGTAAGACCATTTTCGAGATTTTGTCAGAACAGACAAAAATAAGATCACCGTGCAAACCATGTAGTCCCAAACCCCCTCTTCCCTGGCTAACATGAGTGACGGTTCTTTCTTTACAAATGACAGGGGTAGCCTGGCTCAGGTCTGCACGCCCTCCAGAAAGGTCGGGTAAAATGCCTGTGTGGTGTCAGTGTTGAAAACTTCACCCGCGAGGTCGCAGTGTCAGGAGGTGGGCCCTAAAGGGAGGCCTTTAGGTCGAGGGCCTCACCGGTGGGAAGGGATTAATGCTGATCAGAAAAGGCCTTGAGGCTGCAGATTTGACCTCTGACTCAGGCTCTTACTCTTAAGCTTTCTGTCTTGCTCTTGCTCCTCCTCCTCCTTCATGGGATGTGCAGCAAGCCCTTTCCAAAACCTTGAACCCTTCCTCCAACCTTCTAACACAATTCTAGCGCCCTCCTGCTGAAGCATCGCACAGCTCCCCCTGGTGGGCATTCTTCCTCATTGCTACTCCATGGAGCAGTCACAAGTTGTCAATCACAGATGCTGTCCTGGTGGTCTTTGCACAAGGTCTTTGGAGAATGATGGGTTCTGCCAGTTTTCCTGGAGGGACTGGAGGTATTTGACACACAGAGTTGAAGGCAGTATGGAAACAACTAGGCCATTTCCTGCTGGTACCCTGTCCTTTCACTGTCTGAGGAACTGGTTCCATTTTTTACACTCTTTGTTTGCTGAAATGCAAGATGTGAGAGCAAACTCCAGATCAGCTCCTACTGGGAAATTTCACATTGGTCATGGCCAGATTAATTGCATGTGATGGGCTGTTGCTCATTAATATAGTTGAACTACTTCAAAATATTTTCTAAAAAATGGAATTTCATCTTGGAACTAGTTAAAAGCCTGAATAAGTCTAACGGAGGGAGGGGTGATAGTTTTTATTAATTCCAATCTGAATATGCCTTACCCCCCATTTCCATAAAATGCATGTAATAGATGTTATTTGGTTTGGTATGTGCAATCGTGCAAAAGCATATTTAAAAATTAACTGTGGGCTGAAGACCCAATTGACTGGAAACTGTGCCAGTTCTCCATGTTACTCCATATCTGCATGCATATAGCTTTAAATTTCCCAGTCCTGCACATTGCATTGGTCTCCTTTCCTCACCTGTAAATAAATAGATGGATGAATAAAGTTTAATGTAAGCTTGGCGTGAATGTTTTCCCTATTTCCTTTTTTAAAAGACTGTTGCAATGCTATCGGATGCTCAGTCTAGTACTTACCGTCACTCCTGCTCTCACTTCCATGCCTGAGGCCTCAATCTCAAAATATACTGAATTTCTATTAGGAAATAACAGACTACTAAATGCCATTATCCTCAAATTGGCCAATTCCTCCCCTTGCCTCTGACCACTACTACCGCTCACATGGTGCTTAAAAAATATATATGCGTCATGCATAATTCTGAGTCTTAAATTATAATAGCCAAGTTCTTCATTCAAGTGGCTTTCTCCTGTTTTTAAAAATAGAGGTGGTACATGCTGCCAAACTTTAACTTGATGTTCTCCATATTCTTTTCTCTGAAGCAGAAAAATATCGAGGAGATGATGGATTCATGTCAGGAATAGTTTATTCACTCAACAAAGCTAAAGCAAACTGTCAATAGAACTGTCTTCATTAACATAGCCAAGCTGAAACCAATCTCAAAACTCTTTCTCAACTGACTCTGAATATACATTAGATAACAAAGATGTTGAATAAACAAATAACTAAAAAGAGTGTCTAAGAAGCAAGCTTGCCCTTTATAGCACCATTTCTTGACCTTGAGACTCAAGGAATTCTGTAATATTTAATTCTTCATTAAGAATTGCACTTTCCTTTTTGAAGGAGCAAACACTTAACCCTAGAGAGTAAATATGCATTTAAAGCAGTTATTTTTAGGTTCCTCCTGATTTTCACAGTGTCTAAAAACCTCAAAGGAGAAAATAGACTATTACCAACATAAATCTTTATAATTACCTCACATCAAACATCTAGGTCCACCCAGGTGTGGTAAGCAAGGATGAACTGCTAATGCCCAAAACCTCGAGTCTGGTTTTTCCAGTGGGTATAGATGTGGATTGGCAGATGTGTCAAGACAGAGCTGCTTTTCTGTATTGGCTCTGGCCCTGAAGCTAAGAACACCTTGGAAAATGCCCTACCTCCACAGACACAGTAAAAAGTCTGTGGAATTAACTTTTGTGAACTCTTAGCTCATCTGCCACTACAAGAATATAAGAGAGAAATGTGTGGCTGTCTGTGCACAGGGGCAAACACCTCTAACCCCAGCAGCTCAGGAGGCTGAGGCAGGAGGATTGCAAGTTCAAAGACAGCTTTGGCAATTTAGTGAGGCTCTAAGCAACTTAGTGAGACCTATCTCAAAATAAATGTAAAAAAGACTAGAGATGTGGCTCAGTGGTTAAGCATCCCTGGGTTCAATCCTTGGTACAAAAGAGAAGGAAAGAAATGTGTTGTGTAAGGGAAGACCCACCGTGTTGGACTCTACTCACAAGCGGAAACTGGAATGGGCAAATTCAGAGAAAGAAGGTAGAATGGAGGCCACTAAGGACAGAGGGCAGGAGCAATAGGAGCTGTTCTTTAAGAATAGGGTTTCTATTTGGGATGATGAAAACGTTCTGGCCCTTCACTGTACACTTAAACTTGGCTCGAATGCTCACTTATAAGTTCTGCAAATGATATCCTAATACAAATAGATAGATAGACAAGTAGAGAAATTAATATTTAAATAGCATGGATATTAAAAAATGTAAAATGTTTGGAAGTAAAGAAATAGCTTACTCCTCCCTGCAGTTGAGAAGAGCAAGCAACAGATACTCTGAATGGGCACCCTCTAGCCCTGTACCCGCTGACCCGGCAGATCCCACATGCGAGTACACAGCACTCAGACCTCAGGCTTTCTCTGGTCCCCTGAGTTCAGGCAGTGTGTGAATAGACTGGGCTGAAATATAGAGGAAATTGTTCCACCTGAAGCAACTCTGAAAGACAGAAAGGAATCTGTATGCCCCACCATCTTTGCCCAGTGGGTGTAGCTGCAGGTACGGGCCACAGTATCTTCCAAAGTTCCTTCCTGAGCATCCCTCCTGGCGGCCTGCAAGGGCTCGCTGCTGGATAACTTCCCCCACTGCTAGCTCAGTCTCTTAGTAGTGCTTCCTGAGAACAACTCTCTTCTAAATAGCTTGCACTTATGTCTCGATCTCAGGGTCGGCTTCTGGGAGAATCATGCTGAGAGCCTGAAATGTGGCACTGGGGTTTGAGGGTGCAGGGATGTATCCTAGTACACACCAGAAGGACCCGCCGAGCAGGGCACAACCTGAGTTGCCCCGAGATAACTTACATTTTCTGAAGCTGGATGGCAGCAAAAGTGGTCACAGGTATGCACCAGAGAGAAGGAGTCTTGGTATGAGCCATCTTTCCTAGAGAACTTCCTAGCAGGGAGAGATAAGCCCAAACTAAGTGTGGCTCTGACAGAATCCAGAGGCCATGGGGTTGGCTTTCTATGCCTTTGTGGAGGGAATGTGCACAGTTTTTTGAAGAATTCACAAACTTGCACAGGAAATAGCTAATCGCATTTAGACATTTGGCATATCGAGATGTCACCAAGGAAAGATGGTGCTATGCCCACATGTTAGTCTTAACTGACTCTTTGCTGACTCTCTCTCCTGCTCCTGCCCTGGGGAAACTAGAACTAGCAAAGGGGTCAGAGTTGGAAATGAAACAGAAGGTTGAGAAAATGTAATGGAGCTAGGTGTGATGTCCCCCATCTCCCCACCCATCCCACATGTCAGATTTGGAAGCCCAAAGTAGGTCTGAGTTGGAACAATTTTCACCTGGGTGAGAGTCTGTCTGGGCTATGTATAGGAGATGAGCAAGAAAATGTCTAAGACCAGACTGGGATTTCATACAAGCCGTGGAAAGGCATAGTCCATGAGAACCGGGAACACAGCAATAGTGAGAAGACCAGATAAACTCACTCTCTCCTGTGTTCTATGTATCCATGACTTCACCAACAAATTGGGTATGTGAATATTTTCTCTGTTTTGATTTTTAAAAACAACAGCAAGAAAGCCGGACGTGGTGGGGCATGCCTGTAATCCCAGTAGCTCGGGAGGCTGAGTCAGGAGGATCCTGAGTTCAAAGCCAGCCTCAGCAACAGCGAGGTGCTGAGCAACTCAGTGAGACCCTGTCTCTAAATAAAATACAAATAGGACTGGGGATGTGGCTCAGTGGTCGAGTGCCCCTGAGTTCAATCTCTCTCGTATCCCCCCAAAAAGAAAAAAATAGCAAAAATACACATATTACGGATCATATTGACCAAAAATGATATCAGGACTATCAAAGTTGATTCTGTTGCATTATGAAAAGAGAAAACCATAATGCCCTGAAACCTCGTGGCACAGTTGGCCTTCCGTGTGGGCTCTGCACCCACAGGTTCCTCTGACTTCAGATGAAAAACACTTGGAAAAATTATTGAGTTTGTACTGAACACATGCAGGCTTTTTTCTTATCATGGAATACAGTACAGCAACTTTTTACATAGTGTTTTCATTATATTAGGTATAATCAGTAACCCAGAGATAATTGAAAGTGCACAGGAAGATGCACCTAGATTCTCTTTAAACACCATACCATCTTGTATACGGGACTTGAGCATCTGCAGATGATCCTGGGACCTGGCCCATGCAGACACTTAGGTGATGCTATATTGATACTATAGGGTTTTTAAATATATATATTAGTTGTTGATGAACCTTAATTTATTTTATTTTTATGTGGTGCTGAGAATCAAACCCAGTGCCTCACACAGGCTAGGCAAGCAGACACTCTGTTTTTTGCCATAGATGTATCAAAAGAAAGTAACTTGATTTTCTTGGGTTTTTTTTATATTTAATCTGTTCTGTAAGTGTGTTCAAGAGCATGTGTTGTTCATATGATTAGAAAATAAATTAGTACTCTAAAGAGAAAAATATTCCCCTAGAACCACGAAGATATGATGGAGAGAATTGAGTGAACAGGACAAAGCTGAAATATGTTATGACAACATCAGTGACGGGATTGTCATTAACCAGAACAATGACGGCCCGCAGATTTTCTTTCATTACTGGGAAAAAATAGTTCATGTTTATAATTAGGAACCCTGAAGTCACTGGCAGATCTGGAATTGCCTTTGGATGGTTGTGTGTAAATTATTCCCAAGGCTAATTCTCCGTGAACTAGTCCAACTGGGCCCAAGGTATAATCAAGCATGGCTTGACTTTCTAGAAGATTCTGCAGCCTGCCATGACAAGTTGCAGAGCCGTTGCAGTTAGCGATTCTTCCAGAAGCCCATGATGTACAATGATGTCCTCATGATCAGCCTGCAAAGCCTGTGCCCTCCAGAGTTCTCAGGGGCCTGCATTCACAGAAGTCCCATTGATCTTTTGAGGCTTCCCACGCTGCCTTAGCTGGACAGCCCTTTAATACAAAAACTTCCCTATGGGTCCAGCTGAGCATCTCCATTAACTAATGTTTCCTCTAATAATTAAGGACCTTTAAAAGTCATGATTTCCTCTTCTTTTTAATTAGATGCCCTGATCAGGAAGTGTTTTCTATTATACAGTACTTTGCCCTAATTGCTTCCATTCCTCACTTGATTTAATTAATTTTTGTGAAATGATAAAGCATGTTTTGCCTTTGGGGCTTCCTGAAAGCATATGTGTGTGAGTTTGTGTGTGTGTAAAAACACACGTGGTTGTGTCCCTAAGTGTCGTTGTTCCACTGACTTTGCCCAAGAACAGTCTTGAGACTAGAAGTAAAGAAAAAAAAAATGTTGTTAGATGACAAAAATATTGTCACCATGCCTTTTCCTTGTCCTATTTGAGCTGTGTCTTAGTGCTGTCTTCAACATTTTTCTTGATGCCTTACCCTTGAGGAGACAGGCTTATGAGCCTTTTTGACCCTCATCTTCCATCCCACATCTCCTGAGGACGAAACCATTTGAGAGGCTTGTGACTTGGGGCTTTGAAATGTCATGGATGCTGAGTTTAGAGGCCCAAACTACCACTAAGGGCGATATTGCCCTGGGTGCACATCTTCCTTCTCACCTCCACCAAGGATCTCTGGTGGTAGAATTTCACATTCTCCTGTCTTGGAGCTCTCCTAATTCCACCATGATTGATTCAGGAAGAGTTCTTGGTTTGGGCTCCTTGAAGGAGTCCTTATTTGCACGCTGGCCTGTCTTTGAAAAGTCAGTCAACAAAACCTACGCAGCCATCGGCAGTTTCTCTCCCCTTTCCACCTGTGGGAGCCCCTGTTCCGCCTCTGGTACGTTTTCCTATTTATTTCACTCATTCCTGTGTGGACATATGCATGTTTTTATTCATACATGCCTTGTCCTTGTAGGGAAATTGTAAATTCCTCCAAGGAAGGACCCACTCTGTACAACTGACCACAACTGAGGAGGTCAGGAAGTTCTTGCTCAATGAAAACTTACAGAACTACATTTCACAGTGCAGCCATCAAAGCACTGGCCTAGAAGGCAGAACTCTTTTCCAAACAGTATTCTTACTGCAAAAGTCTGGTTAATTCATTTGGGAAACAGTCTTCCTGGTATTTAAAAATTATTATTCACATGTCTGATTCCCAGTGTCCTCAGTGTGGATCTTGGCTAACCCTAGAGTGACCTTGACACTAGCAGCATCAGTGTCACCTGGGAATTTGTTGGCAGTGAAAAAAAAACTTGAATCTTGTCACAGACCTACTGAATTATAATATGTTTTAATGAGATACCCAGATGATTTGTAAATACATTAAAGTATGTGAAGTCCTGTTGTGTAAGGTGGGTCTAATGTTTTCCTCCACACCAGGATCTCCAGTGCCACCACGATATCCTATTATATGATGAGTCTAAATACTTGCTAGGAATGTCGCTGGGCATTGCATGTACATTATCCTGTGAAATACTCCTACCTACTCTATTTAGTAGATTTTGCTTTACTCCCATTTTACATAACAAGATATAACAGCTCGTCCAGGAAAGAGTGAGTTTCAAATGCCCTTCTACTTGGATCTAAACACCTGCTGTTCACCCCCACCTTTCATTTTAAGTGAGACAGTCATATCAGTTTCACAGATGGGTCATTTTGAGTGGGAAACCATCTAATCGACAGAAGCTATATTGGGGGAAACATTCTTTCTACTACAGAGGTGCCTTATTCTCTTCCTTTGAGGTGTAACTGAAAAATTTTTGAGTTGTTTTTTTTTATTTTAGACCCCCCCCCCAGAAGCCTTCCATAATTAGGCTCCTTAACAGCCTATCAATTGTTATTTTCCCCTTGAGAAGACAGGAAGCAATAGTTTAGAAACTAGAAATCTTCCCAATTTAATCTTGTTGAACCCATCGAATTTCAATTCCTCCTTTAACTGACAAAATTTACCCAGAACGATATAGCTTAAAAGAAATCCAAGATTTCAAGCAGACCCAGTTTATATGGCAGAATATAAAACAAGAGTCTCCACAAATTTGAGGCTTTAAGAAAATTCATTAAAATAAAGATATGTTTTTAATAACCTGGGGGATAATTTCATTTATGAAAGTTATGTAAATGCTGCAGAAGTATTTAGGAGAGTAGGAAGTATTTAGGAGAGAAGGAGGTTAAGCGCTTTCACTGGGATTCAACTGCCTTGGTTTGTATTGGAATTGTGGCCTTGGACATATGACTTCCTCTTCCTGATCTGGCATCCATCTCTTCAACACGAGAATAATAATTCTCACCTCTTACAGACACAAAACAATAAATAAGTAGAAACAGGAACCTCAGAAAATAGTAGATTTAACATTCAGTAAATAATAACTATTAGTAAAGTGATTTTCTTACAAAACTTCTGTTTCTCCCAACTGAACATGGTGTATCCATTCTCATCTTTTGTTCTAAAAGAACTTTCCTTTTTCCTTTGGTCACCTTGATGGAAAAAGCTTTAGAGAGAATCAAGATTTTTTTGAGGGAGCGATTGATTTCAGGCTGGTTTTTGAAGTGTCTTTTTCTCTCTTTCAAGTGGGAAAATCAGCTGTCCCTGACCCAAGGATCGGCTGACTGATCCTTGTAACATCATAAAGACCAGCTTCAACTTTTTTGTATCTAGTCTGATTCTTGGAATGCTAGATTAATAATTGTATTGTTTCCAGACATGATCAAGAGTATAACTAAAAAACTACGGCTCATGCTAAGCTGAAACTGTGCCAGCTCACAGCATTTTGTAAGCCACTAATTTTAAAGTCCACCTTGAGGGTAAGCCAAATGATCAGTCACGAGGTTATCTTAACGTATTGCTTGATTATACTGATGGGATGAAGCTTGAATTAATGTGAACCTTGAGAGTTACCCACTCCTCTTAGTTGTACTATAAATACGTATTTGGTGTTATATTCCTTTGTTATGATAAAACTTAGAAATTTAAGATATTTAGGTATCTTCTTGAAATGCTATTGGCCTGTGCTAGGCACAGTAAGAAATCAGTCCAATGTAATTTTCTTTATTCATGTGTGCTGCTATAACAAAACACCAGACACTGGGAAAATTATAGACAATACAAATTTACTTCTCACAGTTGTAGAGACTAGGAAAAAGAAGAGGAAGGCATCACCAAATTTGGTTTTTGACCAAAGCCTGTCTTGGACTTCCAAGATGGCTCCTGGTCACTATGTCCTGCAGAGAGATCAATGCTGTGTCCTTACTTGGGGGAAAGGAGAAGGTCTCCAAGGGCCCACACTAGTTCCTACCAGCTGCCTTATAAGACACTAATCCCGTCCTCTTACTACTGCTGCCTGGCATTAAGTTTCAACATGAATTTTAGAGAGAATGTGAATATTTAACCATAATACTCAGGGGACACCATTTTAGTTTCAATATTCTGTCCTATGGTCATTAACATCACCTCTAGAAGAGTGGCCACGTAATCTGATACATGAAATCTGTTGGTTTTTAAAGTGGTAAATACTGTGTAGGTTACCGGCCACATTTTTCTGCAGTCTTGCTTGCACGGTCTGTCTTCTGTGAGCATGGCCACTTTTTGCTCTGCCGATGCTCTTCTTCCATGTCAAATGTCATAACCCCTTTGATGCTCGTTCAAATCGCCTACCATTCTTGAATGCCAATACTTGGATTATGTATTCTATGATTTTTTTTTCATCAAAAACTAAGCCCCTTCTTATATATTTTAATAGTACTCTTTTCTTGTACAGCTGTAGTGATGGGCAAATGTGCATTCTGTGTTTCTTGCCAACACAGTGCCCAGTTCTTTATGTAGAATTGAATGTACATGTACTCTCTTCCTGCCTTTAATTTCTCCCCTTAAAAGGGGCCGTCTAGTTTAACGATTAGAAAGTAATTTTTAACCTAGTGTTCATTTTGCTTGTACAAATTAGCAAACGTAAATCAAATCTGATATCTTTACCTTCTCTTGGGGAGAGCTTTCTTACATCGAAATGAAAGTTGATAATTGATTGAGCTATTTTATTTATTTATTCATTTATTTGGTTTTTACAGTCATGAAATTTTACTGAAAAAAAAAAATCTTCCCTTGGATGGAGAGATGTATTTTGCAGGTTCCTTGCCTTAACCAGGAGGCTGAGGAGCAAAGATCAACATACAAAACTACAGAGTATCCCTGGGAAGACTACCCAATGTGGTTGATGGGAATAAGCCCTGTCATGGGTCCTTGTTTGTTCCTTGTAACTTTACAAAGCCACAAGGCTCTGGTTACTTCTGATTTACAATAGAGACAAGGTCATTCTTATAATGAAGACAAAATAAAAGAAGGAAAACCAGGTCTATATTTTCAGACCCTGAGGTTCAATTTGTCACGAAGATCAATGACAGTTTTATTCTCTAGAGAGATGAACTATCCCTTTTGCTGTAAAATTATCATTTTCTTCAGACCTTAGGTTGTTGCTAAAAAAATTGGAGTTGTAATAGGGTGCTTTAGCAGTAGAAAAGCATTATGTTTGAGCATTAGTTTATATAGTTGCTTTCTCTTTCCAAACAAAAGCAATGGTAGGAATCCACTTGTGGAATTCAAGGGCTGAGTAGGAAGTGAGCTGGGTCATTAGGTTACTAATGGAACTAGAAGATTGGGGTTTGTTCTGAGAGCCTTCTAGAGCATGAGAAGGCAAGAGAAAAGGTCAAAAATATTTGAAAGTTAGTTTAGGGGGAAAAAAGATGTAAATTAGAAGAGAAGCCTTTACTAAATTAAAAGACACTGTCTTAGTCATCTTCGCATTACTGTGACAAGTACCAAAAAAAAACTTAGAGGAGGAAAAGTTTGGCTCATGGTTCCAGAGTCTCAGACCCTGGCAGAAGTAGCAAAAGTTTGTGGCTGCCAGGTGCAGTGGCACATGCCTGTAATCCCAGTGGATCTGGAGGCTAAGGCAGGAGGATCACAAGTTCAAAGCCAGCCTCAGCGATTTTGTGAGGCCTTAAGCAACTCAGTGAGACCCTGTCTCTAAATAAAATACAAAAAAAAGAGCTGGGGATGGGGCTTAGTGATTAAGTGCCCCTGAGTTCAATCCTTGGTACAAAAGAAAAAAAAAAAGAAAAAGGAAAAGTTTGGAGCCAAGGGAAGCTGCTCAAGACAGCCAGAGAGCAGAGCAAGAGAGCCACACAGCCCCACTTCCCAGGGACAAAAAATATATATACACCCCAAGGTCATGCCCCCAGTGATCTGCTTCCCCCAGCCACACCACACCTATCTGGTAGTTTCTTCTTCTTCTTCTTTATATATATATATATATATATATATATATATATATATATATATATATATATATATATATATATATATATATATATATCTTTATTTTATTTTTATGTGGTGCTGAGGATTGAACCCTAGGCAAGCGCGCTACCACTTGAGCCACATTCCCAGTCTCATCTACCTGCTAGTTTCTACCTTGCTAATCCATCAAGTGGATTAATCCACTGGCTAGGTTACAGCTCTTATAGTCTAATCATCTCACCTCTGAACATTCTTGCATTGTCTCACACATAAGCTTCTGGGGGACACTCACATCCTAAACATAAAAGACTTTATAGAATAAAAAAGAGAAAAGGGAAGAAATATATTGAACCTCCAAAGGGCAGAGATGCTAAGCACTTGCTCTGCCCAGGGCAGGATATGGACCCTATGGGACCTCCTACTGTAATAATCAAGCAGCACTGAGCAGGTCTGGGACTTACTCTGTGCATTATCCTATGCTGTGGCCCTTAGCATAAGCCCGATCCATCTTCCTCACTGGTGGGAAGAAAGCAAGGTCTATTTTAGTGTTGGAAGAAAACCAGTTGTGTTAGGTTGGAAAACTTTGATATCAATTTCCAATGAGGTTCAATTTTATGGCTATAGGAAATGTTGCATCCATGCAACCAAGAATATAGGAGAACACACACTATCCAGCCACAGTCCTGAGCACTGTAATGGCTACAGCGATCAAAAGTCAGGTGTGCATAAGTTTGATGGAGTCACATATGACTTTCACTTAACTTAATGTCTTTATACTATAACCCCCAAGGGAGAAGCCATTTCTATTCATGGTGTTATTCCAACTGTGAGCCTTAAAGATTTGTACCTATTAGCATATGGCTTCTTATTTTCATTATAATTGAATTTAAAAATACTCAGCCTCACTGTGTAAGCTTGAACTCCTCACACAAATTCTGTTTCCTTATCTGTAAAACCAAAGGGCTGGACTTTGGGATCACTAATGTCCCAGTGACCATCTTCTGATTCTGAATAATTAAATCCCTTTCGTGGTAGAATAATCTAGCTGGGAGAGAATTTGGTTGAGACTTCATTATGGCGATCAGAGCTGGGAAGCCATTCAGTGACATGGAGAACAGTCACACAGAATTGAGCGTGTGAGCTGGCTGAGTAAATTATTAAGATTAATACTAATAAGATTCTATTTTTATGAGTTGTCTCTTGACAGCAATTCTTAAATAAGATGATAGGGTGAACATCTCAGGCAAAATTCAATGCATCCTAGGCAAATAAAGAAATACCTTTATTAAATTGCCCTTGAGACATCCGCCTGGTGTCTCTGAGATTAGCCCTTGTAATCATTTCTGATTAAAAAACAGAAACAAAACAGCTGCCATTTACGGCCAAGGGTTTACTTTGAGGACATATTAGGAAAATAACTATTTAGAATGGTTTATGTATTCAAAGAACTCATTGGGTCCATGTGAAATTGCATTCACAATAAATACAAGAAGAAAATAAAATGAAGTGTGATTTCTGATTATTCTCTAGAATGACAGGAAACTTAACCTTATGCAGCTCATGGTGAATTGGTGAATCAACTTTTCAGTTACATACATCCCACGACACTGATAGGAACTAATAGGATATTTGCCAAAACTCAGGTATGTCCCCCCCAAAAAAATTAAATATATATATGTGTGTGTGTGTGTGTGTGTGTGTGTGTGTGTGTATTACACATATATATATCCTGGGCATATAGAAGCTAAGAGGTATATCAAATTATACTCCTATTATAAAAATTTAAATTTTAGGCAAGGATCCTATCCAGAGAATGGAGGAATTGAAATGTTAATTCCCTCAGAGCCCTTTCTCCACCCTTATCAAGATAACCTGCCCCTGCTCCAACCTGTTGCTAAGGTAACCTGTCCCAGGGATTGTCCCTCCCTACAGGGAGTTGTAATAGGTTAATTAATGTGTCCTGGGCTGCTCCATCCTGCCCTTCCCCCTTTAGCCCACCTGATTCCCACTTTTGGCCCTCCCACAGACCCAGGAAGGAGAGAGATAAGGTCAAGAGGGTAGGAGAACAAAGGAAGCCTAGGACATATCAAAAGGCAGAACACCTCGCTTCTGGGGACACCAGGTCACCAGTTGTGGCCCCCTCCTCCCTCCCGGGAGAAGTCTGTTACCCCTTTTTAAGTAAACCCTGCTTTATCTGCTTGCCTCTTGGTGCTTCTCTAATATTATGCTTCCACATGTGGGGAGCAGAACTGTCACTGTATCAATAGTGGGAAACAGAGCAGGAAGACAACCCCCTGCCTGGCGTGGCAGACTCTCCTGCTCACCCCTCACCACATCTGCTTCCTGTTGCTTTATTCATAGAGATTTCAAATTGTAATTGCCACGTGGCCTTCCTGACATTTCTGTTTCCCGGCATTTGATGCAGCTGGGTTGGGTCACGTGACTGAGTGTGCCCTTTTCTTCCCTCTTCATTGCGGATGAGATGAAAGCAAGGTGAAGCTGGACCCCCAGAAGGGAGGCTGAGTTTTGAGCAGGAGAGCAACAGGGAGAGGAAGCCTGGATGGTGACATTTCAATTTGATTCAGCCTTAGACCCTGCACCAGCACAGAACCCCCTCCCCGTGGCTTTAGGAGGCAGAAATGAACATCTGCCTATTCAAATGATATTATTTCTGTGTCTGATGAGGCAACTCAACCTCTATCCTAATATACTAGCTCAAGCCTCCAGATGGCCACAGTAAGTAGAGAAAAATTTTCTGCAAGACATGTCCAGACACACATGCCCAGAGACCTCCTCGGCAGTTTCCAGGCCAATGGCCGAGTCTGGGACAGGGAGCAGAGATGTCCACCACTCAGAGTAGTGCAGGAAAAGGAGATGGTCTGCTAGGCACCCCTCAGTGACAGAGAATAGATGGATCTGAAACGTGGGGCAGTTGATGAAAGAGAGAATTGCAGCACGGAATAAAGGCTGAAGTCCAGACGAAAGGAGAACTTGTCAACAGAGGCCAGTTCTGATAGATGGCCAGGCCCCACCAGCTTGTGCCTGTTCCCACTCCCAGCTAAACGTTGCAGACAGCTACTGGGCTTTAGACACCATCCCAGAGAGAAAGGAGGGGGGATCCTGAACTCAGCAATTAATTTCTTTCTAAGAGAATCTTTTGTAAGAGACATTAGTTCTAAGGCATCAAAGTTCTAACCTTTCCCAATTCTTACATGCTGGCGTTGAGGGCCATGACCTGTACTTACTACCTAAAGCAATCGGCAGGTGGTGGAATATGTTGGAGTTACAATTTCTTAATAATAAATAATAATATTAATAATAAGTATTTGTGGAATGACTCCATTTTACTGACTATGGTATAGTGAATAAACTGTGCTCCATAATTACTGCAGGTAGTTTTGAAAAGTGTCCCCTCCCATTTTACATATGGAAAAACAACCTGAATTTCCTCAAAAACATCACCTAAACTATTGTTGTGGCTTGGATGTGAGGTGTCCCCCAAAAGCACATGTGTGAGACAATGCAAGAAGTTTAAGAGGCGAAATGATGGGTTATGAGAGCCTTAACCCAATCAGTGAATTAATTAATTCCCTGATGGGACTGAGTGGTAGTTGAAGGCAGGTGGGGAGTGGCTGGAGGAGGTCAGCATTAGGGACATGACTTTGGGGTATATATTTGTGTCTGGTGAATGGCGACTCTCTGCTTTCTGATCATCATGTGAGCTGCTTCCCTCCACCACATTCTTCAGCCTCACCTCGAGCCCCAAGGAATGGAGCTGGCTGTCTATGGATTGAGACCTCTGATACTGCGAGCCCTCAAATAAACTTTTCCTCCTCTAAAATTGTGCCAGTTGGGTCTGGTCACAGCAGCAAAAAAACAACTAACTAGAACAGCTATACACCAACTCTTTCCTTTAATATACAGATTCCCTATGAGAAGCTTCAGACGTCCTTGGCAGTATGGTGTGGAGTTTCCCTTTCAAAGTTATTTGCATGAGTACCTTGCAGTTGACAAAAATGTGCATATGGCAATATCCACAGCTGACCTCCCCATTTCCCTTCTTGATCTTGGAACCTGTTATGTGCTCTATTAGCTGTTTATTTATCACGTCTTTTTAGTATTCTGTATGTACCAGGTTGTGATTTATCATGGCAGAGAACAAACCTTTTGGGATCCTTACAGCTTTAATGGGGAAGGGAAGTGTGAGACCAAGGAAGAAAACCAAGACCAGGTCTAAAGTTTCAACTGTGTTCATCAGGCCAATGGGTGGAGGGTGGGAGAGGAAATGAAAGGGCCAGGAGGATGTCCTGAGAAAAAGAACAATTGTCTTTGAAGGTAACAGGGAGGAAAGGGAAGAATTCCTATTTCCAAATGGCCATCAGAGAGAAAGAAAACTAAACTGAAAATGCAGAAAAGGTGTGGACACACTGATGCCAATGCTGGTGTTAGGAACCAGGCATCCCTAGGAGGAACCTGTAAGGAAGCTTGTTTTCCTCAGGGGTGTTACAGATAGAGAGTCCTACAGTTGCCCCTCAGACACTAGCAGACTAGAAGCCCCAGAAGGAGAGTTGGCATAAGCAATCTGTCCTCCTTTCCATCTCTCAGAAGCAGCTTTGGAGAGATCTGGAAGGGAGTGGCCAGCAGATCTGACCGCTATGATTGTATATTTTAACAATGATTTAGAACTTTGACGTCGACTTTAGATTAATTCCATTGATTTTTCACAAGATTTACAGTAGATGGATTTTTTTTAAGGAGTATTTTTTTCCCCACTCCCTTTGCCAGTGCTCCTGATATCAGCCTGGAAATCTTTGCAGAAAGGAGATCATTGGTTGAGACAAGAAAGAAATTTGATGCCCACCCCTCCCCCCACCTGGTATTCCAGAAACAGAACAAAACACTGCCTTCTTACATACGGGGAGTTACTACTGAGCGTAAAGTTCTGTACCTAGCAAAGCCGATTCTGTTCATTTTTATCTTCCAAAACTGACAGAATTTGAGGTGATGCGAATTAACCAGGAGATAGAGAACTCATGAATGTTCTAGGAAATGAGAGCATGCTTTGGGGGAAATGTCATAGTTCTTTCATCCTAGACACTAACTCTTCATGGCAGGATTGTGACTAAATCCTACTGATAATCCTAGGAACAGAAATAGCAGCTAAATGGCCCCTGGCAGAAGAAAGAATCTGGACTTTGAAAGAAAAATTGCCCTCTTACACGTTGCCTTGAATTTACTAAACTGGAAGGTGGATCTACCCAGGCTGAATTTGAACCCCAGTTCAGGGCTAAGTGAAGGGGTGGCTCCTGTGAGCCAGCCACTGCTGGATTCCTGCAGTCAGGGATGACACCACACATATGGGATGCCAATCTTCCTACCTGTGAAGAAAACCAGACAAAACATAACAACAACAAAAAAAAATCCTGATTTTTTTTCTTTTGATATCAGGGATAGAACTCAGGGGCATTCAACCACTGAGCCACATCCCCAGCCCTAATTTGTATTTTACTTAGAGACAGGGTCTCACTGAGGTGCTTAGTGCCTCGCTGTTGCTGAGGCTGGCTTTGAACTTGCGATCCTCCTGCCTCCGCCTCCCGAGATGCTGGGATTCCAGGTAGGTGCCAACACGCCTGGCAAAATTCCTGATTTTGTAAGATGTTTTCCATCCTGGATTGCTATTGAACCAACCGCTTCACCAAGTGGCACAGCCTGAAATGAGCAAAAGGAGAAAGTCCAGGACAATATTTAAATACCTCAACAGGACAACAGTTCAGAAACTGGCCTTACATGTCATGGAAACTAGACAATGTGCTACATAAGACCCCAAAGACTTTCCCTTAAGAGTATGTGGTCAAAGATTCAAAATTATAAACAACCATTGATTATATATTGTGGTGAGCCGTTCCTATAGACCGTGGCCGCCATTAGAAGATGGCGCCGGCTTCCACTGTGGCCTGTGATAAACAACTCCTTTTATGGAGAGTTGGCACGCAATCCCTGACCACCCTATGAGAAAGATCCACGTGGCAGCTTAAGATTGGTATGTGGGAGGCTTTATTAGGCTGTGCTTGGGCGCTCGGCGGGGGGTCACTAGAAGATGATACTTGAATCAAGGCCTGAATAAACTGCTGAAAGAAGAATCCTGTGTCGTGTTTTTCCCTTGCCGGCGAGGGGTCGCGACAATATATGTTATGATCTAGAGAGAGTCCAAAGCTCCCAAACATGAAGGATAAATGTTTAAGGACAGTGTTGGTCAGTTTTTTTGTTATTCTGATGAAAATACCTGACAAGAACAACACAGAGGAGGAAAAGAATTCTTTAGGGTCAGGGCATCAGAGGTCCTGGTTGTGGTCAGCTGACTCCATGGCTCTGGGCCCCAGATGAGGCAGAACATCATGGCAGACGGGTGTGGTGGAGGAAAGCTGCTCCGTTTCTGGCAGCCAGAAAGCAGAGAGAGAGCAAGCCCAAGGAGCCAGAATCAAGATATATAAACCCCAAAGGCAAGTCCCAGTGACCTGCTTCTCCAGTCACACCCTGCCTGTCTAGTTGCCACCCAGTTCAGTAGTGCTTTCAAATTATTAGCCCATCAAATGAATTAATCCATTGATGAGGTTACAGCTCTCATAATCCAGTTGCCCTGATCAATCCTGCATTTCTCACACTGAATCCAGAATTAAAAAACAGGTAGTCAGCACAGATACAGAAATTTCCCCAGATGGAAGAAAACAGACCAAACCAGTTTGGGTCCAAAGGTTGAAAACTGTGTCCTTGGGAGACTGAAATGCTGATGTTCCCAAAGCCCTGCCCTAAAGAATTGTTAATGAAGCAACTGCAGAGCAGACTGGGAACTGCTAATTAATTCACCCTGGGCCCCCCCTTCCTGCCTGGAGCACCCCACCTTGGCCCCTCCAGCCCATCTGCTTCTCACCTTTGGCCACCCCACCTGAGCCTCTCCTGGGCCAAGTCACATAAAGCAAGAAGGAGAGAGATAAAGGGAATAGAGCGGGAGAACAAAGGAAGCCTGGGACATATTAAAAAATGGCAGGACACCCTTACTTCTTAGGATACCAGGACACCAGCTGTGGCCCCCTTCTCCCTCCTGGGAGAAGTTGAAGTTACCCATTTTAAAATAAACCCTGCTTTAATATGCTTGCCTCGGCCTGCTTCTCTAATGTTCAAACTTCACCATGTGGGGAAGCAGGACTCGTCACCAATAACCAGCAGTATCAACATGTGAGCTTTCAGAGAACATCTTACAGCAGATGGGAATGCTAATTACCCGATTTTATCATTGCACATTAGATACATGTACTGAATTATCACACTGTACCGCACAAGAACATGTACAATTATTATATATCCATAAAAATACATCTTGAAAGAACAACAAAATATAAACAAAAATCAAGAAAGAAAGAAAGAGTAAGTAAGATACTTAACTTTCCAATAACTTTCAAACAATATTCTGGGGTGGATTTAAGAGTGGAAGACAGAGGATTTTTTTGTCTTCTCTGTGCAATGGACTCAAATTTAACATGGGGACTACTCAGATAGAAAGTGGGAAATCACCAATTTAGATCTGGATATTTTCAAAACATCCTAGAAAGTGAACAAGCTAGAAATGGAAACAAATATCTGATTCTGCAGATAAAACAAACTGGCCCCCAAAATACAAGCAATAAGGGAGCGTCCTCTATTCTGTAAGAATCTAAAAAGGGCCACTTCTATGCATGAGGAACGGAAGTATTATTGAGAAGAGCCCTATCTCAAACAGAAGGACAGTTGTCCAGATCTGCTCAATGCTGCTGCCCCAGGAGAGACACGGGAGCCCAACCGTCCTGCCCTTTCTTTATACTCCAAGGGGAGTTTTTTACAAAGTCCATGAACAACAATATCCTTTTTCTTATTGACAAAATGCTGCTCTGGGCACACCAACCCCCTTACCCCAGCACAGCACTAAAACTTCTCTGGTGATGGGAACTTCCAGCAATACTGAAGCTTTTCCAATGCCCTAAATTCAAATTGTTACTTTGGGACTATTATTAGAAAAACTTCACTGCTTTTTCCTCTGACACAACCTTTGCAAATTTAATAGGTAAAGATCTGCTTCCCAAATGAAACTGCAGGATGAAACATATTACTGAAGAATTATTTTTAGAAGTCTTGGGAAATTCTGCACACAGTGAGATTATAGTTGATAAGATATTCATATTCCTGCATGGTATGTAATTTAACAACACCTAAGAATTTAGCTGTGGCTGTAGAAACCCACTGGGTCAAGGTCTCTTCCGATTTAGGCAAAAGTAACTAGAGCAGCATCTGTTAAGTGTCCACATTGATTTTTTCTAATACTTTGCTTGTATAACTTCATTGGCTTCTTAAGGTTGAACTCCTTGAAGATATTAAGTCAATTATGTTTTCCCACCTGGGACATTGCAGTTTACCTACCCAGGGATACAAAAACACATCTTGCTGTATGGTGATTTGTGAATAAGATAAGGCCTTGTCCCTTACTAAGGAACTTTTTAAGTAGCTAATCAATCAGCCCTAAATGGGTAAGCAGGGAAGGACAATGAAGGCCACCTGAAAGCTACAGGGAGCCTCTTCCTACAGGCCAGCACCTGGGAGATGAGACCCTGTACATCAGCCCTCCCCAGCCATAGTGACATCTCCTTAAAAAACACTGTTGTTGTAAGATAAATGCCACAAGTACCAGGTGGCCTGCCTTATCACCAAAAATGTGCCACAACCTTCAACCACCCTAGCCACCACAATGTCAAGACCCTCACAAAAAAAGCTCCATATGGGAGCTCATCAAAGGGTAATGAACTGATAAAGGGCACAGTAAATTGACACAAAGACAGGGGAACCCAATTTCCTTTAAAACCCCCACTTTCTGACTACCACACCATCCTATTTTTAATGCAGTCCACACAGTTTCTGTGCTGTCAGTCAAAAGTCAAGAGTTAGACTTGGGTGGGGCTCTGGAAACTTTCCTAGGATCCCCAACAAAACTGGAGACCCCACAAAAATAAAATATTTGGGAATTAATTTAACAGAAGAGGTGAAAGACCTCTACAAATACAGAACATTAAAGGAAGAAATTGAAGAAGACCTCAGAAAATGGAAAGACCTTCCATTGTTCTTGGATAGGCAGAATTAATATTGTCAAAATGACCATACCACCAAAAATGCTATACAAATTTAATGCAATTTTAATAATTCCAATGATATTCTTCATAGAAATAGAAAAAGTAGTCATGAAATTCATTTGAGAAAATAAAGCCCAGAATAGCCAAAGGAATTCTAAGTGAAAAAAGTAATACAGGAGGCATCATAATATCAGACTTGAATTATACTACAGAGCCATAGTAACAAAAATTGCATGAAGTTGGCATAAAAGCAGACATGAAAACCAGTGGAACAGAATAGGAGACACAGAGACAAACCCATGTTACTACAGTTATCTCATACTAGACAAAGGCACCATAAACATATATTGGAGAAAAGATAGCCTCTTCAACAAATGGTGCTGAGAAAACTGGAAATCCATATGTTGTAGAATGAAATTGAACCCCTATCTCTCACCATGCACAAAACTCAATTCAAAGTGGATCAAGAACCTAGGCATTAGACCAGAAACTCTGTGCCTGCTAGAAGAAAAAGCAGGCCCATCTCTTCACCATATCAGCTTAGGAACCAATTTCCTCAATAACACTCTTTTTTTTTTTTAATTTTTTTAATATTTATTTTTTAGTTATCGGCGGACACAACATCTCTGTTTTGTATGTGGTGCTGAGGATCGAACCTGGGCCGCACGCATGCCAGGCGAGCGCGCTACCGCTTGAGCCACATCCCCAGCCCTCAATAACACTCTTAAAACGCAAGAAGAAACATGAAGAATCAACAAATGGGATGGTGTTAAACTGAAAAGCTTCTTCCCAGCAAAGGGAACAATCAGGATCGTGAAGAGACCCTACAGAATGGGAGAAAATCTTTAGCACTAGCACCTCAGATACAGCATTAATCTGCAGGACATACAAAGAACTCAAAAAACATAGCAATAAAAACAAACAAAGAAACATAAATAAATAAATAACCAGCCCAATCAATAGATGGGCTAAGGACCTGAACAGGTACTTCACAGAAGAAGAAATACAAATGGTAAAAAAAAAAAAAAAAAAAAAAAATGTTCAACATCTCTAGCAATTAGAGAAACGCAAATCAAAACTACACAGAGATTCTATCTCACCCCGGTCACAATGGCAATTATCAGGAATAGAAGTAACAATAAATATTGGTGAGGATGTGGGGGAAAAGGTTTGCTTATACATTGCTGGTGGAACTGCAAATTGGTGCAACCACTGTGAAAAACAGTATGGAGTTTCCTGAGAAAACTTGGAATGGAACTACCATTTGATTCACTTATCCTACTCCTCTGCATGTACCCAAAGGATTTAAAATCAGCATTCTACAGTGAAGCAGCTATTTCAATGTTTGTAGCTGTATAATTCATAATAGCCAAGCTATGGAACTAATCTAGGTACCCTACAACAGATGAACGGATAAAGAATATTACTCAGCCATAAAGAAGAGTGAGATTATGGCATTTTCAGGTAAATGGATGAAATTGGAGACTATCATGCTAAGTGAAATAAGCCAGTCCCAAAAAATCAAAGGCAGAATGTTCCGTCTGGTATGTGAATGGTAACCCCAACAAGGGAGGGGAAGATCAGAAGTTCATTAGACTAGACAAAGGGGAATGAAGGGAAGGGAGGGAGGATGGAAATAGATAAGATAATAGAATGGTTTGGACATAACTTTCCTATCCTTATATATGAATACATGACCAATGTAACTCTATATAATGTACAACCACAATAATGGGATCCTAACTGGAACAACTTATACTTATTCTATGTATGTATATATCAAAATATACCCCAGTGTCATGTACATCTAGAAAGAACAATAACAAAAACTAGAGACCCACCAACCCTCTCCTCTCTGAGGGGACCCACTCTCTCCCTTCACAGTATCCCCCTTTCCCTTCTCCCATCCCTTCTAATGAACTCATGCCTGTTACTCTGATTGACAGGTCTGAAATCTTTTTGATATGATTGCAACCATTAGGATGGAAAGTCTGGGGCAGGGGGTCTCTACTCTGCCTCAGTTTTGCTAAAGGCCTGTGCTCTATAACAACTCTTCCTTGTTATCTTTCTCAATATCCTAGAAAAACCAAGTCCAATGTTAAAACTGAAATTCCTGTACCATCAAGCCCCCAAGAGCTCACTTGGTTGTGGATCCCACTCTAAGCCCTTATGGCCTTGTGAGCTCTCACTTCCAGAACTCACACATTCCCTCCAGATAATGGGTCACTGCCAGCCGTGCAATCAGGGACAAGCCACCCACACCTGATTCCATTCTTATTCACACTGATGTAGCTCAACATCATACTCGGAACTAACATTGATAGACACAGACTCTCTCTCCTCATCAAGCTCCCAATCAATATCTCACTACCAAAAAGCAGTACTAGGACACTGGGACATGTGACTGGAAAAACGGCAGAAAAAGAGCAATGTACATTCATTATCTCATTCAAATCATGCGGGAACTGGATTTTTTATTATCTCTACTCCATAAAAGAAAAAACTCTTGGTTAATTAATTTGCCCAAGCTCAGACATCTAGTAATTTTTTTTTAATCTAGATTTTCCAAGTGACTTAGAACCTTGTTGCATACAAGAATCTTGATGAATTAATTAAAATCAGAGTTCATAACACAAGTGAAATCCTCAGAAATTAAATTCAGTTACACTTGGTATAATATTGCATAGAATTGGGGCCACATTTACATGTCAAAGCTGTTCAGTGCTGTCTCAGATATTTCTTCCTTCATCTTAGATTTTGTCACATTGATACACTGGGAAGCTGTACTCAGAATGTTTGTGTATTTTTTGACCTCCTTCAAACCCTGATTCTTTAATCAAGTCAGGAGGATTTCAGACCTGTCACTCAGAGCAACAGGAAAGAGTTTACTGAATGGATAGGAAAAGGAAAGGGGATGCTCTCAAGAGGGGTCCTCTCAGAGAGGGGAGGGACAATGTGCCTCTCCTACATTCCAGTTTCATTGCGGATCCCAGAGAAGTTTCCAGAGAGTCCAGGTCTACTTCCTGAATTTGAATGACAGCAGGATGACAACAGACTTTCAAGTCCCCACTGCCATGACCCTCTAGGTCACCTTGGCCCATGCTGACTGATTCTAATTGGCTTCTTAACCATAAATTCTTACAGATTTTATGGTTACAAGGGTCTATCTTTATTTCCCTGAATTTCAGGATCTGGCCTATGAAAAAGGTCACAATATTCTCCCACTTCTAGGTAACTCGGGTTCCTCTTATTGACACTATTTCGGACCTGCATTTCCCCTGCAGTTTACTGAAGAATGTGACATATCCTGTCCACTTAGAATAGGCAGGGCTACAAGTCAATTGCTTCTTGGAAAACAAACCCATGTGGGGGTCAGAACATTGGACCCCATATTTAGAATTATCCCCTTAACCTCATGTTCCCACCATTCCCATCTGTCTGTCCCCTAGCAATAAGAGGACACACAACCCAACTGTCATACAAAGATCTGGCCAACAGCAATGTTGAGTTCTGAGAGAGGAACCTAAATTTTCAGTTCCTTTATTTCCTGGTGGTCATTATCATGAAAAATGACCTGACTTCTGAACCGAGCATGGCTAAAATGTCCTCTAGAACTTTCTTCCATCTCTTTGTATATGCAAAGCACAGAGCATCATCTCACCATACAGTTGCCTTGACGATGCATATGCCTCTCATTTTCTCATTGGCATTTACTGGAAAGAAAATAGCATCAAATAATAGAGGTGCCCTGGCAATCCAGGGAGAGATGGACATCAAAAGGGGCTCATGGCTTTTAAATTCCTTTAAAATATTTTTGAAAGGTAATCTCCATGGATGCTCATTTTCACAGTTGTCTGTCAAATACTTTTCCTGGATTTGTTTTTTTTTTTTTTTTCTTGCTGTTGTTTTTTGGTTTTGGGGTTTGTTTTTTCTTTTTTTTTCCAACAGACAGGACGTGCATTCTCCTGAAGCCTGGGAAATCAGGCAGAGACCCCACATACTTTTCTCATCTTGAAGATTACATTAAGCTCTTGATTTATCGCTCTTGTAAAAGTCCAGGACACCCACAGATCTGCCAGCTGACTCTTATTTATTATCCATTTTCTCTGGCGTGAACTGGAGTAGCTCCATCAGTTATTCTACGCCACCACCCAATCAGGATCATCTCCCTATATTCTTTCTCATTAAGTGAAGTATTAATGTCCCTTTCAGATTCTTTTCTGCTTCTCTTCATTTCATTTCCCCATCTTTGCCTTTCATTTCCTGCGCTAAATTTTTACTTACCTGGTGATTGCTTTCAAACCTTTTTGTATTAACCTTAGATTTTGAATTTGGTCATAAAGACTTTATAGACCTATTTTCATTACCAAAAAAAACCCCTCATGCTCCAAAATCTATTTGATTATAGAACCCCGCCGTTTGATCTCAAAGTGGAAATGCCTAATAAGACTGTATTTTAAATGTACATGATTTCACATCAAATATCTGGATTTGTGGACATCAGACTTCTCATTATTCAAGAGGCCCTGACAACTGAATCAATTTTAATTGAACCCATCAAAGGAATGTTCCTGAATGGGCGACGCTCCATCATGCTTTGCGAGACCTCTGCCATCGTGAATTCAGGCGACCCAGGAGGAGCCCAAAGCATGTTCCTTCAAAAAGCTTATTAATTCTGAGGGAATCACTGAGATCATTTGGATACTTCCACCAGCCATTTTCTAATGTGAGTTCACACTGATTTCACAAATGAATCAAAGATGAAGGATAGGATGGGGCGGTGGCAAAATTGTTTTAAATATGCATACAAAAAACCCCATATTTCTAATGCCTTTTTTTTTTGTACTGGGAATTGAACCCACGAGTGCTCTGTCATTGAGTCACTTTTAGCCATACACACACACACACACACACACACACACACACATAGAAAGAGTGAGAGAGAGCCTTGATACATTGCTTAGGGCCTTGTTAAATTGCCGAGGCTAGCCTCCAACTTATCCTCCTGTCTCAGTCTCCTGAGTTACTGGGATTACAGGTATGCACCACTGGCCCAGCTCTAAAGACTTAACACACAAAAAAAAACAACAACATTTTTCTGAATCCTGCCGAACTGTTCCCTGAGCTTTTCCTCTACCTGGCTGACTAGTATAACTTCTGCTCATCATAAAATCAACCATTCTGTTGTAGTACCTTGTTTCTCTTCAGTTCTGATACCGACATTTCCTTTAATAGTCTACCTGTTTTAAATGATGGGATTGATCTTCCAATCACCTGAGGAATGAAGTAGTTCAAAATATTGTAGTTAGGAAGATTGTTGCTGCAAATTACAGGAAAACCTACCATAGTGGCTCAGAAACACACTTTGGTATGGTGGTAGTTTGGAGTGTCATGGCGTTTCAGTGATGGAAAGGATACAGGTTCTTTTATCTTTTCCTCTTTAACATATAGGCCTTATTCTTCATATTGTTTTCCTCATGATCGCAAGATAGCTGTCCTACTCCTAGACCATTCATGTCCAGAGTTCCAGGCAGGCAGGAAGGGAGGGGATTCAAGAAAGAGCTATAGGTTATTCTTTTGGAAGGTGAAAGGGAAGAGAGGCAATTTATTTCAGGAAAGAAAATTAGCAATAACAATACCACACTACCAATTTGAATTTCTGCCAAAGCCAGAAAATTGAGTATTTTGATTTTCTTATCTGTACATTAGAAGAAAATAATGATGAACAGAGCTGGGAGCAACTTTCGAGTAATCAGCCTGCTATATTTGTAGTTTGTTCTCATTTCGGGGTCTAAGGCAAAACTAGCAGCAATTACTGAGGGTCTTGTTAAGAAAGGCAGGGGCTGAAGACATGGTAATAATTGGGTGTAGGATGCATGGGTTCAGACTGGTAGGACATGTGGGCAATGGAGTCCCACAGATTTAAACCCTGTTTTGAAAACTGACAAAACTCTGCCACGTAAATGAAACTCAATCCAATGATACTGTGTTCCCCGGGGCCATACACTAGAATGACTGAGGGGGTCTTCTCAAAAATATTAAGCCTGGTTAAATTTGAATTTCTTGAAATAAAGCTTAAACATGTATATTTTAAAATTTTTTTCCAAGTAATTGCAAGTAGAGCCAAGGCTGAGAAATACCTCTGAAATTTATTGGAGAGAACTGAAGGTTTTAGAGCAAACCACTCATAGAGCAAATTATTGATAAATTCACTCAAAATATGGAGTAAAATTGCCTTCTCCATATCAGCGTCCTTTACTGAAGACTCATCTAATAAATCCCTAATGGGCCGGGCTTGACTATGGATGCACATTTAGAACTGGAATGTCTCTTTAGACATTATTTGCAAAAATGTAAAAGCATATCATTATTTGTAGTTTCAATGCCATTAATCTTGGAGGTTTAAAAACCCCCAATAATATCAATTTTGAATTGCATGCTTCAAAAAATTTCTGCTCAAAGCCTGATATGCTTCAAAACACATTAAATGTTCGGGTGTGTGCCTCAGAGTCACGAACCCAAAACATGCCAACTCAGTGGATGTGTACTTAAAATTACTGTTCACATATTACTTTCGAATGCATTGGTGTAGTATCACGCCTGTAACATACAACCCCAAATCTCAGGAGTTCAGGAAAGAAAGGTGTGTTCATGTCAAACAAGGGAGAAGAATGAGTGTGAGCGTGCAGGACAGAATGGGAAGTTTCAGGGGTTAGTCGTGGGCTGGGGAAACAACCCAAGGTCAGAACTCGGTCATGGCCTCACCTAAGTGCAGAGGAGAAGGAAAAACATATCTGGGAATGGAAACAAGTGGCAGTCAACACAGGGCTTTGTGTCTGCGCCAGCCACTCCGATGCTTTTGAACTCACATTGCAGATTACCTGAAAGGAGCCACAAGAACATCCCCTGGGGAAAATGCACCCAACTGCGACCTTTCCCACACAATGTCAGAGGCTATATGGATCCAGCATTGAAAACAAAATACACCCTGCATTTCTGAGAGGGGACAATCCTGAGTAGGGTGGAAAGAGGGAAACAATTATTATTGGACAATTTCAAGAATTACAAAATTATTGATTCTCTAGTGTGTCTCCAGGGTCTTCCAACCTCTGTTTCTTAACTCCTGTGGAGCAAGTCACAGGATTGTCACTTCCCCCCACACCCAGCCTGCACGGGTTTGGAGATATTTGGGGGTTTCCCTAGCTCAGAGGGCACAGGCCACTGCACTGTCTCTGCAGATAGACTGAGGGCTGGTTCTCTCTCTCTCTCTCTCTCTCTCTCTCTCTCTCTCTCTCGCTCTCTCTCTCTCCCTCTCTCTCTCTTCTTTTTTTGGTACCAGGAATTAAACTCAAGGACATGTAACCACTGAACCACATCCGCAGCCTATTTTGTATTTTATCAGAGACAGGGTCTCACTGAGTTGCTTAGGACCTTACTAAATTGCTGAGGCTGGCTTTGAATTTTCAACCCTCCTGCCTCAGCCTCCTGAGCAACTAGGATTATAGGCATGTGTCACTGCACCCGGCTGAGGGTTTTCTCTTTTAATTTTAAGCTGCATGCCTTCAGGTCAGGCATGCTGTGGCTTAGTTTCCACCTCAGTGTACCCACTGCAATTGGATGTCCTGCAATTGTACACATGCCAGTCTGAACCCCGCTACTCTCGCCCTATCGTTTCTAGGTAAATAAGAAGTAGCAACTACATTTATTTAGTGTGCCAGCGTTGGTTCTTTGACACTCACTGCCTGGACAGCTAACTTGTAACAACATCAGAGATCAACTGAGGTTCAGGGGGAAAGGATCCTGTGGGTGAAGGGCCCTGAAGGCAGGGGAAGACGGGGTCACAGATGTGCCTTCTTCATAATTCCCATGATGATCACTGACTGCCCCTCCCAGCAACTTTAAACTACTTGATTTCTACACTCAACTTTTTCTACTGTATATCATTGAACCTTCTCAAATATAGTTCCAAAAATATGGATTTTATTCATTGTATAAATAACAAATGGGATTAAAAAAAAGGATGGTAAATTCTGTAGACCTGGAGAGTAGTATGGTGATTAAACCCACATTGCATATTTTGGTGTCCATATCATACGTTTATATGTGGCAAACTGATAATGCCACTGTATCCTTGAGTGGTCACACCCACTGCACCAGCACCTCAGTCCCCTCCAAGCCTTTTTTTTTTTTTGGTATTATTACAGATAGATAGACACATAGATAGCTAGATAGATAATCAGACTATGGTCTTATGTTCATCTTTCTTTTTTTATTTATTTTGGTATCAGGGATTGAACCCAGGAGCACAACCACTGAGCCACATCCCCATCCCTTTTTTATATTTCATTTACAGAAAAGGTCTCACTGAGTTGCTTAGGGCCTTGCTAAGTTGCTGAGGCTGGCTTTGAACTTGCAACCCTCCTGCCTCAGCCTCCTGAACTGCTGGGATTACAGGCATGTGCCTCTGCACCTAGCTGCTTATCTTTATTAAATCTTTTCTTCTTTGTTCAAGTTCAGCATCTAGCTCAGTAAACCCTCTTTGATTCCCATCTTTGTTACATATTTTTTATTGGTGCATTATAGTTGTGTATAATGGCAGGATTTATTGTTACATGTTTGTACCTGCACACAGTATAACAATATAATTTGGCAAATAAAATCTCATTCTTCAGCACTTCCCCCTCCTCTCCTACCTCCCTGCCCCTTGGTCTCTTCCCTCTATTGATCTCCCTTTGATTTTCATGAGATCCCTCCACCTTTCTTTTCCTATTTCCTCTCTAACTTCTGCATATGAGAGAAAACTTATGACCCTTGACCTTATGAGTTGGACTTATTTTGCTTAACATGATGGTCTCTAGTTCCATCCATTTTCCTGCAAATGACATAATTTTATTTTTCTTTATGGCTGAATAAAACTCCATTGTGTATACTTACCACATTTTTTTTATCTACTCATCTGTTGATGACACCTAGGCGGGTTCCATAGTTTAACTACTGTGAATTGTGCAGCTAAAAACATGGAAATGTATATATCACTGTAGTATGATGATTTTAATTCTTCAGGGTAAATACCAAGAAGTGATATAGCTGGGTAATATGGTGGCTCCATGCCTAGTCTTTTGAGAAACCTGTATATTGATTTCCATAACAGTTGTACTGATTTACAATCTCACCAACAGTGTAAAAATGTTCCTTTTTCACTGCAACCTCCCCAGGATTTATTATTATTTGTATTCCTGATGACTGCCATTCTGACTGGTGTGAAATGAAATCTCAGTGTGCCTTTGATCTGCATTTCCCTGTTTGCTAACAATGTTGAACATTTTTTTATATATTTGTTGGCCATTTGTATTTCTTTCTTTTTTCTTTTTTTTTTTACAGAATTATCTTTAATTCATTTGCCCATTTATCAGTTGGGTTATTTGAATTTTTGGTATTAAACTTTTGGAGTTCTTTCTATAGTCTAGATATTAATTCTCTGTCAGAAGAGCAGCTAGCAAAGATTTTCTCTCATTCTATGGATTCTTTCTTCACATTCCTAGTTGTTTTCTTTACTGAAACTTTCCTTTGCAAAAGTTTTTAAACTTGATGCCATCCCATTTATTGAGACCCGTCTTTTTGATCAACATTATTTACTGTCTTTCCTAACTTTTTTATTAAAGTTTTTAATTTTTATTTTATTTTATTTGTTCTAATTAGCTGAATGCATTTTGATTCATCATACACAAATAGAGCACAACTTTTCATTTCTCTGGTTATACACAAAGTGGAGTCACACCATTTATGCAGTCATACATGTACCGAGGGTAATGATATTCATCTCATTCTACCATCTTTCCACCCCCATGCCTCCTCCCCTCCACTCACGCCCCTCTGCTCAATCCAAAGTTCCTCCGTTTTTCCCATGCCCCATTCCTCCCATTATGGATCAGCATCCACATATCAGAGAAAACATTTGGCCTTTGGTTTTTTGGGATTGGCTAATTTCATATAGCATGATATTTTCCAGCTCTATCCATTTACCTGCAAATGCCATGATTTTATTTTCTTTTACTGTTGAGTAATATTCCATTGTGTATATATGCCACAGTTTCTTTATCATTCTATTGATGAGCATCTAAGTTGGTTCCATAGTTTAGCTACTGTGATATGGCTGCATCCCTGGAGTATGTTGATTTTAAGTCCTTTGGGTATGTCTTTCCTAATTTTGAATCATCAGTGTCATCACCAAACACTATCATTTGCCAGACTTCAGAAGAAAGAGACAAAAGTCGAAGCGTCCCTTGTTTAGGCGACAGAGCCTCTCACAGGCTTATCAAGAAGTGCAGAGGCAGCCGGTGCCTTGTGACGGATGCTTCAGCCTTGTTACTGAGGACCTGGGGGCTTTCCACTGTGCTCCCAGCCTTAGTCAGGGTAGTGCAAGAACCACATGGCTCCGCCTGGACTGCAAAGCAATCAGAGCCAAGATGTTGAGCCTGCTGTGACAGCGTTAGGTAATCAAGTCCTCTCCTGGAAATGTAGATGGTGTCCAAGCCAATTATCCTCTCACCATGGAGTTGGTGTACAGTGGACGTTACCAAGGCAACCTCAACCTTCACCACGCTCCTCTCTCCATCTTTATCCAAGTTGTTCTGGGATCTAGGACTCTTCTATTTGCCTCCCTTTCTTCCTGGAACACCCTTCTCTGAGGTCCAGCTCCCCATGCTCGCCCTGCTCTTCCCCTGCCTGAGTTTATGTTTATGTTATGTTTCAGTTCTCATGTTCGGTAGCATTTTCTGTAGACACCATCGCTGAGCTTTTATCACCCTCTCTGTGGGTTCCCTCTACATCTTGCTGAACCTGAATCCTGCCAAAGTCTGCAGCACAGTACAGTCCACTTCACTCTCTGTTGTCAGACACCCCTCTTCCTGGGGTTTCTCCACCTGAACTGCAAGTTCCTTCAAGATAAGGCCATGTGCTGGAGCTTGTAGCCTCCCAGGGCCCAAATCAAGCACCTGCGGCACAGGAACAGAGTAATATAAATAGTAACACAGACAAGTTTGACTCAGATTTCTGTTTCTTAAATAATAGGGCTTGATCATTCCATTGACTGATGATTCAAAATCAGGAAAGACAGAGAATAACAGATCAAAAGGATGATAGGATTCAAAGAGATTTTAATTATTTAAAATAGATTTAAATAATAATAGTGTGAGTATGGCTGTCCAAAGAAGTGGCAATACATAAGCCAATGTGTACTATCACCAGGTCCAATATTCCTCCAAGAGGATTCCAGAAAATCTAGCACTGAGTCTTCAGTGAAGTAGGCTGTCATTGACCCACATCTCAAGCTTTGCATGTGTTACCAGCACATGGGCAGGGGTCCCCAGGAGGTCCCAGAGAATTGAGGAAAACATGAGAGTGTCACCATCTAGGGGTGCTGGGTTCATTGTCTTCATTCAGCAAAGAATTGAAGAACAGCACAGAGACCTGCAAACAGCAGGTTTATTGTAAAAGTGACAGGGACAGGCTTCTCCAAAGAGAAGGGCCCAGGTGTCTAGTGAGGGAGTTTTGGCTTGTTCTTTTTATGGTCTCTGGAATTTCCACCTTTCCTGTCCATGGGCTCCTCACTACTATTGATAGGCGGCTCTTCTATCCATGCATCTGTTTTAGGTTTTCTATTGGATCCCCGGCTTAGGAGCACAAGCATGGAAGTGTCTATTTGATTGGGTCCCCACTTGTGTCCACAAGCACTTTCATCAACCAGGAAGTTGACCTCCTGGGAAGACCCTCTCCATGCTCCTTTTTCTGGCCCTGCCCAACCTCCTCACTCACCATATTGTCCTGGCTGCCTAAGCCCTTCTACACCTCTCTCGAGAGGTTGGCAAACAAAGTAAACGTTTATTGAAACTGAAAATATGTACTCTAGGAGAACAGAGGGCCCCATCTACACAGTGGAACTGCTTTTATTGGGCTCTGTTCTTCTCCCCTGGGTGGATCTGGGATTGATTGGCACATTGATTGACAGCTGCACTTAACATAATTTGTTCCCTACTGCTTGTGCATAATGTTTCTCTTTCCCTGGGAAAATGCACAGAGGGAGAGCAAACTTCAATGCTAATGACATGTTAATAAGCAATAAGTTAACTAAAGGTCAGTCCCTTGGGCCACTGCACATGCCCAAGGTCAGAGAATCCCTGTGGTGGTCTAGCTTCCACCCTTAACTGGAGGATGGCCCAGTTTCGGTCCTGGGAAGATGGTGGGAGGGGCAGAGGGACCCTAGTGGTATGGCCCTCTCTTCCACCTTTCCTTTTCCTTCCCTACATCCAGTCTCCTACCAAATGCATTTCGGTTTGCAAGACTGCCTCTTAAGCAAACCCTTCTTATTTTCCAAGATCCTGGTGGGGATTTTTGCTGCTGGTGGTGGTAGTTTTTCTTTTATACCTGAATGTCCACAACTCATCTTTCTATTAACGAAATGAGCAGAAATGTCAAATCCAAGGTGACTCCATCCCTTAGCTCAGGTAACTCTTGGGCTCACCCATCCGCCATGTTGCTATCTAGTCTGTTCATGGTTTTTACCTCCCTTTAGTGTTCCTTTGTAAGTGCTGATTACCACCTCTCTGTCCCCTCTAACTGTTAACATTCCTTCCCATTGTTATGCGGCAGATATCCAAAAGCCTATGACTAATGTAGGTTTCTCTGTTGTTGTAAGTCTTTCTAGACTTTTCTCAGTCTAATTTCTTACAGTATAAATTGAAATTACATATTTCTAAAAGACAATGCAGAGTGAAAGAAAATAAACCAAAGAAAGCAATGTTTTACACAAAACCAATAAAACGCAGACAGATTAGCTCTAAATCAACTTGCAGTGTGTCAGAAAAGTAAATTTAACTGCTCGAAGTCACAGAGGCAGAATCCATCTTTGTCTCTGTGGTTTAAGTAAGATTTTGACAAGAAATTTAATAACATGAAAGAGTAAGTGTGATACTCCACACAGTGTTTATTTCATGAAAGGAAAGGATGAAAAAGTCAGGTGTAAGTCATCATCCCTAATTCATTGCATCTATTCATAAAAACAATTCTCACTCAGCTGTATCACTTGGGCATTTAGAAATGAAAATGGAAGATAAGACGCCATTCCCCAGAGCTTTGGGCTGTTGGAGTGTTTGAGGCCAAAAAAAAAAGTTTTTACAGTGCACTAAAGCAGCAAATTTTTATAGAATGACATTGAAAATAGATTAACTGGGGATTTTTTGCTGGCACAATTTATTATAAGTTTGTCAAAATTCCATGTCTACCTTTCCTCTGGTGTTCCTCTCATCCAGGTCTCGTGTCTGTCTGCACTGTCAATTTTCCATGATGGACTTTTTCTTTGCTCCCGTGGTTTTCTGTTTAACCACTTCTTAACAGTGGGAAAGATATCAAAAACATTAGACATCTTTGGCCCTGGATCCTCTGGGTTGTTGACACTCATGCTTTATGACTATGTATTTTGTTGAAGAATGCCATCATTTCTACAGCTTTTATGGAAAAATGTCTTTTTCTAGTAAAAGCAGGTAGCTCTTAGAAGGAAGGAAATTGATTTTCTTCCTGTCTGAATTCCTGAATGCCTGATACAGTGTCTGACTCAGTGGTGCTCAGGGGACATGGATTGGACATGTCATACCGTGGAAAGACTGTGGTCTCAGAATCTGTAAGACTGGAGTTCACATTCTGGCTCCTTGGCTCATGTAGCTTCATGACCTGGGGCAGTTTCCTTCTGCTCTCTGAGCCTTAAATGAAGAGTAAAATATGGATAGAGATAATAGCTTGACGGATTCTTCTGGGACTCGCTTCCATGGGGAAACAAACCAACATGTCATACAAGAATTGTTATGGGTTATGTAGTGTCCTCCCCAAATTCATATGCAAACATCCTAACCCACAGTATCTCAGAGTGTGACTTTATTTGGAGAGAAAAATCTCCCCAGAGGTGATCGAGTTAAAAATAGGTCATTGGGGTGGACATCCAGGCCAATATGATTGTCCTTGTAAAAAGAGAAAATATGGACACAGCAGTTCAGAGAGGGAAATGATTTCAGGAGACACGGGGAGAAGACAGGTGTCTGTCAACAAGCCAGAAGCTAGAGCGTAAATGATGTCTCTCTCAGGGGCCCGAGAAGGAGCTATGGGAAAACAAGACTCTGATGTTGGAGCAGCCCATTTCCTGGCCCTTCACCACAGCAGAGGACTGCAAAGGGTCCATGAAGTGGGCTTATTCCTGACATGAGCAACTTTAGTCTCCCTCTTGTCAGACTGTTTCTGTTCCTGTCCTTCCAGCTTTTCTCTTTGCTGCCTGGGTACATCTCTAGGGAGTGGAACACAGTTACCAAAACCTTCCTCTTTCCACCCTGAATCTTGTGGCCAATAGAATTTACTACCATGAATGTCACCTGTCACCTTTAGTGACCAGACCCTACCTATTTGTAGCCAGTAAAGTAGCCCCAATTCAGGCATAGACTTTAACATAATTTCAGTGTGATAGAATCACTAACTTATAGTGGCATATAGCTGTGTTCTTTTAAAATTCATGTCATGTCTCAGAAGCAAAATTAAGAATTAGAGAGTTTAGGGGCTGGGGTTGTGGCGCAGTGGTAGAGCACTTGCCTGGCATGTGTGAGGCCCTGGGTTCGATCCTCAGCACCGCATATAAATAAATAAAATGAAAAATATATTGACAACTAAAAATATGAAAGAAAGAAAGAATGAATGAATGAATAGTACTGAACTTCTATCTTGTCCATAACAAATATACTGAGGATTTTGTAATCTCTGAATTTAGAATCTGTAAACTATTCTGACTTAACATGAATTTGCGAAGGAGCGATCCCCTGCCGGGAATTAACTACAAGATGTCTCTTTCCATTATTTGTATTTTCCTCCTCCGGCTAAATGCTTTTTCATTTTCCCCGAGTCTTTCAATATTTCTTGGCTGCAATCACTTTGATTTCTGACACTTTGGCAGACGTTGTTCAAGGAATGAATGCGACTAATTTGGTAGATAAAATTCTCATCTTTCCTGTCTTGATTGTCAATTTTTTGAAAGGTAATCTAAAATGGTGTCTTTATCCTGTAATTTATTTTGTCTAGATTTGGCTAAAGCCAGGTATGAGCTATTCATGACATTCTCTCATCTGATCAGCTGCGGGTTTGGACCGGTGACACAGGCTTTAATTGAAGGACAAAAACACACCTCTGAAATCTGTGACACAATGCCACCCGTAAATCTGCCCATTAAACTGAGTGTGTAGGTATGAAGTTGCTGATGAGTGATCTTGGCTTTGTACTTTGAGGTCTGTTTCACTCCATGCTCCATGGCAAAAAAAAAAAAAAAAGTGCCTACACGTTTACAAAGAACTGGGCAAGATTTTCTTTTGCTTAGAATTCCCTTGACACCAAAGTAAACTTCAATCCACAAAAGAAACTTGCTGTCAACTTCTGCAGAGGCCAGACACTGGTATCTGGCGCTAAGAAATATGGTCATTAAATTACATTTTGGGTTCAGAAGCCATTGAAAACTGATTCTACCAATTTTATCTAAACTGCTTATACATCTCTGACTTTTTCTTCCAAAAATATGACATACACATACAAACACACACATGCACACACACACACACTCCCTTGGAGCCCATTGAACCCTTAATCCTTTAATCTCTTCATCTTGTAGAGTGTTTACACAAATGGGTTTGAATGTTTTCGGTTGAATTGTGGGCTTTCGCTTAAGCTCGCAATGAGCTTACCTGTCCTTGTGTGTGGCTGGGTGGAAGAGCTCCCCTGGGGTCCACTAGCAGGGTGTCCTTAGGCCCTGCCAGAAGTCCCCTGCACATTCTTGGGTGTGACCTTTGATACAGCAGGCAGCGTGGAGACCTGCACCTGTGATGGATGGAATCCCCAGCCCATCTGGAAACGAGTTTGTGTCAGCAAGAAGATGTAGTATCCCCCCCACCCCACCCCCTGCACCCTCAAGATAAAAAATGGTCTGGGCTTATGAGAGCAATTTGTCTAAGAAGAGTAATTTTAAGGAATTCTTGCAATGACTTTAGAGGGACTGGATTCATGGTGGTTTCCCCTTGGTTTTATTCGAACGCCTGGTCTTCACGAGCAGGCATAACCAGCAGCCAAGGTAACAGGCCCACGGATGCATGGGAGGCGTGGAGCTGACTTCTGTCCTTTGATTTCTCTTGACCTGTCACACAGGGGCTATTGTGCTTTACTCACATTTCTGCCAACGCCACTTATTAGAATTTCTAAATGAAAGACTCCATCCATCCTGAGGCTCTCTGAACGTGAAGAGTCTAACTGATGAATTAGTAAAACAGAAATAGGAAATTGATAGTTGGGCTGAGCCTCTCAGAGCACAGCTGGGACCAGCCTCTGGCTCTGCTGGCTGCCCCACCCCTGCGGGCTCATCCCTTCTGCTCTGACGTCTCCTCCAAAGGTCTGTTTGCTGTGCTCAGCAAAAGGCTCTCAGGCTACTAGTAGGCCTCTTCCTCTCCCGAGAATCTTTGAACATTGTCTTTTTCCTTGTATTTAGACTCCTGGCCACAGCAGAACCGTAGACCTGTTTTCTCTGGGTAAAAAAATCCTGTGACCTGGCACGTCCCTCTGTAGGCAGGCACCACAGCAGTGTGTCCTGCAGCCCTTCCCGAGCCGGCCTGACCTAGAGATGCCCATAGCAGAGTGCTTAAAAGCCCTCCTTCTGGAGCCAGGCACCTGGGCCTCTGACGCTGGCTGCTGTGATATCTGGAAGGACTCCTCCACATTTGAGTGGACCTTCCTCAACTGGAGCAGAGCCACTGTGAGGGCACCTGTCACAAGCAGAATGCAGGCAGGATGTTGAAGTAGCCTAGGCATTAGAGATGGCCTAGGCAGCATAGAATTTATATCACCCACACTGGAGAGTCTGGAGGGAAAGTTCCAGAAGGCTGGGTGGCTCTGCTCAACACAGCAGGCTTCATTCCGGCACTTTGCTCTGCTGTCCTCTTGGACTTTGTTTTTGTCTTCAGGGTTGAGCAGGCTGAATTTCCGTGGGTTCCTGAATGGGACACCAACATGAAGGAAGCCCGCCTGTGGCCTCATGGCTCCAGTGTTGACCCCACACCTGTCACTTCCACTCACATTCCATCAACGTGGGGCTTTAGTCAGCTTTTTCATCACTGTGACCAAAAGGCACACCCCCCTGACCTACCTCCTCCAGCTACACCCCACCTGCCCGCAGTTACCACCCAGTTAATCCGTATCTGTGGATTAATGCACTGATTAATTTAAGGCTCTCATTATCCAGTCATTTCTCCTCTGAACCTTCTTGCATTGTTTCTCACATGAGCTTTTGGGGGACAGCTCACATCACATACAGTGGGGTTAGTCACATGACTACACTTACCCACAAGGGAAACTGCAAAATATGGCATTTCTAGGAATGTGGAAAACAGATTTAGATGGACCATTAGAAGTCTCCAACTGAATAAGAATAGAACCTATTTCAAAATCCTGAGCAGATTAAATGAAATAACACATATTTGGGCCTGGCACATAGTTAATGCTCAATACATGTAAATCCACTTTATGCCTAGGAGTCGTATTGGACAAACTCTAATGTCAGCGAGAGAAGGGACTACCAGCAGGCTGGGTGACTTAGTCCTAGCACTCAGACCACAGTGGACAGGAGACTAGGAGTTCCACCCCATCGTAAAAGGGAATCTCGGTTCAGGGTCCCCTGAACACACTGAGGTGCTCTCTGCCTGGGCTCCCAATCTGGCCGAGACACCTTCTACCCGACCTTAGTCCTTCCAGTGTTTTTCTTTAGGGTATAGATTCTGCTTTCTCTCACACCAAGGGTCTGGTTACCGCTCCTCCTCCCCATTCCCCACCCACCTGGCCAAGTCTAGGTGAGGATGGAAACCTGACTCTCCCTCATGCCCACGGTGTCACACCCACATGGCCATCTTCTGCCCACAACTGTGGATTTGTCCAGGACTGTGACTGGGGATATTACCCGTAATTCTCTCCCCAATGCTCAGCATGGAGTAAGAATTCAACAAATAACTAAAGGAATGGGGAATGAAAGTTAAAAACTGAAAAACGTCCCCAGAAACTCTGTATGTCAGTTATTGTTCTTAGCCACAAGTGACAGTTGCTTAAATGTAAGCCACTGAAGCTGACATACTGAAACTGTATGTCACAGCCATTGACTGTAGCAAATGAGAAGTCAGAGAGTTAGAGCAAGAGCTTGAGGACTGGTGAGTCTGCTTGCAGAACTTGACTGTGAAGTAAGTCCACCCCAGGACTCTCAGAAGAGAAACTCTCCAACACAGAAAGGGTCTCTTGGCCAACATCAATTGGACAAAGAAGAAAATTACTCATTCTACTCAAATATACCTGTTGCTATTCCAGTATTCTGATTTCATCCCCCAAATAGCCTAGCCTAAGATGCAAGATTTCCAAGATCCTGTCTTACTTTTTCTTATTTTCTCTTTCTTATTCTCTCACTTTCATGTGCAGATATGTTTCTGAAAGATTCCTTAATCAATTTGTTTGTTGTGGCACAAGCCATATTTTAACTCTTTCTGGATATGAAGAATTGCAAGAAGATGTGTCAGAATCTACTGCTTTACAAAGGAAATAACTTATTCATATGTTCAGAATGAAGGAGGATGCTCAGTCCACATGTTGTAAAATGTACTCTGTATGTATGTGCTTAAATAACTTATTTATAGTCTTTTCCTGAATGCAATACAACACTTATAAAGGCAGAGACAAAGGTGTCTGGTTTTGTGTATGTGTCTTACTGTGTCAGTAAATAACAGCTGATGAAACATGGTAGCCTCTCAAATACCCGTTCAATTGATGGATAAATGAGTCTATGTTATAAGTGTACTGCCTAGCACAAAATTGAATGCTCCAACTTGATTTATTTTTTCTTCATGAACTTTTAGTCTTCATGCAGTAAATTTCTAGTGGGTAGGTGTTTTAGTCAGCTTTGTATTGCTGTGACAAAAACACCTGACAAGGACAATGTACAGGTGAAAAAGTTTATTCTGGCTCACAGTTTCATAGATTCAGTCCATGGTCTGCCAACTCCATAGCTCTGGGACCAAGGTGAGATAGAACATCATGGTGGAGGGGTGTGGCAGAGGAAGACGGCTCAGGACATGGCAAGAAGGTAGAAAAGAGAGCAATGGATCCACTCACCAGGGACAAAATGTAAACCCCAAAGGCAAGTCCCTAGTGGCCTATCTTCTCCAGCCACACCATACCTGCCTACCCTTCCTGCCCAGTTAATCCATATCAGTGGGATGCACTGATTAGGGTAAGGCTCTTGTAACGCAATCATTTCAGCTCAACTTTCTTGCATTGTCTCATTCATGAGCTCTTGTGGGACACCTCATATCTAAATCCTAGAGTAAGGAGACTGGGATTCCATGAAGAACTTGAGACCCTGGACTCCCTGCTTCTGTCAAAGTATTTAACCCCCTTATCTCTCCAATTCTGAAATTTCCTTATTTTAACAAAACCCCACGCTTCCACTTCTCTTACTGCTGTCTTCTAACCCAACCACTCTGGGTTAATGTCACCATCTTGCTTGTCACTTCCCGATGGCTCAGTGTCAATAGCTGTCATTTCAAAGATGTTCTTGCTCACTCTACTGGGCTAAACCATATCTCCCCAGATTTCCTGCCCAGCTAGATCTTCACAAGGTGATCTTATTTGGAAACATTGTCATCAAGTTGAAAGAAGGTCACATTGGATTAGGATGAGACCCTAATTCCAATGACATGTATCTTTATATGAGGAGAGAGATCCAGGGAAACAGACACACGGGGAAAGATACCGTCTGAAGGCAGAGGAAGGATTTGAGCTACCTGGCCAAAACCAAAAAAAAAGGAATGCTAAAGATTCCCAGCAACCAGGAGGAGCTGGGGAAAGACCCAACAGAATCTCTTCTTAGAATCTCTAGAGGGAGCGGGACCCCCTGGACAACTTGATCTTATCTCATCTCTCCTCCAGGATTGTGAAAAAATGTGTTGGTTGAGTTGAAGCCACACTGGTTGTGGTACCTTGCCAGGGCAGCCCAAGAAATCCTGCCCCTTGGTCTTCTTTCTACTTCAGGTCCTCTCTAGCTGAGATCCTGTGGGGAAAGCCACACAGCCACTACCCTTGACCTTCACCCTGTTTTCTTTCTCCTATCCCAGCAAATGTCCTTGAGCAAAATACCTGCCTCCTGCAGTTCCTCTCCTCACCTCTGGAACACCTCCCTGTCTATTCCTGTTTGCAAACTCCTAAAGCAAACCTCCCTGTGGCCCTGTTTCCTCTATAGGACCATCTTTCTCCTCTCTCACTTCCACCAAGCTTTAAAAAATAACCTTACCTGCTTCCTCTCCATCAGACCCATTCCTAAATCCTCCAAACCACTTCTGTAGATACTTCTCACCCTCCTTGATGTCTCTGTGGTCTTGGGTCCTACCTAGCTTCCTATGTTCCCTAGAATCTCTCTGATATCCGATTCTGGGACTCGTTGTCCCACTTCCATCCCATGGCTCTTTTCCTGTTTCTCCTTTTCCCTTCCTTGTCCCTGATTTTAGGCATTCAGCTGAGTTCAGGTCCTCAAATCCCCCACCCACCACCTTTTTAGCTTATTTCCTTGATAACCACATCTATGTTCACAAATTCTTCTGTCCTCTCTGCTTTATTAATCACACACTTTGGATAGTCCCCAGTACATGCCTGAATGAATTCATCACCAACGCCCAAATGTACATCTGTGGGATTCATGCATTTCTCAATGTGTCCAGAGCTGGGTTTCATGTATTATCTAGCACCTAGCATAGATGTGTGTTTTTCACATACTAAATGAATGAATGAATGAACGGATAGCTATTTTTTGCACAAATAGCCCATTTGCTGAGAAACTCAATAAATCCAGCCCTGAATTTGTTTCCCCACCTGCACCTGCAGAATGGCTCCTCCTTGCAGTTTTTGCCCAGCTTTGCCCTAACAATAGTGAGTTTGCAACCCTGGGTCATTTTCATTTCCTCTCTTTCTCTTGTGCTATATCAGTTTTTTGAACTCCATATCTATAAAGCATTTCAAATCTCTCTGGTATTTTTTTTCCCTATCCCAATTCTCAGATTCTAGATTGACCATTTGTTTCTGAAGTATTTTCTGTATCCAATTCCATCTATTCTATTCTCATAATGATAACCCAAATCCTCATTTTTTTAAATCCCTTTCTCAAGCCCTCATGTTGGTGGGGTAGTTGAGGATTTCAGTCCTGATGTAGGCTGGACTCAGATTGAACTCCATCTCTGCTAGTTATGGGCTAGAGATGATCTCAACTGATAACATCATCTTTCTGGGCCTCTTTTGTAAAATGTGGAGATAATGGCACTGATCTCACAGGGCACAGTGCCTGGCATGTAGAGAATGTCAGTAAACACAGAGGTCTTGAGGATAAAGGTGGTGACCATGGTGGTGAGAGTGACAGGGACCAGAAGTCCAGTCCCCATCCTTTCTTGCTCATGCAGTAATCTTTCAAGAGCTTCTGTAAAACTTTATCTCATGGCCATCCATTCATGGGCAGCCTCTCATATCCCAGGAAGAGGAACCAAGGATTGGTCAGTCAGGAGGATGCTAAAAGCATCAAAGAATCACTGATGCACAGATTGAATGCAATAATCTTTGGAGATATTTTAGAGGGGTATGAATCATGGCACTAAATGAGAATGGATTCTTAGGTTATTACCTGAAGATAGTGCAGCAGACTTGAAAAGCTGGTATTTCTCTATCCCCTTGAATTTAGTCCTGTCCAAGTAACTTGCTCTAGTTGACAAATCGTGAGCCAAGATGATCTCTGTTACTTCCAAATAGAAATATTTAACTGCCAACCCATGTTTCTCCAAACATTCTCTGCTAAGCAGAGCCTATCCTTTCACCTTTGGTGACACTTAGTGTGAACAAGAAATCATTTACTGATTTTCTAAGCCATTGCAATTGGGGTTACTCATTACTGCAGCAGAACCCAGTCTATACTGACTCTCTGGGGTCAGCAACCTAAGCCAGGGAGGGATGCAATGGCCTCAGAGAATCTCCTAGGCAGCCTTCCCACCTTGAGTTATATGCTTAATAAAGTGGACTGCAGATGTTTAGAGATGATGAAGTGATGAGAGCTTTGGGGTTTTCTCTTGAAGGGGCAGTAGCACTGACATTAATAACAGGAAGTCTACACAGTGTAGGAAGCGCACCTCTGCTTCCTTACCTACTCCACTCCTGCTCTGAGCCTGGAGCAGGGCTTCCTGCCAGCTCACACCTGCTCCCCTTGTGTCCACACTTCCTGCCACACCTCCTGCAGTTACCTACCAGGACTCTCCCCGTAATGATTCCATGTTTCCTTCCTTCCCACATCACGTTCACGGCTCTGTCTGCACAGAGGCCTTTACCTCCTTATCCTCATGACTTGGTCTGCAAATGGCAAAACTCCCATCTCAAAGATGACTTCCTCTCTCTGGCAGGACACTGGAGCCCTTTTTCCTATGTCCCTATCACAAGTTATAACAGCTTTTCTTGTTCATTATTTTTGGAAGATGGAATTTGCATATTTATTTATTTATTGAATTAAATTACTTCTTAACTATCTTAGTCGCTTTTCCGCTACTGTGACCAAAAGAACTGATAAGAACAATTTTAGAGGAAGAAAATGTATTTGGGCTCCTGGTTTCAGAGATCTCAGTCCATAGATGGCTCAATTCCTTGCTCTGGGCCCAGAGTGGGGCAGAACATCATGGCAGAAGAGCATAAGAAACTAGAACTTCATTCACCATGAACAAAATATATTATCCCAGGAACCCACCTCCTCCAGCTACCCACACTGCCTACTACCCCCACTACCAGCCAGTTAATTATGAATGCATATCAGTGTATTAAGTCATTGATTAGGTTACAACTCTCTGAATGTTCTTGCATTTTGTCACACATGAGCTTTTGGGGGACACTTCATATCTAAACCATGACATTAAATGATATGTAAAAACATAAAAAAATCATACATATTAACGGAATACTCTGTGGTGTTTTGATACCTGTAAACATGTGTAATGTTTAATTCAAGTTAAAACATCATTTTTTTATGGTGAAAACTTTCAAGATCCTTTCTTCTAGCTTGTGCCATATGTAGCATGTTAGCACCATCTGTAGCCAGACTGTACTGTAGAACACCACAGGTGCTTACCCTTGTCACAACTTAGTACCCACCGATCAATCTCTCCCCATTCTTTCTCCCACTAACCTCCCCAGCCTCCGGTAACCACTGTTCTACTCTCAACTCCTATGAAATCAACTCTTTCAGATTCCACTCTTGATCTCACTCATGGGGTCCCCGTCTTTCTGTGCCTGGATTGTTTCACTTAGCGGAATGACCTCCAGGTCCATCCATGTTCTTGCACATGACAGAATTTCATGCTTTTTATGGCTAAACAGTAGTCCATTGTGCCAGCGCCCCATATTTTCTTTGTCTTTTTCATTAGTTGATGGACATTTAGGTGGTTTCCAACTCTTGGTCATTGTGAACAGGGCTACAATGAACATGGGAGTATACATCTTTTTTTTTTTTTAATATTGACTTAATTTCCTTTGGATATATACCAAAGAGTGGCATTGCTGGATCATAATTTTGAGGAACATCTCTAGGTTTTCCATAATGGCCATCCACATTTATATTAGCACCCACAGGGTGCAAGAGTTCCTATTTCTTTGCATCTTTTTAGTCTTTTTGATAATAGCCATGCTCACTGGGGTGAGGTGAGATCCCATTGTTGTTTTAATTTGTATTTCCCTGATGATTAGTGATATTTATCATTTTCATGCATCTGTTGGCCATTTGTATGTCTTCTTTTGAGAAATGTCTATTTAGATGCAGTACACCAATTTAATCAGACTATTTGGTTTTGTCATTGAGTTTTTGAAGTTCTTATAAATCCCGGATATCAACCAGATGTATACAATTCCAATATTTTCTCCCATTTCTTAGGTTGTCTCTTCACTCTACTGATTATTTCCTATGATGCATAAAAAAATTTTAGTTTGATTTTCATATCATTTAGGTAATTTTGTTTTTGCTTCCTGAACTCTTGGAATCTTGTCCAAAAAAAAAAAATCACTGCCCATTTCAACATCCTGAAGTATTTCTTCTATATTTTCTTCTAGTATCTTTATAAGTTTCAGGTCTTATACTTAAGTTTTTAATATATTTTGAGTTATTATTTGTAACTGCTGAGAGACAGGGATCTAGTTTCATTCTTCTACCTGTGGATATCCAAATTCCTAGCACCATTTATTGAAAAGACTACCCTATCTCTAATGAATGTTTTTGGTGCCTTTGTCAAAAATCATTTGGATGCAAATGTGTGAGTTTGCTTCTAGTCTATGCTGTTCCAGTGGTGTGTGTCTGTGGTCACCATGCTGTGCTGTGTTGTCACTACAGCTTTGTAGGATAGTTTAAAATCAAGTAGTAGAATGCCCCCTCCAGCTTTCTTTTTCTGCTCAAGATTGTTTCAGCTATTTAGAGTTTTTTTGTAGACCCTTATATATTTTGGATTTGTTTAGTTCTATTTCTATGAAGAATATCCTTAGTATTTTGAAAGGAGTGGCATCAAATATGTATGTCAAGTTGGGCACTAAGGGCATTTTAACAATATCAACTCTTCCAATCCATGAACATGGATGTCTTTCTAGTTTTTGTGTCCTTCAATTTCTGTCACCAATATTTTATAATCTCATTACAGAACTCTTTTACTTCTTTGTTTGAATTTATTCCTCTTGGTGTGTGTGTGTGTGTGTGTGTGTGTGTGTGTGTGTGTGTATTTGTAATGATTCTAAATGGAATTGAATTCTGGATTTCCATTTCAGATAATTGCCTATGGGCATACAGCAATGCTAGTGGTTTTTGTATATTGATTGTGTATCCTACAACTTTGGTGAATTCATTTACTAGTTCTAAAAATTATTTGGTGGTGTCTTTTGGATTTACTATATGGAAGATTATGTCATCTGTAAGCAGGAACACTTCAACTTCTTCTTTTCCAATTTGGATGCAATTTTTTTTCCTTTCTCTTGCCCGATTGCTCTGGCTAGCATTTCCAGAACTCTGCTGAGTGACAGTGATGAAGATGGGCATCTTTGTCTTGCTCCAGATCTTTAGAATGCTTTCAGCTAATCCCCATTTGGTATGGTGCTAGCTGTTGGTTTACTATAAATGGCCATAATATATTGAGTTATGTCCCTACTAGACCCAATGTTTTTATCATAAAGACTGATGGATTTTATCAAAAGCACCAACTGCATCTATTAAGATGGTGATATATATTTGTCTTTCATTCTGTTGATGTGGATGTCATGGTTACTGAGTTGCCTATATTGAACTCCCTGCATCCCTGGAATGAATTCCTTTTGATTATGAGGGATAATCCTTTTAATGTGCTGTAGGATCTGTTTTACTGGTGTTTTCTTGAGTATGTTTGCATCTGTGTTCATCCCAGATGCTGGCTTGTGGTTTTCTTTTGTTGCAGTGGTTGCTGTTTATTTATTTGTTTATGTCCTTAACTGGTTTTGGTCAGTGTGATGCTGGCCTCACAGAACATATTTGGAAGAATTCCTTCCCCTTCAATTGTCAGAATAAGTTAAACACCATCTTATTTGTTCCTTAATTGTTTGGTAGATGGCAGGAGTGGAGCTAACTGGTCCTGGGCTTATTTTTGACGGGAGAGATTTTTATTACAGAGTCAATCTTCTTACATGTTATTAATCTGTTTGGATTTGCTATTTCTTCATCATTCAGTCTCAGAAACATGCATGCATCCAAGAATTTGTGCATTCCTTCTTGATTATCAAATTTGCTGGCATAGAGTTCCTACAACAATCTCTAACAATCCTTTGTCTTTCTTTGAGGTCCATAGTAGTTTCTTCCTTTTCATCTTGAATTTTATTAATTTGAGTCTTATTGATTATTTTGTTCAGTCACCTAAGAGTTTGTCTATTTTATCTTTTCAAAGAACCAAATCTTTGTTTCATTGATCTTTTGTATCATGTTTTAATCTCAATTTCTTTGCGGGCTCACTTTCTCCAAAGCAAATTTTTGAAAATGTGTTATTTTGGTACAAAAGTAGTTACTTATTCAAACACAATTTTTTGCACTTTAATTGAAAAATCATAACCAGGCTCTGTTATATCATCCAAAAGTCTTATGAAAAACAGTGGGCTTACATAAGTGGTGCTACTCATGGACTGCCCAGCTGGCACCAGAAGACCAGGGTAGAATATAGGCCCACGTGAGGTCACCTGCTCACTCCTCATGTTGGTGACATCTTTATTTTTCACCATCTCACATTCCCAGAAATACAAACATCTCATTTTTTAGAAGGAAAACGTCAAGTCCTTAGAGATTTAGCAATTCAGCAAGTAGATGGCTTCTCCGGTGGAGAACGTACACTGGTGTTCAGTGACGCACAATCTGTCAAAGCCTCAACAGCAGAGTGAGGTGTGTTGTGGCTTCCATTCTTTGAATGATGACTCCTGTGTGGGCTAGTAAAGCAGTATTTCAGGTTAGGTCACTGCCAACGGGTTTTCAAATCACTAAAAGGCCACTGTTAATAGAGGGATGGAGAAAGAATGGGAAGGTCCCACCCTCCACTGCACAACCCTCTGCCCTCCCCAGTCTCCAGGACCTGGGATCAGCCACACTCTGCCCTTGTAAAACACTCTTGGCAGCCTGAGAAGGGCAGGCACCATAGAATTAAGAAGAATGGACGTCTCCCGCTGACCCTGAGCATCGAAGAGAAATGTGGAAAATGTGTGAATTATTAGCACAGTAGAAAAATATTTTACTTAAGAACGGCATCTTCACAGCTCTGCCTGAAAGGTCTCACTCAAGCTGCCAAAAAATAAAAATAAAATAAAATAAACACATGGATCCAAAGCTCAGGATACTCAGGAATCCATCATGTTGTGTGCCAGGGAACCAGAGAATCATCAGGAAAAAACCCCAAAAAGCACAGTGGGCATCCCAATCTGTAAACCTTTAGGGCCCTGGGTGTGCACCATCCTTCACAGTGAGGACAGAGGAGGAGCTTGGAATGGATCCCAGCTCCCTCTGAGCAGGCACAATAGAACTAAGAAGAATGCTCTTCTTGACAGCGACCATCAGCCTACAAGGAATCGAGTTCACGGTTTGGTTTGGATTTCACGGTTTGGTTTGGATTTGTTTTGTATTCGTTTCCTCCCACAAATAAAACACAGTCATAGTTTAGGTCCTGAAAATGCAAAGGCTCCAATGCAAGTTGTGGGAGGGAGGGAGGAAGAGCAAATAGGAATTGCTGTGTCTGGCCCTTAACTTAGGACCAGGGAAAGAGCTCCCTCCAGCCGCTCCCTGCTGCAGAACACACGCTGTTCTCCAGGTCTGTGCTGCCAGTCTGCCTGAATTTGCTCCTTGATCTCCACAGCAGCCCTGCCAGACGGGTGCGCTGCAGGGGAGGACGCTGGTACTTACATAGAAGCAAGGGGCACAGCCAGGGTTTGGTCCCCACCTCTGTCCTACTGCAAAGACAGGGATATTTTTTTCTTTTTAAAATTTTTTTTGTTCTAATTAGTTATACAAGACAGTAGACTGCATTCTGACACATCATACATAAATGGAGAATAACTTCCCATTCGTCTGGTTGTACATGATGTAGAATCCCACAGGTCATGTAATCATATATGCACACAGGGAAATAATGTCTGATTCATTCTATTGCCCTTCCTACCCCCAAGCCCCCTCCCTTCCCTCACTCCCCTCTGTCTAGTCCCAAATACCTCTCTTCTCTCCCTCCCCCCTTATTGTGAATTAGCATCTGCATATCAGAGAAAACATTCAACTTTTGCTTCTTTGGAATTGGCTGATTTTGCTTAGCATAATATTCTCCAGATCCATTATGACAATGCCATAATCTCATTTTTTCATGGCTGAGTAATATTCCCTTTTGTATATATACCACATTTTCTTTATCCATCTGCTGAAGAACACCTAGTTTGGATCCATAGTTCAGCAATTATGAATTGAACTGCTATAAACATTGATGTGGCTGCATCACTATAATATGCTGATTTTAAGTCTTTTGGGTATAAACCGAGGAGTGGGATAGCTGGGTCAAATAGTGGTTCCATTCCAAAAAGTCTTAAGAATCTCCATACTGCTTCCCAGAGTGGTTGCACCCATTTGCAGTCCCACCAGCAACATATGAGCCAAGGACAGGTTTTCAGAGAAAGTTCCTCGGCCTTCGCAGGGTTGTCATCTTCGGCTTGATAATCCCCTGCTGCAGGGGACAGTCCTGCAGGATGGGTAGCAGCATCCTCGGTGCCAACCACTAGATGCCAGTAGAACCTCCACACTCAGTTGTGACAACCAAAATTTGGAGTTCAGTCCCCAGACACTGACACAGGACCCTGGGGAGGCCAAAATGCCTCTAGACTAGTTTCACTATAAAAAAAAAAATGCAGACCAGGTGCTCATGGCCAGACAGTGACCCTAAGGAGCTGGTGCCAGAACACAAAACGGCCGTGTCACCAAGCCTGTGGTGTGTCCACTGACTTTTCTCAATGGCAAGACATTCTCGGTGTAGGAGCCGTGTGTGGCTTTTCATTCTGGGGCACGTTCTTCACCACACCTGCATGGTCACTGTGGTAGGCCGTGTCTCTGAAGCACTGATGCTTCAACAAATTGATTGACAGATCCTTCCTTCTAAAGGGTGCTTCTCCTCAAGCTTGTAGCAGGCAGTTCTCATCCAGGCCCAGACGCCTCTCATCCCTGGAAGAATATTATCCTAGAGCTGAGCTTCCCACTTGGCTCTCAGGTTTGGTAGAGAGTTGGAACGTATTTCCTGATCCTGACCTTCAGGTTGGCAGAGGGCGCTCCTGATCGTAAGATCGCAACCCAGCTGGGCGGCTTAGGTGCACTAGTCCAGCTGGACCCAGTCCAGAGTGGCCCCTGTAGCTGCACCTGAGGTGCTCAGCTTCCCACTGCCACCCCCACCCGTCCAGTCCCTATGACATCAGCTATCTGTCACCTTGTCCTCCTCCACCCTGTCCTCATTGGTCACATACACTGAGTGGCAGAACAGCAGCAGCAAAGGACACCATTGAGCAATAATGGGATGCCTATTGTTTACGAAGCACTAGTGAAACTCTGCATATGTGTTAGCTCAGGTGGTTGTCAGCTGTCCTCTGAGGCAGGCATGATAGAAATCTTCATTTTATAAATAAGCAATCGGAGATCAAAGCCATCAGTACTGTACGGGGTAACCTTGGCTGGTATCAACCCCAGAGAGAACTCCGACATCTGTTACGTTTCTCCTTAACTTTTCATTATAAAGAATTTCTAACGTAGACTAAAGAACACAGTAAGCCTCATTAGGAAGTCAGTTATCACTGTTACCAATCCAGGGGCAGCTCTTGCCTCCATCGCCTAGTCCACTCCCTCTGTCCCCTGTCAGTGTGGAGCATACGATCACATACGATCAAAAAGACAAGGACTGTGTTTAGAACCACACAAGTCCCAAGTCTTTATGAGATCGAAAAATACCATCAATAACCATCAATAACATCTTCATACAAGTAAATATCACCAACTGCATCACAGATATTACCACTGTTTCTTTTCTTATTTCAGGATGGGCTACCTTGTATCCGTTCTAGGTAAATTCTCTGTAATCTGCTAATTGTGACTTTAATTTCTTTTCATCTCTCTTCATACTGAAATCGATTTTAAAAAATTGGTTCATCAGAGAGCAAGAATCTATGCCACATATTCTTTATTTATTTTCAGCCCTTTCCAAGTAGAAAACTGACCTTAAGCCATTCTGAGCTCGTGTTCCCTGACATCAGTGTAGACGGTCCTCTGAACTGGATTGTGCAGGCTGTGACCGTGGTGGTGTCCTTGTGTGTGCCTCTGCTCTTCGTCTTTCCCATGAATTGTGGGTAGACCCAGAGCTTGCGGAGATTCAGGATTCACTTCTTTTGCCAAGATATTTTGTAGATGTGGCTGTCGTGTTCTGCCTGGCTAGACACCATATCTCTTCTCTTTTGATGTTTTTCCTCCACAGATTCTGTTATTAGCACTTATGTCCTATCTAGGTCCTTCAGTTCAAAGCATTTTTTATGTCTCTTATGGGAACATAAAGTAAATACATATGAAAATACAGCAATGAGACCCAAGAAGCGGTTCCTACCCATGCTGCAGGGTCCATTGGTGGTTGCTAGGGACGCTGAGCTGGGCAGTAACTGGGATGTGAGTTGGACTCAGGGACGGGCAGGACTTGCAGGTGAGGTCAGAGGGGCAAGTTCCACTGGAAGGAGCCTTTGAATTGAAGGTCCAGCGTAAGGGAGCTGAGGGTTCAGCATATCCCCTGTGAACCTGGGCACAGGTGTAGTGGTGTGGAAGGGGTGTGGACCGCCAGGGAGGTGAGTAGCGGGAGCAGCAGTGGGAGAGGAGTGCAGAGGCCACGGTGGGCTTAACCCCATGCTTTAGGACAGCTGACGTGCAAAGCAGCCCCAACCAGGAAGCCTCCTGGCTGGGAGACAGGAACAAACCAGTGACACTGAGCACATCTAATTTACCTCATTTACTCTTCATGGCAACACCTCTGCATAAGGCTGGTTCTTTTCCAGTTCGCAGATTAGAGAAATAAGTTCCAAAATCCTTAATTCCTCCCTGCTCCAATCCACCCAAAGTGTAAATCCCAAGGCCAGGATTGGAGCTGCTTTGGGTCCTGTGAGCACAGATATCCCTAAAAGGAACTCCCGGCAGTGACCCAAGCTTTGAGTTGGTGACCCAAATGACCCAGGGTTGGGGGCTTTCCATTAATGTGCATCCAAGAAGGATGACACCTATCACCTGCCTTCTTCAGGTACTGTTTCTGCCCCAAATCATTTAGATGGACTTTTAATAAAAGATATTTTAAAAGAAAAAAAAAATCACAGAGAGCAAAACAGCAATCTTGAGAAAAAAAGGAAACAAGTAAATAAATTATTCCTGGGGTTAATGCAGTTGTTCCATCGACAGTTGATCTGGCTCTGTGTCCTAAGAGGAAAAGGAGATGCCCTGAGTCCCCAGAGATCCTGTCTCCAGTGCTAGCTGATCCTGTGCCTCCTCCCCTGCCACGGGTCGGGGAGGGGTGACCAGGTGCAGGACCTGGACCTGGAGGACGGAGGCTCTGGAAGTGTCTGCCCCTCTGCGACTGTCCCACTGCCAGCCCTCCCTCCACGAGAGCATGGGACTCTGGGAATTAGGGAGTAGGAATTGAGGGTCGTGTGCAACCCGTCCCAGGAAGACACTTGGCCCTGGAGGTTGGAGGTGTGTCGGCATCTTCCAGGAACAGTCTCTCTTGGGGGAAAGCCCTTTCTGCTAGGGCTTGTTTGGTTCTCCTTTAAGGGTAAGGGGGGGTGGTCATTGAATTCTGTTGGTGCAAGATGGTGGGGGAGGGGAGGGTGACATAACCACTGTGGAATCAGGATGATTTAAAGCCTGCAGTAAGAAACCTAAATTCAAGTCAGAGACCCCATGTCCCTGGACAGTTGCAAAGGGAAGAGAGCTCAGTTGTGGAGGCCCAGACACATTAGGCCAATAAGTCAGAGGGTGTAAAGACTTGGCTCATGCAAGATTATTCCAGAATGCATGGCAGGGAATACCTCAGGAGACCTGAGATGGTGTCCGACTCCCCAGAATACAGGAATGAAAAGGGAAAACCATCTTGGACTCTAGAGTCAAGTTCTCTGTGGCTCAGGAATACCTAGGCATGGCCCCATTTCCATGTGTACTTCCTCTGCCTAATGTATTTCCTTAGCTTGCTTCATTCTTAGTGGAAGGGATTCCTTGAGAGGGCCACCTGGAAATAGATTCCTAGGAGAATTGGAAATTCTGGGTGATTCACCTGCTTTTTGAATGGACAGGTGTTGTCCCTCACCAGGGTCGGAAAGTGTTGTATTTGAAGCTAAATCTACAGCCAAGCAATGGAGAGAACTAAAGGAGAATGATCTCAGGGACGGGGGAGAGAGAAAGAGAACAGATGAGTGGTAATTGAAACTAGACAAGCTCATTTGAATTTGATGATTTTTAAGGACTGAAAGAGCCAAGAAAAGAATTTGGGACACATTTGGTCACTTTGAAACCAAGAGGGACTGGGGAGTAAGTATTTGGGAGAGAAAACAAGTTTAGATATTTGGGCTCTCTCTCTCTCTCGTCAGTGGATATTTATTTTATTTATTTATATGTGGTGCTGAGACAGACACATACTTGCCAGTGCCTCACACATGCTAAGCAAGCGCTCTACCACTGGGCCACAACCCCAGCCCAAGGATAACCTTTTGTGTGTGTGTGTGTATATGTGTGCTGCTAGGGATTGAACCCAGGGTCTTGTGCATGCAAGGCAAGCACTCTACCAACTGAGCTATATCCCCAGCCCTTCATTTTTCAAATGTAACTTACCAGGACAAGGAGGTTGGTCATGTGGGGGCTCACAGGTATGTTCCTTTGAATTCTTTGCTTCCTACCTGCATAAAGAGAACGAACTGTTGCATGTTAGAATTAATATGTCCTGTGTATTTGCTGTAGCAATTGAATTTCCACAAAGTCTTCAACATCTTCATTGGTTTAACTCTTCAACTTCGCAAAAATACAATTTTGATGAATCACCAAAAAAAAAAAAAAAGAAAAGAAAGAAAGGGAAATAGAGAAGAAACTCATATATCAAGCCTGGATGTTTCTGGCTCTCTGTTACCACCAACTAGTTAACACAATTCTTTAAATGACAAAACATCTCTGTGAGGTATTTGAGAGATGATAGGTTTATATTTTTTTTTTCTTTGAAGACCAAGTCTTACAGAAAAACTCTAAGAAATTTCTTACATACTCGGAGCCCAAGCTATCAGCAAAGACTGTGCCAACAGCGCACCCAGAGATGCCTTTGTCCATTGACGCCCAAACCTCCATCTTCATTCTTCAGATACCTTTGCCAGTTCACACCCAAATGTTGGGAAGTTTGTGGGAGTGAGCAATTTTGGTGTTTCTGAATTTTATATGCAATTGGAGTAGTAGGGTGAGTAGTGAAATCTAGAAATAGCCAAGAAGATGGGTTAATAGAAATAAGTTCACCACACTGATTATAACATGGGCAGCTAAGCAGAGAGTTTCCTAAGAAATGGGGTGAATGTAGAGAAAAATAAAGAGTCAATCTGTATATCTTGAGCTCCAGAGGCTGAGTTCATTACCATTCCAAAGGCTCACTCTCTCCAACAGACAGGCGCAAGAGGATGGATTTCTCTGGCTCAAAGTAGGAGTCTGAAAAGTCTCCCCACATTGTTATTTGTCCTTAGTGACATCAGTTTTGCATCTGTGGCTTTAGGCAGTAAGAGAGGACCATGGGGTATCCTGTAGACAGAAGCAAGTGACTTTATTATTCCTCTAAGAATCTTCAAGAATGATATAAGCATATGTTAAAATTTAAGGGGAAAATGGCCCTTGGAGGGATCTCTCAAATTCCAAAATTTCCGAAATAAGCATAAAGTAACAATTTTTTTAAATGAACTTAGATATTTACATTGCATTTGGTCATTCTTTAAGTGCTCCTAAAGTCAACACTTTCAGTAGCCAGAGCATGAAGTTCTACTGCTCTAACAAACAGCAAATCCCGAATGATTATGGATGGATACTCCCCTGTCACATCTTTGGAGAGCCACCCCCACCTCCAGGTTAATAATGTGAATTGGCACCAAAAAATATCAAATTCAGAAATGATCATGAAATGTGATTTTCAATGATTCTAAGAAATTGGTCATTGAAATTCTGAATTAGGGAAGGATCAAGCAGCTCCCATTGAATCTGTGAAACAGGGCTCTCTACAGAGTCTTGAGTCAAGTTCTGAGGGAAAGAATCAAAAGGAAGCATCAGTGTGTGTAAGGTTGGTGACTGGCGCCCTCCAGTGGCCAGACTCCATGAAGGCTTCCACTAGAAAAATTCCAAGAATCTTCTGTTTCTAAGCAGGTTTTAACTTGTACTTTGTCCTGTATTGTGTGATCCTGATATACCAGAGAAGGAGGTTGGTGGGTTTTGGGGGGACTTTGGGAGGTTTTTTGCCTTTAATGGAAAAAGCTGAGACGTAGGTGGTAAATTGACTTAACAGACGGATGTCGGAGACATTTTTGAACCCTCAGTCCATATGACACCTGCTTTTATCACATGCTTTTGTGAAGGCTTCCTTTGATGTTGCAGGAAAGACATTCTGAATGAGCAGAGCTGTTCTTCCACTTCCAAATAGAGAAGACATCGCCTGTCTGCTGATCTGGGTACCACCCGGAAGCAGTGGCCATGGCGTCACCTGACACATGCCTGACTGGGTTTCCTAGGCACTCTGGGTCACTTCTCATCCTCAAGTCTTCCCCTGGACCCAACAGGTCCTCTCTGGTTTCTGATCTCCCACAGATGCTCCCCTGCCTACCCCCTGCACCCGCCGTCCTCTGCTCAGCAGTTATTCATGGCTTCATGTTCCCTTGGGTCTAGAGCAGTGGACAAGTGCCTATCGGCTTGTAGGGAGTCCCGGTCACCTCTCTGTTCTGGAGGATCTTGATAAATACCAAGACAAACTACGCAGAATTGTGTTTGTTTTCATGTTTCCAAAACTGGTGTCTATTTTCTCATGAATGGCTCTGACATCAATCCACCACCACTGCCTTTTCCATAGGAAAATTACCGGGGTACTTTTTAAAGTTTTGTTTCACATGTACCAAGAGAAGGGGAGTCCAGTACAGGGTCACAGTGCAAAATGTTATGCTGAACATATCCTCCCTGGAGCCTACCAGAGCATCACTCTGACCTTGTGGAGATGGATGATACCAAATGTCTGAAATTATTGAACATCAAAAGTCTGAGACCTTCTTTTATGTGCCATATGAACCAAATGCTGGGTCAGCCCCTTCTGGGAGAGTAAGATGTAGAGGACTTTTATGCAACTAAACAAGAACCTGAGTTTGTGCATAAAAACCTGTTAGGATTGAGGACAGCTCTTTACTTGGACAGGGGCCTAGAATCCTGCATGCAGTCTCCATGGAACAGATTCAAAACACATGGATTTTAACTGTATGGAAGGAATGTGGACCCCACACCTCTGCATCATGGATCAATCAATCAATCATTGATTGATTGATTGATACTGGGGGTTTAACCTAGAGGCACTTAATTTTATTTATTTATTTAATTTTTGAGACAGGTTCTCACTAAGTTGCTCTGGACCTCTCTAAGTTGTTGAGGCTGGCCTTGAACTTGCCATCCTCCTGCCTCAGCCTCCAGAGTCACTGGGATTCCAGGTGTGTGCAATATACCACTGCAGCTGGCTGGGATGGGCCAATTGTTACAGTGAAAAATCCCCTCAGAATGGAGACTGAGGCTCCAGGACCTTTCTCCTTGGATGCCCCCGTCCACTAGATATAGTTTTTACCCTAGCGATTTTATCAATTCTTCCTAATATTTTATAGCACCTGGAGAAAATGGGAAAAGCTAATCATGGATTAAGCTCATTATCCTTCTCATTGCAGTTGACCTGCTTCCATCTGTGTTTGCAGACAGATAGAAGCGCTTCAGCAGCATTTCAAGTGTAAATCAGAAACAACAGTTTTAAGGAGAAAATACCCTCAATACTTTTTCTGCATCCGTTTCCTCCTTTTCTTCTCAGTGCAGTCTGAGAAAGCACTGCAGCCAATGTCACTCGTCTCCATCACCTGGCCATGCAGGGGACCGAGTCCCTCATCTCCCCATCTGCTACCTTTCCACTTTGCCAAGTTGGGAGTCCAATCATAGTGATTCTCCCATGGCTAAAGTATTACAAACAGTCCCTCTCTGTCGCTGTAATATTTTGACTGGAACCTTCTCCTTCAGAGAAAGGAAATGTCCAGAAGAATCATTCCTCTAACAGTAAGGAGACACATCAGGAGAGCAGTGGTGTCTTTAAGAAGATCGAAATTTTCAAATTCATTGTAGCAACTGATTTCATGGATAAAGGAAGCAGGCAAAAGTTTGGATTTGTTGTGTGAATCCAGTACCGTATGCCTACAATTGCCTACGTTATCATTTCTTTCACAGGAATGAGGACCTTCTCTTTCCCCCTCATCCCCAACTCCTTTAGCACACAGGGGCTAACTATGGAGTTCAGTTCCAGGGGATTCCTCGACCTGGTTTTAGAATGCTTATGCTACATGAGTTGTTCTCAATGAGGGCAACATTTAGCAAAACCTAGAAACAGGTTCGATTGCCACTACTGGAGAGGTGCCACTGGAGTAGAGGGATGTCACCTTCAAGGAATGTCTCCGGAATCATATAGCCCCCTACAACAAAGTTTGATCTGGTTCAAACCCTCGACAGGGATGAGGTTGAGAAATCCATTCCAGATCTGCGCCGTCCAACGCAGAAGCCACAGACCAGCCTGGCATCGAGCTCTGGAAGTGAGGCTGGCCTAGACTCAGAGGTGCTGGAAGTGCAAACCACGTACCTGAATTCAAAAAACGTCACATGGAAACAGAAATATCTCATGCATAACGTTTTGTGTTGATGACAAGCTAAAATCATGTATTGAATCCCTTTGGCTAAGGTTGATTTATGAAATTAATGTCGCTTTTTTGATGTTACTATCTGTAATGCAGCTACTACAAAATTTAAACTTTCATACATAGCCGACATCTGCGGGTCACCTTTCGGTATCTGTGAATCACCTTTCAATTTCCACAAGACAGAGATGCTCTAGATGCCTTATGAAGTTGAATGAGTGGAAACTAAGATTACAATTCTAAAGCAGTGGTCAGCAAACAGAGACCATGAGCTTAATTCAGGCGACCACCTGCTCTCGCAAATAAAATTTTACTGGAAGAATCAGGTCTTCATGCTACAACAGCCCAGTGACGTCACCATGACCAGGATTGGTTGGCCAGTACTCACTGTCTGGCTCCTTACGGGCAAAGTGTGCAGCCCCATATCTGAGGGCGTGCCCACTATGTGGGTGGGGTAAATGTTGCCATTCTGACATGGTGATGTTTTCATACTGAAAGTAAGCAAATCTGGGATATTTGAAGAAGAGGTGGATGAACAGATGGGAAATGGATACAACAGAAGACACTAATTGGCTAAACCGGCCTGATGTGACTGCATGTGACAGTCCCATTCAGGGAGAAGGTGGCTCTCTACCAAGCAAAATGAAGAGGATGCAGTCTCGTGTTAGAAGTGGATTGATGTTTATTGAGCACCTACTATCCTCCAGGCACAGCTCTCAGGGTGGAGCTGCAGCAGGGAACAAAGGAGGCAAAGTCCTGCCACTCCTAGGCCTTGCGGTTCCCTGGCACAGGGAGAACGTAAATAGAGAAATATCTGACATGTACAGTAAAGGGCAAGGTCAATGAAGCAAAGAACAAATTCATAGGCTACAGCATATTACAGTGGAGGGGATGTGATTTATTCAAGGTTGTTAGGTCATCATAGAAGGTTTCTTTGAGTAGGTGACATTTGAGATTGTGGAAAACAGTTCTGGGGCTTCCCTGAGGACCTTTTCTTTTAAAATTTGTTCTAATTAGTTATATATGACAGCAGAATGCATTTCAACTCATTGTACACAAATGGAGCACAGCTTTTCATTTCTCTGATCACACATGATATAGAGTTGCACCATATGTGCAGTCATACATGTAACTAGGGTAATGATGTCCATCTTATTCCACCGTCTTTCCTGCCCTCATGCACCCTCCTTTCACCTCCCTCTCCTTCCTTCCCTCATTATGGATCAGCATCCACTCATCAGAAAGAACATTTGGCCTTTGGTTTTTTAGGATTGGCTTACTTTGCTTAGCATGATCTTCTCCAGCTTCATTCATTTACCTACAAATTCCATGATTTTATTCTGTTTTAATGCCAAGTAATATTTCATTGTGTATATACCACAGTTTCTTTTTTTTATGTGGTGCTGAGGATCAAACCCAGGGCCTTGCATATATAAGACGAGAGCTGTACCACTGAGCTACAGCCCCAGCCCCTATACCACATTTTCTTGATCCATTCATCTGTTGAAGGGCATCTAGATTGGTTCCACAGTTTAGCCATTGTGAATTGAGCTGCTATAAATATTGATGTGGCTGCATCACTGTAGTATGCTGATTTTAAGTCCTTTGGGTATAGATCGAGGAGTGGGATAGCTGGTTGAAATGGTGGTTCCATTCCAAGTTTTCTAAGGAATCCCCTGAGGAGCATTTGATCACATGCATTTAAGCCTTAAGTGTGACTCGGCATGCTACCTGGATTTATTTAGTATAAACAATTTTTGAAATAAGCATGCCAAAATATATGTACAAAAATGCTTCCTGAAGGATCTTCTTCATGATTAAAAATAAATAAATATAAACTACTCAATTATTCAACTAAACTTAGTTGTATAAAAATGTTCGTGGCTTAGTAAATTTTTGAGGCAAAATAAATGATAATCCAAGTTTTATAAAACTATTGTTTATGGAGAAAAATGTCTCAAATCTTAGCGCAAATATTAGAATAACCAAAATGTAGGGTTTTAAGTGCGTCTCACATGCTTCTTGATGTGGCTGGATAGTACATCCCATAAACAAATATGGTTACAAGAAAGGAGAGAGGCTGTTTTCCCCAAAGTATGCAAATGTGCAAAGTGATTACCATCAGTGTCACCCAAGGATGACAACATCCCACTGAACTGTTGGAGACAGCTCAGCATCAGTGAGAGGGTGGGTTGAATAAACAGGGAGTTGGCCTTCTAAAGAAGTCCAGTAGCTTCTGGAATGCCACGGAGAACTGAAGCAAAATAAACCCCGAAGTTATGTATAACTAAAATGAACTAATAAAATAAAATAAATAAGATAAAAATGGCATGGTGTTTTGAAAGTCTCCATACCACCCTCCACTTTAATTCATCTCTAGATGACTTGCAATAACTAATAAGTATAAATTCTATATAATTAGCCCTTATGCTGTGTTGTTTAGAGAATAATGACAAGACACATAGTTTGTATGTGATTAGGACAGATGCACATTTTTTTGCAAATATTTTTTGCAAATATTTTCCATCTGTGTTTAGTTGAATCCACTGATGGGGAGCTTGAGGGTACAGAGACCTACTCTCCTCCCTTCCTCTGTGTGGTAAGGTGCTTGGGGTGAGATCACGTGATACCCTGGTATCAACTTCTTTCTTTTTTTTCCACAGTAGGATCTGAACCCAAGGGTGCTCTACCACTGAGCTACATCCACAGCCCCTTTTAAAGGATAAAAATCCCTGGGATAGGGTCTTGCTAAGGTGCTGAGGATCTCACTGAATTGCTGAGGTTGACCTCAAATTTGCAGTCCTCCTGCCTCAGCCTCCCTCCTTGGGAAGTACAGGTGTGCACCACTGTGCCCTGCTAAGTGTCAGCTGCTTAAGATGAGCTCTGCAGAGTGGGGACTAAATGCTAAAGGAATGAACCCTCAGTTTCTGTACATAATACAAACATTCATGCTTTGAAGGGCAGGTGTGGAAGGCTTTCATCCTCATCTAGAATATGGAAGAAGTCTGCAGGTGTCGCTATACTCTGGTTTGGTCAGCCTGTGAATAGTTTTGGCTTGAAGACCAAAAGGAGCTGGAGGGAAGTAGTTGCTCAGTTAGGTCTGGAGACCCATTCACTGATTCTGACCCTCTTTCAGTCATTGTCCTTCCTCATCTGCTATCTCATTCTTCCTAAGCTGGTCATTTTGCATTGCAAAGCAGCCCTGTCTCATGGTGGTTTTCAGTGAAGCTCTTGTCTTCACACAGGGGCTAACTGGGAGTCCAGGGAGGGACGAGGAGGTCAACATTCAATGTCTCCCATCTCTTCTGCAAGAGGTCGATTGTGTATAGCCACGGCAAGCCTGGCGGAGTCTTAGAGTGCATTAGAGGTCTTTCTTCTGGGCTTGCACAAGAAGGGGTGAAGAGTTGACCTCAAACTTCAAGCAAAGTCTGGTTTAATCAAAACACCAAAGATAGACACAGCACAAGAAGAGCATCTCTGGGGCTGGGGATGTGGCTCAAGCGGTAGCACGCTCGCCTGGCATGCGTGCCGCCCGGGTTCGATCCTCAGCACCACATACAAACAAAGATGTTGTGTCCGCCAGGGAAAAAATAAATAAATAAATACTAAAAATTCTCTCTCTCTCTCTCTCTTTAAAAAAAAAATTAAAAAAGAAAAAGAAGAGCATCTCTGGACTGGCCTTTGATTGATGCCTCAAGGATTAGAGCTATACACATATCTTCTAAGTGGAATCAATAGTGATTCCTTGCACCACATGGGAAGAAACTTCTAGAAGAGCAGTGTGCAAAGGGTTAATAGCACGAGTGTTGCAATCTGTGAACTTGGGTCCAACACCTGGCTCTGGACAACTGTGGACCCAGGTCTCTTAGCCTCTCTTTGCTCATCTGTGGGGATGATATTAGTGCCTACTCCGTCCTTCCACTGAGTACAGAGCCTGGATACTGCCAGCACTTAATGAATGTTCTCATCATCAAGGCCAGTTGTGCCATAGCGACGTGGCATGGTTGGAGGGAAAAAAATTAGAGTGAGACTCCAGATCCAGTCTCCCTCCTTCCACTCACTGTCACCAGGGGCAGTTTGTCATGTGTGGTTGTGTTTCCTCGTTGCTAAAGTAAATTGATTGGACTGGATTTAGGGTTGACAACTGGCTGCCCAGACATACTTCATTTGGTCCCTTATATGTTAAAAAATAATTGTGGACGTTTCTCTCAAAAGCCTTTTATTATGGCTTCTAATAAAAATTAGGGCAACATTTGCATGTGGCAGTAGCAGAGCAGAATAGACCTTTTAGGTAGTCCATCCATCCTGCAATCCATCACAGCCCTGCCAGTCCCACTGCCTTACCCTGGTCCACCAAATTAATTTGTATTAATTTAATGTCCCCAAAGCATTCAAGTATGTGAGCCATGGACCAAGGGCTGGTGGTTCCTAACCTGGGCACCTGGTAGCCTCAATCCTGGCAGCCTCATAGTTTCTAAATCATGGGGTGGCCTCCCCTTCACCAGTTAAATCAGAGTATCTGTCACTAGGACCTATGCTCCTGTATTGGTTGGGGTTTTGTTGTTGTTGTTGTTTGGTTTGGTTTGGTTTGGTACCAGGGATTGGACTCAGGGGCATTGAACCACTGAGCCACATCCCCAGCCCTATTTTGTATTTTATTTAGAGACAGGCTCTCATTGAGTTGCTTAGCACTTCGCTGTTGCTGAGACTGGCTTAGAACTCGAGATCCTCCTGCCTCAGCCTCCAGAGCCACTGGGATTACAGGTGTGGGCCACCACACCCCACCAGTCATGTATTTTTTAAAAACCTCAAAAGATATCTGAAATCCACTAAGGTTAAAAACAACCAGACAGCTGTTCTGTGAGACTCTGTCACTGTGACAGTGCCCTGATTCCACAGACCTTCATTTCTACACGGCTCTAGCCTCAACAGACAGCTGCTGTGTGAAAATTACAGGGTGAGTTTAAAATACCACCGCTGTGCCTTACAATCTGAGGAAACCCAGAAAACAAGAGCCTAACACATTTCTTCCCATGTCTTCCCCTTTAATAGCCACAAGAAAGCTTGGAGACGAATTTCATTTTGCTTATTCCAAAAATAATGATTTTAAAAGAAAACATATACATAACCTTTGTCACTTTTATGGCTTCTTTTTGCATCTTATTAGTTACCAGTTTCTATACAAGCTTCAAAATCTTTCTAGACTTAATATTCAGAAGTTCCACTGTAATTATCCAAGGCAAAGTGTGCTGATCTCACACTGTATTAATACAAAAGTTACATTAAAAATAACCACTAATTTCTTGAGAGTGGGGAATAATTTCCAAGTTTCAGAATAATTTATTTACCCTTCCTCTTTCTTTTTCAGCTCCTTGGATTATTTACTGATCTTTTTAATAACTCTTTCCCATTCTACTTAAAACTTTTTGGAAAGTTCATTTTAATGCTCTTAAACTTTTAATTAAAAAAGGAATGTGTCTGATTTTATTATTTTAATTCACTTACTGCTAGATTTTCTATCTCTTTCAACTGTTCTGTTCAGAGACTGTTCAGAGAGGTCGGAGTGATAGGTGGAAAGTAAAATTGGGATTGATATAAAACAGCAGCGGTTGGTCTGGGAGGTGTCCCCCCGCCCCGTACCCCCCACCCGCACCCTCACCCCCACCCGGGACCTCAGGCATCGACTCCTGGGATTTGAGGTTGTCAGAGCTGGGTGGTTGGTGCTTCTGGTACCTACTAGGTTGAGAACAGGAGTGTTGTTAAACATCTGCATGAGACCCCACAACAAAGAGTCAGGTGGCCCCAAATGACAGTAAGTCCTCCCATGAGAAGCTCCATGCAGAACTGTGTTTTTAACTTTGTTCCACGGGAGTGCTAAGTTGTGGGTTTTCAATTCCTGACCATGGGAAAAGAAATCTTTAATATTATGCTTTCAAGTTAAAAATGTGGACTACTATTTTCCTCTCTTCCCTTCCTTCCTTCCTACTTTGTGCTCTGAAATGCAGGGTTCTATTCAAGTGACAGCCAGTTTGTCTGTGGCTTCCTTAAGAGCAGGAAGAGGACAGGTGTGGCAAGGACTTGGGAGAGGAGACGATTTTAAAAGTGCATTTCACGCGATGCATGCCGACTTACCTGGGCTCCGCCTCTCCATCCACACAGGAACATCCCCTGGGAATTCCAGCCTTTCCCCAGGGGTGGGAGCATGTCAGCATTAACGAAATGGCCTTACCACAGTCGTGCGGGGGTGGGGTGGGAATCTGCACTTTGCACAGCTAAAGGAATCTCAACCGAGGTCAGAAAAGGCAGGCGGCTGCTCAGGAGGAACAGTGTCCCATTTCGAGACGGGCCCTATGGCTGCGGAGAGGGTGCTAAGTTGAAATGGGTGTCCATGGAGCAGGACACAATGATAAAATAACAAAAAGTTGCCTTGGAAATATGATTCAAGATGGGGTGAAAACCACCCAGTAATACACACCCCCGGCAGTACCTTTGTTTAAACCTAAGGACAAGGTTCTTGTCCCTCGATACCCCTGGCCTTTTCACAGAACTCAGTGGACACACCAGGAGAAGAAGCTAAAACTAGTGGATGGATGCATGTTCTGAGCAAAAGCAAAAACCTCAGAAACAGGTGAGGTCCATCATGGGAACTGAATTAGGCCAGACACACTGTTAGACCGTGTCTGACCCTGGGGCCATTAGTAACTCACAACAAACTCCAAAGTCTCTATGAGTCCCAGACTCCCCTGGGTCTGATGTTCAGTATAAAGACCCACCCTGATCCATTTGATTTTAAATGCAGTCCTTTCCCTTACTGGGTCACCTCCCTACTCCAAAACCCACCAGGGCTCCCCGCTGCTCTGTAAACTAAGTTCAAGCTTTGAAAAACCTGACCTTTTTCTGGTGGATTTTCCAGCACCCTCTGATTTTATTATCTCTATTTTTCAGTCCCCCAATTTACTTCCTCTGCTTTCCTGTGGTCTCTCCCCACCTGGAGTGTCTTTCCCAGTTCCTAGCCCAAAGATTTCTGTTTCTTACCCAATCTTTGTCCCAATCCAGTCACCCTTCCCTCACATGTCTTCCTGGTCAAGTGCTTCCTGTGTCCCCAGGGAAAAGATGCCTGTCCTTGACAGCAGCGGAACACAGCCACATAGACCTCATGGCATGAAACATAAGATTTCAGACCTGGGAATGGACGAGCTCTTAACTCTGGGCAGTTTATTTAGCCGATTCAACCTTGGTTTCCTCTCCTGCCTAGTGAGGAGGCCCCCCAGGTGTCCTGCCCACAGGAATTGACCGTGAACCCTCAGTGTTTGTTAGCTAGCAGACAGGTTTCTACAAGAAACAGTCACACCCCAGGCATAGTCTTATATTTTTAATTGAGCACCTACTGACTTGAACATCTGTGGTATATCTACTTCAAATCTCACCCAAGACTTCCGTCTCCCACCCTGTGCATGGCACTTCAAACCCCCACTCCTGGATTCTTCTCTCCTGGTCTCTTTATACACTCAGCCTACTTGGTCTTGATTATGCAGAGGTTTGCATGTGATGTCATCGGCATGCTTGGGATCCTGGACTCATCTTCCATTTATTTGACACCAGGGTCTCTTCCGCCTGTCCTGAAGCCCATGCAGACATCTTTCTCTATCTGTGATAATTCTGGTGCCCATTTTACAGGATTATTGTAAGGAGACGTGATCTATAGCTGTGAAGTTCTCAGGGGGACCCAGCACAGACCAAGTGCTCAGGTCTCAGGCTGTGTTTCTGTGTCCCTATGAGATTGTGAACAAGGCAAGGAAGCCTCTATTTTATTCCTGTTCCAAAAAGGTGCATGATGATCCCATTCTGCACCTTGGCTGCACATCAGTGTCACCTGGGGGGCTTGAAAACTATGCCAAGGTCCCTAATCTCAGAATGCCCCTTGCGGGGTTGGTGGGTAGCTTTACTCAGCACACTGGAAGGCGGTTATACTTCAACACGTGGGGAAGCAGGACTTGTCACATGTAACTGGCAGTGTCACTGGGACCATCTGGGGTGAGCTTATCTTGAGATCCTTGGCTTAGTCCTATCTGCAAAGGTACAAACAAGGCCACATCCACAGTTCTGAAGATCAGGGGTGATTCAACTATGATTCAACTCACTATATAGTGTGTATTTATAATTGGCCTCCCTTTTTCTTACATATTACTTTCATATACATGGCCTCATTTAAAATTTTAATTCTTACCACATTCCTGTAAAGGAGGAATAGGGACTTCTAAGCCCCAAGGACCCAATGAAGAATTGGAAAACTACTAGGAGGCGGAGGAGGGGAGGAAGAGAGCGAAGGTGAGAGATTTTTTTCATCTGTGGCCATGCTTAGAAAATCCTAGGGAATAGAAATAAAAGTCAGAGTTGAAATTGAAGGATATGAGAATCTCAGCACTTAGATTTCTTTTCTATTTAACAGGGATAGTAATTAACATTAGCATCAAAGTCGCTGTGAGCAGCAATAATGATCTTGGTGTGTGTCACATTCTCGTGACAGGGCGTGCAGCAGGCTGAGCATTAGGACCCTCCCACTGCAGGCCACCATGATCGCCAGGTGACTCCAATATGTGGAATCACCCAGTTGGAGAACCCATGCCTCATTAGTTCTCAGGATGGCCCCACAAGGCAGGTGGAGCAGGGCCTGTCATCCCATCTTGCAGATGAGGGAGACGAGGAAGGGTCAGTGGAAGCCTGCGTGAGGACAGATGCTCCCACCAGAGCCTGGAGCCTCCTCCTCAGCCCTCTCTGCCTTCCTGGGAGGAACTAGGACCTGTGACTGACTTGAGCCCGGTTCTGCTGTCCTCCACCCCAGGGAGCATTGCAGGTAGAGGAAATGGCACTGCCCTCCTCCTTCTCTTTCTGGTTTTTCTACTGTCACAAGCACCTTCGTGTTTCGTCACTACTGTCCCTACATGCTGACAACATTTGTTCCGTCTTTACCAAGCTTTGTGTAGGCAGGTATTTTAAAACCTGAATATTTTATTTTATCATGTGAACAAAACCCTGAGACCCAGACATAATTCAAGACAGGCATACCTTGGTTTCAAGTCCATATTTGCAAACATGAATATTCTCCCATCCTGGTGTACATTAAGATATTTGATAATAATAACCTGCTTTTATTATTTTCTTTTGGTGTTTTTATGTAAGGTCAGGAGGAAGTATATGTTCTGTTTAACCCAAAAAGGTTTTCAATCAGTGAGTGAGCTATGTGATTTTAACATAAGAGAAAGTAGAAAACATTGCAAAGGAACATTTCTTTTGAAATCTTGGTAGGAAAAAAATATATATCCTCGGACTGGAAAGTGTTAAAATCATAATGCTACCAATCCATAAGTTCTATTTTTATCAAAAATACATGCTTTTTCTTTAATTTGCAAATTGAGGAAGCTGTGTGCTTGGGTCAGATTTTTTCCCTGGCTCCATAGTATACCAGATCTATCCTTCTATGGAACCCTGACTCCATCCTCCAGATCAGATCAGTAATTCTCAGGCTGCCCAGCCAGGACAAGCCTGGTGAAGCGTAGCTTGCTGAACCCGACCCCAAAGGCTGAGGCAGAGCCCACATGTTTGCATTTCTAACAAAGTCCCATGTTCTGCTCTTGAGCCAGGAGTGACATTCAGGAAACCCCTAAATTACCATCAAAAAAAATCTATTACTAGCTGACTTTGTGAGCTTTTTCTGATATTCAAGGGGAGCTGGGGGTGTGGTTCAAGCAGTAGCGCGCTCGCCTGGCATGCATGGAGCGCTGGGTTGGATCCTCAGCACCAAATAAAAATAAAGATGTTGTGTCCACCAAAAACTAAAAAATAAATATTAAAAAATTCCCTCTCTCTCTCTCTCAAAAAAAAAAGAAAAGAAAGAAAGAAAGAAAAGAAAAAAGTCAGAAGTTGGGGAGAAAAACAAAAAATCATTCTTGACTGTGGAATCTCAGAAAAGGCTTTGGCTAACAACTGCTAATAATGATGACATACAGCCCTTGTCTTTGTGGTTCTCTGTCCATGGATTCAATCAACTGCAGATTGAGAATATTTGGGGGAAAGAATGTCTATCCTAAGTGTGTATGGAATTTTCCTTCTCATCATGATTCCCTCAACAATATAACATAACAACTGTTTACACAGCGTTTACATGGTACTAGGTACCACAAGTAGTCTAGAGTGATTTAAAGTCCACAGGATTTTATGTGCAAACATGACACCATTTTAAGTGAGGAATTTGAACATTCACAGATTTGGGTCCCTGAGAGAAGTCCTGGAATTGGTCCCCCGTGCACACCAAGGATGACTGTTTCCATTAGTAAGATAGCATCAGGCATATTTTGAGCCCTGGCAGACCCTGAACCAGGGCCTCTGCATCAGTGGCCACTTGATTTATATTAACAGGTGTAGCTTGTTTTCACATGGACTGCAGTAGCTGCTAACGACCTGAAGGTGGCAGAATGTTCCAGCAAAAATTGCCATCTCTGTACCTCAATTGTAAAACAATTGAAACTTTCTGGCAGGATTTATCCAAATCCCATGGGTCAAGCAATGGAAATTATTTTTAAAGTGTCATGTGTATAACCTTTTGCACTCAAAAAAAGAAATATTATTAGTAATTTTTGTCATTTGTTTGGTAGTCCTTGAAAAAGCAACATGTTTAATCCTTACTACAAGCAGGTATTAAGCACTGACTGTATACTGGGCTTCATGTTAATTGCTTTACATGGGTTGTGTCTCTGAATGCTCAAAGGAAGCCGCTAATGTTAATTAACATCCCTGTTAAACAGAAAAGAAATCTAAGTGCTGAGATTCTCATATCCTTCAAGTTCAACTCTGACTTTTATTTCTATTCTCTGAGGATTTTCTAAGCATGGCCACAGATGAAAAAAAACTCTCACCTTGGTTCTGCCTCCATTCCTCCCCCTCCCAGTAATTTTCCAATTCTTCATTGGGTCCTTGGGGCTTAGAAGTCCCTACTCCTCCTTTATAGGAATGTGGTAAGAATTAAAATTTTAAATGAGGCCATTTATATGAAAACAATGTGTAAAACAGAGGGCGACCAATTATAAATACACACTATATAGTGAGTTGAATCATAGCCCCCAAAATATACGTTCCCCCCTGATTTTCAGAACTGTGGATGTGGCCCTGTTTGTACCTTTGCAGATAGAACTAAGCCAAGGATCTCAAGATAAGCTCATCCCAGATGGTCCCAGTGACACTGCCAGTTACATGTGACAAGTCCTGCTTCCCCACATGTTGAAGTATGACATTAGAGAAGCATGCCGAGGCATGCAGATAAAGCAGGGTTTACTTAGAAAGGGGGAACATAGATTTCTCCGGGGAGGGAGGAAGGGGCCACAGCTGGTATCCTGGTGTCCCCAGAAGTGAGGTGTCCTGCCTTTTTATACGTCCTAGGCTTCCTTTGTTCTCCTGCCCTCTTGCCCTGATCTCTCTCCTCCTGACTAAGCCCAGGAGATGCTTCATGGGATGGCCAAGAGGTGAGAAGCAGGTGGGCTGGAAGGGCCAATGTGGGGTGATCTGGGCAGGAAGGGATATAATTAACAACTCCCAGTAGGGAGGGACAATCCTTGGGACAGGTTACCTTAGCAACAGGTTGGAGCAGGGGCAGGTTATCTTGATAGGGTGGAGGAAGAGCTCTAAAGGCATTAGCCTTTCAATGCCTCTCCAACTTCCCAGACTCACTCAGACTGTCCTCCTTGATCCTATCGGACTTGATTTACCCATCTGTACTGGCTGCCTGTCTAATTCTGACTTCATTAAGGGGCCCTTGAACCAACAGCAGGTATCCTTACCAGAGACACACAGAGGGGAGAAGAGGAGGACAAGGACATCTTAGGACAAGCAAAGACTGGAGTTTTGTGACCACAGTCCTGGAAAGCCTAGAGCCACCAAAAAATGGAGGCAGTAGGGAAGGGTCCTCTCCTGGAGGTGGCCCTGCTGCTCCCTTGTCTGTGGACAGACAGTTTCTGGGTTTGTAAGGCAAAACTGTTCGTGGCAATTAGTTATAGCAGCCTTAGGAAATTAATCGATGCTGTCATAAGAACATAAAGGCTAAGATTCCTTGAGTCCTCGCTGGATGTGGGCCAAGCCCTGTAGCCACCCTGTCCTTGGGTCCCCACAGCCAGCGTGTTCACTGAGTTCTGTTAGGATCCCTGTTTCATAAACCAGGAAACCAAAGTATAAAGGGCTCAGACAAACATCCCCCAGGCGCAGGGCTACCCAAGGGCGGTCCCAACTCCAAGCCTCATCTACCTGTGGCCCTGAAATGTCCCTGGAGTTTTCCAGGAAGGAAAGGGTGAGTGAGAGAGATCCACTCCTATTTGATGCCTGGAGTCACATCTTTTTAATAAAGGAGGATTTAACAGATTCAGAAGGAGTTTTTTTTTTTTCCTTAGCAATATTGCCTTAATGGCAAAGTCATAAAATTATAGCATAATTAGGGCTGGGGATGTCATTCCAAGGTACAGCACTTGCCAAGCATGTACAAGGTCCTGGAATTAGTTTGAAAGAGCATCTTCAAAATCATAACTTTGTATGTCTTTGGTGATCAAAGATACTTTTTTAAAAATTGAAAATTTAAAAATTTTCTTCTGGAATTTTCCCTGAAGTTCATATTCCTTATACTGTGGTCCTCTTATATACCATCTTCACCTGAGCGCTTGTTTGAACCAAAACCTCACACCTACAGAGTTAGAATTTCTGCATGTGGACCTGGGGTGTTCTAGGCTGATGATCAGACACACAAAGTTGGAGAAGCACTGTCTTCCTGTTGCCCAGAGCTCTTGTGTCACCAAGGGGGACTCATTGGAGATGGAGTGGGTCAGTCTAAAGGCCAGCACTTAGGGACGAATGTCCCATGCATGGGCAACTAATCTCTGGGAAACACAGGGCCTGGCTGCAGAGCATGGAGCAGCAGCGGTGCCCTAATTTGGAGCATCTGGATTCTCTCCTGTCCCCCCTCAGCTCCTGTCCTCCTGGCCCTTTGCCAAAGGACTGCAGTTGAATTCATTCGAGTTAAATGCATCGAGGATGGGATTCCGATGTACTCTCCTCTGGGGAAAAAAAAAAAAGACATCACTTTAGGAGGGTGTTTGACATTATATATTATATCCTCAGGACAGAGCCTACCAGGTCATGGGCACTCTAACAAAGAATTTTTTTTTTTAAACTGGTGCTTAGCTTGCTTCCACTGTGATCGGAGGAGTAATTTTTTTAGAGCGTCATCAATATCAGGGTCTTTTGATAATTGGTGAACTCTCTATATGAAGAAACTGGCCTCGAGTAGATGCTTTCAAAAATGGCCATTTATTTTTCCTGGCGTGGACACATGCCTGGACCTTGAAGGCCGAGGACATCCCTGTGATGATGTTGCTATCCTGTGGATGCAAGGAACGAGAGACACTGCCTCAGAGAAGGAACTGTTTTGAAGGCCCTTACAATAATTACAACTTGGGCTTGAGTTTCTCTTAACTTGAAGGTATTTCTCTCTCTCTCTCTCTCTCTCTCTCTCTCTCTCTCTCTCTCTCTCATATCATAAAATCATGAGCAAGCTATTTCATTGGCAAAGGCACATTGTGTCCCTCTCTGGTGTCAGATCTGATGGGATAGCAACACATCCACAAGCGACATCACTTTCATCAGTCACAATTCACCAACTGTACCAGTGGTTCACTCAGTATCATGGCCAAGGCAAGCAGAAGTGCTTTCGTTCCATTGCAATCTTTAATTTCTAATATCTGCAGCGCTCGAGTCACACATCCTACTTCACACAATGATCCATATATAGGTTACAGAAAAGCTAAGAAAGGGTGATGGCAGCTGCAGAGTCACAGGCTGCTGTTCGGGAGCAGAGGCAGCCAGCAGGTATGAATGCAGAGTGTCCCTGCAGGTGGTCAGGTCAGGGTTTTAAGGAACCAGTTCTGCAGAGTTGTCAAGGCAGAGTTCGGATAGAGGAACAGGTTAGTGGGGGTTGAATCAGCACTGGCTGAAGCCCAGGGTCTGAGAATCAGAGGTTCATCACTATGGTGATGTTCCTGGGTGAGGCTATTGACAAGTGACCAGGCAGCGGGGTCACCAGCCTTGGGGTGCTCCTCCTTTTATGATCTTAGATGAGGAGGTCACATCTGGTGAGATTGATAAACTCCCATGTCTGTGGTTCCTGATGTGATTTGAGATGCCCATGTGTCCATTGCTCCTGATCTAATTTGATAAGCTGGCACAAGTACATTATTCATCAGTTTGTGCCTGATGGTTGTGCTGGGCAGATGGTGGTGGTTTACTTGTGGTTTACAGCAAGGTGTCCAGTCATTCTATCTTTTCACTTGTTCTCAAAATGGATAAGCTCATAACAAGCAACTGCTTTATAAACTGGAATCACTCAGGTCCAGGTACCACCAGAAAGCTGCTGTTTTGTACATCATAGAGTCACTCAGAACAGGGTACAGTCTGCTCTGCACATATAATTCTGATTGCAAAGGCAGGCTTGACTTTAAAAATGTTTACTCGAATACTGGTTTGCTCCTTAGAGGCTACTAACCCAGTAGTTTCCTCGAATACTGGTTTGCTCCTTAGAGGCTACTAACCCAGCTGGCTGTTTGGGATCAGCTACCCCACCTACAACAGAGAAGCTAGTTGAGGTGGGCAGCCTCTGTCCTGATGGCTCCCAGTTTAACATGTTGCAAAAGGAAAGGAAAAGGCTTGCGAATCCTGAGTCAGCTCCATCAGGGGCTCCACAGGGCCAAATATGCCTGGTCATGTGTGGAAACACAGTATTACTCATTTTGGCCAACCACAGATGCCTGTCTGCAGCTCTGTCCTTATGCGTCAGTGTCCCCCTCCACTGGAGGAGATCACCTGGCGCATGACCGCATTCTCAGACGCTTCCACACCTGCAACCCGGACATAGCAGACCCTAATGGCCCCTCTGGTGCCCATTGGCATATGGACACAAGCCAGTAAGAAATGTAGCTCGTCCCTGCACAGAGCTGAGAACACCACCCTTACAAACTTCAGGAAAACCTAGAAATGTCAGAAATGCAGGAAGTGGTGAGATCCCTCAGTCTCTTTCTGTTTCTTGGATAATTTTCTATCCTATGATATTTTACAGTTTGTGAAGTCATTTTAAAGTAGTCAAGCATTTCCTTGAAAAAAGAAAGATCTATGAGAAAGAAAAGAAGTTGAAAAGCTAGAAAACATCCTGATGAGCTTCCACTTGATAAAAGGCAACAATGAGACGTTCAGACTTCACCGTAGACAAAACACCCGAAGGGGGGAATTTAAGAGACTTAGGAACATTTCGGGTTTTTCAAAGGCTGTGTTTGCTTTCTTTGAGTTAATTTGTCTTAACATGTAAATTATGTAATTTACTATTCTGGGACTAACAATACTTTAGTTTGTGGAATCAGTGTTTTATTGTGAACTATTTTTTAAAATTTTTATTTGTTCTTTTTAGTTATACACGACAGTAGAATGTATTTTGACATATTGTGCATCCCATTCTGAGGTTGTACATGATGTGGAGTTTCACTGGTGCTGTATTCATGTATGAAAATAGGAAAGTTATGACCGATTATTCCACTGTCTTTCCTATTCCCACCTCCCCTCCCTTCCCTTCATTCCCTTTGTCTAATCCAATGAACTTCTATTCTTCCCTCCCCCACCCCTTATTGTGAGTTAGCATCCACATATCAGAGACAACCTTCAGCCTTTGATTTTTTGGAATTGGCTTATTTCACTTAGCATAATAGTCTCTAGTTTCATCCATTTACCTGCAAATGCCATAATTTCATTTTCTTTATGTCTGAGTAATATTCCGTTGTGAATATGTAACACACTTTCTTTATCCATTCATCTGTTGAAGGGCACCTTGGCCTTGGTTCCATAGCTGAATGGAGCTGCTATGAACATTGATGTGGCCACATCACTATAGTTTGCTGATTTTAAGTCCCTTGGGTATATACTGAGGCGCGGGATAACTGGGTCAAATGGTGATTCCATTCCAACAAACTCTTTATTTTTTTAAAAAACTCTATTGGGATATAATGTAACGTACCAGAAAAGTACACAAAGAAGTAGCATAAGACTCACTTTTTTAAAGTGAAAATAACCGTGTAAACAGCACTTAGATGGAGGAACAAGACACTCCTGATGGCCCTCCAAAGCCTTTATAAGGGACTTCTCAGCTCTGACAGCCTTGACTTCTAACACCAGAGATTCTGCTTTCTATTTCTGAACTCTTCACAAATAGACTTGTGCAATCTGGGTCCTGACAGGTCCAGCTTCTTTTGCTGGGTATTGTGTTTGGTTGAGCTTGACATGTTATGTGTGGCTCTCACTGCTGGCTGGGACTCCCCTGTGCACCTACACCCCTGTCCATCCCCTCTCCTGCCAGATTGCTTCCTGTTTTGGCTGTTGCAGGTAGAGTTCCTGTGACCTCTCTGCTAAGATCTCTGTGCATTACTTTTTCCTGGGTGTGAAATCTCCAGGTCACCTCGTAGGTGAGTGTTGAGCTTTAATAAATAGCCTCAAGGGGTTGTCAAGGTACTTGTGTGGGTGTGCTCCTGTCTGCAGTATTTTACCCTTGGTTGCTGCACATCCTTACCAACATTTGGTGTGGCTTACCTTTTACAGCCTCCTTTCTGGTATTGTGAAATAATATCTCAATAGGGATTAAATCACACTTTCTTGATGACTGTTGAAGCTGAAAACCTTTCTTTGAATTTATAAATCATTTATTGTTTTTTGTCAACTACACATTCACATAATTTGCCCAATTCTATATTAGGTTATTATGTTTCCCTTCATTGTTTTCTTTTCTTTTTTGGTATTTGAAATTGAACCCAGAATTACTTAACCACTGAGCCACAGCCCTTTTTATATTTTATCTAGAGACAGGGTCTTGCTAAGTTGCTTAGGGCCTCACTGAGTTGCTGGGGCTGGCTTTGCATTCATGATCCTCCTGCCTCAGCCTCCTGAGCCACAGGGATTACAGGCCTGCACCACTAAACCGGGCTCCCTTGCTTGGTTTTTAAGATTCCTATGTGTTCTAGTTCCTAGCCCCTTTTTAAATTTATGTTTTCTAAGTATCTTCCTCTAATTTTTCACTCTTTGATATTTTTGATAAATAGAAGTTCTTTAGATATAATCCAAATTAACCCCCCCCCCCTTTTTTTAATGAAAACAACTTCAGGGTTCTGTTTAGGAAATTTTTACCTACCCTAGGTTAAATAGATAATCTCCCATTTTATTTTTATTGAAGCCGTATGGTTTTGTCTTTCACATTTGGACCCACTATCAATCCAGAAATGATTTTTGTGTGCTGTGAGCTGTGAGGTGCAGGTTGATATTGACTTCATCCCTATGCCGATTTTGTTGTACTATGTAGACTATGTCTCCCGTGGACTATTTTAAGTAAAATCCACTTTCCCCATTCTTTTCAGGAAAAATACATATTTATGAAAAATGAAATCACTTTTACTTCTCTCACACTTCTATTTTATAAACTAGTTCTTATGCATTTAGCAGTTTATGTGGATATCATTAAAATACATGCCTGCATTATCATACCTTAGACTGTGTACTATTCTAATGGATATCTCCGCCATTATTTCTTTAACCTGTCTTCTACTAGTAGTCCTTCAAGTTGGCCCACACCATTCATTATCAAAATCAGCGCTGTGGAAGTGACCTTTGAGTGCATGGCTTTATGCATTTATCAAGTTATTTTCAACACAATGGAGAATTGGGGTGGCCTGTTTGAAGGCTTTTGATCAGAGGGGGTGTATTGTAATGCTAAAGAAGCTTAAACTTCAGGCCTCTTACCTTACTGAGGCCAAGTTCCCTGCAAAATCTGTTATTTGTGATTTTGCATCTTTCCACGGTGATTGAAAGGGTCATTTCCCTCCTCCTTTGGCCCCTGTGGTATCTTCAGGTGGCTAACTGTTGTTTTGAGTACCTCCTACCTTTGGCTTGAGGAAGTCAGCTGGCTCTCCTGGTGTGGCTTGCCCCACTGGTCTCCTGTGGTGGAAAGCAGAGCTAAGCTGGCCCAGCGAGTGGACAGCTCTTCTCTAAAGCAATTCTGGTGGCACTTTGTGCTGACCTTTCCATAATAACAAAGAAAGCCCCCGTCAAGGAAATAGCCAGTACACACTTGTCCCTGTGTCCCAGGAAATGACAGTATCCAGAGGTGGATGCATGAAGCAGTATGAAGAAGAAAATTCTTTAAAAATGCAGTTGACTATTTTTTTGGAATTCTATTGAGCTAAAGCCTGATTTAAAAGGAAAGCTGATACCGACCTACCACACCTTCTGCTTGTGTAAAGCTTGGTGTCCTTACCCAAAAATTGTCACTATAAAATTCTCCAACACAGGCAGAGGCAAAGAAGTGATTCCAGGGAGTTTGGGTTGAAAGCGGTGATAAATACAGTGTGATCTGATCTGCTTCCCTGGTGCAGGTCATTAAAATCTTTATCATACTCACTGAGCTATCATAAATGACTGAGAGAACTTCGAGCAACTCAGCTTCCATGGGAACTTTGAGATGCATTCATTGAAACTTGGAGAAGTTATTATTTCACCTTTCAGAAGTAATCATTTAAACTTTGGAAAACCAAAATTTAAAAAAAGGCAACAGAGAAGCCATTGGCTTGGATCACTGACTCAAAAGCTGCTTGATTTGAGAATCGTGTCAGTTCTTCCCTCCCCCATCCTGAGCAGGACTTTGGTGGCTTTCTTTTGGTCCTTTCCAATAACCTTTTCCCCTTGATGAGTTGACTTATACCATCCTTTATCATAACAGCTTGTTGGCCATTTGGGCAAGAGGTGAATGAAAACCCTTTTGTGTATGAGGGTTACTCACTTTGCAATGTGGGTTCTGGCTTTGGCTATAACTGCAGGTACCCATTGCCACCCACAGCTGTTAGGGGCCACGTTCATCAGGCTCTGATTCCCTGCCACCAGGTGCCTGGAAGACATCAGGAAGCACCAGGATGAGGATCAGTTTTGACACTGCAAGTGGCCTTCCTTTCCCCTAATGCCTACTAGTGAGGACATCATTGGCCCATAAGTTTTGCAGAAATGGCATCCAATATACAGGAACTGATTTCCATTTGGAACAAAGTCCCAATGTATAAGCAACTCCAATCAGGAATCATACAAATAAATAGAACCCTGACTTTCCAAGGGGTTTTTTAGAGTAGGTTTTTTTGTTGTTGTTGTTGTTTGTTTCATTTTGTTTTTCTGGCCAGCTGATAACTTTCTGGATCAAATGGAAACAAATAGTGTTATCCATTTTTTGCCACCAAAGTCACTTGTACTGATAGCACCACTGAGCAGGTGCTTCTTCAGGTAGGAAATGGCTTTAAAATGTTTTGAACAACCAACAATAAAAAATTAAAAAAAAAAAATAACTGGAAACTTGCCAAAATCACATCACCCCCTCCATTATAAACATTAAAACAAACAAAAACTTCTGAATTTTCCATTTCCTCCAAGTTATAAGGATCCTTCATGATCTTTAAATGTTGTTATGTTTCAAAAATAGAGTGAAATCAAATACTATTATAAAAATTTGATTGTGTATACTTATTAATATTCTCAGGTTATTTCATTTTTCATTAGAGAATTCAACAAGATACAATTGATTCTCGCCTGTGAATTCCTTTCTAATCCTTAGTTTTCTTATATGTTTATAAACATATAAGAAAATATATATATATATATATATATATATATATATATATATATATATATAGTGCTTCTATTTGTGCAATTTCTTAGTGTTAGGTGATTGCATTAACTTATTCGTCATATACATTTTCTATCCATGAGTAGTCAATTGTTTGATCTCATGGCATGTGTAAGAGGGGAGATGGAATTCTCAGAATGTAAGTATGGATTTCCTCAAATGAGAAATATCGCCCAATTGGAAATATTTCTGATCCATAGGACTGTATGAATTGCTCATTTTTTTTAAAGATTTCATAGTTTGGGTTTAAAAGTCAGCTCTTAGTTTTTGTCCTTTGAAAGGATTTCATATTCTCTCTCTCTCTCTCTCTCTCTCTCTCTCTCTATCTCTCTCTCTCTCCCCCCCCCCCCTTTCTCTACCACTCTTCCTGGTTGCTTTGAGGTATTTGCTTTCATTTTTGATGATAGTGGGTCTCAGAGTGGTTGTGTTTATGTGTCCTGAGCTTTTGGAATCTCTGAGTCAAAGTAGTCTGACAGTTTGGGAAAATTCTGTCATTATTGTTTTCACCAGCATTTGGTATGGGAGATTGAACTCAGGGCACACGACCACTGAGCCACATCCCCAACCCTATTTTGTATTTTATTTAGAGACAGGGTCTCACTGAGGTGCTCAGTGCCTTGCTGTTGCTGAGGCTGGCTTTGAACTGGTGATTCTCCTGCCTCAACTTGTTTATTTTTTAAAATTCTGTTTTCCCTCTCTTTACTGACTCACCTTAGAGTTTACTGTTCTTATCTTTTGCAGTCTCTGCTGTTGAATGTGTCAATTCAGCATAATTTCAACTATTTCAATTTCTAGGATACTGGGTATTCTGTTGAGATTTTCAAGTCTTCCTTTGTCCATCTGTCTTCTTCATGTTCTAGCAATTGTAAAATCATTATTTGTTAACTCCAGTATCAGGACCATATGTACATCTGCTTCCACCGTGTGTTTATTTTTTGCTTGCTGTTTACATTTTTATTCCACATTGTATGTCTAGTACTTCCTAAATGGGCTCCAGACGCTGCATTTCAGAGAGGGCTGGGGTCCGAGCTCAGTGGTGGAGCTCCTGCCTTGCTAGCACCTCTGCAATCCCCACCAGTGTCAGGGGAAAGAAGCCGGAAACATAAGTGATTTCTCTTCCATAAAGAATTTTCCTTTCCTCTGTTTGAAAGAAAAAAGGGAGGAGCCTGTCCTCTGTCCAGACTGCGAGGAAGCCAGCTCAGGCTAGTTGCTTATTGAAACACATCCGCCCCCTGCTTCAGGCCTGTTGTAGGGTTTGGCCTTTCAGTGTTTATTTGCATGTCTGACTTCTTGACCTAAAGAATGGCAAAAGATTCAGTGCTGCATTGGGGGATTTTGAGAGTAGGTCTTCAAATTTCCATTTCTAGGGATTCAAATTTTGGCAGTTATCTTGAAAGGGAAAGTGGTTGTATATGTGAGGAAAACCTCCTCCTCCAAGTGGCCTTGTAAGTGCTTCCTGATTGTTAGAAAGCTCACTCTACCTGGGAGCTTTTGTCTAGTTACTTAGCATCACACATACCCCATAGAACCCACTGCCTTGTGGGAAACCAAGATTTCCAGGATGGAGTACCCACAGACCCTTGGCATTTGTTTTTCCCTCAAGGAAAGTTGCTCTGTCTGGATCCTGTGTGCAGCTCATGTGGGCAGATATCCCAAGAGAATTCCAATTGCCTAACCCTCATTGTTTCTCTAGTCCCTGTTTCTCTAAACACACGACTTTCTTACTTATCTAGTTGTTTCCAGTTGTTGTGCTGGGAGCATTGGCCTCCTCTGAGTTACTACAACCTACCTGGAAGCAAAAGCATTCAGAGCATTGCCTAAAATATCAAGATTAGTTCAGGATACACACTTTACAACGCTTGAGATTGCTCTCACCATCAAACCCATAGGCCAATCTCAAAAACATAATATAAAAGAAAATTATGAAATGAGTTTCAGTGAAAGATGAAAAATTTAAATATCTGCTCTTCAGAAGACATTTTTAAAAAATAAAAAGGAATTCCACAACTGGGATAGGTAAATGGACAAATGATCCATATCCACAATTTATATTTAATATATAATGACAACTCAATAGACTACTCCATTTTTTTTAAATGGGGAAAGTTTTTGATTAGATAAATATACAAAGAAGTGCTCATCATAATGATGCACCAAGTAAAACCAAAATGAGTTACCACTACAGACCCAACAGGACAGCTCAAAATGAGAAAACCAATACCATCAAATGTTAGTGATGGTATGGAGCCACACGATTGGTAGGAATGCAAAGTGGTACAGACACCTTAGGAAAAGGCTTGGACGTTTCATTAAAAAATAAATATAGGTCTAACCCAAGCCAATTTATTCCTGGGCACTTACCTTTGAAAAATGAAAACATGTGCCCTATTACCTCCTAAAATATACCCAATATCATATGATAAGAAGGCACTCAGGAAACTTGCAAAAGCCAGAGGAAAAACAAATTTCAGTAGCCTTGTTGTATAAAGAAAGTACACACACACACACACACACACACACACAGAGTTTGAGATGAAAACTCATAAGATCTACAGATGAAGTAAATGTTTCGAGAGACTGAATATTCAAATCAAAGAGAGCCAGACCCTGTATGATAGTGGCATTCTGATCCACAGTCTGCAACCAAGCAGCCCAGGAAAGCAGCCTGCGCGCTCTCTCTAGTCTGGTTTTTAGCCAGCCAGGCTTCTCTCTTCAGTAACAACACAGGAATCCAGACAGTAAGCCCTGTATCCCTTAGCCCCAAATGGCTAGGGCTTTAATTACTGTGAGCTACTGTAATTTTTGTTCTGGGTTCTAAATTAAAACCAATGAAAGAAGTCAAATAGGGACGCCCCGCCAGTTCCAGAGGATGCCCTCCTTCTGGTTACCCGTCCTCCAGCTTCCCCTGGCCAACAGACTCCCTGTTTTCCTGCTATCGAGCTTTCCCCTCCTCTGCCTCGCTGCCCAGCGTCGGTGCTGGTGGCTGGCCCTTGCTACAGAAGGCTTTGAATAAATAGTCTGCTTGTTCTAATTTCGTTGGTCTTTATTTCCACAGTACTCAATTCAGAATCTTGTTTCAATTTTATCTTCATGAAACTTGGTCACATATTAAGTCCGTGCACTGTGGTGTCATACATCATGGGAGCACTCCCTGTGGGTATCACAGAGGCCTAACCCCTGGCAAGGCAAAAGCCACGGGTCAAACATGGCTCAGGAAGAAGTCAGTCAAGACCCTGGTACCTGCAGGGAAGGAACTGAATAGTGAGAGCCTGCAAAATAAGTAAGGGCCCTCTTGCCCCATCAATCCACATCAGTTCCGAGAGGATGCCTGCTGCTTCTGAGGCAATTAGCAAGTGCCCCTTAAAATTAATTACAGTCTGTTGACCCCTGACGTCGCCACAAAGGGTCAACTCAATTTCTCTATTTTCATGTTATTCAGAAACCCTAAATGTGTTGGAAATTCCCAAACTTTCAGCCATATTTTGTGATGACTATTTTTTTTTCTACCTCATAAGTGACGTTATCGTTCAAAAATAAATGTCAAGATAGGCCAAGCTAGCCTTTAAAAAACAGAATATTTTAGCCTACTGAGGAAACTTCAGCTTCTCTTTTGTTTAAATGGTCACCTGGGTTTATTTATTTCTTTATTTTTAAATTTTCTTGGCTTTTCATTGTAAACTACACATAACAGGAAATCCTTCGTGTTAATAATTTTTAAGTTGCACTTCAGTAGAATGAAGTGTCTTCACAGTATTGTTCCATCATCCCCATATGGCTCCAGAACATGTTCCTCTTCCCAATAGGACATTTAGGACCAATTAAACAGTACCTGCCAAGGTCCTTCCCCCATGCAGGTCCTGGAGACCCCCATCTTTCTTCTGTCCTGGAGTTCCTCTAGGACCCTCACCTGAGCAGGAGCATAAAATATCTTTTCTTTGGTACCTGGCTTATTTTATCTGGCATAAAGTAGTCAGGATCCATCTGTGATGTATCTTAAGCCAGAATTTCACTCCCTTTTAAGGCTGTTGATAGCCATTGTATGTATATACTACATTTTGTTGCTTCATTAGGGACTTAAAACATCTGGGGGGTTTTGTTTGTTTTTAATTATACATAATATTTGGGCTCATGTTGACAAAATTGTACGTGCATAGAATTTGATTTACTCCATTTCAGTCCCCTGTGCTCCCCAGCGTTCCCTCCCCGCCCTCTCCCCTGCCCCCTATGCTCGTATTCTACGGACCTTCCTTTGCACCTTTATTTATTTATTTTTATTGCTGCTCCATTCATATACTTGAAGGTGGAATTCACTGTGTTATGTCCGTACATGCAGATAGTATGATTTTGTTGAATTCATTCTGTGTTTCCTCCCCTTTCCCATGCCTCCCAGCTCCCTCTTGATCTCCTTCTCCTCCATTGATCTTCCCTATGTCTTTATGGTGGCTGACCCCTTGACTTTTCTCCATTATTTTGCTCTACTTTCTGCATAAGAGAGAAAAACATCTGGCCCTTGATTTTCTCACTCTGGCTTATATCACTTAGCATGATGTTCTCCAGTTCCATCCATTTAGTGGCAAATGTCGTAATTTCATTCTTCTTTACTGCTGAATAAAACTCCCTTGGGAATACATACTTTATTATCTATCCATTTATTAGTTGATGGGCACCTGGGCTGGTTCCATAAACTGGCTATGTGACTGTTGTGACTAATGTAAACACAAACAAAGGTGTGCAAATACCTCTTTAAATCTATGCTTTGAAATCTTCTGATGATACACATAGAATCAGCATTGATGGATGATTCGTAGGGTAATTTCAAGTTTAATTGGCATGGCTGTACCACTTAACATCCTGTCAATTTTAGTAGGTCCTATATGCCACAAATGTATCCTTTCCTTAAAGGTTTTTCCAATTTGTTAGCATGCAGTTTTTCTTAATGATCCCTAATGATCTTTTTATTTCTGTGGTATCAGGTGTAATATTACTTTTTCTTTAGTTGTACTCACTTGGGTCATCTTTCTTTGGTAATGTAGCTAAAAGTATGTTGTATTTTTTTTAAGTATTTATTTTTTTATTTCTCCTGAGATTTTTTTTTTATTTCTAGATCCTTCAGAGATACCACTAGGTTGATCATTTGAAATCTTTCTACTTTTCAGATGTAGGCACTTATTGCTATAGGCTTCTGTTGTATCCTATAAGATATAGATATATAAGACTTTGTATTTCCATTTTAATTTCTTTCAAGAAATTTTTGTTTCCCATTGATTTCTTTAATAACTATTTATTTAAAAGTGTGTTTTTCAATCCCATGTATTTGTATAATTTCTACCTTTTATTTTGCTGTTACATTTCTAGTTTTATTCCATTGGGATCAGAAAAGGTACAAGGTACAAGGTACCTGTGGTTTGGTTTTTCTTTGTGGAGGAGAAGGTGGGTGCTCCGTGCTCCTATTCAGCCATCTTAAATCTCCTATTTCTTTTAAGACCAAAGGAACTAAGTTATTTCCGAGAATTAACTGGCACAGACATGGGGAGACTGGACACCCATCACACAATAGAACTTGGAAAAGAATCGCTCTTAAACTTTTTTCAAAGTGCATTTGGACAATAACATCCCCAGGCCGTAGAGTTAAATTGCTTTTTTCATTTATGAGCATCTGTGTTTCCTGGTACCTCTAACTCCCGTAGGGGAACAAAGAATCCAGAACTAGTAATCAACCTTAATCCAGGAGGCCTGCACTGTTGTGTGGAGGCCAAAACAAGGCCAGCTTGTCTTAGAGTCTGGTTCCACGTGCTATTTTATGTATGTATGTAAAGAGGGAAGGAGGGGGACTTAAATGTGCTCCATCTGCAGCCTCTTGGGCTTACTGAGCAAGGTCAGACGTCTGTGTTCATATGGCCAACTCCATTCCTTGGGGCTCATGGTGAGGCAGAACATCATGGCAGAAGAATGTCCTAGAGGAAAACAGCTGGGAACACGGCACCAGGAAGCAGAGAGAGCTCTGCTCACCAGGGACTAAATATATTCCCCAAAGCACACCCCCAGGGAGTGTGCTCCTCCAGCCATACCCTACCTGCCTACAGTTACCACTCAGTTAATTCCTACTAGGGGACTAGTGCACTGATTAATTGAAGGCTCTCATAATTCAATCATTTCACCTCTAAACCTTCTTTGATTATCTCACACATGGGCTTTTGGTCACATCTGACCCATGACATCCCCAAACATCACAAAGATTCAGTTTGGTATTTCTTAGTGTAATTGTCCATTTATCATTTGTCACCCCAATGAGATTGTAAAGTTTATCAGGGCAAAGACCCAGCGTGATTCTGCTTATTTTTCTCCACTGTCAGGTTCTCAGAAGGTACTAAAATACTTCTTGAGTGAATCAATGTATTAATGATGTCAATGGAAAGGCAGAAGAGTGAGGCACAAAGAGGTAAAGTTGTCCGTTCCAAAAATCAAGAATCTGGATTCATAGGAGCTGAAGAGAAACTGGGGGCTAGTGCCCAGGTGATGGGTCAAAGGTGATAGGTAGGCAGCATGGTGCTGGAGGGGGCTTCAGTGGAGGGCCCTGTGGTAGCTGAAGCCCTTTAGGTGACACAAGTATCTAGTGTCCCACTTACAGGTTGTTTTCTAGCTGTGGGTGATGGAGGTCATCTCCTAGCTCTGAGAGGCCAAGGATATCTGCTGCTGCACACCCAGTCTCTGGCCAGGGGCACCAGGGAGAAGAGAGTGCCCAGAAAGCCATGCGGGTTGAGAGTAAACCTCAGGAGTAGACAGGGATCAAATGTTTTTTCCTCATACCCTGAGTGTAGCAGAGGCAGGTGGCCATTCTGATCCTTAGCTGGGAAGCTCTGGTGTGGATGGTCAGTAGAACCACCAGCCCCTTCTCAAGATCTCTCAAAGTGCTAAGGTCCTTCCCAATCCAGCACCTCTAGGGTAACATCTGGGAAGCAGAGGGCTACCAGGGCGGATGTTTGGTTCAGACCTGTCAGGGCCCAGCTGGGTCCTGCCTTTCCGTATCTTATGAGGAAAGACAGAGGCTGATGTCGAATGGCTGACTCAAACTTCAGACCTTCACGAGCAGAATACCAGTGATTTCTGTGGGGTCCCCACAGTGCCTCCCTGTGTTCCTCTTTCAGAAATCCTACCCAGTTGCTCTTCCTGATTGCACAGATCACCCTCTCACCTACAGTGAATCCGTTTTTTTGCTCTACATACTCACCATATGTCCATGGGACACAAACATGAATGTCCACAGATGCATGTACATAGAGGTACCAAACCCAAATCAAACTCAGTGTCCCTTGACAGGTGAATGCATCAGTGAGAGCCAGGATTTTTTAAAGAACTACATGCTAGATTCCTGGTACAACATCCTCAACTATGCAGAGTGCACATCTCTAGGAAATGGCCTCAACTTTTCCCAAGGTGGTCCTTACTCAACACTCCCACTAGCTGTGTGTGAGCCTTTGCTGACCCAGTGTCCCTGCCCACACTGGTGGACTCTCACTTTTAGCCATTAGCAGTGGACAAGCACTGTCCCTTGTTTTTTCCGGTGGTGAACCATGGTGTTGAGCTCTTTTCCCTGAGCTTATTGGTCATTGTAGCTGCCCAAAGCTGTCCTGTGTTTTCATAAATCAGGCTGTCTTCTTAAAAAATCATTGAGTTGTAGGAATTCCTCACCCATCCTGGGAATGAAGCCACAGTTCAGGAACACTATATCCCAGTTTTTTTGTTTTTGTTTTTGTTTTTGTTTTTGTTTTTTTTCTTCTCTTTCATTCTTCAGGTGTCCTGTGACAAGAAGAATTTCAAAATTCTGACTAAAGCCCTGTCTGTCTTCTTTTTTTTATATAATTCTCATTTCATGGGATTGGCTTGCTTCTTACCTGGGGGCTTTAATATCAGACATAGCTACAAAACATGGACACAGATCTCATACTAAAGACATCCATTCACAGACTCCACAAGCTCAATGATTTCTGTGTAGCATAAATTAAGAAAATCATGGCAGGGCACACTATTGTCAAATATTAAGAAGCAAAGGAAGCCGGGTACAGTGGTACACGCCTGTAATCCCAGCAGCTTGGGAAGCTGAGGCAGGAGGATGGCAAGTTCAAACCAGCCTCAGTAAAAGCGAGGTGCTAAGGAACTCAGTGAGACCCTGTCTCTAAGTAAAATACAGAATAGGGCTGGGGAGGTGGCTCAGTGGTTGGGTGCCCCTGAGCTCAATCCCTAGTATCCCCCCTCTACAAAAAAAAAAAAAAGAAGCAAAGGAAAAGAAAAATCCTGAAAGCATCCAGAGCACCATCACTCACCATTTTCCAAGGAGAGGTAATAAGTAAGAATTAAATTTTCAGCAGAAGCATATTTGAAAGTCGATGGATTGTCATCTCTAAAGTACTAAAACAGGGGTGGAGATCCACCTAGAACTTTGTCTCCAAGAAAAATATCCTGCAGATGTTATTATGAAATCAAGACATTTTTGGACAAAAGATCTGAGAATTTGGCAGCAGCAGATTTCCTCTTCAAAAAACGATAAAGGACATACTTTGGCTGAATAGGATAATTTCAGATGGACACGTGAGATTGCAGAGAGATGGGGCGGGGAGCCTCCTAGGGCACAAATAGGGATCAGTATCCGAGAATTAGAGTTGACCATTAGAGTCACACCAAGTGGCTATGCAGTTCATCAGGAATGATTCCAAGGATGTGGCATCCAAAGCTCAAAGGGCTTCCCTTGTTTGGGAAGTGACGGGAGCACAAATTAGTGTAGAGTATCATAATCAGGACACATACTGAAGTCTCGGGGCAACCACTACTAGAATTATGTTAAGTGTATAATTGAAAACCAATGGGGAGAAAAAAAGCCAATAGAAAATGGCAGAATTTAACCATAAATATGCCACAGAGCCCATTATAGCCCATAGAAGGTTTTATTCTTTACTGCAAATGTATGTTGTCACTGTCCTTGTCAATCATCTGTCGGCAGGCTGGATAAAGCTGGATATAAAATGTGGCAAGGAGGGCTTTTCCTTGCCAGTCCCTGAGCAGCAGACATCCCAGATGGAGGCATCAACCTTTGGACCAAAGTTTCTTCCTCAGCATTTAGTTAAGTGTTGCTCTGAGACACAGTGGGAAAGAGGGGAGTGGAATAAACACTCTGTGTTCTCCAAGTCTCACAAGGTTATGATGGAACAGCAACTCCCAAATCTTAGTGACTCCAGAAAATACACGCTTGTTTCTCACTCACGTCACGTGGCTTCCCACCACGTTGATTACCTCTGACAATCTCTGTTTCGAGGCAAATGAGGAAGAGTGATTGTATACTGGGTGGTGACTCTTAATGTTGTAGGGACAGACGAGGCAAGGCACCGAAGACAGCAGGAAACAGTTTTATTTGGCTGCAGCCAGGTTCAGAGGGCAGAGGTTTCGCTGTAATCAATCAATCCCCTGGACCCCGAGTTCAGGTAGTTTCAGAACTTTATACCCAGCATGTAAGGGGAGGGCCTCAGAAGTTCATAGTCTGCAGAAGTTCACATAAAAACACCTTTTTCTTTCACTATTTTGGGTGAGTTAACCCTTTAAGGACAACACCTGAGAAGGGGGGAGCTTCTTCTCCCCTTTCTTTCCCCCTGCCAGCTATTACCATGGAGCCCAGCTGGTAACTTCTCTTATCTTAGAAATGTAGACATCTCTGTGAAGCCCAGCTCAAGGTCAGAGGCCTTGTTAAAGGATCTGTCCTTTTTTTTTTTTTTTAAGTCACATTTTACATATGCAAACACCTTTCTACAAACTACTACACTGGATACAAGTTTGTGCAAAACTGGTAAAGGGGCGTCCAGCACCTGAAGTGCAGATCTCTTCTAGGCCAGTGGCCAAGTAAAATAGGGCAACAGGAAAATAGGAAGTTTACCTATCTTGAGCTCTTTTGTAGAGACTCTTTTGCTGATAGCCCTAAAATCAATTATGGTGAAGATTCCTGGAGAAGCCCAGTTAAGATTTTCTGTGGAGGAGAGTGTGCCACTACATTGAAGCTTCAGCTCCAAAACAGCTCAGATCACTTCTAATGGTTTCATTGGTCAAAGCAAAGCCCAAGGCCCAGGCTGATATTGACAGGTGTATTAGTCAGCATTCTCTAGAGGAACAGAATCAACAGGAGGTATGACTATAAAAAGGGGATTTATTAGGCTGGCTTAGGCAACCAGAAGCTGGAGAGTCCACAGTGGCTGTCTGCAGGCTGCAGAGCTGGAGGAACCAGGAGCTGTGCAATCCAAGAGGCTAAAGCCCCAGAACAAGAGGGATGGATGGTGCTACCCTCGTCCAAGATCAAATGCTTCTGGAGAATCACTGGCAGAGTCTCCTTTCGAAGAATGAAGAAGCAAGAGTCCCATATACTCAGAGGATCCCAGCAGCAATCAAGAACCTGTTCAAGAAGAATGGATGCATTCTTGCATCTGCTGTTGCTTCCTTGGTCTTCTGACTTTTATTCCATCCAAGCCATCATCCTATTGGATGGTGCCGCCCACGCTGAGGGAAAGTCTCCAATTCAGTTGGCTATCCCACATGCCAATCATTCCTAGACACACCCTCATTGACACCTCATAAGCCTCTTAATCATGGGCTTGTCTTAATCTAATCAAGTTGACAATTCAAATTAACGGTAACAACAGGATCACAGTTATCACCTTCAGCAGGGACAGGCCATAGAGGTGGGTGGCCTGAGGACAGTGAATTCTGCCATATATATGATGTTTCCTGGCCATTGTATTTTGGTTATACCATCTTGCAGCCATTGTTTGGAAATTATCTTCCTTCAGTTCATATGATCTCTCCTAATCAAACTGCCTCTTCTCTTGCCACTGTTTCCTATTGCCCTTCCCTTTAGACTTCAATCTGTTTACCATATCACAATTCCCTCCTTGTCTCCAAACTCAGTATATTCTCTATCTTCAGGATGAAAACATGTACATTTATATAGTTCTCCATCTATTCATTTTTTTCCCCAAGAGATGTTTTTGAGCCAATGGTGTTGACCAGTCACTATCTTATAACAAAGAAAGCCATTTCATCTATCATTGCTAAGCCTCGTATACATGCAACAGATTGATTTTTCTTATTTTTGCAAGAGCCGCATCACAACTGCATGAGAGCAGCATTCTCACCTGACACCTCACATTTTCTCTTCCACATCATCAATGAAGAAATGGAGGGGATTCCACACATGCACTACATCATAAAAAAGTTTACAAGGCAGTGTTTATTGTAAGGGTTAGAGACAGATCCTCTCCTACAGTAATCGTGGCTGATAACAGTCTTCCTGAGTCGAGACCTCAAATACCTCCTCAATCCTTTTCCCTATGTCACCTGCAGTGCTTCCCAGGGTGGCAAGAGACCTGGACAAGGAACAGGGAGCAGCCACACATAGCAGTCATGAGAGTAGAGCCCACGTCTTATAGTTTGCAAAATAGGCTCACACCCGGTACCTCTTTTCAACTCACACCCCACTTTGTTATCAGCAAGGCTGGTGTTATCTCCATTTTATGCAAGATTGAAACAAAACTGAAATGTGAAGTGATTTGTCCAAGGACACAGAACTCTTTAGATATTACATATTATCATCTAGTGTCACTCGCATGGCACTGTTTAGAGATGGTCCTCTGTGGTTCCTTTGGGATAAGACCAAGCTCCCAGCCTGGATACAATAGCAATTTACCAATGGCTGTTGTCAGCTATTACTCTTACTGTCTGCTAATTTAATTCCAAGACAGTTAGGCACGCCCACTTACTTGACTGGATTTTCTTATTGGATTCTTTTAAGACGACTTTGAACATTAAGACTTGGGAGCCAGAACTTTGGAGAACTAATATATGTTTAATGAGTGAAGTCAAGACTTAGGTCTTGGACTTTTTCTTTTCTTTTACATGCTAGACAGGCCACTATCAAAGGACCGACTCTTGGTGAACGATGACCTGGGACATTTTTTTCACAAGCAGAATGAGGACCTTTCGTGTCACCATGAATGCCGTGCGGTCCCTTGTGTTTTTCTTTGCAATCTCTTGGGTTGGATCAAGTTCAAGGATACGTGGGCCTCTTGTCGTTTGAGTTCATTTAAGAGTTCATTTCCCGGCTCTGACATCCAGCTCAGGAATTTCAGCAGCAATTAATCAGAGCTATATCCCTATCGGAAACATCATTAATCTTTACCAGACAGAAGCGATTAAGCTTGTGACTCAACTTCAACGTACCCTTTGGAAAGAGGATTTACCATTTTGCAAATATTTTGAAAGGGAAGTCGCAACTTTGAAGCAAAAGTGAGAAACAATTTTAAAGACTTAGATCCCCAATCTGAGAGTCATGCAACCAGTCCTGGAAGAAAGAGTTTGCTTCTGCTACAGATTATGAGAACCGTGGCTTCAAGGTTGAACACATCCCTGTGTGCATGCACACATACCCCTCCTCCTAAGGTCAGCCCCCAGCCCTTCTCTGCCCCCTTGCCCTGGGTGAGCTCATTTCATCCTGATTTCAATTATCACCTAGTGCCTCTGCGTGAGTGACTCATGCGTCCATTCCCTGACCCAGCAAGCCTTGAATCCCCCGTGCTGTAACATCCACCATCACCATGACTTTGAATGCTCAGAACTGCCAATCCCTGAGCTGATCTAATATTCTCTGGGCTTTATAGGGGTGAAGTGGGTGTTAAGGTGGCACAGGATCTGGGGACCACTACCTTGGTACAAATTCTCGCTCTGCTTCTCACAAATTGACCAGCTGTGGGCAAGTTATACGGCTCTCTGTGCCCCTGCTTGCCCGTCTAGAAAACGGGTATGAAGAGAGAGACTACCCTAATAGTCTGTTATGGTTAAATATGAGGTGTCCCCCTGAAGCTCATGTGTGAGCAATGCAAGGAAGTTCAGAGCAGAAATTAGTAGGTTATGAGGGCCTTGACCTAATCAGGGCATCAATTCACTAGTATGGATTAACTGGGTGCTGACTGTAGGTGGGTGGGGTGTTACTGGAAGTGGGTCATTAGGGGCTTACCATTGGGGTATATATATATATTTGTCCCCAGAAAGTAGTGCTCTCTCGCTCGCTCTCGCTCTCTCTCTCTCTTTAGCTTTCTTTACCATACCCTTTCCGCCATGATGTCCTACGTTACCCCATGCACAAAGCAATGGAGTCGGCCATCTACACGCTGAACCTCTGAAATCATGAGACCCAGATAAAGTTTTCCTCCTCTAAAATTGTCCTCCTTGGGTCTTTTGGTCACAGGAAAAAAAAAACTGACTTTTTAAAAACATTACATAAAAGTTTCATACAGTATATACCTTAGAGTAAACTGTCAAGCAATATTAATTATAATAATTAGTTGCTATTAATTATCATTCTCCTTTTTAATGTAATAATGTAATGCTTTAGGTACCTATTTTTATCCAGTTTAAAAATGTATGTGCATTCTTGCTCAGCCTGAGAAGGGCCCCACCTGACTTATGGCCCATGGGAATAATGTGTTATAAAATGTATCCATGGTGGCCTCACATTGTAAGAATAGGTGAAGAAGGGGACAAAGACAATCACAACAATCTTAGAAAGTGCTCCAGGGCTCAGGGGCCTATTTTTTTGTCTCCATTCCAAGTCCCAGGATATGAGAGCCAACCACGCAGCCATAACCACAGCAGAGAGCTGTGTTTACAGTGGAGGACATTAACCTCAGAGGTTAAAGATGCAGTTGTAGTCACGGGGGTACCAGCTGAGCTACAGGCTCTCTGCCACTTATCCTTTGACGTGTTCAGTCCTTGGTGGCTGCTATTTGGACATCTACTATTCAAAAGCCTCACATTGGACAAACTTCTCTTTCTCACATTGCATTTAATCAGAACCACTCATGATAGAACCATCCTTACTTCTTACTGGACAGGAGTTGTTATTTGCCAACTGAGCTTCCAGGGGACCCATCATTTTGCAGATGGTTTGAAAGGGGAAGAAGTGAGTCTCTGTGTTTTAAAAGTGCTCAGTGAGAACCAAGCACCATGGTTCTTGAAGCAATGCTTGAAGGAAATATTTCTTACTACTGCAAGGTCTGAGGACCTCACGCTCCCCTCCCCTGTCCATCAGGAAACCTGTTAGATGGAGCACCCCCTGAATCTGACTGCTTCCTACCTCCTCCGCTGACACCTTTCTGGTCCAACAAGGAGTGTCACTCCCTTAATCTATCCAAGCAGCCTCTTACCTGACAACTTGATTTTACTTTCACTTTTTTTCTTCTTAAACACTCCACAAAGAATTGCCAAAGTGGTGCTTTTAACACATTAAGTCTGGCATGTCATTCCTATATAAGAGCTTTTCGGGGGGTGGGGTCAGAGAGCACTCCCTCCCCAGCTCTTTCTCTGGCTCTGCATCCTCATCTCCCAGACTTAACATGTCAGTGTTAATTCTGCCTACCCATGAACATGGGAGGTCTTTCCATCTTCTGTGCTGTGCTGCCCTTGCGTTCCTCAGAAATTTTAGGACCTATGCCTTGATGGTTTCTCTGCCTGGCATACCTGCAACATGCACACACCTCCTTCAGGTCTTTGCTCAGAAGTGCCCTCTCACTAGGAAGCCTACCTAGACCAGGATGTTAGATGTTGTGACATGGCCCTGCGTGAGTGCAAACACACTCCATTCCTCGCCTTTTAACCACAGATGCCAATCTCCGTAACATCAAAACCAAACCAGAACAGGTTGTAGAGTTAAGTGGGATGTTCATAATTATCCTTGGGAAACAGAAATAAACTAAGCCTGCCTTGGGCCCGCTGGGACTAATACCCACACACAGCTGACATGCTCTGGATTTTCTCTCAGCATTGATTATCTCCTGATAAACTGTAGTATTCCCATATTTATTATTCTTGTTGGTGTAATCCTCTTAGAGCATCAGCTCATGAAGTTTAGGATAATGAAGCCTTTGTTGATGTGTTCTTAGTGTCTAGAAGAGTGCCTGACACCCTGGCCCTTAGTAGATCCTCAGTCAATATTAGTTAAATTGAATGGACACATGATATGGGGAAGTCAAAGATGATCTCAAAAGTTCATTCAAACTGTAAGCATGAGATGAATGTATCTTTTTATTTCTTTTGAAAATGGCAAAAATGAATGAGATGAATAGGCAAAGCTAAGATTCAAATCACAGTCATGAGATTCTGGAGTTTTTATGCCGGATCTGGAAGGGATACTAATAGATAACCGGACATAATCTCTCTCTCTTCCTTCAAAGAGGCCAATGGTTGAATCAGAGTTCCCAAGCTATTGCCCTTTTCTCCACCTGGAATGACTCTGAATTGTTTCTCTTTTTAGAAGTTTTCTATTGGTGCATTAATAGTCGGGTCCATGGTGATGTGTTCATAGCTGCACACCACACATTGTGGTCAGTTTTATTCCCCAGAGCCTCCCTTTTCCTTTTCCTCTTTCCTTCCCCTGATCCCCTTCCTCCAGCCACTGGTTTCTCTTCTAGTTTCAGGACATCCTTTTTTTCTTTCCTTCTTTTTTTTCCCCTCTAGCTTCCACATATAAGAGAAAACATAAGATCCATAAACATGGACTTTTTGGATCTCGTTTATTTCACTTATCCTGCAGTTATTCATTTCCACCCACGTACCAGCAATGCCCTGATTTCATCTTCTCTGTGGCTGAGTAGAACTCCATTGTGTATCTACACACATTTCTTTATCCACTTACCCATTGATGGACACCAAGGCTGGCTCCATAGTTTGGCTATTGTGAATCATGCTGCTATAAACATGGGTGTGCATGTATCTCTGCAGTATGTTGACTTTAATTCTTCAGGGTAAGTACCCAGGAGTGGTCTAGGTGGGTCATGTGGTGTTTCCATGCCTAGTCTTTAGAGGAAACTCCATACTGATTTCCATAGTGGTTGTATTAATTTATAATCCCACCAACAGTGTTCCAACATTTATTGTTATTTGTATTCTTGATGACTCCATTCTGACTGCTGTGAGTTGAAATTTCAGTGCAGTTTTGATTTGTATTTCCCTGATTGCTAAAGATGTTGAACATTTTTCACATATTTATTAACAATTTATATTTCTTCTTTTGAGAAATATGTGTTTATTTCATTGGACCATCTATCAGTTAGATAAATTGTTGTTTTTGTTTTTGCTTATGGGTTGGTTTTTGTTTTTGTTTTTTAGTTATTCATATAGTCTGGATTTTAATGCTCTGTCAGAAGAGTAACTAACAAAGATTATCTCCCATTCTGTAGGCTCTCTCTTCACACTCCTTTTCCTTTGCTGTACAGAGACTTCTTAATTTTATGCTATCACATTTATTAATTGGTATTATTTCCTGAGCTTTAGAGGGTCCTTTTGAGGAAGTCATTGCCTGAGATAATGTGTTGAAGTAGTGACCCTATGTTTTCTTCTGATCTAATGCCTAAGTCTTTGGTCCATTTTTAGTTGACTTTTGTGCAAGATGAGAGAGAGGAATCTAGTCTCATACTTCTACACATGGATAACAATTTTTCCCAGCACCATTTGCTAAAAGAGGCCATTTTTTCTCCAATGTATGTTTGGGGCATCTTTGTCAAGTATCAGATGACTGTATCTGTAGAGATTTGTCTCTGTGTCTTCTATTCCATTGGTCTATCTGTGTGTGCTTGTGCAAGTACCATGCTGTCTTTGTTACTGTAGCTCTGTAATATATTTTGAGATTAGCTACTGTGATGCCTCCAGAAGTCCTTTTTTTGGCTTAGATTTTCTTTGGCTATTCTGGTCCTCTTATTCTTCCAAATGAATTTTAGGCCTATTTTTTCTAGTTCTTTGAAGAATAGTATTGGTATTTTAATGTGGATTGCATTGAATCTGTATATGGCTTTGGTAGTATGGTTGTTTTGTCAATGTTAATTCTGCCTATCCATGAACATGGGTGGTCTTTCCATCTTCTAAGAACTTCTTCCATTTCTTTCTTCAATATTCTATAATTTTTATTATAGAGCTCTCTCACCTCCTTGGTTATTATTATTATTCCCCAGGCTTTCTTTTTTCTTAAGATTCTTGTGAATGAAACTGTTTCCTTGATTTCTTTTTCAGTGGGATCATTATTGGATTATAGAAAATCTGTCAACTTCTGTATTTTGATTTTGCATCTTGCTATCTTTCCAAATTTGTTAATCAACTCCAGCAGTCTTCTGGTGGAGCTTTTTTGAATATTCTAAGTATAGGATCATTTCATCTGCAAACCATGATAACTTGACTTCTTCCTTTCCTGTTTTATCCCATTTAGTTCCTTCTTTTGCCTAATTTCTCCAGCCAAAAGTTCAAGTACTATATTAAATCACAGGGTGATATTCTGGTTCTTCTCTTGTTCCTCATGTTAGAGCAAATGCTTTCAGTTTTTCTCCATTCCATATGATGTTAGCTTTGGGTTTGCTGTGCATGGCCTTTATGATGTTGGGATACGTTCCTTCTATCCCTGGTTTCTTTAGTGCTTTTTATCATGAATAGTGCTGGATTCTGTTAAAGGCTTTCTCTGCATCTATTGAGATGACTATGTGATTACTTAACTCTATTTATGAATTTCACATATTGATTTGTATATGTTGAACCATCTTTCCACTGGAGTGAAAACAACTTGATCATGATGTACAATCTTAATGTGCTTTTGAATATAACTTTCAATACTTTAATAAGGATCTTCGCACCTACGTCCATCAGGGATATTGATGTGCAATTTTCTTTCCTTGAGGTTTCTTTATCCAATTTTAGTATCAAAGTGATGCTGGCTTCATAGAATAAATTCTGAAACATTCCATTCCTTTCTATGTCATGGAATACTTTGAGGAGCACTGTCATTATTTCTTCTTTAAATAAGTAGAATTCAGCTGAGAATCTATCTGGTCCTAGGCTCTTGTTTGTTGGAAAGATTTTTTTTTAGTATTCCAATCTCATTGTGTATTATTAGTCTATGTTTTCTGTATTCTCTTTTTTCAATTTTGGTAGATCATATATATCTAGAAAATTGGCCATTTCTTTTAGATTTTTCCAATTTATTGGAATATGTTCTCAAAATTGTCCCTAATGATCCTCTGAATTTCAACAACATCTGTGGTAATATCTTCTTTTTCATCTCTAATTTTATTAATTTGGGTCTTCTCTCTCTTTCTTTTGGTTAGTTTCACTGAGGATTTGTCAATCTTGTTTATCTTTTCAAAGAAACAATTCCTCATTACATTGATCCTTTGAATTTTTTTTATTCTCTGTTTTGTTAATCTTGGCTCTGATCTTAATTATTTCCTTATTTCTACTAGCTTTGGAATTGGTTTGTTCTTGTTTTTCTAGGAACTTGAGATGCATCATTAGGTTGTTTATTTGGGAACTTTCTGATGTTTTATGTAGGCACTCATAGCTATAAACTTTCCTTAGAACTGCTTTCATCATGTCTTAGAGATTCTGGTATGTTGTATCTTTATTCTCATTTGATTTGAGGAATTTTTTAATTTCTCTCAATTTCCTCCATGACTCAGTCATTGTTCAGAAGTGTATTTTCAACTCCATGTTTTTCTAGTTTTTCTTGCTGTCGATTTCTAACTTTGTTCCGTTGTAATATGATAAGATGCAAGGAATTGTGTGATTTTTGTGTATTTACTATGTTCTTTATCTTTAAAAATCTCAGGGGCTGGAGTGTAGCTCATATAAGGCACCCGCCTCACATGCACATGGTTCCAGCACCATACCCTCAAAGAAAGGCTCAGATGGAAATTGTTCCCTAAAACTTTGCTTGCCCCACTCTCCCCCACCCCAAGGAAAAGTTACCTGCAGGGCTGGGCTAATTGTGTCCTTACAATGTTAACTTCTCTATCTTGTACATGTTCTAGAAACATCCATGTCTTGGTTCCTCACCCTCATGATCCCTTCACTGTCCAGAGTTTGCTTATATCATCATGAGTCTGGTGTCTTTGAGTGGACTGTGAGGGTTTAGAGATGGGGCACTAATGTTCACCATGGTTTCATGGCACTCAGCACAGTGACTGGCAACAGAGGGCTTGACTGTGTATCCACTCATTGGAACTAAGTCAGATTTGAATCAGTCACAACTATAGCTCCCACAGGCTTTGCAGCCCACCCACCCAACATGGGTTGCATACCCCCAACATGGTGCCTTCTTGTGGATCAAAGGCCCTTCCTTTGCTTTTCATTTACCAATAGGTTCCTATCCTCCAACTCACCCCTCTTCTAACTACAAAAGAGTTTTAAACACTAGTGTTATGTCAGAATGGACTACTGTTTTCTCCATGTACTGAAAATCAGCAGTTTAAGCTGAATTTGATTTACTAGTGAATAAAATAACTTTTAAATGAATTTGAAGCTATCAGATCAAATCTATCTTTATAGGGAATCTTCTACATTAACATTCTCCAAGTTTCGGCATACATATGGAATACATACCAGCACATGCCTCCGTGAGTCTGTCATCTGTGAAGTATATGGGGATAGTTTCAATTCTGTCATGTCATTTTTTTGATCCCCTAGTATTTTGAGGACTGCTGGGGTATCTCTTTTGACTGTTACTAGGCCATTGACCCTTTGCTCTGCTGTCTGCTTCTGAGCTGTTCATCATACAAGATCCTTTTACCATCTGCCCAGTCCCACTCCTCTAGGTTTGTTTTACTCAGCTTTTTGTAACTGTGACCAAAACACTTGACAAGAACAATTAGTGCAGGAAAAGTTAATTTTGGTTCATAGTTTCAGAGGTATCAGTCTATGGTTGGCCAACTCCATAGCTCTGGGCCCAAAGAGAGGCAGAACATCATGGCGGAAGGGTGTGGAGGAGGAAAGCAACTCAGGATATGGCATTCAGAAAGCAGAGAGAGCTCTGCTCACCAGGGACAAAATATACACCCCAAAGGCATACCCCAAGCAACCTACCTCCTCTAGGCCACCCTACCTGCCTGTGGTTAATACACAGAGGTAGATTAACCACCAATTAGGTTACAGCTCTCATAATCTAATTATTTCACCTCTAAAAATTCTTGTAATGTCTCACACATGAGCCTTTGAGGGACACCTCCTATCTAAACCATGACAATGTTTAACTTTGATTATACTCAATTTATACTATGCTCCTAATCTCAATCTACCTTCTTTCCATCTTTTCATGCCACTTTGGATCTGACTCATTCAACAATAACATGCCTGTTGATAAATGAAATTCAAGACATCCTTCAGGGGGCACCATCCAGGTTTACCCTTAACTGGCTAATGTCTGGCCAGTAATCTGCCATCCACATGTCCTGCCCAGAACCTTCCTCCACAACAGCACCTGGTGTGAATGGATGAAGATCATTTACAAACCTCCCTCTGTGGCTCCTTCAGGGCATATGATGCATGGTATCTTGCTACCTGTCCTTTCCCAGCGTGTTTCTTTGGTTTTGTCTGGAAGCAGGTAATTCATATGACAGGTGCATTTGATTTAAGATGTGCTGACTACCCTCCCCACCAGTCATTCCAGATTCTTTCCACCTTAAATCACCAATCCAATGAGGTGTGGGGAGAAACAAACTTGACTGAAAATCAGACAGGCCAGTCTGTCGCTGGGCTCTGTGTGTCAGGGTGATCCTTACCAAGCCCAGAGTCACCAGGGTCCCATGCACAAGTGGCAAGAGTCCAGCCCTGCAATGACAGATGCCCCAGCCACCATATGTACACGTGGAAAAGATGGCAGGCACGCCAGCTCTGCAGGCTCCTGCAGGGGGACATCCTGCTTACTTTTCACTCAGATGATATCTGTGTTTCAGCACACGTCAGCAAGCCCACAGACTTTGGCAGAATCATTGTTATTTTTCCTTTCATAACTGTCCTAGGAGGAATTGTGCAATCTCGCAGATTGTCACAGCGAGCTCTCTTTGGCGAGGGGCCAGGGCAGAGCGCTCTTCCTCAGAGGAGGCAAATTGTGAATGAGGTGCACCACTGGCAGATTGCTTTCCTTGTGCCGTTGAATTTAGTTTTCCTGGTGCTTCCCGAGGGCTCATCCGGCCTTGCTCAACTTGACTGGTTTAACAGATCAGCTCAAGTTCAGAAGCCTTCAAACTTTCCACGATTTCAGAATGCCTTTTTATTCCCGTCCTGACTTGGACAAGGGGGTTTTACAGGTGTTCAATCCTCCAACACAGACATGGTTCAGAAAAGAAAAGAATGGCAATAAATTATCCTGGGCCTAATCCTACTCCACTCGGGGGCAAAACAGAAGGAGGAAAAGAGGATCCGGCTTCTCACTGAAAATAAAAGTTATATTCTCTCAACAGTGACTTCCTTGAAATTGTGTTAGACAGTCCATGACCAGCACTAGGGAGACAACAAGGGAAAGAATATGCACTCAAAACTGGAAATGTCCAGGACTACTCATACTAATTGGCTAGAGCAGTCAGATGTGAATAAACTCAAAAAACAAAGTTTGCTCCATCAAAGAAATGCTGTTGGCATAACACACTTTATGGATTGTAAAAATTAATGTGAGGGGAATGTTAGTTACGACTAGGTTCGGCTACATAGAACACACAAACAAAAAGGAGGAAAAGCAAATTCAAAATTTGTTTTCATGTCTTTCTTTCATAAAAGAATCTGGCAAATAGATCATTCAAAACTTTCAGGATAATTTCCTGCTCACCAGGGACAGAAGTTCTTTCTAGCTCTCTGCTACGATATTATCACCCACCTTTGAGTCTCAATATTGCTTCAAGTTCCAAAATGGCTACAGACGTAAAGACTCTTTTCTAGGGAGAGGGGAAAGCAAAGGAAAATGCTTAACTAAATAAATACCTAAAGGGCACACGGAACCACGGGTCACATGCCAGACCAGGTCCTATAAGCACAGATGGCACTGGACCCCAGCAGCCACAGAACATTACTATCAGCTCCAAAATGAGATCACTTCCCCCAGGGCTGAAGCTGAGGGCTCAAAATAGAACACTCAGCCCAAGACAGAGGGGCAGAGATTTTCCTTGCTAGACTGAGGTCCAGTGGGCAAATCCAGGTTAACCTGAATGATGCGTCGTAGGGTAACTTGGCCGTGCCTGTCTCCCTTCATCCAGAGGCAAGCTGGTTTAACAGTTGAGCCATCAGTTCTTATTTCAAGAGAATTTGAGCTCAAATGCTGCACCTCCACTTACTGGTTGCAGGGTCAGGAGTGTGTCAGGTAACTAACTGTATTGCACCTCAGTTGCCCCATATTTAAAGTGGAAAGAATGTGATTGTCCACCTCATAAGTAATGGCAAGGATCAAGTTAGGACTCTGACATCAGCCACCGTCAGTATTTGTTGGGGACCTCAAAGTTTATGTTCATCGGGGTTCTCCAGAGAAGAGAACCAGCAGGTGACTCATGTGGACCCACATGTACACATATGTGTGCCGGGAGGGAGGGGAGAGGGGAGACAGAGATTTACTGCAAGGAAAAGGCTCTTGCAACTGTGAGGACTGGCGAGGCTGAAGTCAGGCAGGCTGGAGGGTTAGCTGCACCAATGTCGTGGTTGCATCTGAAGGCTGCAGATGGGGGCAGGGTTTCTGTGTTGTAGTCTTGAATTAGCACTGTGCTACCGCAGTCCTGGTTCCCAAGTCCTTCCTCTGATGAAATGAGGTTCACCCACGTGACCGCAGCAAATCAACTTCTGTACATAGCCAACTGACTTAAATGTCAATCACAGCAACAAGTTGATTGGTCTTCAGTCAAATGATGAGGTCTGTCACCTAGCCACGTTGACACGTAAAATGAACCTCCACAGAGAACCGATACACATGTGGCGTGTCTCCACCCAGATTCTTAACAGACAAATTAAAAAATGAAAAATGAGAGTTGCAGGCTGGAACCTGGAGGGCAGGGAAAGGCTGGGATGGAAAGTGTGAGTTACTTTGGCAGGTGAGGGACTTGGTGGCATCACGAGCTGCTCCACCCTGTGCTTGGGTTCGGGGGACACAGAGGGCTTCCAGTGGTGCAGGTGAAACCCTGTGGAAGCAAAAGCTGAGTTTCCGCTGCCAGGTTCATACCTGAGAGGTCAGAGAGGAAGGGCTGGTGATGTTTTCTTCACTAATTTTCCAACTGGATTACCAGGAAGGGGTAGCAGAGGGACAGAGAATCCATGACACTCCTGTCCATCTCAGGCCCTCACAGGGAATGGCCATCAGGAATCAAGAGTCCTCCTGCCAGCATCGCTGCTCCTCATCCCCACTGCCCTTTTTATCACAGATGCAGCAGACACTTGGTGCTGTTTTACTACCTGTTTGGACCCTCAAGAGTAGCATGCCTGTCATCCCAGAGACTCAGGAGGCTGAGGCAAGAGGATCATGAGTTTAAGGCCAGCCTCAGCAACAGCGAGGTGCTGAGCAACTCAGTGAGACCCTGTCTCTAAAATACAAAATAGGGCTGGGGATGTGGCTCAGTGGTTGAATGTCCCTGAGTTCAATTTCCAGTAATCCCCCCACCACAACCTCCAAAAAAAGAAAGAGTTAGTCTCTGAATCCTGGGTTATGAGTTTTGGTTAAGAGGTTTCCAAGACCTAAGGAAGATTCCCACTGCACGCAAGACCCTGTATAACCCTACATCCTGCCAGCTGCTTGTTTCCTGTGTATGAAGAATAACCCCACTCCCAGCCCCCAAACCCCGTCAGGAGAACCAGCGGGGTTCCAGGTGTCGGGCCAGGTCTAGATCTTTTGATACCTCCAGAGCAGATTCCCCACCACCTGGGAAAGCTGCCCTGTTCTGACATAGAAGCCCTCAGTGAAGCCAGGTCCATGCTGAGAGACCCTGACTGCCCCAAGCAGGGGTGGGCAGCAGTCTTTGGGGCTCACTGTACACCCCACATTTCCTCCTCTGTGAGAAGTCTGAGGGCTAAAACAGGATGTGCTGGCCTCGCCTTTTCTCTGGCCCATGAGATGGGGTGGGGCCAGGTGACTACGATGACCAGTTAGCTGGGAGCTCATGCTACCTGTCACGTCACTGCCAAGCCACAACACCAGATTGTCAGCATGAGACTGGGGGAGGAGGGCAGCTCTTGCCAGCCACACTTACAGACAGCTACTCCAGGATGCTGGATCTGTGAGACAGTGGAGCAGCTGGCCTGACCCGGCAGCCGGGTGGCAGGGAAGGACATACAGCCTTAAACCATTACTGGGGGTTCTTTTATATATAAACCCCAAACAAACCTCGGTTCCCCAAATGATAGAGATCAGACGCCAGGGAGCGTTGTCAGCCTTCCAAGGGAGTCAGCAGGCCTGAGGCCTCTCTGCAGGCAGAATCCTAAACCCAGTCAGGTGTTCAAGGGACCAAGCAGAGCAGGGTGAATGAAGGAGGCAGCTAAGCACATGAGAGCCGAAATGAAAGGCCAGCGAGCTCTGTCCTGCACATGCCAAACACACGTGGGTTCCTGTCACCAAATCCCGTCATTTTTTCAGAAGAATCTGGAGGTTTGTGTGAATTTCCTTGATGGAACACAACCCTCTGTGGGTCAGCAGAACTGGACTGAGGGTTGAGGCCACTCGAGGTTCTCACTCCAGCTTCCTGTTCCCCTACCTCAGGTCACAAGCAGCCTCCCACAAGTTGGCCATGGCCCATAGATTCAGAGCCCATTACTTGCTGGGTGACGTTGAACATTTTGGTCTTGTCCTTAGTACACCCATCTGTAAAGTGGGGGAAATGCCTGGTTCTCCATTAGAGCTACATCTGGCCAATGAAGTCTCCTATGCACACAGGCAAAAAAAAAAAATGCATTTAGCTGTTTCTTGGTTCCTAATGATGCTGTAAACCTGCACTCGTGGAAGTTACATTCTTGCAAAAGATCTGTGAAATCAGGCCTGAGGAATCTGGGCTGCAGGATGCAAAGCTTCCTTTCATTCTCCTTAAAATATGTGTCATTTTGTCCAGAGGAATCGGACATTCTTTTGGTAGAGCCTCTGCTCTCTTTTGCCACCAGAAGACCCTGCCTCTGGAGGGAGTATTGATGGTGACCTGCATGGAGGAACGGAAACATATGTTTTGCCAGGATATTTAAAATGGGATGATGCCTCTCAGCTGATCAGAGAGAGAGACCTAGTGTGTCATGGATTTGGTCCCTGCCACCTCACTGGCTTATCAGTTTCCAGGTTCTAACTGAGCTCTGGTGGTTCTGATTAAGTTATCTCTGACCTCCTTCAGCTTTACAGTCTAAACTCTCCATGCAATGCTGCTTTTAAGAATGATCTTTCAGAACTCACATCCAAACTGACTCCCTCTGGGTGCAGATGATGGGCGGCTCCCACTGAATGTCTTTAGGGTAAATCTTTTTCCATGTCACGTGGTCAGTTCTAGTCTAAAACTCCTAAGAATCCATCTAGATGGGCCATCAGACCCACCTGACTGAAGGAACCATTGTCGTTTTTGCCAGGCCAAGAGCAGGAAATCACCTAAGTCAGCGTCAGATAAATGAAGCCAGTTCTGCTCTGGATGGACTTGGATCTCCTTCCAACTTTGATTTCGTGTGCCGTTAATGTTTTCATCAATAGCACCTTTTACTGCCTGCCTTTAATAAAGAGGATTCCCATTTATCAGGATCCCAAATGTACAGAAGGAACACATTCTCTGGGAAGTCCTTGATGTGGTTGGAATGCAACAATTCAGCTGAAATAAAAGTCATCCTAAGGGGCAGCCCTGGTATGAAATCTTCATATGTGGCAAAGAGTTCTCAATTTAAAACAAAACAAACTAACAAAAAAATGCAGTACTCAATCATGTTAGAAAACAGGTCCAAGGTCATAGGATGCCTTAGTCATATAACTGAAACCTTAAAGCTAAAAAGAGAAAACTAAGTAGTATTTTAGGTTTGGGCTAAATTAATGCAAGTAAGGTAGCTACCCCTAAATGCTCAGAAATCTCATTCTTTTTAGTTGCCCTACAAGTTTCATATGATCATCCCATGAAGAATCTGTCTCATGGCTCCAGTTCTGGGAATGTGTTCAGTTTGACATAGTTTTAATGGGATAACTGGACTTCTATTTGAGGGTACCTTGTGAGGCCTTTTAGGAACTGCCATATAAGGATCTTACAATTTAAGCCAATGGTAGTTCCCTAAAGCTGATGTGTGGGTGGGTGACATTTGAGTCACCTAGGATGTTCTAACACTATGTATTCATAGACCCCATCCTATACCAGCACCACCAGAATGTTTAGGGGTAAGATCAAGAATCTATGTCTTAAACACATTCATCAAATGAAACTGATACAGAACAACTTTGGGTCCCACACAAGTCAGGAATTCTGTTGTGAGTGGCAGACATCTCATTCCAGGTAGTTTGCACCTGAAAGGAAATTAGTCGATGCCAGTAACTAAAAAATCCAGGGCTCTAGCAGTGACATTAGGAATCACAATGCATCCCTGTCTGTCAACTCCTTTTAGGTTTAAGATATGGCAGCCCAGAAATCTGTATTTTGAAAATCCCCCATTGACCTTATCTATACCTCCTAAAACTCCATAAATAGTGTTCCATCATGACTCAGAGGAGATCTGCTAAACTGTTTGCACCCCGGTTGCTGTCTTTCTTCAACCAGGAATTCTCACGAGAAACTTTCCATTTCTTTTTTTAGGTTTTCATGTTTTATATTAATTCGTTTGGGTCTTGGCATACCTGGTGATTTCTGCTAAACTAACTGAAATTATTTTGGAAATAGGTTACCATTTCCAAACCTTTATCATTACTATAGATAAAATAATGAAGACTGACAGATGATCAGTAAAAGAGAAACAATATATAAGGGGAAAATGATAGAAAGCAACTACTAATATGTGAATTGAAAATATTAGCATTAAGTTCTGAGTGAATGAGGCCTTATTGCAACACTAAAACCTAAAACACTATTTAGTTTTTCTCTTTCTAGCTTTAAGGTTTCAATTATATGACTGGGTTCATCCTATGACCTTGGACCTGTTTTCTAACATGATTGAATATTGCATTTTTCATTTTGTTTCAAATCACCTCATCATCTGTGAAAAAGCACAGCTGTCCCCCATTTAAAGGCTGAAAAAGCTGAAGCATGTCCCTGTGCCCTTTATGTCTATATCCTCCCCCAAAAGCAGCAGCTGGTCAAGATGACTCCCTGAGACTCGCCCTGTCTCAATGAGCCCACTCTCCAGCCAGTGAGTCTGGCTTCCCATTCCCCCACATCAACAGCCCAGAAGAGCGAGAAGGTGCTATCTTCTGATTGGTTACTGACAACCAGATCATGTCCTGTGATTCGGACCCCCACCCACCCAACCCATGTGGGTGTGGAGCTGGATCTTCAGACCTACCTCGTTGGCTTCTTCTGGGCTGCTGCACGGGAGAGTTATTACTGCAGGTGACAAATCCCTTTTTCTTGTCAAATTCTCAATGACAAACACACTAACAAAAATACTTAGCATCTTTCTAAATGTCCACTCTTCCCATCCTGTGGGAAGTGACTCTTTGCTCACCTGAGCATAGCGGTAGGAGGGTTTCATCGCTCACCGAGCCCTCGCCCTGGGTTCATCATTGACAACTTGGCCACCTCATAAATGGTGGCTGCTCTCTCATCTGGACATATCAGTGGTGGAAACAGAACTTTCCCCAGAGCCTCTTCTCTGGTTGTCAGCCCTTCTGGCCTGTGTGGTCCTTGGCATTAGCACATTTTGTTCACCGTGGAAGGGAGGGAAAGCTCTGTCAAGGGTTGTCCCTGCTGGCAATGGCTAATTGCATTTGAAGGGAGAGAAGCATCCTGTGTCTTGATTTTTCAAAGTCAGGCCCACGATTCCCTGTGCCCAAGAGCACAGTCTCTTGCGCTGGTTCCTCCCCATTGGAGAAGTTAAGTAATTGCCCACGGTCGCCGACAGCTTTTGCTCTCTGATGCTAGCCATCCAGCCACAACAGAGAGCCACTTCAAAGTCACCAAACTACAGAGTTCCCGAACTTTAGTTAATAATATGGTTTCTGCCTAGCCTGGGTCCTCAGGGTACCAGAAAATTCTTTGGTAAATGAAAAAGTATATATATATCACATTTTGAATACATGTTCTTCCCATGTCCCTCAAAATATAATTTACTTTGAAATATACTATTTAAAGAGAGAACAAAGATCGCCCCCAGACTGGATTGCTTTCCTTTTTTTCCTACATGATCTTGGGAATTGGTTGCTCAATTGGGAACAAGGGAATTTGTTGGGAGTTTTGCAACATAAATCAATTCATTGACTATTCTGGAACATTCTCCTCTAAGGTCATAGCTGTTGGTTTCAAAGGAAAGCTTTAAGAGCAGAGGAAGGGCTCCTGAAATGGTTATTTGGTATAACTTGGCTAAACTTTAAAGTAGAGCAAAAAAAAAAAAAATTCTGAATGTACAAGGTGTTCCTGATATAATGAATTACAAGTGTGAGGGCTTTGAATCATAATAGCAAAAGTAATTAAGTAGAAAGGCGTCCAACAAACAGAAAAGGGTCAGAGATAAGAAAGGAATAATTCCCTCCATCTGCTGACTTGAGGAAGCAGATGCTATTTTTAATCTCCAAAGGAAGCGCTTTCTTCTTCCTTCAGAGAAGGAAATATTTCTTTTTTTCAAAAAAAAAACCTAAATTGAGTATGATGGCTTTGAGGCAAAAAAACTAAAAAATAAAAAAAAGGAAATAAAAACGTACCAGCTAATCTCATATCTGAGTTTCCCTTCTAGGGCCACTTGAAATTGGAGGCATTTCTTTTTTTTTTTTTTTTTAATTTGACCCTTCAGAAGTTGTGGGCAGTTTGAGATGTCCAAAACCCAACCACTTTTCTGGAGCTAAAAAGCAAAGATACAATTGTTGAGACACCCGTAGGCAGACACACGTTCCGAGTCCTTTGGAAACGTGCTGTAGACATAAATGATGGCCGGGTCCCCTCTTCCTCGTTGGTTGGAAACTGCCTGTTTCCACCCCCGTCCTCAGCATCCCTGCCGAGGGTGTGGAGTGGGCGGCTGCTGCCGTCTGCCTGTGGCCACATAGAGCAGGCCCTGAAACAAAAACACAAGGTCACAGTTTGAAATCCCAGTCTCCCTCCTCCTGGCTCTGTAAAGGTCAGTCAGATCATTTTCTTGGCCTCTGTTTACCTGGAAAATGTAGGTTCTCACTGAGGCGGTTGTCAGAAGATTCCATCATTGAATCCACATGAAGCTTCTGACAGGCCACTGCTCCTCATTCCCATCTCCATGCACCTGGGCCAGTTCTCCCAGCCCTGGAGTAGAGTTAAGGTCGAACATGGAAGAAAAGAAGGGAGAGGAAGCAGGAGGACTACAGAGCAAAGGCATAAACCCTGCCGGAGGCCATTGGCCATCAGCCCTGCTGGGGGGCCTCCTGTTGACAGTGGCACCCGGTGGCCACAGCCATTAGTACTAGCATCCATGTGCTACATGCAATATCTTGTGCAGCACAAGGGATCGTGGTGAATCCATCACATATCCTGTAGGTATCCTGCAGTCATGTTCTCTCTGTTTCCATTGAGTTTCTTCTCAGCTTAAATCCTGAATTTCTTCTCTTATGACACCTGCAGAGTCAGCGTTTGTGCTGAGCAGGACTTCCTGCTTGTCCACAGCAGGCCCCACATGGCTAGATTCAGTGCAGGCACTTTGGCCTGTCAGATCCCAGCAGTGTTCTGGTTAGAGGGCCCCAGAAACGTCTCCCCCAGCTTCCTGCTGCTCAGGGGTTTATTAGTGTGTCGTGCGCATGGTCATCAGAGCCACTGATACACAGGTCCCTTTCTGAGTGTTCAGTCTCATCCTTGGGGTCACCAGGGCATGTTGGGGGCTGAATTCCACAGTATTTTCTGTTTGCAGCAGTTGTCTGGGGGCTCCTGGAGACGGTGAGGCCCACAGGAGGGATCCAAGGCCCACAGGAAGTCCTTGCAGGTGGGACGTGGTCCCAGGGGGGACATGGTCTCAGCTGTCTTTGTCTCTTGGTCCAAATTGAGCTTCAGAGCTACATTAGGGCAGTGATGTAATCCTAAACACTCAAAGGAAAAAAAGTGGAATTTCTTTGTTCCCTGGAGAGAGTTCACATCCTTCTCCTTCCTTCCTTCCTCCCTTCCTTCCTTCCTTCCTTCCTTCCTTCCTTCCTTCCTTCCTTCCTTCTTTCCTTCCTTCCTTCCTCCCTTCCTCCCTTCCTCCCTTCTTTCCTTCCTTCCTTCCAGCTCTGCCTCACACACACACACACACACACACACACACACAGTGTCTCTGCCTCACTCCTCCCAGCCGAAGCTCCCCTGCCCTTCCCTGGCTTCCTTCCTTAGAGTCTCCTGCGCTGACTGGGGAAGACATGTCTTGGGAAGGTCCCTCTGCATCTCTCTCTTTGCTCTCTGAATGATGCCCCTCCCCTGTGATTGTTGGTTTTCAAACTCCAGGCTGATATTGATGCTAGGGATTTAGAAACAAAAGACCAGAATTGGCCCCCCTAAATACTCCCCTAAATCACCAATTGCTATTAAAATGCTTCTGACGCTCTTCATGTGCTTAACTCGTTATGAGAGAGACAATAAAATTGTATGATTAATAAGATACATGTGTATGTTGGGTACTATTCACAGAGAGCTGTAGCCTGGGTGGAACATACAAACGTAGGCACACACCTGCAGGTATTGCTGGGTGGTTTTTAACTAATGTAAGGTCTGATCTTTTAGCAAGACTAGCTCTGCACAGAACCCGGTGTAGAAATGCCAGGGAAGGGCTTGTTTTGCTTCAGAGCTGTTATTTCTTGGAGCACCACCATGGAGTGGAGGAGAGGGTGGCTTGTGATTTGCACAGTGCTGACTTTGTAAGATGTCACCATTAGCAGCAGACAGGGCCACAGACATGTGTTCATTGTGTGGCCACGGCTGCCCACAACCCCAAAGAGCGTGAGCATGGCGGCCCCTCCCCTCCTGCCCTGGCTGGAGCCAGGACGCTGACCTGTAGTTGTGCCTGTCAGTGTCCCCTGCTGCCTCTTTCTTCCTGCACCACTGGGTCCCTTTGAGGAGCAGCATCTCGTTGTGGAATGTGCTCTTTGTTCTCAGTGGACACTGTAATCCTTTGTCCTATTTCTCTCACTTCCCAAACTCAATCGCTCAGAATGTGGGATTCAGAAAAATACACCTATATCATTTTCCTGAGAAATGCTGGAAGGGAATCCCCAGGTGGAAGCTATTATCCTAATAAATAGCTATTGCTTTGGCCTCACCAGGAATTATCTTCCCTCCTTTCAGAGGACAAACCACGGAGTTTGCTTGTGGGACTTTCCTTGTCCTGCTCTGCCAGGGTCAGCCATGGTGTCCGCTTCTCCACGTCCTTCTCCCGTCCTCCTCCTGGCTGCATCCTGGTTCTGGGGGGGTGTGCACAGTGCCACAGCCGACCAGTCAGAGCCACTGAGCTCTCACTACCTGAGGGCGCAGAACCCCAGCTAAGGTGCCCAAGACAGAGTCAGAGTTGAATCTTTTTATCGGCACCATCAAGGTTCCAGAGCCTTCCTTCCTCTGTCTCCAGTCTTCCCACAAGTTTCTAACATTCCAGCAAGTTATTAGTTTTGCTTGTTTTATTTATTTATGTTTCCTTGGAACCAAGAAAAACCTGATCCAATGACCATATATACGTTATATATGTGTGTAGGCATATGTGTGCATGTGTATGTGTGTATATGCATGTGTGTATAGACCTATATAATAAATACATATCCATTTATATATTTTATATTTATGCTAATTTATATCGTTTTATTTACACATTTATACATAAAGTATATCTTAATATATGTAGTATCTATTTTCTATATTTATATACATAAAGTGTGTCTTTTCATCAATGGCCCACACCATGCTGCTTCAGAGCTTGGGCTAGCTGTCTCTTGCTTTGAGGCCTGCACCTTCTTCCTCCTTATTTATTTGCATGTGCCCTGGAACTGACTTATCTTATCCACAAAATCACTACATTACATGCCCTGTGTTTTGGTATGGGACTTCACAGGGACTCAAACATCCATCAAACCACAGAGCTTTGGCATCAATTAAGTTTCAGGCCGAGAGACAGCAAATTTCCCTGAGGCTTTAGGGCCTTATCCTATAGATTTAGTGTGTGTGTGTGTATGTGCATGGTGGTGGTGCACATATGAGTCAAGAGTTCCAAAGAATCAGAATCAATGTGAGGGCGGGGAAGAAAGAAGAGGACGAAGGAGGAGAAGGACTAGGGGAGGTGAGAAGGGAGGAGGCGCAGCAGGACGCACTGGTTCACATAAATATGCAGTCTGAGAAGAGCCACAGTCAAGCTGGACGCTGGACAGCAGGTGGTGTGGATCAGAGGCCTGAGAGCTGCAGAGCCAGCAGTGAAGACCCCGGTCCAGACCTTCAGCCTGCTCACTCAGGGAAGGCACAGAGGGATGCGAAACTGCAGCATTCTGGGTCCAAGTGGACCTTCAGTGTCTTCTCAACCCGACAGGTTACGATCAGGGTAGAAAATAAATTGCTAAAAAAAGAAAGAAGGAACACAATAACAACAAGAGAAGTAGCTGAAACAGATCAGAAGTTGGCTTCTCTTTCTGGAATATTCCAGAGGTGGGCACGTCGTCCAGGGTGTCAGTAGCTGCCCTCCAAGAGATGTACCAAGCCCCCAGCTTCCTCCTGCTGCTCCCCCACTGCTCTCTGGCTCTGTAGCAAGGTTCTGGCCAGGTCAGCAACTGCAGGTGGCTCACACTGCTCACCCACATAGCGGCTCCCAGGAGGGGAAGGAGGGAAGGTACATCTGAGGAGACCACTCAGAAGCACATCCCTGCTGTTGCTTGCCCCACAGTGATGGCGTGTCCCATGGCCTCGGTGGGCTGTGGGAAGCAGTTCTAACTGGCAACTGTGTGACCCCCCCAAAGTAGGAAATTGTCATCACCAAAAGGAGGAAAAAGCCAATGTTCACTGGGGATCAGTGACTATTCCCTGCTCCCTGGGCCATTAGGAGAGGGCTGGGAGACTTCACGCTATTTCTCTTTGGGGACCACAGGCGCACACCCCAGCCCCGCTTGAGCTATGCCAGAGATGCTTGAAAACCTGGATATGCCCTAGACACCCTTTTAAACAGACACCAACAGTGAAATCGAGGGGAAATCATCTCCCTCTCAGCTGTGGGTTAGACACCAAACCTGGCTTTCAGCATCTCTTTAAGGTTCTTCCTTTTATTCATCCACCTGATCAATAAGACTTCCAGTTTCGTTAGTGTAGAAATTATATGCTTTCTGGAGTGTACACAGTAGAAGAAATCCTTCCTCACCCAATGTTGATTTTAAAGCACTAAACCTTGAAAAAAGAACTAAACATCACGCCATGCATATAAACCTCTGTGTGTGTGTGTGCATGCGTGTGTGCATGTGTACACCTTAATGGATGCGCTGTGCCATACCCAGTGTTTTAGTGGGCTTTTGCATCACCATGACCAAAATGCTCAACTAGAACAACTTAGAGGAGGAGAAGTTTATTGGGGCCTCATGGTTTCAAGGTCCCGGTCTATAGATGGCAGACTTCATTGCTCCAGGCCTGAGGTGAGACGGGAGGGTATCATGGGGGAAGGATCCAGGAGAAGAAAGTTGCTCCGTTTATGGTGGGGTCAGGAAGCACAGAGACCGAGAGGGAGGGGAAGAGGCTGTAGGAAGACCCAGCTCCTCCAGCCCCGCCGCGCCTGCCGACAGCTACCACCCAGCCTGTCCATTCCAACTGGGACGGACTCTTTAGGTTCCAGCTCTCACAGCCCCATCACTTTAACTCTGGATATTTCTGCATTAACACAGGAGTTTGGGGGAGACACCTCACATCCAAACCACAGCACCCATCATCATACCTATCAGGACAGAGGGGAGAGAGAGAAGGGGGTGGCCGCCTGGTGATCTTGCCCCCCCCAGGCTCCTCCAAACCTTGGATCAGAGTGGCCTAGAGTGCCTGGAACAGAGGTGTCCTCATCCCAAAGAATGCTGTGCCCGCCGTCTAGCTTTAAAGCTGCCCCTGGAGGCTTTAATTCCATTGGAACTTTGTCAGGAACTTTACATTTAAAGCCAATTTTTAAGTTTTATTTTGTTATTTTTTTTAATCAATATGTGTAGTGGTGCCGGGGGATGGAAGCCAGGGCCCCGGGCATACTGGACGGGTGCCCCACCTGAGTACGTCCCTGCCCTCAAATGGCTCTGTTTACTCCTCCCAGGGAGAGCCTCCACTTTCACTCTTGGTCAAACGTGGTGCCAGTCGCAGAAATCTCCTTTCCAGAGCCCTCGTGGGGCACACACTGGTCCTGGCTCCCTGGAGAGCAGCCGGAGCTCCAGCCACTGAGCTCCCTGTCACCGGTGGCAAAAGTCCCTACGTCTCTTTATGGAGGCCCCAGTCACTCCTGTGTACTGTCTGAAAATCACACTCCACAGTGTCTCCTTGTTTGCCCTGAGGCTCTGGGTAGGATAAGGAGAAAGAAACCACCAAAAAATTGTGCAGGTCCTCTCTGTCCTGCCAGTGCGTCTGGCTCTTACTCCGTTGGTCCCGGACAGCAGCAGAGCTCAGCCACCCTGAGCACTCTCCAGGCAGGGCACTGGCGTTAAGAGACTGGCCTAATGTGTGGGGTTGCAAGCAGAGCTGCTGGTCCCATGTGGTCCCTGCTGTCCCCCACCCACATCTCTTTGTTCTGGGAAGCAGATGCCATGTTGGGATGTAGTGGGACTGTCACCTCTATTAAACAAGAGACACTGGGGCTGTTGGGTATCCCTTCACAGAAGGGGCCATCTGCTGCTCTCTCTGCTTGGACCTGGGACTCAGTCTCTTGCTCTTCGCCCTCACCAGAGCTCTCTCTGATCACCCTATTTAAGTAGCGCCCTCCTTTCCTTCTGCCATTCTCACTTCCCTGGCCTGCTTGGTTTCTACCCACAGGCCTCGTCGACATCTGACATCACATATATGCATCTGTCATCTCTCTCCCCCACTGGGATGCAACCCCATGGGAGCAGAGATTTGGTTTGACTTCACCTGTTGCTGTCTCCCTGGAGCCCAGGAGAGTTTCTGGCATGCATTAGGTGGGCAATAAAAATAAATGAGCTGTTGAATGAATTATGAGATTGTTGTGAAAAAGAGAAGGAGACGTGTCTGTCAAGGGTTTCACACGGTACCTGGCCTGTGCAGGTCCTCCGTACAAATTAGCTATTTGTATTGCTGTCATCAGACTCTCAGGGAAAGACTGAGCTGGTAACTTCCCTCGAACCTTAGCTCTCTAGGATGCTCCCAGGTTACAGCAGAGATGCACACGTCACCCAAGGCATGTGCGGTGGGTGTTGTCTCAGTATTTCTAAGGTCAGCACATGGAGTGGAAAACCAAACACAGTTTGAATTACCCTTTGCTGTGGTTCCAATGTGTCCCCTGAGTTTCATAAACAGGGAACCTGGTGCCCATTGCAACAGTGTTCAGAGGTGGAGCCTTTGAGAAACAGAGCCCTTATGCATGGATTAATCCATTCCTGAATTAGTGGATGAAACCATTCCTGAATTAGTGGATTAATGGGTTAGCCTGGGAGTGAGCTCGCTCTAGCACCTGGCTCTGTCTTGTCTGGGAAGCCATATGCCATGTTGTGATGCAGCCAGAGATGCACCAGATACCACACCTTGGAATTTCTGACCCCTAGAACTCTCAGGTAAATCAACCACTGTTCTCTATAAAAGTGCTCAGTCTGTGGTATTCAGTTACAGCCACAGAAAACCGACTAGGCCGTGCTTGAAGAGTCTTTTAGAAGAACTTACTGTGAAGACTCACCTGCCAGTTTTCTCTATTTCCAGCCCAAGTGTTCCTCCAGATGAAGAGACTGGTTGTTCTTCTGTTGAGTAACAGATGGAGCCATTGGCCTGTGTTAGGGACATGGATGTACCAAAAGTGGTGACAATAGCTGAAGTCATTATCATGGTTATTGCTGGTCTATTTAAGCATCAGAATGTTTCTCAGTTGGGTGAAATGTGGTCTGGGACCCAACGTGGGAGATGAGCAGTTTGTATCTTCTAAGGCACCCTGATGGTTGTACTCTCATAGACGTCAGGCCCAGTGGCCATGGTGGCTTCACTTGTGCTAGTTCTGCCTGGTATGTCCCTCTCCACCCTCCTACCCTTTCTATTTTCTGCCACACACGTGGTTAAAGGGCTTGTGTTTGTGGAGTCATAGCAGTGACCTGAGACTGTCCTGCTCAGATTGTTCCCTGGCTGGAAGGATCTTTAACGCCTCCCTCTCCAAACTTTCTGTCTGCACCGGGTCTGTAAGGAAGGCAGAGGTGGCCTGTCTCTAGAATGCAGTCAGAAAGCTCCAGGACTAGAACCCAGCAGTGTGGCCCCCTGGTCCAGTGACTTCTCTGACCCTTACTCAGCTGCATTCCGAGTCTCCAAGGTCACACTGCTGTTCTCCCGTCTCCCAATCCTGCTCTTAAAGCCAGAGGACAGGCCTGTGTCCTTTAGTCCTCTGCTCTGAGCACAGGACCAAGCATCCTCTGAGGAAGGCTGAGCTGTCCTTCACTCTGGCCCTGCCTCAGTCTCCACCCGCTGCTTCCCCAGGGGTGGCTGGATTTCCTCATGGCCAGTGGGAACCACCCCTCTGCTCTGAAAAGGACCAGTGTCCCCCTTTCCCATCCTCCGGCAGCTGCCGTCATGCTTGGTAGGGAACACCACCGTGGAAGCGCCTGTCATGGGAATCAGGACAACACAGGCCACGGGAGTCTCCTATTTTCTTTTGGAGTGGGGTTGAGCAGGGGCAGCTTCCTCAGAGACCAGGAGACACACCAGACAGACAGCACAAGCAGGTAATGCGGAGGACTCCGAGACTCCGGCCGTGTAAACACAAGTGCATTTTTGAAGTAATAAGCCTTTGCCTGGTAGATGGTAGATGATTGCGGTAGATTAGATTGTGGCTAGGAATGACCTCACATCGTACAGATGCCCCGAGGAGCCTTCTCACGGGGCGAGACATAACACAGAGCAACAGTGTGTTGCTGAAGAGTGAGCAGAGTTCTAGAAAATGTCTGACCACTGATGAATTGGATTCTGCTTTTGGGTTTGGACTGGAGCCTTTGGACCACTTTCCCAGTCCTTTAAGCACAAGTCCACCACGGCCACCACCGCCCCACCTCACTCCCCCCATTCACTCCTGCCACATGCCACCCACACACGTATGCATGTGTGCACACACACACACAATCACACACAACAAACACAAGCACTTTCTTTCCTGCTCCTCTGGATGTGGCCTCTTCAGTCTTCTCACGGGTTATGACCATGTAGGAAATGACAGCGACTAAGAAGGAGACACAAGAAGGGAGAGCCACTGGAACAGGGCTGTCCATGGACGTCCCCAGGTCCTTTGATGGTGCTAGGTGTTAGGTGCCCAGCATCCTCTGTCCCCCGAGTTCTCTTTCCTGGGAAATCCCATTGGAGACAAGGCCTCCACATTTCACTTACCACTTCCCTGGTTCACCATGAGAGTCATTCCAGTAGGGAAGGGGGACAAGGACGGGGAGCCCTACAAGGTTTGTATCTGTCTGAGCCTTGGCCTTCTAAGACTTGAGGAGGCTGTTCTCATGGCCCGGAGGTGGAAAGTGGAGTCAGTGTGTTTCAGCAGGTCCCTCCCCAGAGTGACTGGCCAGGACATTTCCTGTTTTGAATGACTCTGGCTCCAGGGGTTTCTTCTCCAGCCGTGGGACTGGGAAACCCTAATGATGAGAAGCAGGGACACAGACAGCTGTAGGAATCCACCGTGCGGGATTCTATCAGAGCATCGCGACACGATTCGTCTTAGGAGCATCTCTAAGTGTGAGAAGCTGAGGCTGCGCCATGATTTACTGACACCACAGGGGACATGTGTGACTTTCTAGTTTCCAAAATGACATGACATAGGCACCCTTGCTTATTTCCTCCCTTTTTAGTTTCTTACCGGATTACTGCACCAAACCAAAAGTCCACCATAAATTCTCCCTGGTACCCTGCTGTCCATGATCAAAGGCTTGGAGCCCGGGGTGTACATGATCTATGCACCAAGGTGCTGTTCTAACAGAGACAAATTAGGTCCCAACATCTGAAAGTCATCATGTCCATGCATATGCGGCCATTTTGAGGAAAATCTACAAGAGGATCAAAAACAAGATTAAACCACATCTGTTTGGGTTTAAACGACATTGTCTGTGTAGTTCAAAGTTGTTTCCTTGTGTGTGTGTGTGTGTGTGTGTGTGTGTGTGTGTGTGGAGAAACCTGCCCAGCTGTTTTTTATCTTAAATCCTTAGTCTTTATCAAAGAAATGTTTTCATTGGCTAGCCAGTGTTATTTCTAAAAGTTAAAGTATTTAGGAAAAGGGGCTAAGAAAAAAAAATACTGTTTTCCTCTAAGTCCTATCCCTGGAGTCCTTTCTGGCCTCACAGAAAACCAATACAGAGGTTTCATTGAATTCTAAACAGAAAGGATTTTCTCTACCGTGTGTCATCGGAGATAAATTAGGTCCTTCCATCTTTTTCTACAAGTGACTGATTACAGTTGACGCTGATAAGAAACACAGAGCAAAAAAAAAATCCTAAAAGACACACATAATATAATAAACAAACATTTATGTGAACATGTGCGCCATTGCATGGGAATGGGTTGCTTTTGAAAGCTGCCATCTATCAGTAGATAATCTCATTTAACAGGGGCAGGGGTACGAGTATCTCACATGGTGTTTCTTTTAGACATCTGACACCTCCATCTATTAAGAAATCACATCTGATTACAAAATCCTCTGATTTTTTTTGAAGAATACATCAGCCGCTCTCCAGAGCTGCATTAATTGGCTCATTAGACTGACACTCGAGAGCAAAAAGAAAAGAATGAATCAGAGGATTGTGATGCAACAATCAGACCCTTCTAAGCCCTTGCTCAGCTGCTTCCTGGGAGATGGTCGTTGGTGCAGTTTCCAGCTGTGTTAGGCAAAGCGACCAACAGGTTTACATGCACACACGCACACATGCACGCACGCACACACATGCACAAACTCACACATTCAAACAAGGCATCGACTGTTCTCACCACATGTCAACCAGCAGCAGGCAACGGGAAAGCAGATGTTGTCATCAAAAAGATAACTGTTCATTGTGGCGCCGGCAATCGGTTCTCTGTTGGACACAAGCAGGGGGTTGGCTTTCTCTTTCAGACGAGAACGTCCGCGAGCTTTTGGTCCTTGGTTCGTGTCCAAGAAGTGGTTCCACTCCTCCTCAATTTCGATGGCCATAAAACTCTGTTTGCAAATAAGTGCCTATGAAGCCCTGGGTTTCAATGCAAAGTCGATTGCATTTTTTAATTCACAGGATGTTTATGTACTAATTGTGTCCTTAATATGTTCAGAAGGCTCCACTGGGCAGTGCTGGGCTTGGCCATCCTGCCTGCCTTACCTCCACGGCTGAGGAACGTGGCTGCCTTTGGCTCGTTCTCCTGTGCACAGGCTGGGGTCAAACTATGGCTAACATCGCAACAGTACAGTCAGGATTACATGAGAAAGGGCATGGACGAGGCTCACTGAGTGCCTGCCACAGGAGAAGGGTTCAAGAAATATTTGTAATTGCTGTGTTTGGATCTTGAGTGTACTCCAAGGCCCAAGCTTCATCCCAGCGGATAGAGCTGTGGGAGGGGGTGGAGCCTGTGAAAGCTGGGGCCTGCTGAGAGGCTTTAGGTCAATGGGGAATGCCCCCAAAGAAGACTGTGGGGCCCTGCTGTCTTGGTCCCTTGTGCTTCACCAGGAGGTGAACGGGTCTGCTCTGCCATGGTCCTGCCATGATGTGCTGCCCCCTGCTAGGGGCTAAAAGCAAGAGGTCCAACCAACAGCCGACTGAAACCTCCAAAACCCTGTGCTAAACGAAACCTTTCCTCTTTTTAAGTTGATTATCTCAGGTATTTTGTTACAGTAATGGACTGTCGACTAACATAGTTAACATGATTCTTCGGAGACTGGCCGAAATCTGTCTGCTCCTCACCTGGCATTGCTCCATTCTATCCTGTGTGCTCAGGACAGAGGCCAGGTTCCTTTTCTAAACAGGGAATTGAGAGTATCTGGTCTTTCCATCTTGAGATTGCTCATTCCCTTCCCTCTTTCTCTTTCTTAGCTCCCATTCCTAGAAAAGCCATGGTCCTCCCTTCTGAAACTATCTCCTCCACTCTTCTTAAAGAGAGAGCACATGTGTGGTGCCAAGTGTCAGTCAAAGGCAGTGACCCCTATAGTGCTCGCTCAGTGGGAAAGACGCCATGACACCTCATGCTGTCCTCCCTGGCCCAGGGGAAAGCAGCGAGCAGAGTGGGCAGTGGATATATAACAACACGTCCAGTGTTCTTGGGGCTGGCCCTGCTGGCCTTGCCTGAGCCTGCACTCCATCACTGTGATCTCTCAGTGGCCCTCTCCATGCCTGCCCTTGGGGGTGATTAAAATACACCATCTTCCCTGAGCTTACTAGCCGCGGCCTCCCCTCCTGGCCTTCCCTTCCCAGGTTCATCTTGCAGTCACTCCTGTGCAGGAACCTCTGTGGCTCCTGTCACAGCTGGGTTAGGGACGATCGGGGGGAGTCCACTCTTCTTAAAGCAGAAAGAGAAGATATCAGGATGTTACCATCTATGGAGCAAGAAAAATTTAGATTGTCTTCTAAAACACAGATAAAATTTACAGAGCTTCCTGTGTGCCAGACACGGGGTTCCATGATGCTTTGTCCACCCATCTCTCTCAGTCTTCCTGAGAATCCCGTGAGGTGGGTCCTATTCTTCCCATTTATTAATAAGGAATCAGCCTAAAGAAAGTTAACCTTGCTAAGGACACGTGGTCTGGGGGCGTACCCTGGCCTAATCATTTTGCTTGCCCCCTCGTCTCCCTATGAGTTCACTGGCACCAGGACAAGCACCCTAAATGCAGAGTAGGTTCCCTGCTAAATTCCCCCAGAAGCCAATCGGGCCACACACTCACTGCAAAGTGCAGCCCCAGGGCTCCTGGGCGTACCTTGGTTTCACAAGGCTTCCAGTTACGTGGGGTCCCCCGTTCGTCCCCGCAGCTTCTTCTTTGATCCTCAGAACCACCCTAGGATGCAAACCTGTGTAAGTCCCACTTTGCAGACCTGGAATGAGCAGGGGTTGCCGGAGTGTTTAGCCAAGGCCATGGAGTAAGCGGCTGGACTGGAAAACAGACCCACGTTCTCCCAGCCAAACTGAAAGTTTTCTGAGCTATGTTTCTGAAACCTAGCAAGAGTCGCTCAAAACACAGGCTACAAAACACTAAAAAGTCAAATTATTTTTTCAGCACAAATAGCCGTTGGAGATCTAAATCCTGAGCTTATAATGGAACAGTGAGAACGCCACCTTTTGTTTTGTCTGCCCACATCTTGCCCAGGAGGTGACTTGAGGACAGAGTCCCGCTTAACAGGGAACGTCTTGGTTTTCCTGAATTTATTTCACAACCACCCTGGATGTTATTTCAACACAGTTTATCTTCCTGTGCCCTCATGTGTGCCTTTATAATTTCTAGCAGACAGACGTGGACTGAGGCCTTTGAGGTTTCTGGACAAAGTTGGTGCTGAGTCTGATTCAAAGGGTTTGAATTTCGCGTGGATGGAGGAGGGCTTGGCCATGTGCCGGGCTGCAGCCGTTGGACAGAAATACCAGCAGAGGATGGTTCATGCTGCTCCTGTGCTCGGCTGATCTGCAGCCAGGGAAAGAACAAGGACGCTCAGAGATGCTTCTCAGAGTGGATGAGGTCATGCAACGGCTTTTAGGAGCATTTTGGTCTATTGGTTCAAGAACGGTTTGGTTAAGTGAATTTTTAAAAGAGAAATCATGAAAGAGCCAGGCCGCAGGATTTAATCAGAAGCTTTGGAACGGGCTTTGGGGAGATATTGCAGTACTGCACAGAAGATTCGCCAGGACTCAAACCTGCCCTGTGTTGGTTAAGTCTCCTGTGGATTCTGTATTCATGTTATAAATCTGGGGCACGTAAACTCCTTTGCAGATTCAGCTACAACCATCTGTCATCTAAAGAAGAAGGAGAAGAAAATTTAGCACATTGTAGATCAAAAGCATAGATTTGTTTGTTTGTTTGTTCCTTAGGAACAAATGTTATGTAAGCTAACAATTTTACAGGAAAAAAATAGGAATTGATTTTGAGGAATCTACTTTATCCCTATAGCTCATAAACTTTTTTATTTGTTCAAAAATCGCAAACACCAGGCACAGTGGTGCAGGCCTATAATCCTAGCAGCTCAGGAGTCTAGGGCAAGAGGATCACAAGTTGAAGGCCAGCCTCAGTAACTTGGTAAGGCCCTAACTCAGAAAATGAAAAGTGCCAGGGATGTGGCTCAGTGGTTAAGAGCTCTGAGTTCAATCCCCAGTACCAAATAAACAAACAAATAAATATCACTTTTCACCCAGATCTCATAAAAATGTGCATCTCCCCATGGGCCTTTCCTCAAACCTCCAAACCTGAAATATTACCACATGTTAGGAAGTTGTCTTTAGATGCGATCATAGTGGTGTGGTTTTGTATGATAAGAGAAAAAAAAATGGCTCTTTTTCCTTTGGAAATACTTAATGAAATACTTATAAATGAAATAATCAGAGCTGGTGGGGGTCCAGAGAAAATAAAGTTGGCCATGGGTTGACATTGTTGAGGGGGTGTACGGTTACTTGGGTTTCATTTGATCATGGTTTTTTGCATGTTTGGATTTTTTTATAGCAAAGAAAATTTGTAGTCTTTAAATCACCATAAAATACACTCTTCTTCCCCCCACAGTCTCTCTTGCTTTGTCCCATTTGATAGTTTTTCCCAGGTTTGTCAGAGCAGCTTGACCCCGTGTCTGTCTTCCTCCCTGTCTTCCCCTGCTATGGACCTGGAGATCCCACCCCCACCCCAGAAGCCCAGGAATTGAATAAAGATGGCCCTCCGCTAAGCACCATTGGACAGGGGTGGGATCTTGAGGGGCTGGTCACTGGGGCTGCACCTCCAAAGGAGATCGTGAGACATGGGTCTCTTCCTCTCTCTCTTCTGTTCCCAGCCATGAGCTGAACAGGTCTGTCTGCCCTGTGCTGCCCTCCGTGAAGATGCGTCACCACAGGCTGAAAGTCACAGGGTCCACTAACCATGGGATGACACCTCTATAACTGTAAGCCAAAATAAACCCATCCTCATGTTATTAGCCAGGGTCCTCTAGAGGATCAGAATCAACAGGAGGTACTATTATAAAAAGGGGACTTGCTAGGTTGGCTTAGGCGACCAGAAGCTGGAGGGTCCACAGTGGCCGTCTGCAGGCTGCAGAGCTGGAGGACCCAGCAGCTGCACAGTCCAAGAGGCTGAAGCCCCAGAACAAGAGAGACTGCTGGAGCTATGATAATCCAAGACCAAAGGCTTCTGGAGGATCCCTGGCAGAGTCCACTTTGGAATAGTGAAGAAGCCAGAGTCCTGTGTCCTCAGAGGATCCCAGCAGCAATCAAGAACCTGTTCAAGAAGAATGGAGCTTGCATCTACTGCTGCTGCCTGGTTCTTCCAACTTTTATTCCATCTAAGCCATCATCCTATTAGAAGGTGCTGCCCATGCTTAGGGAGGGTCTCCATTTCAGTTGGCTATCCCACATGCCAATCATTTCTAGCCACACCCTCACTGACGCACCCAGAAGCCTCTTCATCATGGGCATCTGCTAATGCAATCCAGTTGACAATTCAGATTCACAATTACACTCTTTATTAGCTGATTATCTCAGGTATCTTTACAGTAACAGGAAACTGACATTTGCTTCCACAGCATGAACAGACCTGTCCAAATTATTCACATCTGTGGTAGTCAGCCTCGTGGTACTGTGACCAGGATGTCCAACAAGAGTAGCTCAGGGGAGAAAAAGGTTATTTGGGGGCTCACAGTTTCAGAGGTCTCAGTCCATGCTCAGTCAGCTCCACTGTTCCCTGCCCCAGCAGAGGCAGAGCATCATGGTGGAAGGGTGTGGTGGAAGAAGGCTGCTCAGCTCACGGAGCCAGGAAGCAGAGGGCGAAGGAGCCAGGTTATAAACCTAATTCCCAAGGACAGGCCCCCAGTGACCAACTTCCTGCAGCCACACCCTGCCTACCTACAGCAACCACCTAGTCATTCCTTAAAATGATTAATCCATCCAATGAATTAATCCATTGATGAGGTGACAGCTCTCATGATCTAATCATTTCACCTTTGAACCTTGCTGCTTTGGGGGACACATTCTATCCACACTGTAATGGTCTTAGAGGACAAGATATGGAACATTTAGATGTGGGTTTATGTCTCAGCCTCACTGTCTTGTAGCTGTAAGACCTGGAGGACGGTGCCTGGACACAGAGCACATTTCTCACCTGCTACCAGGAAATAACCTCTCTTTGGCAGGAAAGTTGTAAGCAAGAATAAAAACACCTACATGGGCCAATTGTGGGACTCATCACTTACTGGATATTTTTTTACGTTTTTTATTTGTTCTTTTTAGTTATACATGACAGTAGAATATCATACATGGAGTATAACTTCCCATTCTTTTGGTGGTACACAATGTGGAGTTTCACAGGTCATGTATTCATATATGAACATATGAAAGTGATGTCTGCTTCGTTCTATTATCTTTCTTATTCCCATCTCCCCTCCCTTCCCCTCATTCCCCTTTGTCTAATCCAATAAACTTCTACCCTCTCCCTCATTGTGAGTTAGCCTCTGCATATCAGAGAGAACATTCCACCTTTGGCTTTGGGGGATTGGCTTATTTTATTTAGCATGATATTCTCTAGTCCCATCCATTTACCAGAAAATACCATGATTTGATTCTTCTTTATGGCTGAGTAATAATCCGTTGTGTATATATACCACATTTTCTTTATCCATTCATCTGTTGGAGGGCACCTAAGTTGATTCCATAGCTTACCTATTGCGAATTGAGTTTCTATAAACGTTGAAGTGGCCATTTCACTATAGTAGGCTGATTTTAAGTCTTTTGGGAATATATGAGGAGTGGGATAACTGGATCAAATGGTAGTTCCATTCCAAGTTTTCTGAGGAATCTCCATACTGCTTTCCAGAGTAGCTGCACCAATTTGCAGTCCCACCAGCAATGTATGAATGTACCTTTTCCCCCATATCCTCACCAACATTTATTACTTGTATTCCTGATAATTGCCATTGTGACTGGAGTGAGATGAAATATCACTGTAGTTTTCATTTGCTTTTCTCTAATTACTAGAGATGTTGAATATTTTTTCATATATCTGTTGACTGATCGTATTTCTTCTGTGAAGTGTTTGTTCAGTTCTTTTGCCCATTTACTGCTGAGATTATATATTTTTTGGTGTTAAGTTTTTTGAGTTTTTTTATATCAATGCTCTATCTGACTTACTGGACTTTTAACACCTCCTTTTAGCTCTTTCTTTATTGTGAAAGTAGGATAATCATTAATTTTTGCATTCTAATTGTTAAGGACTTGGGAGGGTTTATTGACTAAAAGTATTTCTCCTCACTTTATCAATACTGGTCTTAGAAAGCAGAATCTATTTTTGGCTTTACCAGTTCTGACTTGATCTGCAAAATGGGAACTTAGGAGTAGATACATTGGGGAGATCATTAATAGAAGAGTGATAAAAACTATTTGGAACCCCATATAAATGCCGAGGCCAATTTTATAAAAATCCAAAGCACATTTGAGAAATTCAGTAATTTTCCCCAGGCTTGATTATAGGTCTGAAGTCCTTAATATTTCTCTAATAAATAATCCTCTATTACAGAATTCCACAAAATGTTGTGAGGTATCATTAATGCTTACAAACTGTCATAAAAGTACACAGAGCAGAAAACCTCCCAGATGGAGAAATTTTACAATCTGAAGATAGAGGCAGTTAACTTTAATCTGAGGAGCTGGAAAATAACCACAGAATGGGTGGGGGATCTTACAGAGAATGTTCCGACTTGTTTTGAAGTAGGGGATGATATTTGGGAATTAACAGTGTTTTGGCTGAAAAAAAAAATCTAGAAAAAGATCCAAAAGTATTTATAGTGAAAGGAAAGAGAAATCAAATGGAGGGGGGTCAATTCTGAACCTAACAGGGCTATCTATCAAAATTGAGCAAGGGACAAAACAAATGATCCATCTGCAGATAGATATGTTTAAAGGGTAACACTAAGTCTGAGGTTGATGGAAATGTAAGACAAGACATCGTTATGGAAATTGGAGCTGTGTGGGGCCCCTCAGTGTCCTTGGGTGTCTTGACATGACTTTCTCACCACCTGTGTCTAGATTCCACACTCCTGGGATGCTCCAGTCTCTGGTCCGCAGGTAATCAAGGTCCACCCCCCTGTGAACACTTTAAATCATCTCTAGAGGACTGACCCTGCCTCATACAATGGAAAGTCCATATCAGTAGATGATCTACTATTGTTTAGGACTGATGACAAGAGTCTGTACACATTCAGTAGAGACATGATTTTTTTTTCAAATATTTTTGATCCACAATGAGTTGAATCTGTGGATATGGAAGCAACAGATAGGGAGAGCCAATTATGTTACCTGGCTCACCAAATGCCCTGTCATACCAAGAAGATGAGTGCCTGGTTTTGCAGTTGCAAATAATCCAAGCCATTTCAAATCTAGGATGTGTCTTCCAAGGGTGAAAGGATAAGTGTATCCCAACTATTGAAAGCAAATGAGCGAATTCCAGTACTATCTATTGAGCACTTGCTATATACCAAGAACTAGTCAGGCACCAGGAACGTACAAAGGGGAATTAAATACATACCTCCTGCCCTCCTACCGTTTATAACCCATTGGAGAGGACAAATAATAAACAAACAGCTATAGAAAATTAAGGAAAATTAGCAAAACTGGGGTCAAGAATCCCCAGGAGCACTTAATAAGGAGGTCTATCTGAATCCAGAGGTATGGGAAAGGGAGTGGAGGAGATGTAGAAAAACGTCCTTGAGGAAGTAGCACTTCTTCTAGTTTAATCCTGAATAAGTGGGACTTGGCAAGGTAACTGAGGGGAAAGGCTCTCTGCAAACAGTGACTGGCTTGTTCAAGGGCCCCGAGGCAGGAGAAGGCAAGTCGAGACTATAAACTGGGAGAAATTCAATATGGCTGAAGTGCAAAGAGAATGGGGAAGAGAAGTTAGGACCAGATGCTATGGGGCCTCGTTATGGATTTAGGACATTATTGCAGGAGCATTAAAAAATTATAGGAGTTAAAGCCAAAGCAAACATAATGATTCTTCTTGTAAAAGTCATCCCCCAATGAAGCAGATTGTAATTGAAATGGGCTGAAAAACAGACCATTGGTAACCCGTAGGTCAGCCCCCCCCCCCCCCCCCGGATGCTTGGAGAACCATCGCAGGCTGAGAGCCCACTCTGCTCCTGATGAACTACGGTGCCCCCTGCTCCAGCCAAAGAGAACACTCTGAGCTCATCACTGGAAAGCAGACACAATCCTTCCAAACCACATCTGAGGCACAGGGACTTAGAAGAGATGTTGAGTGGGTGGTGTGGACCCGCCCCAGAGGCCAGCTGGGAAACCGGAGGGAATAGCTCCGGAGCAGGGGGAGCTGCCCTGAGTCTTTGGCATCTTCAGAAGGTGCCACTAGCTGCAAGTGGGAGTGGGGGACTGCCATCCCTAATGCTGGCCCCAGGGCTGCCACCCAGGGCTCTGCTCAGCGTACCTTGGGAAGGTTCCAATCATTTGCTCAAGACAAAGCCTGGGACTCATCCTTGATTTCTTTCTCCTTTTTTTTTTTTTTTTTTTTTTATTTTATTCCACACACTGAATCCATCAGCAAAGAACTTGTTGTTCTTGTTTCCAAAATATATATATCTTGCATCCACTTTCAGGGCTTCCGCCCGCCCCCCCCTCACCCCCAACCCGCCCACCGGTCCAAGCCACCAGCATCTCTGGCTCTGACTGCTGATCATAGCCTCCAAGGCCATTCTCCATGGAGTAGAGAGCAAGCTTATGAAACTTAACCCACAGCCCCTCACTTCCTGCTCTGCATGCCGCCCTGGTTTCCCGTTGCGCTGGAAAGAGCAGCGTCCATTCATTCCTCTATCTGGCCTGCAGAGCCCTTTCTAGGAGATCCAGGCCCTGCCCACCTCACTGTCACTGTCCAATGACACTTTTCTCTAACCGTCACCTGGCTTCAGTTCTTTGAATGGGTGAAACACTTTTCTGCCTCAGATCCCCCAGAACAGAGCTTTCCCAAGTGAGGACCAACACCCTTGGTCATCATCTTGGAGGTGCTGGGAAATGCAACTTCTCAGGTTCTGCCCCTGACTTCTGATGGTGGATTCCATGAGACTGTGTTCTAATGAGCTCTCTGGGTGGAAATTTTTAAGTGTTAAGTTCTGAAAATCAGTACTGTAGGAAATTCTGTTGCCTGGTCCTAGAATACGCTCTACGATATTCAACTACAAGTTCACCTAAAGCCAAAATTATAGAGGTTAAAGATATAGAAATGTGTTCCTTTTCCATGAGAAGCACTGGATAGAGAAGCCAGGGCTGGATTGGAATTGTGCTTTCCCTGCAAATCAGATCCTCCTAGGCCAATGGTCTTCTGTTCCCACCTGCGGTTCTCAGGTTCACATGATGACCCAGGTGTCACATGATGGTCCAGCCATCCGTCCCTGCTTCATTCTAAGGAACTGAGAAACAGAAACCATCATAGCTTCCACTTGACAACATTCCCCAGAAGTTCCACACCACCTCCTTTTAAGTACCTTGGACCAAAATTCTAGGCACGTGGACACACCTCTCTGCAAGACAGGCTGTCAGACACAAATGTCTGTTCTGACAGTTCTCTGTGTCCAGCTAAAATTTGGGACTGTATTTCCAAGGAAGAAAGAAAGAGTCTGTATTGGGGCATAATTATCAGACTCCTTCATCTCCCACTCTGCAAATGCTCTACGCCAGGGTTCCTCTTGTCCTAGAAACACGAAGAACCAAGCAAAAATCCTACTTTTGCCATAAAGCAATATACTCTCAAGTGGTTCAGTAGAAGTCAGGAAATAAAAAAAACATAGCCAAGAGAAACCCCAGGGAATATGATCGATAGGAATCTAAACTCACTAGCAGCCACAAAAATGGAAACGAAGGAAACTCCAGGTTCCGATTTTAAAAATAAAACCATAGTTGACCCGAGAAACGGGTGAAGTTAATGGTATAGAAGAAAAGCCTGATAGATAATAAAAGGAAGATGCCCCTGTTCCGAACCTGTGTGCACCTCACAGAATTTCAGAATATGGAAGTCAATAATTGATAGAATTCAAAAGAAATAAGCCAGGTGTGGTGGTCACACCTGTAATCCCAGCAGCTCGGGAGGCTGAGGCAGGAGGATCAAGAATTCAAAGCCAGCCTCAGCAATGGTGAGCACTGAGCAACCTAGAGAGACCCTGTCTCTAAATAAAATACAAAATAGGGCTGGGGATGGGGCTCAGTGGTCAAGTGCCTCTGAATTCAATCTTCAATCCCAGGTACCAAATAAATAAAAAGAAATAATCCAATCTATAATCATTAAGGGAGCTTTAGCAGACCTGCCCCAGCAGACATTAAAGAGCCCAAAGTTAATAAGGCTATAAATGCTATGAACACAATTAACAAGGTTGAGCTAAGCCCTGTTTGGAGCCCAACAGTGAGTAGTTTTTAATCCTCTTCCAAAGTACATATAACACAGATTTTTGTAAAAATCAGTATCATGATGTATCAAAGCAGTCTTAAGAAGTATCAGAGGATTTAGATCATACAGACAATGTTCTATGTCTAGAGTAAAATAAAAGTTAAACTCCATAAAACGCTCTGCAAATCCACAGGGAAATTTAAAGCATGTCCTTAATCATCAGCAAGGAAGAAAGCAAATGAAAACAACTTGGAGATAACTGACAAATCAAAACACCCTTTTTAAGACAGAGTAAAATCTCTCATTGGAGAGAAATGTAGTACCTTAAAAATCTATCAAACAAAAGAAAAACCGAAAGCCAATGAGCTAAGTATTTAGCTTCAAGAGGCTGAAAAAAGAGTAACAGAGGAAAGTCCAGCGAGAAGAAGGAAGGAAACCATAATGATAAAAGAAAAACTAAAGAAAATGTTCTAAGAACCCAACAGTAACGAGTATCAACCCAACCTGGACTCCAGCCCTTTGAGAAGGTAATAAAATATACAAACTTATAGCAAAATTTATGGGAAAGGAAGGGGGAAAGATTATTGACAAACATGATAAATGAATAATTAGCCAACAGGTGACTTGACCATGTGATTATGGTCAAGTCACCTGTTGGCTAACTATGGATAAAATGGGGTTATGGGTAAAATGGGATTATATAAGTGAAAAGTGTGGTCTACTGCCAGCAGCACCATAGAAAACTGTATTAGTCCATTTTATGTTGCTGTAACAAAATACCTGAGGTTGGTTGATTCATAAGGAAAAGAGGGTTTTTTAGCTGGAGACTAAAAAGTTCCAAGACTGTGGAATCAATATCCTGTCAAGGGCCACATTGGCTTCAGCACAGTGCGCAGAGAAATGGATCTGGTTGACTGCAGAAGGAAGTGCATGCATAAGTTGGCCACATTTTATAACACCCAGCTCTCTTGAGAACTCAGTTACAAAACCAGGTACAACAAAACCATATGGGCATTAGTCTCTTCTACAGGTGGTGTCCCCAGTATCCTAACTACATTTCACTGTGCCCAATTGCTTCAAGCTTACACCACCCCTGGGGACCAGGCTGTACTCGTACTGATCAAACCATAGCAGAACTCAAGCAGTGTCCATTTCTCTACTCTAAATGAAATAGTAGATGAATTAACATGTTCATGGGCCATGATGAGTTGGTGTTGTAATTTTGAAATGCCAACAACTTCTTAAAACAACACATCTTAAGTCCCTGAATTATGAAGCCCATAATAGCAAAATGTCTCTAATCAGAGTGCAAAAGAAACCCTTTCCTTATTGTCCCCCAGAAACCCTGTTACCCATTTTCAGGGAATCCCTAGGACAGTGAGATCCCAGCTTCAAAATGAGTCATTTAATTTGTCACCTAACTAAAGTGTCTCTTTGGAAGGCCTACGACCCCTCAGGGCACTCGTCTCTGCAGAATCTCCCTGAGTGACTACAGAGAGAATCGTGGGATGGAGATATGAAATCAGCCGACTGCTGGATCTCTGCTGGTCTGCATGAGTCTCCTGGCCTTGCTAAACACCCCCGCCCCAGATTCTGGATCATTTTCTAAGTCTAGCCCTGAACTTCCCACAGAGTCTGTAAGCCCCTTACATTCTCTAGCCAAATTCCCTTTTCCTTGCAATAACTACAGTCAGTGACTGTTGCTTATAAGTAGATATCCGGCCAATACTAAGTGGCTTTTTCAAAGAGTTGTGGGTAGTTAATATCCATATCATTGGGGGATTTTAGATTCACTGACATTGGAACAATAGGCTAGAATCCCATCAGTCTGTTTTGATTGAAGCCTAAAAATAGTAGGGGTTGTGGACTTAACCTGGCTAAAAATATCTAAGCCTGTACAACCTTTGGCAAAACCCAAAAGCAGAGCTGTCATTTCTGTTCCTGGTGGCCATTATGCATGGGGACTCCGGTCTGCGTTCTGAGAGCATGGTTTTCATTGGTTGCAAATTGTCTTCTTGCCCCGGCTTACAAAATCCTGAAGTTAAGCACAATGACCTGCCATGCCATCTTATCCCTGCCAAAGTGACTTTGTCAAAACAGCAGACCCACCCGACTCCATCAGACCATCCCAGGAGAATGGGACTTGGAACTCTTCAGCCAAAAAAATGAAGTTCAGAGCAGGCCTTCAATCAGAAGGTGGCTTTTATCTCTGGAGACATCAGTAAGTCAACCCTAAGAAAACGGAGCCGTGTTCTCTGCAGCCTTTAAATGTGTGGGAACCAGACTGGAGTCTCTAAATGTCAGAAATTTTATTATAGAACTAACCCGAACTCCTCAAAGGGCATCGTAAATTCACAGAACACATCCATTGAGACGTTTACCCAGTCAACATGTGGGAAAATGCTGATCCTGCCCAGGCCAGTGTTCCCCCAAACATCCCAGAGACCATTAGTGACCCTGCCAAGGGGTGCCAGAGGCCTTCCCTGTGGTTTGGCCTTGATGTTGTCCGTTTATGGAACCAACTCTGTGTATAGAAATTCTGCCTTACGAGAGCCGCTTTGTGAGAAAGAACAGAGCCCCACAAATCTAGAGGGTGTCTCTGCGTAATGAAAACCATGAACTTGGAGAACTGGAAAAAACAAAAGAGTTTGCTATCTTTAGAATCCAGATGCATTCATCCTGAAGATCCTTAACCCTGGAAGATACACCAAGAAGTGGCCGTCTGATAAACAGCACTGGGAACCTGGCCAATTAATATACACAAAGTTGCTGAACCCCAGAAGCCATCGGGGAAATGCAGTGAAAACCACAATAGAGTATATATAGCCCGTAGCCATCAGGAAGCCAGAAGTTAAAAAGATTCACTTTGCCAAATGTCACAGAGGATGTGGGGAACTGGAACTTTCCTGAACTACAGGTGGAAACTTCAGTGGGTACAACGATTTTGAGGCGTGTCTTCTATAGTTGGACACACACGTGTCGTGTGGCTTACCAATTTGCTCCTAGGTACCTGTCCCATGTGCAAACCAGAAATATGTATATGGATGTCCTTAGAAACAGAATTTCCTCTTGTCATAAACTGGAAGTAATGAAATGATCCATTAACTATAAAAGAGACAAATTAATGTATGTGATTAATAGTATACATAGCAATGCAAATGAGCTACCCACCAAGTATAAGAATCTTACAAACAAAGTTGCACTAAAGCCACACACGTGGGCGTGTGCGCAGACACACACACATGCACACACAGGGTATTATTCCTTTTATAGCAAGATCAAAACCAGGTACAACAAAGCCATACTGTTAGAAGCTGGAGAGTGGCCACATATTTCTGGGGAGTGGGGTTAATTGAAAGGGGCTCCCAGGGGTCTTCTGGAGGCACCCAGAAAGTTCCGCATCTTTAACCTCACAGATAGTTAACTGTGTACTCTCTTTATAATAATGCAACTTTGATTTGCATTTATGCATGGGACTCTTTTCTGTGAGAGTATGCTTGAAGATAAAGAGTTTTTGAAAATAGAGCTGGAGACCTCTGGGATAAACCCCTTTCCAGGCCTCGGCTGGAAGGAGGCACAGGGCTGAGCTCAGGGACTATATTAGCAGAGCTTTGGTCTAGTCCATAGCCTCCGTTTCCTCAATGGCCCGGGAAGTCCTCCATCAGTGTGCCCTTTGGACTTTCACACTCGCTGCCCCTCTGCCTGCTTCTGCCCCTGTGCCCCTTCCTCTCTTAGCCTGAATCCCCCCACTTGGTTGTAAGATGTAAGCATTAACTTCTCAGCACTTGAGGGGATAGTGGCATCAAGCTGCTGCTACACCCTGTCCTTCCTGTATCCCTGTGGGTCTCACCAGGTACCTATTCACAGGATGGAAAGTGACTCAGACTGATTGAAAGTGACTTGGTCATTAGGAGAGTCATAGGGTGCTGACATTTGAAGGAAACCTGATGAAAGGTTTAGGGAAAAAAAGTATCTAAAACCATGCTCCTGGGGGATTTTGGTGAGAAACTGCTATCCCTGACACAGCCACCATTAGAAAAACCAAGTGCCAGGTCTCTCCCTATGACACCAGAACCCCACCTGAGGTCTAGCAAGCCCATGACATTTCTGCTGGGGATGCTGAGAGAAAATACCCAGAGCCTTTAGCTTTGATAGTGAAAAGAGGTCTTTGCTCCATCTCAGACTGATAAGGAAAGGGATTTCTCAACACAAAATGTCAATCAAAAGTTGAGAAGCCAAAATGGGTTGCAAGTTAGCCAGGCTGGGGGTACAGCTCAGTGGCAGAGCACTTGCACTTGTACTTGCACAAGGCCCCGGGTTCAACCCCGAGCACCACACATCATCATCTTAATAAAAGTTCAACCTGCCGTGTTGTAATCGCCTGTTTCCTTGTCTGCCTTCCCCAGTTGACAGCAGTAGCTAGAAGACCAGCCATCCTTTCCACCTCGCTTGGTACCATTTTCGCCTTGCACTCAGCAAGATGCCTGACACAGAGCAGGCCCTGAGTAAACAGCATTGATGGAAGGAATGACTAATACAATAGGTATGAAATGTCCAGCATAGTACCTGACACTCTAAGTGTTCTCTGAAGATGTACAGTATAGGCAGGAGGAAGCAATGGGCCCCTTGCAGTCAGGGGCCATCTCTCATTCTGTCCTGTATCTAGCGATAAGTGGGGTACTTGCAGATTCTCAAGAACGTTAGTTCAGTGTTCGTTGAGTCCATGAGTGACCATGCGTGTAGTCAATGAAGGGTATGTGCGAGGAGATGCATAGCTCAGAGACTCAGGAGGGGCTTGAACGTGGAGCTGTGAGGTGGCTGGATTCTGCAAGGTGGGGGGCATCAGGAGAAGAGAGGTGACAGGCTGAGTTCCTACCACTTCTCACTAAAAGTCCACGGAAGCTCATGTCTGCATGTGTTAAGTGTTAAGTGCTTCCTTTCTCTTTTTCACCTCTTTCCCGAGGTACATGGCTTCCTTTGCTCCCAACTGCCTAAATGCACAGCGGCAGAGGGCTATAAATATGATTCTTACCTTAAAAATCACTGAAGTCAGCTGGGCACGGTGGTATTCACCTATAATCTCAGCTACTCAGGAGGCTGGGACAGGTGTATCCTGAGTTTGAGACCAGTCTGGGCAGTAGAGCAAGACCCTGTCTCAAGAAAAATAAATTTGAAAAAGTCCATCCCTTGGGTAGAGAGCCCAACTAATAGGATAGCAAAATCTCTATGTCCACTATCTCCTTTTGAGTGTTTATGACTAAGCAAGATGGCAGCACAACTTCTGATTTCCAGTAGATGGTATTGGTTCACTAACCCAGTTGGATGGAACTGTAACTTTAAAATCCCTTGAGATTAAAAGTATCTAACCCAGTGCAATGAGCACCTCCCCAAGTTTGGCCCACCCACATGTACTCAGGTGTAGCCTTCAACACAGGTGTGGGAATGGCTTTTATCCAGAGAGGAAGGAACTGTGCAAGACCTGGTGGGGTCTGTGATGCCCAGGACCATCAGAATACAGGCTACTGCAGGCAGCTGTCAGGAGATTTCAAGAACATCAGGAGGAAATCATCTAAGTTGGTGGCCACCATACGGATATTACAGGTGCCCAGAACACCTGCCTCATGACAAAGAGCACTAATGGACAGCCTTGGGCCACCAGACAGCTGATGGTCACTTTGGAAAGTGCTATCAGAGGTCCTTATGTAAAACAGGAGGTGAAAATCTTGTCAGCTGCCCATCCCGCTAAATGAGGAGGAGGAGAAGTTGCAAAACTGCAGAAGATTATATTTATAAAAAAAAAAAAAAAGAAAGAAAGAAATTTTGAAGCCTGTTAATGTTTTCTACTTCAAAGTTAGAATAATTCAGGCACTAGTTTTGATGTGCATTTTTTTAGGATTTCTGGACATCTTTATTTAGACTATTTTCTAAGTAATGATCAATTAAAAGGTAACAATGATAACCCGGCTGCTTTGGGAGTTCTTGCGAGATTTAAAGTCCCCAAGGACTGTGAGTGACCACCAGCAGGTGGCAGCACCACCCCCAGCTTGTTACTTTTCCTTTGCCAAAGTCTGAAGCCAATCGACGTCTGAAAGTTAATAATCGCAAATAGCGCACCAGATGCCCAATTTGTCTGCTGTTGTAATCTTTCTTTTACGATCCACTCTTTCTCTTTTAAAAGAGAGCCATCTAGCCAATATGGCCCTTGACTGTGTGCACCACACTAAAAATGTGCAAGCCGCCTGCCAACTCCCCTTTACCCACACCCCCCCTTGCTTTTCCCTTTCTATTGACTTTAATAGGAGCGAGTCTTTGCATGCCTAATTGTACAGAGACAATGATCTGATCTATAAAACGTTGCCTCCTCCCATCCTGTGTGTGCATCTACTCACATATGAATTTACTCAAAGGTACTGAGGCACTGCCAGTGAAAACAGAGAGGACAGGGGATTTATTCCAAACAGATTGTGGTCCACATCCTGATTCCGCCTCCCTACTCCACAGACCCACACTGTGTGGTTGTTGTTTTATTTAATTTGCTTTGTTTTAAAGTTTCGCACATAGAGACATCATGATCCAAGTTAGCAGCATCTGCCTGATAGCATTACTGTCATAAGTATATACAACAGTTGAACTGAGTAAGTATTTGCCAAGTGTCCCTGCTCTATGCTGGGCATTGTCCCCAAGCACAGGGAGTAAATGACTCAAGTAGAGCCCTGCTTAGAGATGTGCTATGCTATGTGGTATTTGAATACCACAAGTGCAGCTATTTAAATTGACAAGAATGAAAATTAAACAAACAAACAAACAAAAAAACAATTCAGTTCCTCAGTGCAGTGGCCATGTTTCCAGTGTCCAATGGCCATAGTGATTCGTGGCCACCATATTGGATATTGCAGGTACAGAATACCTGGGTCATTGCAGAGAGCACTAATGGATAGCCCTGGTCCAGAGGGCTACCAGACTTGTGGATAATCAGTTTGGAAAGTCCTATCAGAGGCACAGGAGGTGACATAAACAGGGGAGAGAAGTGCTCTTTCTAGGGATGTCAGAGAAGATAAATAGAGACCTAGAATTAGATATCAATGGTATCATTTTAATGGAAATCTTTACACGAAAGAAGATTTTCAAGAAGTTTCTGAGGAGTGAGCTTCGGGAAGACTTGAGAGGAGGAAAAGCTCGCTGAAAATGTACATCGCATACAAAAGTACTGAGAAAGATGGAAAGCCCCACGGTCTGCTCAGGGATCTGCATTGTCCCATCAGGGAAGGGTCAAGGCTGAGGTGCAGGCAAGGTCATGTGGAAGGAGAATCAGGAACTAGCTAGGCCTGGAGCCTCTAGAAGAAATCCTCTGTGTGTGGCTGCTCTTATCCCACAAGGTCAGGAATTAGCACAGGGAATGGGAGCAGAGGCTCATTCTTTCCACAACAGCATGAAAATGAAACCAACTGCTTTTCCAGCCTGTACAGAACCAGGCTGCCTTCCCACACCTCTCTCAGGCCCTGAAGACAGCCCACCAGCCATGTCACCAACAACACAGCTGCCCCCACCCGTCACCAGGGACACCTGCTCCCCCCAAATGAGAGAGGAACGTCTCTCGCCAAGGCCACAACGTAGCCAAGCCTCATGAATCCCAAGCTTTGAACCAATCTCCAACTTTCTGTGGTTAGAGTTCACAGTCGCTGGCAAAATGCAACTTCCTGGTGGAAGATAAAAGACTCCGGCTGGAGGGGGGAAAACGGCAAAACTCGAGGAGCATCAAATGACTTTTGCAAAAGACAGCTTTGATGAGCCACGCACAGGAGACTCCTGGCCACCCCGATGGCGTTTCTGAAAATGTACACAATTTCAAAATCTTGGAAGGAGGAGGCTTTGGCGGAAATGTGTTGGGGGCTTCTCTGGCTTCAAGACACTGGGAAGGAGTTGGAGGCATGGGGCACACAGCTGGGAGTCCAAGGGCTTTTTTTTTTTTTTTTTTTTTCTTTTCCAAGAGGGGATAAAGAAAGCAGGAAAAGGGGAAAAAAAAAAGAAAAAGAAAAAGAAAAAACTGTTGTAATAGATGTTCCAAGAATCCTTGGTCTTTCATAAGAGGTGAGGGGGGTGGGGAGAGACGGGGCTGAGCTCTTCATAAGGTTTCATTTAAGGTTGAACAGAGATAATCAGGTCTGCTGTTTATTTCCATCCCAAATGCTCGGGGGGCCAGGATTCTGTCACATTCCTAACCCGGATAATTTTAGCAAGTAATCTTTCTGAAATAGAAAACTTACCAAGGAGACTTCCTGGTAAGCAGTTTACCCAGGGGATCCAGAAGAGCCCACCATGGAGGCCGATAAGAGGCCCGGTCTCCTTCTGCATCCAGGTGCCAACGGTTCCCGTGACAACACCTCAGAGTGTCCATGTGATGCCGTGGGACAGAGGAGAACCTGCACCAGGCTGAAGGTCCCCAGCTGGAGACCGCGGCCCTGTCTCACTGTCACCCTAGTTAGAAGGTGGGGAGAGGGCAGCGGGCAGCCAGTCCACTGCAAGTGCTTGCTTTGGTGGTGCACGGGGAGCTCTCCCGGGGGATGGGAGCTGGCGGAGTTTGCTGTAGTGCCCTGATGTGGCATCTGGGTCACACCGCTTGGTCCCTGTCAGTCTTATTTTTCTAGTCTGTAAAAATGGCCACTCTAGTCATGTCCACCTCCCAGAGTCATTGGGACATTCGGGCCATGTCAGCCGGGTCCCAAGCACGAGCTTGGCACACACGACTCTTGGATTCACGCTCTCTCCGCGGGATTTCTTTTTACTCTCCTGAAAAACAAAAGGGGCTTCTAGCCTCCAATTTCTTTTTTCCTCTTTCAACAAACACGTGAAGTCTACAATCTGTTATCATTAACAACGGGCACAGGGTTATGCAGCCAGCCTGCAGGACTCCATCATGGTGCACAACTCAAGATTTAAGACTCAGAAAAAACCCTTCCTAACCCTTTACCCAGTCACTGCCGGCCACCGTGCCTGTTATGGTGTGGATGTGAGGGGTCCCCAAAGCCCCTGTGTAGGCAGCAATGTTCAGAGGGGAAGTCACTGGACTGTGAGAGCTGGGACTCATCAGTCCATCAGGAATGGACTGCCTGGGTGGTCTAGAGGCAGGTGGGCTGCGGCTGGAGGAGGTGGGTCACGGGAGACAAGCCTTGAAAGGGTGCGTCTTCCCTGTGGTCCCTACTCTCTCTGCTTCCTGACCCCACCGTGAGCTGGGCCTTTCTGCCATGATGTCCTGATTCACCTCTGTCCCAGGGCAATGGAGTTGTCCCTCTACAGATGGAGACCCCTGAAATTGTGAGCCCCCAATAAACTTTCCCTTCTCTGAGTTGTCCTTGTCTGGTGTTTTGGTCACAGCAACTAAAAAGCTAGTTAACTCAATTAAATTCTCTGCTTCCATGTACTTGACTATGTTAGAGACCTCATATAAGTGGAATTGTGCAGTATTTGATTTGTTCCTGCCTTTTTAAACTGACCATAATGTCCTCGAGCTTCATCCACATGATCACCAATGGCAGAATTTCCTTCTTTATCAAGGCCCTATGATATTCCACTGTCTGTACTCCGTATTTTCTTTTTCCATTTATCCATGGATTGGGCATTTAGGTTGTTTCTTCATTTTAGCTACCGTGAACAGAGCAATGATGAACACAATAGTGCAAATCTCTTTTGAATTATTGATTTGAAGTTTTTTGGTAAAACACCCAGAGGTGGGACTGCAGGATCATATGGTGTTTCCATTATTATTATTTTCCACAGGGGCATGCCAACTTCACATTGCCACCAGCAAACGTCTCACATCCTCACCAACACTGGCTGTGTTTTTTTGTTTTGTTTTGTTTTGTTTTCATTGTAGCCACCCTAACAGACCTTGGTGATATCTCCTTGTGTTTTTGTTATTGCCGTTGTTCTTCTGCTACCAGGGATTGAACCCAGGGGCACTTCACTCCTGAGCCACATCCCCAGTTTTTTTTTATTATCATTTTTTTTTAATTTTGAGACAGGGTCTCAAGAAGTTGCTTAGGGTCTTGCTATGTTGCTGAGGCTGGCCTTGAACTTGAGATCCTCCTGCCCCAGCCTCCCAAGTTGCTGGGATCATAGGCATGAGCTATCTCTCCTGGCTCGTTGAGGTTTTGGTCTGCATTTCCCTGGTGACTAGTGATGTCAAGCATCTCATCATGCACCTGTTGGCCATTTTTGTCTTCTTGGGAGAAATTATCCAAGTCCTTTGACCATCTCTTCACTGTTTTGCTGTGCTTGTGTTGGTTCCTTTGTTCTGCTGTGAGTTAAGGGAGTTCTTCAGGTACTTTGGAGAGATCTCGCATGTCTTATAGGTAGTTGGAGAATTTTTTTTTTCCATTCCACAATTTGCCTTTTCACCCTGATCACTTCCATGCGGCACAGTAATTTTTTTAGTTCAACATCATCTATTTTTACTTTGTCTCTGCTTTGGGTATAAGATCCAAGAACCCATGGCCAAGACTAAGGTCAAGAAGCCTTCCCCTGTTTTCTTCGGGGACTGTTATAGTTCCAGGTCTTACATTTAAGCTTCAACCACTTTGATGGTTTTGTGCATGGTGTAAAAGCCCAAGGTCATTCTCTGGAACGTGGACATTCGGTTTAACCACAGCCATTTCTTGATGTTCTCCAGGCGCAAATCTAATTTCTCCTTCCTTAAGAATGTTTGCAGGAGGGCAGGCTGTCGTTGATAATAACCTGAGGGCTGACGAAATTTGGCCTGTACTTTCCCCTATTCACCTTGGATCATCCATCCAAATCATCAAGTTGGTTTCAACCTGTATCACCCCAGGGCTTCATTCCAGGTGTGTGTTACTGGTCAGGAAGGGGGTGCTCCCTTTCCTTGGAATTGGTGGTTTTCCTTAAGTGTGGGGGGCTCCCCTGACAGAGTAGGCCCTGTCTGGGGAAGGAGGGCACCTGGGTCCTGGCTCTGCCCTCCTCCCACGCTGCCCACCCCATGGGGCTTCTTACTGCTCCGTTTTGTTTGCTCCTCATCTGGGATGTTCCCACCCGATTCCTGGTTTCCCTTCCTTGCTCTTGGCATTCTCCAGACCAACACCTGTTCTGTGAAAGTATGTCCTCTCCATGTGCAGACCAGGACTGCGTTCCTTATCACAGGAGTTTCACTCTCCCTCCATCCCCCTCCTCTCTTTATCCTTCCACCAGGGGATGCTGCAAGGAGGAGTCCTTCCCAGATTCTGTCCACGTGACCTTGGACTTCCCAGCATCCAGAACTGGCAGAAATAAACTTGTGCTCATTATACTTTGATGGGCCTCAGGCGTTCTGTTGGAGCAGCACAGGGTGCCTGCAGATGCTGGGGAAGAGTCCTGGAAGGAGAAAGGGGAAAGTCTGTTAGAAGTTGAATCCATGTTAAGTGACAGAAGCCAGACACAGAAAGTATGGCGTGTTTTTCCACACATGTGGAAACTCTAGAAAAAGAGGAGCTGAGAGTAGAGGGGGAAGGAGACTTGGAGGGGAAGAGAGACGGGAAGGACCCAGGCACTCCATGTTCACATGGAGAAGGGTCTAGAAAGGTCGCAGTGAAACCCGTTCACTGGTATGCCTGACCTGTGTCAGGGATTATGCTTTGTAAAAACGAAGTTGAGCCCGGGGCCCCTTGCACTCCCCCGCCCCGCTCCCTTCTTAAGACTGCTGGAGATGTGTTGTATCATTAGATGTGAATTCCCTCTTTGTGGTTTCTGCTGCAGGGTTCCTAGAGCCTCTGGAATTTCCTGAGTAACAGGTACATCTTTTGTTATTCAAAAGGAGCCTCTTTCCCTACAAGTGTTGATGCTAATAGGATGGCTAAGGTGGGGCTTCTAGGTCCTTCCTCACCCCAAAGACCTGGTGAGGAGCAAATTGGGACTTCCTACCCCAACCACTGTGAGCAAGGACTGTGAGCAAGCTCTATGAAAGTTCTAGAAGGATGAGATTCAATGCAGTGTCTATCTGGATTCCTGGACAGGTGGAGGTGCTGGCCCAATATGGTTGTTGCAGGTTTTCTACCACTGATGTCAAGGAGGAGAAGAAGGAATGGCCATCCCTGCCGCAGGGGTCCAACATACCCAGGTGGCTCTCTAGGCCCCAGTACTCACAGAGTGGCCCCAGACAGCCCTGGGCCTCTCACTCCCCACCCATAAGACCTGGCCTTCATTTGACTGTCCCCACACTGTCCTGAGTCACCCAGGGAGGACCAGCACTTGCTTCTCTGAGTGTTCCCTTTGAAATCCAGGTCTTGTGTTTACCCTCACTGAGCTCAGAGCTGCACCCTGCAGCTAAGCTCAGGGGAAACAAGGCCTTGAGGCAGAAGGGAAAACAGAGTAGATCTGAAGTCAGAGCAACCCAGGGCCAACACCAGCAGCCTTGACTGCAGCCAGCTGAGAACCTGGCCAAGGGACTTGAGCACCCTGAGCTTCTGCACTCTCTTTTAAGACATAGAAATGTGAATTCCTGTTCCCCAGGGAGTTAAATGCCTACAGTAATTAATTATTTAATTCTTGAATCTTACTATGTCTGAGAGTTTTCCTGGGGATCTTGTGAACATGCAGATTCTCAGTCAGCCGGGTTGGGGTGAGATCTGAGAGTGTGTATTTCCAACACGCTCTCCAGTGGGCTACCTGCACTTCTGGTCCCCTGACCCTAGTTTGAGTAGCAAGACAATAGAGTACTTGATCCCAGTACTGATAGGTCTGAGCTCCTCTCTCCCACCTCCTGCTAAAGTGTGGGCTCTCAAGGAGAAAAGTCAAATGGAAAGTTGGGGGGGAGGGTAGCCCCAGACACTGTTCATTTTGCAAGTGATTTCCAGCGAGTTCTGGGAAATTTGTTTCCTTTGTAATAGTGACAACAAACACCAACTCGTCAGCCATGATGACTTTCACATGCAGAGCCTGGGATCGATTTCCACCCAGGGCAGTGTGTGCAACAGGGCTCTGAATTAGGAAACGAGGCAAGAAAAGTTAAGCGTGCTTCTCTCTAGATTTCTTTGTTTCCTTAAGAGGACTACTGAAGTCACTGGTTTGTTTTTTCATTCGAATGTTTTATTCCACGAATAGCCTAACAGTATAAATGTGTTTCAAGTACAGGAATAAACAGCAGGATAATCAAAAGCACATGACTTCCCGAGAATGTATTCCCGCAGTTGTGAGCCAACCAGAGAGACAGCAACTTTCACTTTGGGAACAGGGAAGGAGAACAAAGTATCAGATGTGCTTAAGGGACTAAAAGAGGAGAGGGAGCCAGAGGGAGGGAGAGATTGGCTCCGGCTCCGCAAATGTTCCCCAGAATGGTTTTGGTGCATCAGGAAGGAAGAGCAGAATTTGGGGGGGAAAATATTGCATCTGGTTTTCACCAACTGGAGGCAGAAAGGAGAAAACACTTTGCTCAGGAGAATGAGGAAAACTAAGAGGTTTGAAGTCAGGCACAGCCGGGTGCCAACTGGCCTGGTCCCTGTTGCAAGCAGGGCATCCGTGGGTGGGTTGCTCACCTGAGTCCCGTATCCTTCCTCTGAAACCCTGGAAGAGAAACACCCACCCTGGTGAAGTGTTTGAAGAAGGTACAGGGTGAGTGTCCCTTGTCTTTAGTGCCTCAGAGCAGAAGTATTTTGGATTTCAGATTTTTGTTTTTCAGATTTGGAAAAATTTGCATGTAGTCCATAAGATGTCTCAGAGATGGGACTCGAGTCTAAACATGGACATCTTTTATGTGTCTTGCATGCTTTACACACATAGAGTGAAGGTCGTTGGATACAGTGGTTTTAGCGCATTTGGACCGCAGACCATCACACGAGCTCAGGTGTAGAATTTTCCATGAATCATTATGCCAACACACAGTTTGAGATTTTGAGCATTTCAGGTTTCAGATATTCAGGTTCGAAATGCTCAACGTGTACTAAAATCCCACGCAGCTTACTAGACCTCAATAAATCTGTCTCCTACCTCCCTTCTCTAAGAAATGGAGGTTTCCATCACAGACCCTAAATCCAAAAAGAGTGCCATGTTCTACTTCCCCAGATTCCTCTGTATCTCCAGGACTCATCTGTGCTTGGTGGAAATCCTGCTCCCAGAGACAGACCCTGGGACACACCCTGGGGTGCATGCCAGATGGGACTGGTCTTGGTAGGCATCTGGGATCTGGTGTCCCTTTGCAGATGGAAAGAAGGAGGGTGGGTTGAGCACTGCGAGGAGGGCATGGAAGGACAGGAGAGGGCGACCCAGTGGCCGTACCTCTGCTCCATGCAAGACGCAGGTTTCACATACCTGAGGAATATCTTTACTCTCTCTCTGCTCCTTCCTTCTTGAACGTGCCAGTCCGTGGCACAAATCGGGGACTGTTAGTTTATTCTCTCGTAGCCTAAAAACCCCTTCTTTCATTTCAAGAGAAATTCAGAGCCTGTGAGCCACCGGGTAGACACTTCTGCAGGGACATCCACACACACTCCCACGCAGACAAAGTGGGGCCTCTCCTTCCTTCCATCCCCAGAGCAGAGATGGACAATGCCCGGGTACAGAGTGCAATTCCTCTGTTGTCACTATAAGAAGACAGTGTGACTAATATCTCAGTCTAGTTCCATTTGGTTTTTCATGCTGGGGACAAAGAGTTAAGCATTTGTGGATCACCTATTGATGCTCCCGTGAGACAGAGGGTGTCATGGCAGAACACGCCTGTCTTATGGAACATATTCCACAATCTGCTTCTCAGGGCTGCAACTTAATCGCTGTGTGACCTTGGCGATGTGCCTACCACCTCTGAGCAGGGCTGCTATGTCTTCATTTGTAAATGGGGAGAATGCTGCTTAGGCTGTAAGAATTGTTAAATAGGAGCAGCCGGCAGGGTCCTGGCAATGAGATGGTCAGTGGATAGACGCTTCTGCTGGACCCGTAGCATTACAAGTCTCTAGGTCAGATGGCAGCAAATTACTTTCCATGGGTCCAATCCAGGCTGCCGCTTGTTTTTGTAAGTACAGTTGTATTGTCCCCTGGCCACATTCATCTGACTCCACACCAACACGGAGCAGAGCTGCGTGTCTGTCCCATGGACCATGAAGCCCACAGAGCCTCCCGTCTCACTGCCCAGCCCTGACCAGGAAGCACCCACCCTGCTCTTGAATGTACATGACAGTGCTCTGTCCCATGCTTCAAGATGCTCTCATGTTCCCCACTGTGACGTGCACGTAGCCGCAGTTACCACAGAGAGATTTAATTGCATTAAATGAAAATGAATTGAATTAAATATATATTTAATATGAACTAGGCCAGTTGTTGCTGGTGTTCAGCCTTTTAAACTTGTCCCCTAAGAGCCCTTCCCTTGTCTCCTATGTATTCTTTCAGGTCATTTTTTGGCTCCTGTATCTGCACGTGGCTGGCAGACATCAGTGGTTGGCAGCCACCCGGGCAACCTGGGCTCTTTGCGGGATCCAGAGTTCAGGGTCCCGCAGACCCTGCTGGCAGCTGAGGTCCCAGCCCTCAGGGAACTCTGATGCCCCTTAAGGTGGCAGATGTTGGAAGGGGAACCAAGATTTTATGGAGGTTCCCAGGAAGGTCTTGCAGATGACGGGCCAGGCTGCAGGGGTCGCCAGCTGGGTCTGGGTGCAGCAGCAGGACTGTCCCTCCCACCTGCCCTCTGGTTTCATTTCCTGCTCCTCCGGCCTCTACTGGCCCTGGCCCAGACACACTCGTCTGCTTGGTGTTCCTCTGCCCCCAAGGGCCCTTGCTCCAACTGCTCCCTACAAAGAGCTCCCTTCCCGGGACAGAGTTCACCCTCTTGGTGGCCCAGCCTGACTACCATGGGAGCACTGCCACTCGCCACCCCTGTGGACTTTGGGATCCAGCCCCTCACCCTGCTGTTTCTCCGTCATGTTTATACCTTTTGCCACTCTCTCCTATTTAATCATTATGCTCTTTGTTTATGAACTGTTCCCTCCATTCTTTGTAAGCATGATAAGAGCAAAGACTGGGGTGTGCCTGTTCACCGACATGTTCCAGCCAATCTGAGGACTCCCAGATTGATTGATTTATCAAACACACGCAGCGTGATTCTGCACCTGACATTGCTCAAACCTCTTTAAACTTACGGACTCATTTCATGGTAGGCATTCAGGAAATATGTGTAGAATGGATTCTACAAATAGAACCCATTAGGAAAAAAAATAAATAAATTAAAAAACAAAGGAATATATGGAAGGGCTCTGAGGTCAGACTGAGTGTTCCAGCCCTCACTCTTTGTATCTTTGCTCCATGTGACTCTGGGCCAGACACTTAACCTTTCTGAGCATCTTTTTCCATTTCCACTGAGAAAATGGAAAGGAGAATCACTTATAAATTTCAGAAAAGGTTAAATGAAATATTGTTTATAAGGTCTTGGTATAGTTCACGGCACAGAGAAATAAGGTGACAAAGTGGAGGGTGAGAAAGTGATCGCGATATTGTGGTGACATTCAGTAGAGTATTTACAGTAACAGGTTGGCCATGACAACTTCAACTTCCAGTCTCCCTGGTCCCCTCTCTCTCTTTATAGAGCACAAGGGGTCTATTAGAGTCCTCCGGAAGGTATCACTTCTTTTGAGACAAATTAAAGGAGGGATTTGAGGGAGGGCAGATTTCCCTTAAAGATAGGAAATATGTAAAAATTTCAGTCCCTGTGACTTATTTTCATACCTTCAAGAATGGATGATTTCAGTATATCAGTGAGTTTATTTGCCATTCAAGGAACAACTATTGTGTGCTCCGAGTACTTGAGGTGTCCTTGAGCTTCTGTACCAAGAACGCAGGACACACGAGGTCAGTGGAGCTGGGGTGACCACGGTCCCACAGCCCACCCAGCAGTGTGCACAGTGGGTTCACGGTGCGCTAATGGCTGAGATGGAGGCAGGGCTTCCACAGACCTGCGTGATGAAGACTTGCTCTAGTGCCCCGCGCCATGCTAACGCCCCTGCACTTAAACCTGTCCTCCTAACCTCTCGCGTTTGTGAGGGAGCTTCCATCCTTATCTGCTTTTTGCAGGGAGAAAATGAAATTGTAAGAAGTTACGTTTCCCCAGACCACAGGGTGAGTCAGGGCTCAAGGCAGAGTGATGATATTCCTACCCCACCTTGTCACCCTGAGCAGAGTTGCGAGTGGCTGATGGCAGCTCCTCCAACATGGGACTCCTGGGCATGCTCCAAGCCGTTTGCCTTCCTGAGATTGGTTCTGTCATCTGTGAAGACGATGTCTACCAGATCACCATCTCCACCACAAGATCACAAGAAGAATTAAACAAAATAATAAATGGACAGGATCCATCGGCAGGACTGGCCGTGGTACTCAAAGAATGTGAGTTCTACGCCTCTTCTTCTCCTTAGATAACTCGGTGGAGTTCTGGAGGGGGGTTGAGCTAATGGCTAACATCAGCGGAGCACTTACTGTGTACTGGGCCCCATGCTGGGCTCTTTCCATGAATCACTTATTACACCAGCACAGAACCCGTGGATAGCCTGTCCTCATCCCCTACCTTCTGCAGGAGGGACACAGGCAGAGATGTGAACTACATGGCTCCAAGGTCACTGTGTCCTGACCACTCTGCTATCTAACTGCCACCAAAAAAAAAAAAAAAAGAAAAGAAAGAAGAAGAAGAAGAGAAAAAAATAAAATAAAAAGACTACAGGTATCTTTGGAAATAGTTGCTGGCCATGGTGGTACCATAGTTCGCGTGATCCAAACAATGAGATGTAAAAAGTACCTTGTTCATTCTCAAAATAATAAAATATTTATGCATTCATTTCCAGAATAGGTATATTCTCCTGCGTGACCTGGAGTTTCATTTCCCATTAATATCAGTCACTGTCACACTAAGCCCTGCATTATCTTTCTAAAGGATACCCTTGCTTGTCACCTGCCTGGCTCAGGGTCAATGCCAAGTCCAGTGTGGTAAATGGCCTCCTGGTTGATTGCAGGGAGCTTGCAGTGCCGGCTGTGATTTGTGAAAGCGCTCAGGATTTAATTTGTGGGTTGAGAGGTTGGAAAGCCATCTCTATGTTGCTGCTCCTTCAAGCTCGTCCGATATTTAGATCTCATTAATTAAAAGTCTTGCCAAACTTTCTCACAGATTCTGGTAAATTTAATAAAGCGGGGAGTACAATGTTTCAGTCATCTCGCTGTGAGCAGAAGACCTGACAAGAACAACGTAGAGGAGGGAAAATATATTTGGGGCTCATGGTTTTAGAGGTCTTGGTCCATAGTTGGCCGACTCCATTGCTCTGGGCCCCGGGTGAGGCAGAACATCATGGTGGAAGGGCCCAGTGGAGGAGGAAAGCAGCTCATGACATGGCAATCAGAAGACACAGAACTCTCCTCACCAGGGACAAAACATACCCCAAAGGCACACTTCCAGTGACCCTCCTTCTCTAGCCATACCCAACCAGCCTATGTGCCATCCAATTAATCCTCATCAGTGGATTAATGCACTGATTAGGGTAAGGCTCTCATATCCCAATCATTCCACCTCTGAACCTTGTTGCATTATTTAACACATGAGCTTTTGGGGGACACCTCATACTTAAACCATGACCTACAATTTGTAGAAAATACTTTCTGCATTTGCACAGAATTAGCAAAAGAAGACTTCAGGATGGCGGGGGTTGGGGGTGTATTTCTCTGTGCTCCTTTTCAAAGCTACAAAACTCAGCCTAGGACCCTGACACTGGAGTCTTACCTCATCTGGATGCTGCTTTGCAAAGGGATCGGGCCTCTGCAGGCAGTAAAACATTTTCTAACTTCTCCTAATGAGTGGGATTTGTGGACTGTAATTTCTATGCAGCTTCATTGCCAGGGCAGGTTTGGACAGAAATACGCCAGCGATAAAGCAGGACAGGGCAGGCAGAGTTGGGTCATAAAACTCGGGTCCCCTGTGTGTTATGGGGCAGGATGCCAGCAGCCTTGTGCCCTCTGCCACCTGTGTGCGGTTCCAGCCCATCATCTGTGACTCACTGGAGACTGATTAGACTGTTTCTGTCCTGAGGCCATTTTATTATAATGTTGGGTTGTGAATTTCATTAAGTTTTACAGTCCTCCACACATGTGTTTATAACCAGAGCTGTCTCCCCTGGTGGGATGACTTTTGTTTTTATAAAGCAAAAATGAAATCACAATCTAAGCTCATGAAAAAAAACTTAAGTGTGTAAAAAAACAATAGGGAAAAAAATAGTTGGCATGAATGTAAATGTGGAATGTAAATCAATGTCCACCGAGGGCTTGGAAAGCTATTTCTGGCGTTACTCAAAATTCAATAGGAGACGGGAGAGAAGGGATGAAGACCCACTCGGGAAACCACAGAGTAGCTGGATGTTTAGTTCTAGTGAGTGTTAAGACTCACCTTGGGAGCCGGTGTGGAATTTTACCTGGGCAACTGGGTGTATTTGTATCTTACACAAAATGGCAGCTCCAGGCTGCAGTCTGTAGACTCTGCAAGGAGAGTCAGGGGCCACTTCTGGGGTCCTGCTTTCTCAGAAGGAAGCAGATACAGGAGGCAAATGGACACACCAAATACCCTGTTCATGTCTCTGTCTCATAGCACAAAGGCATGAGCATCCAGACCTTTCAAGAGCACACAGAATTGTGGCTTTTGATATCCAAGTGGGTCAGGCAGGCCTCGAGGTGGCAAAGTAAAGAGACAGTGGATATTTTCAGCTTTGTGGGCCACACAGTCTCTGTCACAATCACTCAGTCCTGTGGCTGTAACACAAAGGCGGACAGACAACAGGAGATGAGCCTGGCTGTGCCCCAGGAAAGATCTTTGTGTCACTGAAATCTGAATTGCATGTCATTTTCACGTGTCATAGAATATTTTCTCTTGGCTTTTTCAATCATCAAAAAATCTAAAAACTGTTTATCGCTCACAGATAGTACAGGGACAGGCAGAGAGTAGAGCCTCAGTGGAGCTATTTCTCAACAGGCTGGAATAAAAGATTCCAGAGGCTAGCAAGTAAGAACCATTTCTGATTGACTCTCTGTCCATTAATATACTCAATCTGTTTTATGATTTTTAATGGAGATTAAGTTTATTTGGTTTGGACTTTCACAAAGAGTAGTTAGTAGAACTACCATGTTGTTCTATATTTAGCAGTCCCAACACAGGGTAGATGTCCAACGGCCATGGGCATATGTACATTCCCAGTTGTTTGCAGCACTGGTCACAGTAGCCAAGAAATGGAGACCACCTCAATGTCCATCAAAAGATGGGTAGATAAAGAAGATGTAACACTAAGATAAGTTGGAATACTACTCAGCCTTAAAAAAAAAAGAAACAAAGAAATCCTGTATTCTGAGACAACATGAGGGAGTTGCAGGTCATTGTGTTAAATGAAATAAGCCAGGCACAGAAAGGAAGGTACCATAGGGTGTCACTCAGAGGTGGCATCTAAAAAGGTTGACCTCTTTGTGTTGTGGTTTAGATATGAAGTTTCCCCCAACGGCTCATGTGTGAGACAATGGAAGAAATCTTAGAGGTGAAATGATTTGGTTATGAGAGCCTTGACCTGATCAGTGCATTAATCCACCACTACGGATTGACTGGGTGGCAACTGTAGGCAAGGTGGGATGTAGCTGGAGGAGGTGGGTCACTGGGGGTGTGCCTTTGGGATTTATATTTTGTACCAGGGAAGTGGAGCTCTCTCTCTCTCTCTGCCTCTTGGTTGCCATGTCCTGGCTGCTTTCCTTCTCCACTGGGCCCGTCCGCCATGATATTCTACCTCACCTCAAGTGCAGAGCAATGGAGTTGGCCCTCTGCGGACTGAGAGCTCTGAAATTATGAATGCTAAATAAACTTCCTCCTGTATGTTGTTTCTGTCAGGTCTTTTGGCCATGGAAAAGCTCACTAAAACACCCAGTAACTGAGAGTTGAACGATGGGGCTAAGAGGAGGGATTTGAAGAGGTGTTGATCAAAGGGTATAAAACTGTAGTTATGGGGGTGGGAGTTGGAATCTATTGTATGACACAGTGACTGCAGTCAACAGCAATGTATTGCAGACTTTAATTTTGCTGAGAGTAGATTTTTTTTTAATTTGTCCTAATTAGTTATACATGCCAGCAGAATGCACTTTGACATATTGTACGCAAATGGTGCACAACTTCTCATTCCTCTGGCTGCACATGGTGCAGAGTCACACCAGTCGTGCAATCATACATGTACATAAGGTAATAATATCCGACTAATTCCACCATCTTTCCTACCCCTCCCTTCCCTTCCTCACTCCCCTCTGCCCTATCCAAATTTTCTCCATTCTTCCCTATACCCCACCCTCCATTAAGGATCAGCATACTCATCAGAGAAAACATTTGGCCTTTGTTTTTTGTTTTTTGTTTTTTTTTTGTTTTTTTTTTTTTGGAACTGGCTTATTTCACTTAGCATAATATTCTCCAGTTTGATCCATTTACCTGCAAATGCCATCATTTCATTCTTCTTTAAGGCTGAATAATATTCCATTGTGTATATATACCACATAGCTAAACTATGGAACCAACCCAGGCGTCCTTCAACAGATGAATGGATAAAGAAAATTAGAGTAGTTTTTAAATGTTCTCATTACACATGCAAAAAAAAAAATCCCTGAGAACTATGTGAGCTGATGGATATATTACTATCTTGATTTAGCCACCCCACAACAAGTACATGTATTAAAACATCATGTTGTGCACCATAAATATGTGCAGTTTTCATTTGTCAAACAATACACAAATAGTGTAGTTACTAACCATTGTCTCTTGTTTCAAGCTAGATTTCTCTCTGCCTGTGAGATCCAATGCCTTATTTTATAAGTATTTAAAAGAGAGAGAGAGAGAGTTGTTGCAAGTTTTAGCCATTTTCTTCATTTTTCCTCCTCCCCACTCATCTAGGAGGACCGTCTGCCCCTCCATCCCACCATGTGATCTCAGGTGTGGCCCAGTTGGTTTCGTTTGGTCAATTAGGGCAGGAAGGCCAAGGAGGGCCCAGTGATAGTGCTCAAGGCCTCAAAGAATCTGTGTTTCCATTTCTCCCTCCAGGAGTTCTGACCTCCGGTTAGAAGAACACACCGCTGGTGGCCTCTGCCCCTGCAGTCTGACCCCAGCATGATGGACCCTGCACCCGACTGCCCTTGACTGACAACCTGAGGCACAGCCAGCCCAGAGACAGCCTACAGCTGGGTGAGTAAGGAATAAATACTTACTGTGGTACGCCATAAAAATCCCAGGTACATTGTCCTGTCGCATAATCATGATTTCCATAATATGAAAGAAAGTTAGGACTTTGTGGGGTGCAAGGATCTATGAGCCCCAGTTCTCTTGTGAATGTCGGCGCCACCCTGTGAGCCACCCTCTCTGTCTCTGCCTCCTGCATCCTCCCTCATCCTGCTTTGAAAAAATCGTTGCTGTATTTATTTTTCTTCTGTTCTCTTTGTTTTTATTCCCAACAAAGCTTGGCACTTTGAGAGAGAAAGCTCATTTTGTTTATCTTGAAAGGAGATTTTGGGGAAAAGATCATGTTTCCTCTAAGCGGGAAAGCCAGAGTCCTAGAGACAGCAGCCATCTAAATGCAAAGAGCAAAGAATGATCCAAGTAGCTTCTAAGAATGCAGGAGAGACCCTGGGTGGAATCCGTTTCCATGGAATTGTTAATGTCTGATTTTTTTTTTTTTTTTTTTTTTGAGATCAGATCCACACATTCTGAGTGAGAAGCACAAGCTTAGTTATCCCTGACAATTGCTAAAACTGTGGTGTTGCGCCCTACTTAATGGTTGGCCTAAATAGGACCAGGATTTGGCATACTGAATATGTACTTTGGAAAGACAATTCAGGAACAAAAGAAAATTGATTCAATTGGGTGGCGAAATATCCTCCATCATTATTGATCATTTCTCTTGGCTCAGCAGTTCAAGAGGAGTCCCTGCCTGGAAGACCATTTGATTTCCCCCCAAGCTCTTTAGAGTTTAAAACCACATTCAAACAGGAAAAAGAAAAAAAAAAGGTTCACTGATTTCAATAACTAAGCCTGTGCCCTTTAGATGGCTGGGAGCTTGGTCTCTCTGAAAACATAAGGAACCACACATTTGGGTCCTTCTAAACCAGGAATAGAGAGACAGAAAAAAACAGAGAAGTGTTTGCAAATAAGCCCTTCTCCACCCCTTGGCTCTGCACCCACATAGTTGGTGCACATAGTTCAATCAACAGATTCAATCAACCCCAGATTAAAAAAAAAGAAATTAGAAAAAGCAGCGCATCCATACTGAACACGTGTAGGCTTTTTTCCTTTTTGTTATTCTGTTGTCAATACACCATGGCAACTATGTGCATCTCAGTGACACCACATTAGGTATTCTACATAACCTAGAGATGATCTGAAGCACTGAGGAGGACGCACATAGGTTACGCACAGACAGCACGTGCTTTTTATGAGGGACTTAGGAATCTGCAGATGCCTGAGTCCCCAGGTTCCTGGGGACATTGAAGGCTGACTGTTGTTGTAGCAGGCGTGGCTGAACACCAGGCAAGAACAGAGGCCCAGAGGCAAATGGTGTCCTCCCTCATGACCAGTCAGAATCCAATGTGCCAGCTTCCCTGTGGAAATGAGGCAGTGGCTATGCCCCCTGACCTAACTGTCATCAGAGTGGGAGGAAAGAGCAAGTGATATATCTGGGAAATATTGGGAAAAGTGAATAAAAAAGGAGGGGGTTTTCAAATCTTGCTTTTTTTTTTTTTTTAATTCTCACTTTTACTGTGGGAAAAACATCAAGAAAAAGTAAAAGAAAAGCAAATAACTTAATAATCATGTCTTAGATCCAGTTGAGCAGAGACACTGTGAGAGTTCTGGCAGAGCCCCGAGGACCCCGACCAGGGGCAGGCCAAGGTGCAGCATCACCTGGACTACTTCTGTGGGAATTGGGGCAGGTTCTTTAGTTCCTGGTTCCGTCATCCAGTAAAATGGGGACATGAGCGGTTTCTATATGGTGTGGTCGTTGTTATTGGGAGAAATGTATGAGCTAATCTTTTCATGAGCTTAGCCTTTACAACAGGACCTGGCGCGTCTTGGTGACTTCACCAGGGAAACGGATGGTCATTAAAACCAACCAATGTTAGCTCTTGCTATTGGCGACAGAAATGAAATGACTTGTGACTTCAGTAGTATCTGGGAGCTGTGGGTGAAGATTGGGGTGCACTGGAATTGGAATTGTTGGAATTAGCTTCAGAAGTCATGCATCTCCCCCACCCCCTGGTGTCTGCTCATTTGTCCAGAACTAGGGTTCACATTGGGTTGCCAGAAGCCCCTGAGCCTCAGAATTCAGGAGGCGGGACTTTTTAAGGAAAGAGGGGTCCTGGTCTTTGTAACAGGACCTGTTAACATGCTGTAAAATCCTGCTAAGAATTGGGGTTTTCAGTGTGGAATGGAACCACCATTTGACCCAGCTATCCCATTCAGTCTATAGCCAAAGGACTTAAAATCAGCACACTATAGTGATGCAGTCACATCAATGTTTATAGCAGCTCAATTCACATTAGCTAAACTATGGAACCAGCCTAGATAAACCGATGAATGGATAAATAAAATGTGGTTATATACACAATGGAATATTACTCAGCCTTAAAAGAGAATAAAATTATGGCATTTGCAGGTAAATGTATAGAGTTCATGCTAAGCAAAGTAAACCAAACCCAAAAAACCAAAAGCCGAATGTTTTCTCTGATAAGTAGATGCTGATCCATAATGAGGGGTGAGGGGCATGGGAAGAATGGAGGAACTTTGGATTGGGCAAAGGGGAGATAGGGAAGAGGGGAGGGGACAGGGGGTAGGAAAGGTGGTGGAATGAGATGGACATCATTTCCCTAGGTACATGTATGTATTAATGGTGTGACTCCACATGGTGTACAACCAGAGAAATGAAATCTGTGCTCCATCTGCGTACTATGAATCGAAATTCATTCCACTCTCATGTATAACTAATTAGAACAAATAACAACAACAACAAAAAAGAATTGGGTTTTCAGCATCCTACCCATTTCAAGAACTTAAAAACCAATGTCCAGAGCCTGACGGAAAATCTGACCAATGAGCAGGGGAGGAGGTTCCCCAAAGATCAGGAAAATCTCAGAGCAGGCTGTGCTGGACTCTTGTGTTCTCGATCAGAACGCTTCTGCCCTCAGTGCTGGTGAAGGTCCTCAGCAGGGCCCATGGAGTATCCTGTGGGAAAAGGAGGATCAATCGCACGTGAACCTTTTCATCTTTAGATATAAGGTCTCATTTTCACTGTTTGCCTGTAAGAATGCAGATGACATTGTGTCTTCTCGGCAGCTGGTTTGAGAATTTTTTAAAAGCAGTCAGTGTGGCCTTTTTTGTTGAGAAGTCACATTCGGCCAGCTGTAGGGCAGAAGGGCAGGGCTGGGACAAGTTCCATGCAGAAGCACGAAGGGGCCGGGATGGAGACCAGGGGCCCAGGGAGCCTGAGAGACTACGTGGTGAAGGAGATGAGAGAGAGGAGGGAGGGAACCCACGAGGCACTTGGAAAGAGATCCCGGATGGAGAGGTCTCTGTGTGTGTGTGTGGGGGGGGGGGGGGTTGTTCTTTCTGAGATAAACAGTGTGGACTCCAAGATGAAAATGCAAAAGTCCACAGAACTTCCTTCGCCCACCAAAGCTCATGCTTAGGGGAGATTCTCTTGAGAGCATGCAGACATGTTGGGTATCGGGGGGAAAACAGCCCGAGTGGGAGGAAGTGAACATGGGCCATGCACCGGCCACCCCTGCTAACCATGGAAAAATGAGAAAAATGGGAACCACTAAAGGGAAGCAGAGAAACCTCCCAGATTTCCAGCGTCCCAGGATAGCCATTGGGATGTGCTGATGTCCTCGGGTTCCTGTGCTTGATTACTTGTGAGTTTGTGTCAGCCTGTTATATTTTTCTCAAAAGAAAATGGGAGCCATTGGTGCTCTCTGTTCCACAGCCCTGTTTGTTTGTTCATCCATGTGCTGCAGCAATGTCCCCACCGCGGATGCCCCTGGCAGAGAATGAGGAGAATAGTGACACCACCTACCGTGGCTCCCAGGCTTTTGTTACTATAATGACTGATCTGATAAATATCCCGAGAGCTGCACTGGGTGCATTAAACCACACAGATGGACTTCTCTCAGCTCTGGAGGCTGGGAAGTCCACGGTCAAGGTGTCTACTGATTTATTTTCTGGTGAGGCCATTCTTCCTGCCTTCCCCGGTCCTCTCTTCTTCATATAAAAGAAATCACAAGTTCCTTGGTGGGGACATCCCCAGGGCTCAGCTTTCACATGCCATCACATCTGGGTGACAGGCTTTGTGGTATCTTTTCAGAAGGGCACCCCCCCCCCATGTAGTCCAGAATGGTTGTTGAATGTTTCCTTTCTGTTGGGCACTGGGGGAGGTTCTAGGGATACAAATCTGTTCCTCTTAATGTGGAAGACACAGCCACACAGAAAGAATGTGAAGGCAACCATTGTGACACAAACCACACCGTTATGTTAGTGCATTTTTCTTCCTATGGTGAAATACCTGAAGCTGGCCAACTTTATTCTAAAAAGAGATTTATTTGGCTCACAGTTCTGGGGGTATAAGCCATGGTGCTAGTCGCTACTTAGTTTGGGAGAGGACCTCATGAGGGTGGAAGAGGGCACCTCTCAATGTGGGAAGCCAGAGAGGAGCATAGACATCAGGCCTGATCTACCCCAACTTGCTCTCCTGAGAACTCACCCAGGTCCCACCGGAACCTCCTCCATCCCTCTGAGGGCTGTGTCCTCCATAACCCAGGCTCCTCCCCCTAGGCCACACCTCTCAAAGGCTTTTCCACATTGCCACACTTGGACGGCACAGGGATCCTTACACAACAAACCACATCCAGACTGCACCACCAAGAAGATACACAGTCCCATCAAGACCTAGAGTAGGGTATTTAGTTAATTTAGAGAAATTAGGGAAGACTGTACTGAGGAAGAGCCACTTGGGGGAGGACGTGAAGAACGAATAGGAAGTAATGAGGTGAAGAAGCAAGAGAAGAGGATTTCAGGGAGAGGAGCAGTCAGTACAGAGGCTGGGGCAGGGGAGCATGTAAGATCAAAGGACCAAGTAAAGGTCAGTCTCTGGGCAGTGGACGGAGTGGAGGTTGCAAGGATGCGGAGGCAAAGGACAGAGCATTTCCAGCTCTTATTTTAAGTAAAATTGACTTTAAGAACCGTTGTATCGGGCTGGGGATGTGGCTCAAGTGGTAGCGCGCTCGCCTGGCATGCGTTCGGCCCGGGTTCAATCCTCAGCACCACATACAAACAAAGATGTTGTGTCCACCAAAAACTAAAAAATAAATATTAAAATCCTCTCTCTCTCTCTCTCTCTCTCTCTCTTTAAAAAAAATAAAGAAAGAAAGGTGTCACAGACCTGTGGCCAGGTGTCATAGACCTGAAGTCCCAGAGACTTGGGAGGCTGAGGCAGGAGGATCATTAGTTCAAGCCCAGCCTGGGCAACTTAGTACGACCCTGTCTCGAAATAAGAAATAAAAAGGACTGTGGATGTGACTCGTGGGTAGAGAGCCCCTGGGTTCAATTCCCAATACCACACACACAAAAAGCAATGCAGCAATGCTTCGCATTTCATCATATGATGTTTTAAATACCCCCTTCAGTGTGATACTGTTCTAATGAGCAAATGTAAGTACTAGATGTGGGTAAGGTGTGCAGAAGGCTCAGTAAACCTGAGTGAATGTGCAAAAGTACATGAGTACCACTTTATGTTTGTGACTCCCTTTGATAGGCCATGCCTAAGAGCTCATCTGGATTGGGCTTAAAGGAGACCTCTACTGTCCCGGCTGAGCACATCAGCAGAGAAACTCAAATGCTGTCATATTCCGTAGGCTTCACCAAAGCGCCCTGTTGCCAGTCACTAAGCCTGGGTCCTGTCTTTTCTCAGCTAGCAAAAAAAGACAGTCTTGCCAAGTGCAGTGGGCCACACCTGTAATCCCAACAGCTTGGGAGGCTGAGGCAGGAGGATTGCAGTTCAAAGCCAGCCTCAGCAATGGCAAGGCACTTAGCAACTCAGTGAGACCCTGTCTCTAAATAAAATACAAAATAGGGCTGGGGATATGGTTTAGTGGTTGAGTTCAATCCCTAGTACAAAAAAAAAAAAAAAGACAGTCTCTACATCTTAGAACAACTTGGACTAAAATCAAGAATGCTCTGGCTCTGTTGATAGAACTTCATGATTTTCTCCAATGAGATGGAGAATTAAACGTGTGTTTTTTTTTATAAAGACTCCCATATTTTTTGACATGGTTAGTTGTTTACTATACCAGTGAGGCTTCTAGGGAAAATATAATTTGCTAATCAAATGCAGTATGTGGCAATCACTCTGATTTGCCCCAGGGCTGCTATCAGCTGATGCTCAGACTGTTGTATGAATTAGAAAATGGCACTCCTGTACTCCTGTGGCCAGCACTTGGCTTGGTGGTCTCACATGCTGTCTCTGTGACTTAGGAAAAGGGAGACCTCCCCCAACATCTCTGGAGGTACCACTGAGGTTTCTGACTTCCAGGGGGTACACAGGACACCCTACCTGACAACAGATCCATGCTCCCACAACCCCCAGGTACTCCTGTTTTCCCTGTACATGTAACTGTCCCCTGCGTTCCTGTTGGCATACAGCTGGGGAGGGTCATGTGACATCTTTAGTATAGATGCAATAATAATTGTATATATTTTCAAAACACGTTTCCTGTTGTTTGGGTCTAGCGAATTTTAAAACTCTCTCCCAGTAGCAGTTAAACGTCTGAGTTCCCAAATGGTCAGTGATTCCCACCATCATGTGTCTCACCCTTCACATGGTAACTGCTGCAAAGAAAGTAGAGTAGAAGAGAATTCCAGGATGGCTCTTATGGTACACAGCAACGTCATGTCACTCCACACTTCTGGAGAAATTGACGTGTATGTAGACAGGAACCCAAGATGGCAATTTTCTTAAAACATTATCGGAAAATATTTATTAGTATTTTGTCTTTTCTTAGCTGGATAAGCTCAAAGGCATATTAAAATTTATCTGTCCTTTAGAATTTGTTGTTTAAAAAAAGAAGGAAAAATACAATTTGTTCTTCAAGGTGAATGTTTATGGACATAAAAATTCTGATCTTTCTAAACAAACACATGGAAATTTTCTTTGGGGTCAGATCCAATTAACCTTTCTCTTGCCTTCATACTAGAACAGTTTGTAATTTCAACAAAAACAAAATGAAGGGTTGGGGTTGTAGCTCAGTGGTAGAGCACTTGCCTGTCACGTGTGAGGCACTGGGTTTGATCCTCAGCACCACATAAAAATAAATAAAAGTATTGCATCTATCTACAACTAAAAAAAAAAAAAATTAAATGAAAGCACAAAGAAAGTGCTCAGATTTTTGGTTTCATTTTCAAGTACCAAATCAATCTGTTTACTATCCCTGAGTCCTGACTTTTACTATGGAACATTACGTGGAGAAATTAATTGTGAAGAAAAGGTATTTTTCAAATTTTGTAAACTCATCTCTGTTAACTTTATTTTATATCTGTTTTCATGGTGCCCAAAATCAGATGCCCAGGGTACTTGGTTAGGGAGCCCTGTTTCTTGTGTTCTTATCAGTAGGAAGTCCTACCTTCAAGCCAACCTGAACTCCAGGCTCAGCTCTGCTGTACCCTGGCTCGGTGACCTTGGGCAAGTTGCATAATGTCAGTTCCTAAGCTTATGAAATACGGATATTTATAAAGTGCAGCTGAAATGGGAGAATAGCTGTAAAATAAAAGGCCAGCGCAGAGCCCAGCTCTCAGGGATGCTTGGTATGTAGTAGTTGTCTTGACAATCCCAGCCCCCCAGCCTCTTCTCCAAGAGAATGGATGCTAAAGTCCAGGGCCAGCTCCCCTGCCCTGACACCCACCAGGTTATGCTCTTAACAGCCACAGTCCCCAGCATGGCAGGTTTAATGAGCCCTTGGGGTTCTCTCTGATACTCCAGATCTCCCCTGTCTCCTTAACTCTGGGATGAAAGTGCTACTCTAGGAAGACTATGGTACCTTGCGACTGAGTCAGTGTTGTACATCACCTAGTTGAAGTGTGCAAAATTTCTGCAGAAAGAGAGACTGGACAGATGAGTTCTAAGGAGGGTAAGAGACAGGGAAAGTACTGATCACGGTGGTGACATCAAGTGAGCACACACCTGCAGGGCCACATGCCCATCATCCTACAGGCAGCAGAAGAGGACCCTGCTCGCTACCTCCTGCAGGCACCAGTACCTCTCCCCTCGCCTGTGGCCCTCCTCTTCACTCTGAATCCTTTGGACTGAGTCTTGTTCATTTTCCCTAAAACAATGGAGCTTAACAACATTTGCACCTTTCATGATGTGGCCCTTCAGAGTCAAACTTCAGAACCATTGCAGAGCTTGCCCAGTGCCAGAGGACCATGTTCCAGTGCAGGCTCTGGTCGAGTAGGACTGGACTGGGGCCTGAGGGGCCACAGCTCTCGCCATCAGATCTGAAGGCAGCATCTATGGCATGATCTTGAGAGTGCACAGGATGTTGACATGACGTGAGATGGAGGTCGAGGAGGAAGAGAAGGAGGGACAGACAGGCAAGCTCAGTGGAGGGATCCTCCCATTGCCAGTGGCCGCCTCCTGTACCTGCTGTTGCTCATCAGCCCTGCCCATGGGTGGCATAGTCCAGAGAAAGCTCAGTGCCTCGCCTCTATGGTACCAGTGGCAGGGTGTAGTGTGGGGTCACATGCTCTTGAATGAACCTCTCTGGGTTCCCACATCCCCTTCATCCGGAGACTCAGTGACCTTGGGGAAAATATCACTTTTCAAGAAGGGACTTAGAGAGTCAGATAACACATCTCTCCTTGGTGAGTCATGTTCTCCTGGGCCATCCAAGAGCCTGGGGATTTCCTTTCCAGCCTCCTTTCATCCTGCCGGGTGGAAACATGACCTGTGCTTTGCCTTGCCAGCCCCTCTGGCTCACCTGGATGGATCCCTGCTTCCAGGATTTCTTATTTAAAACCAATCTTGTCTCTACTAACCAAATAGCCAAGCTGCCTTCCTCCACCCGTGTGGTTCTGATCACATAGCCGGAGGCTAAATCCTCCTAAGATACCTTGTACAACAAGCCAGGCAGGCACAATACTGAGCAAACAGTTGGTGCTCAATAAATGTCTGTTACTATTGTTCCCACTGTTGTCTTGCATTACCAACTTCACTTTGGGAAACCCCAGCTTGGGTTTTTTTTGTGGCTTTGCTGAACAATATCCCCCTGTGAATTCCTCTTCCGTTCCCTTCTATAACATGCATTGTTTTGCACAATATCTGCTCAGTGACGACAAGCTGTGTCTGATTCCAAAGAGAAAGTCCCAATCCAAGGTCCTGTGCCACTGCCATCTTTAAGGTTTTAAATTACAGATGAATTTCCTCAAGTCTTTTCTATAACCATGGAGAGCTTTATGAATGGCCACCAGACTAAGAACTCTTTAAAATACTCCAATGTGGTCTTCCGTTGAGTTGTCTCCTTTGTTAATGTTTTATAAATTCCTTAAATAAACAAAAATCATTGCTACCTGCCCTAGAGCAAGGTCTTCCATTCACGCAGGGAACATCTGCTGGGTGAGCAGACGCCACCTCCTGTCCTGGGGACTCACATTCTGAAGTAGGGCTGGCCTGTGTGGGGTTTGTGTGCATAAGAGGAAGGCAGGTCTGAAACAGAGAAAACGTGCCTTCCAGGAAGTTTCAGCGTCATCCTGGTACTTTGAAATACTTGCAGTCACAAAATAATTAAACAACTAACGTGTTGACAAGTCGCAGTTTATAATTAGCAGTCTAATTGGTCCTAGACTGAGGTCTCTGCAGTGTGCAACGCTCCAAGTCATTTTCTACTTGAAGCAGTTTTTCTGATTTTTGAAGAATGAGTTCTTCCTTTGAAAACCTACTCTTTGTTCAAATAAAAAACAATCTCAAATTAGAAGGGATAAAAATTTTTTAAATGTTTCTTTCTCATCAGAAGTATCTTAATTGTAGACCAATTTGAAAATCGAAACATATTTACAGACTTAATGTTCAGGTCTTCTCTTCATAGACAGCCTCCATCAACACATTAGGAACTCACTCTATTTAGTGTCCACTGTGCTCCTAGCTTGAATAATTATCATGATGATGGTCACTGAGTAGTGACTTTGCATCCATTATTCCCTTTACCTCTATCAGATGGTGTTGTCTTGCAGGGAGAATCTTCCCTTTTCCTTAGTTAAATCATTTATTAACATCCATATGGACTAGTGGTTTTCTGTTTTGTTCAGCAGATCATAATCTGTTACTTTCCCTATTTTGAAGCTCTAGTGATCCCAGGTTTGGGCAGCCCCTCAGGTGTGGGTGGCCACTTCTGAAGTGTCTCATCCTTCCTGAGCATTTCCTACCCTCTGGCCCAATGTGAAGTTCTACATTCCTTTTTGGTTTTGTTTATATTTTGTTCTGTCTCCCTGGATTCAGCCATGTCCTCAAGAAATCTTAGTTGCTGTAGGGAAGAAAGGGGACTTGGTACATAAGGTTGTGTCTGCTAGGAGTTAGTGCTTCCAGATCCTCTTAGGCAAGGAAGCTAGAAAATACAAATATATATATATGCACATATTTACAAATATATATGAATATATAATGTGTACATTGTGTACATGTACATATATACACACATACATACCTATATATACATGTATGTATATGCATGTGTATATATGTATTATACATAGTGTATACATAAAGTATTTATATAAATACAAATATATATACATGCATGCAGTCACATATATATGTATGTATGTATGCATGTATATTCATAGATTCACATTTTTGTACATGTGCATACAATCAAACATCCATGTGTGATTATGCATCTGTATCCATCTCTGTTTGCATCTATACCTGTGTAAATTAAAGACCAGGAGTACCTCCAGACCCGGCTCAGCAGCACAGGATTTGTCCCAGTTTCTTCCCCTTCCGTATTTGTACCTCCTCACCCAACACTCGGAAACACAGCTGTTATGATCCACAGTCTCTGTACTTATTTGCTCCTTCCTGCTGTCTGCATAGTTTCAAAACCACTAACTCATAACTCTGTGGGGAAAAGAAAGCCAGACTTAAATAGGTGTTGATAATATTTTTGTACTCTACTTGAAGGTTAATAGTTCAAATATAGTGCTTAAAAAAATACAAATTTCTGAATAAAAAAAAAAAGTTCGATGACAACTTACCCACCATTGAATATGGCACTCAAAAAAATTTGCTATTTTGGTTAATAAGAAATTATGACCATTATCATCTCTATTTCTTTGATCACAAATGCAAGTTACTATTGGAGGAAAAATAATTTTGAAGCTCCAGTATCTTTTGTGTGTATAATTACCATCTCAGCTCTTGAGCTAAGGAGTTGGGACAGTGCCCCAAAATGGAAGAGAGAGCAGTGGGTGGAGCCTAGGAGGAGGAGGTGAAGTCAGCAGCAGTGGGTGGAGCCTAGGAAGGAGAGATGACATGACAGCAGTGGGTGGAGCCTAGGAGGAGGAGATAGGGCCAGGGGAGGCTGGGGACCAGTCACTAAGGAAATCCTTTGCCCCTTCTCAACTCCAGCCTAGGAGTTGTGTTTTGGGAGCCTCCATGTTCCCTGATCTAAGCATTCGTGGCAGCCTGAATGAATTGAAACCTCAGGTGTGGGGCCAGGCTGCATCCACCGTGGTGTTCCACCCACTCCAGTCCGCCTCTTTTCAGAGAACAGCCATGTCGTTTTGAAGTCCTGCAGGTCTTATATGCTGATCATAGATATTAAATGCAATCTCAGGTCTATGAGAAGTAGTATCAGTGTTCAAGCAGAGGCAACTCATTCTAAGAAACAGAGATGCCTAAACCACACTGGCCACCCACACTCAGCCCACCCTCCACTGAAGACACACCAGGGAGACCAGTCAAAGCAGGATCTCCTTTATTGAGAAAAATACACACAGCTAATATAATGTACAGGAGCCAATCAGGGTAAAGGTCAGCAGGGTGGGGAGAGTGCACATGTATACCCATCCTACAGGCAGTAAAGGGAGACAGGAGCTGCCCTCCAGGGCGGAAGGGTTCTGAGCCTATCCTAGAGGTGGTCCGATTCTTCATCACAACCCATGGCAATGCCTTCTGGCTAATCTCCAGGTGCTATCTTAGCCACATGTGAGCCCAGGACTGGGAAGCGGGTAGCAGCCAGCAAGTTAACTTTCCTCTTTTCTGATGCAACATGCCCCACGTTACATCATGCCCTACAGGGACCTGTAGGAGATGTAGCGGGACCCTCCAGGCCTCCTGACTTAGCCTCTATGTATGCATTCTGTGCCCACTAACAAGGCCTGCTGGCCCTTAAAATTTTAACACAAAACTAAGGATCCACCAAATGAACACCCAAGCCCAAAGGATTGCCTGCAAACTTTAAAAGGATGAGTTCTATGGTCTATGAATTATATCTCAATTACAAACCAAACCAAACCCACCACTCCCCCAGGCCATTGTAGTGATTAAAAAAAAAAAAAAAAGGAACCTTTACAGCATGAAGCAGAGAGGCCAATCCCTGCCAGACCAGGCCTCTTATTTTTCCTATTTAACTCAGTGGGAAACTGAGGCAGAGGTTTTTGAAAATTCCCAGGAGCATGTACTTCCTTAGTGAAAGAAACCAGGACTGCAGCCCCCGCTCTCTTCCTCCCTGAACCCTCCGTGTTTGCCAACACACCATGATTTCAGAGAGGACACAGGCCAGGAATCCTCATAGCTTCCCACAGAGGAAGGGCACACCAGGAGGTGTCTGGCTCCACCCTGTAAGGAGCCAACATGCTGCACAGTGCTGTGGGCATTTCCTGAGAGCCTATTCTACCCCTCTGGATTGACCCCCAATATGTCAAGAATAACTGTCTCAGCTCCTAAGACTCTGGGTTGGGCATCCTGAAGTCACAGTTGCTAAAATGAGATCAGAGCATAAAGGAAAGGATACAGGTACTGCTAAATTTCAATGAAGTACAACAAAATGAATCAGAGGTATGGACTGGGTGGTAGTGAAGCCAGATATAAAGTTAGGTAGTCAGTGTAGTTAGGTAAATCGGGTCTAATATCGAGTGAAATCTAAAATGGAGGCCATGCTGAGAATGAATTCCCGGAAAAGTTGAGCAACTCTTGAAATGTTAATGAAGTCCAGGAAACAGCCCCCAGCAGATCTGAAGATAGCCCATCCCAAAGAAATGTTAATGAACAGCCCCAGCAGATCTGAAGATAGCCCATCCCATAGAAGTGTTAATGAACAGCAAACTTGAAGATGCTGCCTCAGAAGTCCTTCCTGCCCAGACTACTTCTTTGGCCCACCTGTGCCCCACCCCTCGGGCCTTCCCACCTACATTCCATCACTGAAAGAACTATAAAAAGGGGAAACAACCGCACTTCCACGGATTCCACCTCTTGGGTCCCCTTCTTCCTCCGGGAGAAGTCTTTTCTGCTGTCCTTTAATAAACTTCTACTTTCCACTCTGACCTTGCCTCGGCGTGCTTCTCTGGTGTTATACTTCAACATGGGGGAAGCAAGGACTCGTCAACGGTCAACAGCCGTAACAGTAGGAACCCTCTTGTTTGTAACAAACGCAGTGGGTGGCCTGGGGCAGCTCACCCTGGCCTAAACCAGCCCTTCTCAGTCTTCCTGTGTGTGAGGAGCAGGTGCAGCCTGGGGTGGCTTTGTGGCTGCCTTCCAGGCACAGCTGGTACTCCTGGTCCGTGGACCCCCCCCTCTGAGCAGCACAGGTCGACAGGGTTGTAGTCCCAGATTGTCCCACCCTGAGAAACATCTGAGGTACCCGCAAATAGTGAACATCCCCGGGAAGCACCACATCCTCCCCAGAATCTAAATCCCTAAGGGAGGGGCAGGAGAGCTGAATGTCCATCAGGTGTGCTAAGTGGCTCAGATCATCAGCCAGCTAGGAATCCTGGTCTAGAAGACCCTGAAAGTTCATCCTTGACTCGCTCGGACACCATGAATACACAGGAACAGCAATCGACTGCACAAATCCTTACGCCTCCTTCAGTGCATTAACTGATGCATGCTTAGCAATTTATGGGAACTAGTTATCAGCCAGCTACGTATATCAGGCAATCTTTGTATCACAAGCCCTGCCTGTCTCAAAGACCCAGGTATAAAACTTCGCTGAGAAAAAGATTAAGGTTGACATATACCATACATATATATTTGGGTGTTGGTATGGATGGATGGCTGGGGTTTATTTACACAAGAGTGTTAATTGGTCAGTGGTTGAAACTGGAGAGGGAGAAGGAAGAGAACAAGAGGAAATGTTATAAAACTAGGACGTGAATAAGTGTGGCAATATTCAGCAAAGTATATTTAATCATAGGTTGATAGTACTGTTTGAGATGTTCCAGGCTCTCATGGTTTAGTGACTGCATGTCAGAGTGCATTTTATAATTAGCAAACGGATGCATATAAATGTATATATAAATACAAGCATACATATGATATATATTTATATAAGTGTGTGTGTGTGTGTGTGTGTGTGTTTTCTCCCCCAAAGAGTGGACAAGCAAAAGATGTATTTTCCTAAGTTGTCTTCAGGACTCCCGTGTTGAGCTCTGCACCCCTTTCCCACCCCTACCACCCCCATTCTTGTAGAATACAGTTCTTGAAACTGATAGAATTATCTGTCTGACACGACTTAGAGTCCACGTACTATTATTAACTCTATTCTTCAGCTTTCTGGGACAAGGGGAAAAATGCTTTGTGGTATGTAGGTTGAAAGAGAAACCTCCAACCAGACCTGAGCAGTTGTCCTGGGAATGCAGATTTATGAAAACCGATAGCCTGACTTTGTCTGCAAAACAAAGTTGTCTTTCTTTCCCATTTTGTTCTTTGCTGTCCAAAAAAAAGGAAAATTAATTACTTGAAGGGTTTTTTTTTTTTTTAAACCCAACATGCCTCTTAAGTCCATGACAAGGAAACACCCTTGGGTTTCTGCATCTTCTTTGACTCCCTGACAAAAAGATGTCGAATTTCAAATCCAAGCTAACATGAAGCTAAACTCAGCTGGGGTAGACAGATGTTCAGGTCATGTGTTTAAACTGATGATAAGCACCCAGGTTATTACCAACAAAGCCAGACAGCTGGGTGTGGCTAGAGCCTTCTTATGACAAAAATAAATAAATAAAGGTCTCCTTTAAAAAATGATAATGTAGGGCAATGTTAAAAGAAAATACTTTTGTTCTATTTTGTTATCAGGGAGGCAGTACCAAGGGTTTTTTTTTTTTTTTTTTTTTTTTCAGTTCCATAAGTTGTGCTTATAAACGGGTTGCACGTACCTACACTGACTTAGCATTTGCTAAAAATAATGAGGACTTCTCATCTCCTGGGAGATGTCACATGTTCCTCCAGTTACCCTGTTTTCGGTTTGGGGGCAGCAAGGAGAGTTGCTAAAAAGGTAAATAAACAGCTGAGATAGTGATACCGCTGTTGACCGGTGACGAGTTCTTGCTTCCCCAATGTTGAAGAATAACACCAAAGAAGCACGCCGAGGCAAGGTCAGAGTAGAAATTAGAAGTTTATTAAAGGACAGCAGAAAAGACTTCTCCCGGAGGAAGAAGGGGACCCAAGAGGTGGAATCCGTGGAAGTGCGGTTGTTTCCCCTTTTTATAGTTTTGGTGATGGAATGTAGGTTGGAAGGCCCAAGGGGTGGGACACAGGTGGGCCAAAGAAATAATCTGGTCAGGAAGGACTTCTGAGTCAGCACCTTTTTGCTGGGGGCTGTTCATTAACATTTCTTTGAGGTGGACTTTGGCCTAGGGCCTTTAAGGGACTTCATTAACATTCCTTGAGTTGTCCTGCGTTTCCCGGAATCATTGCCAGCATGGCCTCCATTTTAGATTTCACTCAGCATTAGACCCGATTTATCTAACTACACTGACTACCTAACTTTAAATCTGGCTTCATTAGCAGTACAAATTTCAAAGGTCACTTGAACATACCCATTCAATAAGGAGACAAAGAGTCCAGGGCGACCCCTGTTTTGTTTGTTTGTTTTGTTTTCCTGCTCTAAAAATCTGCAAAGTCACTGCATTTTCTGTCACACTTTGGGGGACTTGAACAGGATCCAGACATCTGTAAGACGTGTATTTTTAATCACATCTGACTTTCACTTCCAAGACTTGTGTATGAAAAACTGGATACTGCATGTGGCCTCGGAGCCCGTGCAGGCCAGCCAGCCCGCCCCAAACACCGGTGGTTCCAAGAGATTTTTTCCCAGTCTCCCCACTTGGAGCATGAGCACCAAGTGGTAACTTGGTAAACTGGAAACCTGGTTGGTCTGGTCAGGTTTCTGCTAGCTGCACGTCCCAAAGGGTTTGCCTTTGCTCTCTTCCTGACCCGAGTGAATTGTACTTCTTCCATTTGCCTGGGATGATCTAATAATTTTACTACTAAGCGAAGAAAACATTTAGGGAGCACTTATTAGGCTGTAACACTGCACTCGTGTTGACATGAGGGAGGGTGGGGAGGTAACATGGGATCTGTGACCCCCCAAGCCAGGCATCAAATTAAAAGGGGACACAAGAAGCCAAAATGGTCCCTAAGAGCAAGAAATGTAAATTAGTATCTGGAAAAGAACAGGGAACAGAAGTTATGTTTGCAACCATTGTCACAGAACAAGGTGTAGGAATAAATTGAGTTCAGAATGGCAGAGAACATTCCAGGAGAAGAGCATGCTGACCGAGGGACCCTAACTGGCTGAGCAGATGGGCCATCAGATTGTGGCAACATGTACTTGTCTCTTGATATGCTGTCAGTCCCTTCCATTCTCAAAAGTGCCCCAGTTCATGTGAAAAATTCTGTGGCCATACTACTTATGGAAAAGTGAATTTAAGTATGAGGAATGGAGAGTGGGGAAAATATATTAATTCAGAAGATTTTAAAAAGAGCAAAGAGAAAAGAAGATATGAAGGACATATCAAGACTCAGTGACTAAACAATGTGTCTAGCAGTAACACAGAAAAATGTATATAGTATGTGTGTATGTGTATATTAATATAAATATATATTTCGTACTGTAGATTGAACCCTGGGGCACTCTAGTATGACCTACACCCCAGCCCTTTTTGTTTCTATTTACAGACGGGGTCTCACTAAGTTGCTTAGGGCCTTGATGAGTTGTCCAGGCTGGCTTTGAACTTGAGATCCTCCTGTCTCAGCCTCCTAAGTTTCTGGGATTACAGGCATGCACCACCAAGCCCAGCTAGTTTATATTTGCATTTTCTCATTGTTAATTAATTAAGGAAGTGATTTTCAAATTACCGTCTTAAAATTACACAAAGTCATACTCTTGTATGCACTAAAATAAAAATGAAAAACTGATTCATACCTACTCTTCATTTCTAGCACCTCGTGTTCATCATTATTAATATGTTGTCATATGTCACTTGAGAGATTCTTTTTCTTTGCAAATGTCATCAACACATGGCATCTTGTCTATATCGATCTCAAACATCTTTTATCTGTTTACTTAATAATTGTGAATATCTTCTCATATCAACAAATGGTTTACATCTTTAATAACAATTTCATGGCGCTCCATCATGCAGTGAATTGTGATAAAGTCAAGAAGCTTGTAGATAAAACTGGGGGTACTCAGGGTCGAGGTGTTCTGCGGTTGTAAGCCACGTCTTGGTGAATCTTCTCGGGGGACATCTGTGTTCCTTTGTCCAGTTACTTCCACATACTCCCTTTCTGGAGGTGAGATTTCTAACTGGATTCTAGTTTGGCATTTTTAAACAGATTGTAGAGAAGTCAGGTCCCTAGAGTCACAAACCTATTATTTAGTTTGTTGCCACAGGAGGAGAAAGAAGAATGTGGGGAGATCTCTGACTGGGGACAGACAGATCTGTGCTGTGAACCACAGGTCCTGCGTCCTTCCCACTTTTAGCCTGGTATTCTAACAGACCTAGGGCCTATGAACGTGGTTGGTCAGACACAGAGGACTAAGGGGAAGTGTGGGCAGATAAACCAGGGTCGTGTGCAACCCACATGGAATCTGGCCCCTCAGGTGCCCCTTGGTCCTGCGCAGCTTGTTTGGCAGAGGTGAACCTCAGCCAGGTAGAAGCCAGCCTTTAGGGTGCTGCCTCCTGGCTCTCTGGGGAAGAGCCTCTGCAAGCAGCAGTCACCCGGAGCGTGGGGTGAATGACATGGCACAGCCGGCGTGAGGGTGGCCAGCAGGATTAGCTGGGTCAAGGCATCAGCCAGGCAGAGCAGCACTGCGGGCCCAACAGATGACAGGGGCTGATCCGATGTCACCGCTGCTCATCTCCATCTGTTTGCTTGGCTGACCCTGGGGCTCTCGGGCAGCTGGGACCCGAGGAGAAGGAGGATCATGGCAACTGTGAGCCTGTGTGCTCCTAAGTCATGGATGTGGCCAGGGTGGGGTGTCCACTTACAGCCTCTGCTGCTTCCTCTCCCTGGAGCCCACCTTGTGCAGGCAGAGGGAGGTGAGGAGGTGGGAATCTCCACGCAGGTAACGTGGGGGATAATCCACCTCAGGGAGACAGATGGCCAGAAGTCTCTCCAGGACTGAGCCTCCAGTTCCCTGTGTGCACCAGGCAGAGGGAGGGTCCTGAGCTCAGGGTGGCTGGGGTTTAAGGGTCGGCACCAGAGTGACCCTCTGAAGTTAAACTTCTTAGCTCTTGGCCAATTCTTAGCTCTGTGATCTCAGCCAAGATCCCCAATTTCCCAGAACCTCACTGGTCTCTTCCAGAAAATCACACTGAAGACCCCATTTTTTAATAAAATTTTAACCAGATAATATTATTCAGGGTCTTAGCACAGGGCCTAGAATATGAAGTTGTCAACAAAAGGCAGCCATTGTCGTTATTAAAATGCACACCTAGAGGTATTCAGGCACCTTGCCCAAGGGCCTTAGGATCTTGGTTTTGTTTGGGTGGTACTGGGGAATTGAACCCAGGGCCTTGCACATGCTAGGCAAGCCCTTTACCCCTGAGCTTCCTCCCCAGCCCAGGCCTCATATTCTTCAAGAAACGAAGGAATCCTGGCCTAGGGCTTTCACCCCACTCCCCCCAAAATCCACCCACCAAGAGGGGCCCAAATGCCCAGCTTCAAATACTGATCCCATAGTCATCAGGCAGAAGTTCACTGCAAGAGACATGTCGCAATATTAGAGGTGACATGCACATGGTAAAGAAAGTATTCTGCCGCGTCACAGAGTAAACTGAAATCTGGAGACTTTAACTAATGAAGGTCTACAATAAAATGGAGAAGAACATCCCTGTGTGAGGTGATTTTACAATCTCAGTGAAGAAATAAATGGGTCATAAGGTAATTAAAAACAGGATGAGGAGTCGGATAGGAATAGTCACTGGATACTGTCAGGGCACAGAGGAGGGACACCCACACCACCCTTGGAAGATTGTGTGTGTGTGTGGGTGTGTGTGTGCATGCACATGTGATATTGCACCTTTTTGAAAATAGAGAACAGCATCTGGATACAGCTGGCAGTTAGACTCTGAATATGAGATAAACGTCCCAGGGAGAATGTGAGGAATGAGAAAATGTAGTTACCGGAAGGGAGTAAAATGCAGTCATGACGTTGGGCTTCCGAGTCACAGCCATGTGACCTGCAGCCAGTTGCTTCACCTTCTGAGCCTCAGTTTCCTCGTCTATCAAATGGAAACACTAGCCACTCGTGGAATGTAATGTTGTGATACCACGTTACATAAAAATAGCTCAGTACATGTACCTTGAAAGGGTTTGATAAATAATAGGCCTTTTTATTACCAATAATATAAATTACCCTGGGCTTCTCATAGTCCTCAGAAAGGAATCAGAGACTCCCTCAAGCCTTGGAAAGTCTTGTGGCTGTTTCCATAGCATTCTTGCTCCTGCTCTCATCTGCTTTGAGAGACCAACGCAGGCTCGCAGGCTCGTGGAATGGTTAGGTCCCTTCTTCTGTCTCCTCTTGAGTGTTAACACAAATCAGTTGCTAATGGCTTCCTAGAGTAGAAGGGTGCTGTTATCCATTGGCAATGTCTGTCATGGGCGTGGTGAGGAGGCAATGATACCTGTGCCTGGCATCTGCTCTGCAGGTAGAGCTGTCCCCATTTCTGTCACCAAGAGGGCCTGCTGTTTTTCTTGAAGAAACCTCTGTTTCTCTAGTCTTACCTAATACCGTCTAATATGGGAGCTGTAATCTTTCCTCTTAGAGCCCCCCACCCCCACTCTTCCCAGAAAGACAACAGCGGAGCAGCCATCTGCTCCCAACACAACCCCTCTCCAGCTTCTCCTGACTCACTTCCAGGCATCCAGGCCCTCCCGCCACGTCTCAGCAGCCTCGGCCGCAGTGTGGTTTCCACAGTCCTTCAGCCTGTCCTGTCCTTGGGACCTGCTTTCTGTCTGATTCAGGGCACCTTTGGGGGTCTGGGAGGGCAGCCCCCTTCTCTCCTCTAGGGCCTTCCTGAAGATCTCTTCTTCTCCACATCAAAGTCCATTAGAAACAGAAACCTCAGGCCAGCAGGGGTCGTGTCCACATGTAAACGTGTCCCTCAGCTCTAA